>NC_135076.1:26488402-27088402 GCF_051107435.1 Chaetodon auriga
GGAGCTACAGATATTTTGTATGCTGATAAAGTAGCTGCAGTGTGTGTCTGAACATAAGGTGCAGCGAGTGTCCTCTCATCCCTCCTGACTAAGCAGTTTTGCAGACGTGTCATAGATAGTAGCCATAATGAATAGTGCCTTATATTAGAGTTGCCTATGCATACTACACAGATTTTTCACTCTTAACACATCCCCAGCTCCTCAGCTGGCCCTGAGCCACAGCCTGTGCACACCTCACTGATACCTGTTTGTGTTGCATTCGCTCCACAAACATCTTGTCTGTGCACATGAACAGCCCACCGTGAAGGAATCGCTCAAACCAGCCGATGATTAGCTGCTGGACTGTTCATTTGCACCAAAGAGACATGGTGCCAGACATTAGCTGTACGCTAGTTAGCAACGAACACAGCATATCTGTGGGAGCGTGTCTGTGTTCAGCTCAGCCTGTGATGGATCTCACAGCTCGTCATAAACTTTGATTTCCATCCAGACTCTCTCCTTTTACCTCTTCTGTAAAAACTGATGGAAACCTCCAGTAGACCAGCAGCAGATGACCTCAGTGTTCCTGAAGGCAAATAATAAACAAGGGAGTTAGCGATGGAGGAGATAGAATTCATTAACGAGCCACTGTGTGTAGGTTTTTAAACATTTGTGACTGCTGGTGGGAGGTAAATTGCGAATGAATGAACTAATTTGGGGGAAGTTGTGTCATCAGAATAATTGTATTGTTGTAATCACATAAAAAATGTCTTGATTCATCATTTTACAGCATCAACCTGCCTCAAAATACCTGAAAGTGGTTCATTTTCTTTGTCTATAGCAAGTCGCATTTAAAATGTGTGTATAAAGGTCAGCAAGCAGCAGCACACTCTGATAGCCTGGAGTATGATTTGATGGCCACGTGGACGAGAGAGGACGAGCCTCTTCGCCAGCATATACTGCAGCCCATCTTCGCTTCTCAAGCTATATACTATGATTGATGTCATTTGGTGCCATCAGTGACAGCTTAATTTGGTGTAGAGTATGGGCCTGCTGAATGGAAAAAGCAACTTAAATGGAGCTAAATCCTTGACAAACAGATGTGAGCCAGATGTTACCGCCACAGAGACCCCCAAGATGGATTTACCAGTAGACCAACTGTAAAGGCTGCATGATCTGGATGTGCATGTGTGTAATCAAAGGAGAAACAGCACGTGCAGGCCGTTGTTCCATCAAGCAAGATTAAAGCAGTGTTTTATCACGTCGACTGCATAAATGCATCTAAATATGTACTGTAGCTTCATCCACTGCTCAATCTGTATCTGCGTGTGTGTTTATCTGCAATCTCACAGCACAGAACTGACATTTATCGCTTCATTACCGCTGAGCTTTTTGACCAATAACAGCAGACAGATTGACTCAGTGAAGCTTTATTTGGAATCAGATATGCATAACAATTAAGAAAAAGACATGGTTTCAATAGTGGCCCAACCCTTATGGTGGTCATCTGCACAGATCTTTTACAAAAAGAAAAGACATGAAATAAACACATTAAACATGGTCAGAGAGCACTGTGCTTCCAAAGAGGGACGAGATCAGCTAAAAAGAACCAGAGTGTAGCCGTATATAGAAAAAGACTATTGCCAAAAGGATCAAATATGGATAAAAAGACATGAAGGTCAAATGATCACGTTACCATAAACAGAAGTCATTATTTATATGAGCATTATTTATTGCTTCAGATATTTGCATTTAAAGAACAGCCTGTACCTCAAATTCACTTAATAATACAATACAACTGGTGTGCTCCATAAACTTATTAAATAGTGGCAGGCCGCACAGAAGGCATAAAGTCACATGAGTAGATCACATTCATATTTTAATCTTCTACCCAAACAGACAGCGGGCTCGGGTTCAAAGTGTTCCTGCAGAAGACTGCAAAAACGTGCTCTGCTGAGGTGAGCGTGGTGCATGCAGCCTCCATGGACAGAGCTTGACTTCATGTGGTCTTTAGGAGACTATAAAAGCACTTCAACTCGGAGTTACTCCACTAAATACACTTACTCGCATTCTTGATGAAGGTTAGACTGAAGAGAAGATTGAAGCAGTCGTGTCTGTACGGTGAGTAATGAAGCCAGGAAACACTTTGTTTTATGTTAATTTTTTTTTTTTTATCAATTGTCGACTGAAGCTAACCCTTATTTGGCTGTCTCAGTGACTGAACGCTGCCTGTCGCAGCAGCAGAAGTTTGATGTCATTTTTTATCAACACAAACAGCGATATTATAACTTTCGCAGTAAACTCGACACTTTCTTAAGTTGCATCATGTTTAGTGTTCTTGTGTTTTAGCTGGCATCGCTGCAGGGAGTGATGCTTCACCTTGTGCACCTTTTGGTCAAAATGAGAGAGAAAATCCCTCATAAAGTAAATACAGCAGACTTGTTTTTATTAAAAAGTTTGCTATCATGTCTTCAAGAATGTTAGTAGCATTTGTATTAGCAGCATATTGGCTTTTTTTTAGTCATTATAAATCACTGATTAATGCCTTATTCTGCATGACTATATCCTACAACTACTAAACCAAGAGTTTTCCCTTAAAAAAACATCCTAAATACTGCTTAAGTATCCTTACTTAAGCTGTTGTACATCAATATTTAATAACCTAACCCGAACCCTTAATAACGCTAACCCTGTGACCTCCAGATTAAGGCATTAAAAAGTGCTTTATTATGACTAATAAAGAGCCAGTTTGAATATATGAAATATGAATGTGTGTACCTTAATATAAAGTGTTAACATTTCCTCTGGCTCTTCAATCATTTCTCTCTCCCATCGTCACAATAAGAAACGTGGTGCGATGCAGTTAAACACTACGTTCAAGCTAATGCTACATCTTAACCCACATATACAGAGGATGGTGCAACAGGATGCTGGAGTCACAGAAGGTCAATGGCTCTGAATGTACGTATTAAACAGATAAGATACAAAGTGTGTATGAGCAGACTTTAAAGGAGCTGGTACAGAGCCAGGCTAGCTGTTCCCCCGTTTCCAGATTTATGCTAAGCTAACTGTCATCTGGCTGTACCTCCATATTTAGTGCACTAACAGAGTGGTATCAGTCTTTTCAGTTAAGTCTTGTCAAAGACACACATAAGCATATTTCCCCTAAAGTCAAAGTATTCCTTTGATGTAATTACCTGTTTCCAGTCTTTGTGCTAAGCTAAGCTAACAGTTTGCTTCATTCATTTACTGTACAGACATGACAGTGGTATCAGTCTTTTCTCAGCAAGAAAGCGAATAAGCGTATTTCACAAACATTCAGTTACAAATTCATATTGATACTTGATCTCACGTTTTCGCCTGAAACCCAAAAAATTACAGATCATGTGGTTGTGATATTGGTCAAAATGCAATAACCTGTTCATTGTGGCTTTCTGTCTCTCGGATGGGCCTGATGAGCTCACGTCAGTCTCTGAACTACAGCAGCTACTCTAAGTTATGACAAAAAAAGTGATCCTGCTCAAAGCATCCACATATTTTCAAGAATACTGGCATCAAAGCTTATAGAAACAACTGACCTAAAAAACAAAATGTCTTAAAAAAGCTTCATATATTCTGTCAAAACTGCTAAAGCTCAAGCTCATTTCTCAATATCCGCTCAATGAAGCACTAGACTAGAGTAACACTGTGTTGCTGTATATGCATAACATAGAAGCTAACCTTACTGGCTTAGTGGTGCTCTTCTAAAAGCAGGGCATATATACATGTTCCTTAAACTACCTACAGACATACAGGATTCTGGAAACAGAAGCTGCCACGATCACTTTAGCTTGAAATCTGTCCCCATTTAATCTCCACATAAACAGAATAATTAGATTTATGGAAAACTGGCTGTTCAAAATTGAGAAAAAAGTAGCAAAAGAACAAAAAAGAGAAATAGATTTAATGAAAAGTAGGAAAAAAAAATGGCCTCCAAAAAGGAACTGCAGGAGATTTCAGTGCATTCATTACGAGTTATCAGACTCTGAAGGCAACACATTTAGCATGGCTATTCATCTGCTTATATAACAAGGAAGCAAGGGTCCATGTGCCTGGGCCCAGCCTCGCACACCTGGACCTCCGGCCCATTTGTACAAAGTAAGAGTTACAAAGGTAAAAGCCGCTTTTGAGTAATAACACAGTAAAAATGTTGTTTTGCATAGCATTTGGCCTTGCTGTACCATCACCTACTGTACACTCAAAAGGAAAATATAAATGCCAAATGCTAAAGGTTTTAAAATATCAGGATTTGGCAGAAACTCATCAGTGACTGGAGTTCTGAAATGAGATAAATTAAACTGCCTTTGAGGGAAAGTCGGATATCACACATGTACAAACTCAAGGCAAACATGGCAACATTTTCCTGAAGCGACAGACATGCAATGTTATCCAATGACCTAAAAAAACACACCTATGATACAAGGACTAAGTGCTTGGCATTGATTTCGATTGCGTTCCAGTTATGAAATCCTGAAGTGGCTGTCAGGAGGATGAATGACCCGGATCGCAAAGCTTACACAGCTCCTTTGATCACCGGTTCCCTATTGAGATACGTGGCCCAGTACACCAGGTTGAAGGTCCCAAACAGCACCGGGAACACTATCCTGGCCATCTTGTCAATCTTGCTCACGCTGTTGTAAGTCTTTTTGGGGTCCGGGGCCTTGGTTTCGGAGGGTTTGAGCTGTACAGCCGTGCTGTTTGAAATGGTAGCGATGGATGCGTCCTTCGTGAGGTTGGTTGTGTAATTCACACCGGCCGAACAGGTGTTGTTGGGCTTTTTCGACAGAGCCAAAGGGTCCTTCTTCTGTGGGGAGAAAGAAACACACTGAGTGAGTGAAGACACAATTTGGACCAAAACAGGTGCTGCACACTCACTGAACGTCATAAAAAGGTCTGGGTCCCCACAGTCTTTTATCAGCACCCGCACCAACAGTAGATACCTTGGGCTGTTGGGCCTCC
Source organism: Chaetodon auriga (assembly GCF_051107435.1). NCBI lineage: Eukaryota > Metazoa > Chordata > Actinopteri > Chaetodontiformes > Chaetodontidae > Chaetodon > Chaetodon auriga. The sequence continues at coordinate 26,493,380 of NC_135076.1, forward strand.
AGCGCCTTCTTTCCATCCCAGGCCCAGCTCCTCTTGGTGAAGTAGTTCACTGTGGCAAACTCAATAAGGGCGGAGAAGACGAAGGCATAGCACACTGCGATGAACCAGTCCATGGCGGTAGCGTAAGCCACTTTAGGCAGCGAGTTTCGAGCACTGATGCTGAGAGTGGTCATGGTGAGCACCGTGGTCACACCTGGTGGCCGAGAGAACTGGGTCACTTTTGCAAACCAGAACAACTATTGTGTTTTTTTTCCCAACAGATTAAGTCAGAGCAAAAGGAGGGCACATTTCAGAGCATTATAGACAACAATGCAGCAGCACCGCCGTGCATGCATGGTTTCATTCGTTCCACATTTCAGACATAATGAAACGTGTTGAGCACAACATTAACACGTCAAACTGAAATCTTTGCAGCCGTTCAACAGGTTTATTCCTACAGTGTCTATTCAGTGTAAAATCATGGGTAATGACGGGTCTGGCTTCTCCAAACTCACCAAAGACGGTCCGCGCTGGCACGGACTCCCTGTTGAGCCAAAAGGAAACCTGCGACAGGATTACAGTCATGAAGCAAGGCATGTAGGTCTGGATGACAAAGTAGCCGATCTTCCTCTTCAGGTAAAAGTGAGCCATCATCACCGTGTATTGACCTGTGGCAAACAGCAGAACAAAAGAGGAGAAAATGCTCAAAGGATTTTAGTTTTTAGACCCGTCTGAAAACATAATCCCGATTGAATAGAAGAGGAGATAGACTGTGATAATGAAGGATATTTTGTAGGACAAATCTGACCTGGGGACAGCGAGAATGAAAGCTATTAATGGACTGCACCAGTGTTCATCGTTCACCTTCATTACCACAAACACAAGCACTGTTTACTCACAATCAAGCACACACACATATCGACACACACGTATCATCCTGCTGCTGTAAAAATTCACCAAACGTGTAATAATCCTCATCTTAAAATAGTCTCCAAAAAACAGAATGCATTATTTACTGCTGTTTGAGTAACGTTTGCTGAAACTCCAGCTGTTCTAGGAAATGACACACAGAGGTAAAATGTAATAAAAGATGAACCAACGTACTTTTGGTTTTGCTCTTTTCATGGAATTTACTGACAACTAAAATCAATCTTAATGAACAATTTAGCTACAAAACTACTGATTTGTGTCACGTTTTGGCATTTGAGCAGGTTAAACAAAGATACACCCTTGTTGTTTACAGTTAACTGAGTTTACACTCTAGAGTACAGACGGTTCAGGATTAAGAAAAGTATATAATCTATCTGGAATCTAATTGATAAGTAAATAATACAAGTAAGCCAGTGTCTGAGGTGCGTACCCCAGCTGATGGCCGACGCTCATGGAGACTGAGACAGTGTTGATGTACCTGATCGGGGGATTCCTCCCTCTGAGACCCCTTCTAAGACTCGTTTTTTTTGTTTTTTTGTGCATTAAAAACCTGTTTTGGAGTGTGTTGTTTCCACTTCCTTCAGTCCTCGGCGGCTGATATTAAAGGCTGTACGAGTAAACTTTTCTTCACAACCTTCAGGCCAGACCTCTGAACATGAAAGCGTGAGCTAAATTACTGAAAAAACAGGTTGGTGGGGAAATCTTCAGATCCTGTTAATCAACCGAAGATTGCATTTGAAGGATTTTTTTTTCTCAAAAATCCTGTCGAGCCATGGAGTCTGATAAACTATAGAAAATCCACAGATGACTGCTGCTTTCTCCTGGCAAAATCGGATTTTTCTGTCTCACTAATCCCTTGTCACAATCTGCATCCTGTATATCTCTCTCGCTCTCCCTCTGTCTCTCTCTCTCTCTCTTTCTATGTGTGTGTGAGTGTGTGTGTGTGTGTGTGTGTGTGTGCAGCAGACAGTCCATCCCATTCTGTCAGGCCGGGCCACTCTTGATTGGTGACATACATCCTTGCCTGCCTGAGCTCGAACACTAAAACAGACCTGGATCAGCGGTGATTACAAGCAGGTGCACAGATGACTGAGGCAGAGGGGGGTTGAGAGGGACTGGAGGAAAAGTTTGGATGGTCCATGCAATGCGGCGACAAGCACCATGTCTTTAATGAAAGGGGCACCTGTGTTGCCTTTGCTCCGAGGACTACTGGCCTGCAGCCGTGCTCTGCGCCGGCACGACCGGGCAAACCCCGCTCTGATCTGACCGCCTGCCGGGCTCCGAAGTGGATGGAAATCTCCAAGGCGTGAAAATGCGGTTGTGGTGGATTTTACTGTTTGGTTTTTGGAGCGTCTGCGGGGAACTGCCATTCATAGCGGAGAACAACGCGGCTATGTTGGTCAACTGGTAAGTTCACATGAAAACCATCTGTTGAGCTCTGCCGCTTCCTGTTTTGATGTGAAAGCGCCGATGTGTGTGATGTGATGAAATGACAAGGTTTGCCTTTCATCAATTCAGTTCCTGTGTCTATATTTTCATCCTCCTCAGCTTAACCTGGCAGGTCAAAGGTCACATGCACCCAGTGTGAGCCCTTTGCTGAGCTATTCTTGGCTTGTTAAAGAGGGTTTGTACCTCAGATTAGCAATGCTAATTAAGGCCATGCTGGCTCAGTGTGTCTGAGCAGTGCGGGGAGGGTGCAGACTTACATACAGCGACCTGTGCCTTAATCTGAACTTGTTGAGCGTTTTGAGCACTGTTGGATTTTCTCCTGCCGCTTCGTGGCACACTTAACGGTACACATTTGGTTCTGATGCATTATCTTTCCCGGCACATCCAGGATAAAGCAGCTAACTCTATATACATTACAGCTATAGCCCCCCCCCCCCCCCCCATAAACTCACCAGCAACAAGCAGCAGAAATGTATTATCATACTTCTTTACATAACAGAATTAAGCAGATGCCGCTCGCCCCCCCTCCACGTGTCTCCGCCACAGCAGCCAATCCCTGAGCTGTGACGTCACTCAGTAAAAGCACAACTGATGGGCCTGCATACGGATTAACCCTACAGACCCAATGGCTCAGACCACGGATAAGTGATTTTTTTTTTTTTTTTTTTTTGCCCCCTCTTTCTCTTCTCTGGCTGCCCCAGAGACAGCTGGCTATGTGTGGGAGGCATTCTCAAATCCTTGTGATTCATTCATTGTCTCTATCCAGCTTGATTTGAAAAAAAATTCTTCTCACAGCATCTTTGGATGGCGCACACTGTAATAACACAGAGCTGAATGACAGGGTTGAAGTGGGGGCTTAACGTCCCCGCTCCTGCCTGAAGCTACTGTACGATCGGTGTCGTAAGGCAGGAAATAAGTGAGTGATATAAGATAACCGGGGGATTAGGCCACATGAATTACAGCTAAGGTGTAGATGTGTATGACAGAACAGGTTCAGGGCCAGCCCGCCGTAAACGCTGAACACGCAGTTCTGTCTTTCTAAATAACAGTTGCTGGGAGACGTAAAGTCAATCAATGGCTCTGACCCAGTACAGGAGGCCCCCTCCTCAATGGATAGATCCTGTCAAGCCAATCAACGTCTCTCTGACCCAGGGGGCCCACATGTCAGCGGATTGATTTGATTGGCACAGGTGCTGCAGCAACTGTCCAATCAGTCATTATGCTGCTAAAGCAGGACATGATGGCGCCTTCAAAAGCCAGACATTCCTCTGGCACTGCCAGAAAGAAAGATGAGGAAAACAAAGACAGAGAGCAAAAGTCGGGATTCAGGTATTTGCCGAATTTACAAGAGAGGATGAATAATTAATAATTTGTTGTAGACGGGGTTTCCAAAAGTTAGCAAAGTTTCTTCAAACTCAACAAATCACAAAACTCCCTGATTTTTTAATGGAGTCTGGTGACGTTCTTCCAGGGGAACAAAGGTTCAAATTTCACTTCAAACCTTTAATGAACATCTCGTGAATGAAGTTATATTTACTACAAATCTGTGTTTTATGTATTAATGTCACTGTCACGAGTCATGACCACTTTATGGATTGCAGGAACGTTGTACATTATCAAAGAGTCGTCATGTTGTCCTCACAAAACAAATACTCTTATATAGTTATGTATATTACTACACTACAGTGTACATATAGATTTTATAGTTTCATTTCTTAGTTCTCAGCTCCAATCAAAACAATGAGGGCCCCCAAAGAAAATCTTTCCCAGGGGCCCTTGTTGTCTAGAGCAGGCCTGAACAGGTCATCTTTAATCTGAGGCCTGGTCGTCCGGGGTCACGTGGCGGTTTTCTCTCACCTCGGCTGGTGTAGATGTCCTCCGTTCCTGCAGTCTGACCAATGAGATGATACTGATTGAGCCGAGAGCCTTCCTCTGCCACCACCACTGACTTGGCCGCTCCCTGAGTCCACGTGTAGACCACCTCCGAGACCGGATACGCATCTGAGAAAACAAGACCGAAAGACGTACAATTAGTCCTGACTGGAAACCAGTGCTTTTAATTTCACTGTTCTTAGACAACATGAGGCGGTTCAATAACTACATGTCACAGATTTACCACATTATTATGTTTGACTGTGAGATTCACTAATTCATTTACAGATATCTCAGAGATGTATCCTTTTGACCATAGCTAACCATAGAAAGCCTCAGGATTAACTAAAGAAGAGGACTTTGAACATTTACAGCAAACATTTCCTCTAGAAGGTTTGCAAAGGTTTGCAGCACATCTATCAGTCAAAAGGTTATTCAGTAGATCAATAGATCACTAAATTTTCCACAGTCTTTCACTAGTCCTAAAGCAGCAGACTCGAGCTGGGTGGCAGGAGCTCAGGTGTTCTGGAGGGCTGGACATTAATTGCAGGGTTGTTGGTTCAGTTTCTTCTGAAGTTTCCTTCAGCAAGACACCGATTCCCAAATTGCTCCTGATGTGTGTGCGGTCAAAGTCAAAGTCACTGTGGATAAAGGCTTCTGCCAGTTGAATGTAATGTAATATTATGTGGTGGATCAAAAAAAAAAAAAAAAAAAAAAAAAGCTCATTAGATCATTTCCTGAACAGCAGTGAGGTGAAACTGGGTCATTCCCGTCGGCCCGGAAAGGTGCATGTTCTGTGTTTTCTGTCCATGTTCTCTGCGAGCTTTTGTTGTTACTTCCTCTCAAGCAAAGATGAGTTTGATGAATGACATTTTACGTGATTGCGATTATGTAAGAGTTGCCTTTTCGTCATGTTAGTTTTCAGGTACAGGTGCTCATATTTAGCTCCCCCTGTGAACTTTGATATCATAAAAACCCTTCAGCAGATCCGTTAAGCAGATAAACTCACATAGTTCGGTTATTTCTGCCGTCCTGTAGTCCTTCAAATCTGACAAGCCACTAACGTCACTTTATTCCTCTCAGCTTATCAAAGCTTGAAAAAGAGTCCCTGAGGACGCTCACCTCATCAGATCTAAGATCGATGGCAGGAATAAGCAGGTTCTGAATACACAGATTACACATTTTAGGTCTTTTTATGGGATTTGTTGACAAAAAGCTACAGTAAGACATAAATTCACACCAGCTTTTTCATTTACGGAGTGTTTTTCAGTGGTGTCAACACAGTGTAGACAGTCAGAGGGCAGAACTAGTGATTTACAGGCCTCATATACACCTCGCAGGACGTTCTGCTCACATATAATCCAGCTGTGGCAGAATGTGAATCCTTGGTCAGATGCTGTGAGCTGTTGACATGTCGGCGTTACAGCGCTCCTCAACTTTAAGACGTTAGCAGCTAAGAAACGTGGCGAAGCTGAGATACAACGCTTGACCTCTCATCCACTTTGCTTCATTACGCAGAGATTAACTTGGTGTCACTGTTAAGAGCTCGTGTTTGGATCTGATGTAATCAGTTTGAGCGTATCACAATACACAGATGTTACTAATGGTGTGATGTTATCTGTGAGTGTTGGCACAGTCTGAGAGATTGCCTCGAATGATTCTGGGTCCGCTCACCAGGGTTTGACCTCTGACCTTTGGAATTAGTGGCTTGTTTACCGTTGAGTGTGAAGCACAGCTGATAGTCCTTCATGTGATGATGCATTCAAATGCCTTTCTGAACGCACACGTACGTTCATACAACAGGCAAGCGCGCTCAAACTGTGCTGGAGTGCAAACTGCACACATAGTGGAGATACACTAAATCTCTATGTGTGTGTGTGTGTGTGTGTGTGTGTGTGTGTGTGTGTGTGTGTCAATCGTACTGCAGCGTCCAATCTAACAGTATTGCACTAATCCAGCAATTGCAGTGTTAGAAGACTTCACAGCAATTTAGATTGACCCCAGTCCACCAGTCTGTGGATTATCGTCTCAGAGACACTCCGCATTGTCTCAAGCGAGTCTTTGTAGAACTGCGTCACACAAGCTGCTGATTTCTTTTTTTTTGGCGAACGCGCGGCCGTGGTTTTAGTTATTTCCTGTTTTATGTTGAAAGAGTTTCTCCTCACGTGCCGTGCTTTGCTTTACTTCCTGCCTTTGTTTCTTTCCCGCCCTTGTGATTGCGGATTAGCTTCACCTGTCCCTCGTGAGTCGTCCCTCTTTTGTGTATTTAGTCAGTGTGTCGTCCCTCTTTCAGATGTCAGGTCGTCAGTGTTTCTTCCCTTATCCTGTATTTGTTTCCTGCCTGTGTTACACCGGTTTGTTATTAGTTTGGTCTTTGTTTTTTGGGTCTTGCTGCTGCCTGCTCCCGCAGTTTTTTGCATTTGTTCCTCTGACATAACTCACATTTTAGGAGAAAAGTACAGCCCAAAGAAAAAAATCACTGACAATTAAGCTCCTTCTCCTCCTCATGAATTCAATAAAAAGAGTTTTGTGCGTTACAAGAACCCAGTTTGAGCCATACTTTGACATTGTTGACTTCTAACATTGACTTTTTGACATTTAGGCCAGAATGAAACTGCCAAACCTCTGGCAGCTGGTTTGATGCACCTACCAAAATGTCAAGACTGTCTGTCATACTGTAAACTCTGGAGTGTCCTCTTGTAGGCAACGCTGACTTTGGGTTTACCATTAAGTTGAAGAAGATATCCAGCATTTATTGTATGCCTGTAAAACCATGAACTTCAGTTTCTATTCAAATTAAATGAACAGGACACACACGTTAGCTGTGGAGGTGCAGGTGACAGAGCCAGGCTAGCTGTTTCCCCATGTCAAGTCTTTATGCTAAGCTAAACTGAACTGAATTTCCTGTGGTTTGAAACAACAAATATCATAGCAATAATACATTTTTGGCTGTAAAGAGTTTCAGTCTTTGCAGAGAAAAGAGGCCGTTAGCTTTGATGCATGTCGGTTATAACGTCAGCATCAATGTCCATTTCTAACTACTCGCACAGTAAAATCCACTGCTCTGCTGTCAGTCTGTAGGATCAGAGTGTTGAGAATTTATTTCACATCTGAATGCATCGTTTCTGTCACAGCTCTTTTAAGGTTGCAAGCAGGTGCGTGCATTGTTTGCATCCACATTAACATGCATTCTTCTTTTAATTGGGGTTTACCTATCAGGATTGCTGTACACTGGAAATAATGTGTGCTGATCCTATTATGTTCAGTCACTGACATTTCTGGAGAATCCCTGATATCAAATGCCTCCCAGTCCTTGGCAGCTGTGGTTAGATAATATAATTCTAATACAAAGAAGTCTCTTGTCATATGTGACCTTTAGCTGACAGGCACGCCTGTGGTGTTCAGGACATAGAAGAGCATACTTAGCATACTGATACTGCCGCAAGTCCTCCTGAGGAGAAGGTACAATAACCGTGAAGACGTGCATGCACTAAGGTCCAAACCTGCAGGATGTAGAAAATTTGGTCTTTATAGAGAATCCGTATCAAACGGGTCGAGATCTCTGCTCCTTTGTTTTATTGGCGTTCAGGACAAATTGGTTTACAAGCCGAAGTGAATGTGGGCACTTTGTGAATTTGCAACGCACAGCTTTTTCCCACGTCCCTGACTTATTTCAGGTCTTTCTCCTGCTGTGCCCTTTTGGTAATTTCCTCCATTCCCCCACAGGCTATTACAGAGCACTTCTCAGCCACTAGTTAAAGCTGCCTTTACTCCAGCTGCTGCAAATCATGATATATGTCTTATATCCCCGGCCAAGAGACATATGGGTAGGAATACAGCACAACACACAAATAACACACTAATAAGAACCAGGATGCGATTTAAAATGAGAAATTACTATTAGACTTACTGAGTCAATAGAGAGTCTGTCTGAAAATGAGATAATCTCAGTCTTTTTGCTTTCTATTTGCGTTTCAGGTCATTCAGCTCCTCCTCTATTCATTTGTGGTATGCAAGCAATTATTTCAACTATGACTTAGAAGTGGGCTGCGAGACCACTAACACAAAATTGGCACTTTACTACAATATTATCTGAATATAATGAAGGCTAGAACAGCCACAGAAAGGCTTACAAAACCTACAAATATTAAAACAGGCTAGAGAGGACGGAAATAAATCCATGTTAAGTTTCCACTGCTCAGTCGATGCAAGGAATAAAACACATTTCATGGTTCGTGTCTCCTAAAATCCAGTCAGCACATTACTAAAAACAGAGAGAACCGGAATATATTGGTGATTCTGTCAGCGTGTGTTCAGTCAGAGGTATAAATCCTGTTTTAAATTTCGAGAAAATAGCAGTTAAAAACATGAACAATGGTGCGATTTATAAGAGTTTACCAACTCGCGTCTTTTTGAGTCTTTCTCCTTTCATTGAATGCTGCTGTTTGGTTTCTTCTCCAACTACCATTTTCCTTAAACTTCAGCTTGTCTGTGATTTTTACCTTTTTTTTGGGCTAAAATTAGACGAGAAGATTGGTACAACTTTCATATTTGTGCATTAAATATGAAGCTGCAGCCAGATGTTTGTCTTAGCTTAGCATAAAGACTGAAAGCAGGGGTAAACCGCTGCGTAGCTAAGAAATATAAGATGACAGCACGATGTCTTAACCCTTCAGTTTATGTACAGACTAAACAAACAAGATATCAATTGCTAATTAGCGAGCTTTGGAAGTGCTGGGCTAACTGTTTCCCCCTAATTCTAGTTTTTATGCTAGGCTAAGCTAACGTCAGCTGTAAGCTGAGTCGATCTTTTGGTCCAGAAAGAAAGTGAGGAAGTGTGAAGGTGGATAAGGCAGACGGAGCAAAACTATACAGAAAATCATGTGTAGAAAGATTAAATTGGGGCTTTCTAACATTAGCATAGTAAGAAAGCCGAGATGGACGACTGAAACGACGGCTGACTGTGTGACTTTTGGACACTAGCGACAGCACTCTGTGTGCTACCTTCACACCAACACAGCGAACGTCAGTGTATTTACATAATTCAAACACTTTCCATCCATCATTCACTTCCTTTAAACTAAAGCCACGAGTGCATACTGTCCCCGACTGCTTCGATCCACGGCGAAAGACTCCTGAGGCGGAGGACGAGGCTGATGATAGTGGCGCTCAGTCCGCGAGAGGTGATTAACACAAGAGCAAAGGACAGGTCTGCTGAAAGCCTGGAGCTCATGGGTGAGTGCTGTCCATTAGGTCAAAGGATTAGCTAGGGTTAATGGAGCCGGAGGAAACAGGATATACTGCGCCGCGGTAACTTTTACCGCTGACGACCGCGCACAGGCTGCACTTTTACTGTGACGTGAGGTTTTTAAAACCTTTTTATGATCAACAACATACTTCTGATTCTCAAGTTAGCGTCCTGCAGTTTCTGTTGGACACTGCTTGTTCTCTCACCTCTGCTGTAATAGATAAAACTCAGCTTACAAAAGAAGATATGAAACACTGGAAATCAGATTCTGAAATATATAAATCTAATATATCATCATATCAGTGCTGTTGTTGGGTTCAGCTGTTTTTGGATATTTCATCTTTATTATTCATGTATTTGTAACCAGTTACATGTCAAGCTTTTAAGCCTTTAATGTTTTTCTCTTCGTGATTAACAGAAAAAAGTAGCACAAATCTTAAATACACTTTCAGAAAATTGGCAAAAGAATATCTGAATTAACGCATGTTTCCATCCATGATTGTGATTCATTCTTTGCCACATTTTGATTTTTGGCTTTTTTTTAATGCATAAATTGAAATTTCCCATGAAAACAGGTGGGTGGAAACGTTATTAGTGTGTTTTCTTTCCTCTCTTGTTCACTGTGTGCGTATTTGTTGAGCTGCTGCATACCATCGACCTTGCCGGGATAAATAAAGTTGTATTTAATTGAACTGAACTGAAGTATCTCCGTCACCTGTTACCTCAGCTCCACTGGATCTACAGGACGCCTGGTAAAGACCTGTATTTAAACTGCATGATTAAATCAAGACAGGTTTTAACTTTCCGGGCTGCCTGATAAGTTAATGAACATCAGATGCGCCAAGTATGCGAATGCCAATGGAGCCTCAGTTGGTTGCTTTGATTATCCCTGTCCTCGGGCTCAGCTGGGGGTTGAGGTGGTGTGGGAGTGGCTAAATGTCAGGACACCAAGCCTGCAGCATGCTGTAGCCTTGAGAGCCTGGAGATAACCCTCCATACGTCAGAGGCAGGGAAGACCTCAGATGCTAATCTTAAGCTGACACGATCGGAGCTCCCCAGATATTTTCGTACCTCTGGAGGTGTGTGAGGCAACTAACTAGCTTAGGAGTCATAAGGAAGGCTGGGCATGAGCCACAAATGTGGTTTAGCTGTGCATGTGCAAGGCGTAGGATTGGATTTTTAAAGGTTACCTTGGTGGTAAATGTAGGTTTGGTGTGTGCGTCTCATGCTGTTCCCGCTTTGTGTGTTTCAAATATTTCCCATTAAGTGTAGCTGAGGCAGTGAAGGATGCAGGAGAGCAGCCCTGACATGTTGATTAATGGCTTAATCAGGAGCAGTGTGTCAGTGTCTACATGGCTATCTCCTGCACCGCCGCCACAACAATGGCTTTGCACCTGAGGGACACGGGCTGTCAAACACACCCAGGTACATCCATCCCCACATCTCCTGCATGGATAAAGATGTCAAAACTACATGCGACTTCCCTCACTGGTGACCTCAGGTATTTTTAGAAAGATTTGGGAACACTTTCAGAGCTCATGTGTCTCTGGTGCCTCGGCTGCTGACGTGAAACATTTACACGGCACCTTTTCCTGCATTATTTAATGCTGTTACTCACTGTGTGTGTTTGCTTATGGCCATGTTTACTCACAGCTTCCAAATTTAAGGGGACAAGCATGGGCGTCCATTGGGAAATCCTCCAGCTGCATGGGGCACTCAGCTGAAATAGTCAGTCTGAAAGAAAATTCACGCAGGTCAGAGAGCAAATAAACTGACTGTGTGGGATGAGACATCATCATCATCATCATCGTCATGATCACCATTTTCACAAATTAACGTCTCCTGATATCATAAGTAATTTGTTTCATTTGGGTTGTGCTTCATGTTGTCTGCAGCCATTAACCAATTAAAATCACAGTCTGTCTTCATTAGTGTGTCTCAGACAGTTAACAGCACAGTCAAATGTAATTTTCCCAGCACAGAGCAATAAGCAACTGAGCCACCAGAGGGAACCAACATGACACCTAACTGGGAAGAATGATGCAACTGCATGTGCAAAAATGAGCTTGAGAATTATTTGAGAAGCAGGATTATGTTGTGGAGAAAGGCTGCCACCTGTCTGTGGAAGTGCAATAAAGCTCAAATGAAAGCTTTATTGGAAACAAAGCACAAAACAAATGAGTTCATGTCGCGGGAACAACGTGTGAACGCTCACGCAGGGGACGCAGAGTGTGAGCTGATGCTGCCCTCTGCTGGACACACCGATAATGGTCACAGCTGCTGTCGTCACCATGAAAATCAGTGTGTCCACGCATGTATGCCAGCAGACAAAATGAGATTATGTGACACTGACTGACTGACTGACATTTAAATACTCCACAATATCACACTGCAATACTGGCAATACCAAGAGATACTTGTACTTTACTGGAGCGTTTACACTTTCTGCTCTGTTCTGCTTCTGCAGGCAGAGGAATCCTGTATTTTTAGAGCTAGATTCAAGAGTGACTCTGCAGATTAAGAGTCAACATATAAACCATGCAACCATCTCTGAAAATATGAGATATTTCTGTAAGATTAAAAAGCCCTGAACAAGCACCAACCCGCTGACGGGTCAGTCAGCACAAACTCAAGCTGTGCAGCCAAGTGTTGTTCAAACACACAGAGCTCTAGTTCAGATTCGAGCAGGGACACCAAAGTTTCCCAACATACCAAATGCGTCAGGGAAAATTTAAGGATAATTCGTAGGAAATAATGCAAAAGAAATCTATAATGTTTCTGTTTGATGGACGGTGCAGCCATGCATGGAGTTCTGGGTTTTATCACTGTGCTCAGTGTAAACATCATAAAGCTTAAATGAAGAGCTGGACCGAGCTCATATGATGCTGTCAGAGTGTGTATGAAGGAGTTAAAACAGCTTCACTCACCATGACCTGACATCAGTAACAATAATATAAAATTCTATTATAACAGACTGCAGTAACATACCACTTTGATCATTTTGCATAATTAGCTGATAATACTTATACTTAACATTCGGGTGTGTAAGTAAAATGTTGAAGTGTTGGCACACATCTACCACCACTCATAATACCTTCTACTATATCATTCTAATAAAATGCATAAATAAGAGAGAAATTGGCCGCAGAGGAGGGATTTCTGGATATTAAAGGCCATCTGCTGTCTCAGCTGTTTTAGTCAAAATATTCCCCACATCAACGCACAGCAGCCTCGATATGTGAGGGAGAGCAGAAACAGTGATGAGTCTGGAAGTCATTGCATTATTCTGATCCTGGGATATTACAGAGCACAACATTATACTGTATAATAATCAGTCTTTGCTTACCGGCTCATTCACTGAGTCTCTGTTTTGGCCTCCATCACTCTCCAGTGGACGATTATGCAAAGCTCAGATGAGGAATTGAGATTTTGTGCTTTGAATACAAAGAGTCCTTCTGATATTTATCTTGATTTCTTATTCCAGAACATGTTGCGTGTCTCAGTTACAGAGTATGAGAGACAGTATTCGACTGACTGATTAGCCGATTAATTAATGGAAAGTAATGATCAGTTTCAGCCCATGAACGTATCTTCCAGGGGTTTTCTTCTGTAAGTGAGTGTTTCTTTGAGATGAATAACCAACATAAAGTGTGTTATTATCAAAGTTCAGGATGATGTTCAGCTCATCAGGTCAGTGCAGCTCTGACATTTTCTGACTTTACAGAGAAGGATTTTAATTAGTGAAGTACCAATAAATCATGATGACCATCCAGACAGTGCAGACCAGCAGGTGAATTAGCAGCTAAAAAGCTAAATAGCTGACGTCATTGTTATTTCACACAGGTGTGTATTATGTTTTAGATTCGTATGAATTCACTGTGATCTGCTGTGAAACACACCGTTCTGTAACACCGCACTGCCTCGATCGAAACTCCGCCTTTCCTCCGAGAGATGTTTTCCTGCTATGCTAGCTGGGGCACTTGTTCTGCGAACAACCAATGTAGGAGAGTAATGCATGCATAAAATGTTTCTCTAATAACCTTGTTCCCAGAACACAAAAGCATTAATGGGCCATCGTGAAGCCATTTCTAATGGCTTGTAGTGTGAGCAAATGTACTGCAGATTTGCAGTAATTTCAAAGTCAGTGGATCAATAGTCATTTTTGACATGCACCCACGTCCATTTCCTCCAACTTCCTCTATTGTTATTTGATTTAGGAGGATTTATTGTCCTGATAGGATGGTGATAGTGATGTGAAAGTGGATGTAAATGAGATGCTTCTATCTAGGATATAACACTGTTTTCTGCTGTGATGTATTGCTCTCAAATAGCACCCATAAACCTTTATAAGTACTAATAATGAATGGATTAGACTCATTTGACTAGAAAAGACAACTCTAATTGACTTTTAGGCGACAGAAAATGCAAAGCGATGAACTTTTTACCTTCCCGTAGCAGCTCGTATGACTACACGTGGCTCTAATATACGAAATGGGAACTGTGATTGGGAGCAATAAGCAGAAGAGGACGCGCTGTCCTCCTGTCAAAGCAAAGGTTTGCGTGATGTGGTGACACAGTTATTGGTGGAGGATGACGGCGTGAGAGGGGGAGGAGGAGGAGGAGGACTGAAACACCCAGTTCCCTGTGTCAGAGCGCTGGGTCAAAGCAAACATTTGGAGTTCCTCTGACCTCCAGTTACAGTATGAGGACAACATGATGACGCATCGATGCACCACTGAGACATGTAGTACGAGTGTGTGGGCTGTATTAGTGCAGCGGGGGTCTTAAAAACCATTACCAAAGATGTGTTACAGGCTGATGGATGTTTTAGTCATCACTCCTCTCGTAATTGGATTACACAATATTTCCGAGCCACGCTCGTGAGCTCTCACAAGTCAAAGTTTTCCTGTAAGACGGGACGGAAAAGAAATGTTTATCCTGCCGCTGCGCGAAGCGTGATTAAAGGTCAGCCGTACCTCATGGTGTAGAGCAGAGTCCCATCATCTTTCAGCCGCAGGAGCTTGTTCGGTGTGGTCATGTTGTGCGCGATGGATTTCTTCCCATTGAGGAAGAAGGTGTCCGGAGTCCAGATGTTACTGGCCAGGAGATTATTCAGGGGAAGCATCTCCATCGGGCCCTTAAAGCAAAGTCTTTCGTCTTTCCAGCTTTGACGGAAGAACACGTCAATGGTGTACTCCTACAGAAAGAATAACACATTAATTACAACTGAAACACACATTAATTGACTACAGTGTGATAACTGAGTGCAGCTTCCACATGTTCCACACCACTGAAGTGAAGTCAGACACAGTTTTATTTGTTCATGCTACATCATGAACGATAAGGATGCCAGTTAAGTAGAATCAGCGTGATGCACTGAACGTGGACGCAATGTAAAGCTGAAACTTTTTTAATGCAGCTGTACTGTGGTTTACTCTGAATTTCAATTTTACATAATGGCCTGTAAAACGAACCTGAAAGTGTATTTCAATGGGTTTTTAGAACATGTTTATAGGTACAGAGCAGTATTATGTCAAGAAATCCGTGCTGCATTAACTAAACAGAAGGAGCTTCTTACCATTTCGGTGTCAGACACTGGACCAAAGCTTGTGACAAAGATGTTGGTTTTGATCTCTGTCACCTTTTCTATAAGAACAGACAGAACACTGTGAGCCTTTACAGCAGATTCATATCTTACATTACTGTTCAGAACACATCTGTTCTATGTTCATGCAGGTTTTTGCTTTCTGTGAAGTTCGACATAAAACCGAGGGCCTTCTATCAAAGGAGAAGAATTCATTTTAATATTCAATATGTGAACTTTTTAAGGGTCCCAAACTGAACAACTTAACTTCATGGCATATGTTTTCATTAGACATACGTTGGTAGTTATTCAGAAAGAATCTGAATCACGCTGTGACTTTATTTTGCATTCAGTGACACGCTCCAGATGCATGCAGCATGTCCTGAACAGCCTGGAGCTATCACAGCAGCTCAGTGGCCTCTGGACAAACTCCTGCAGGACCAGTGTGATACAGTCAGAGTGGAAGCAGCACATGCTGACCTTAAAGCACAAAACTTCTACTTTAATGGGGCCAAAGGGAGTTTCTAATGATTTAAAGGTGTTTAATCATCTAAATACTGTGCTGTTTCATGAAGCACTGCAATCTTACAATCGCAGAGAGGTGGCGGAGAGACATCGTCTTTGCTTATTGTACTGACAGATTCAGTGTCTTTTCATTTGATGAGAAGTTCTCAGTCTTTCATATTTTGACCTGCATCCACTGAGAACAAAGGAGCTGCTGTTTAATAACAGGAGTAATGGCTTTCTCAAGGTCACGCCAGCACACTGTGTGCGTCGGCGTGCGTTCATAGTGCCATTAAATCATACTTAGAGGAGATGTTAGCAGCTGACGATAAAGACTTCATAAATACAGACACATCCTCTGGTCTGGAATTAGCAGAAGACGGATGTTGCAGCGCAGAGCATCATTCTCTGAGTGGACTGACGGGCTGTGATCTCTCACAGAGAGCGATCGACAGAAGCTGAGCATCTTTCATCTGTATCCAAAAGTGCACAGCTTTCTGTGTTAGTTGTTAGAAAAGCAAGACCCCCAAGTCATTTTCCCAATGGCATAATCAGTTCTCACCTAGCATGCATGAGACTGTTTTAATTAGCAGACTGGCAGAGGTGTCGAGGTTTGTGTTTTAAGTGGTTTTACCTCCCAGTCCAGGGCGGAGTCTGTTGTCATAACCATCCAGCAGTCCGTCCAGGATGCGAGTGAAGATGGTGATGTTGTCGTTTAATTCAGCCTCTTTGGGAGTTCCAGTTACATCCTGGGAGAGGCTGCACGTGAGAGCATTTTCAAATAAAGACTTTAGAGGGACGCAAAGTAGAAAAAGACAAAACTCAGCTAATTTACTTCCAAATGAGTTCAACTGAATACAAAACTTAATTCAGGAGATTATCACAGAAGCCGTTTATGTTAACTAAGAGTCGAACTACTGAAAACGAGTCAGTTCCTTACCTCAGACGGCAGGTGATGCTCACAAGCAAGACACAGACCCACAGACGTCTCATTGCAAAGCTGTAGCACATTCCATCGCCCATCCCTGCAACGAGACGTCTCACATGCTCAAAACTACAGTAACTGTCTTCTTCACCAGCACTGTTGACGGGCTGGTTTTATCTCAAATTAAGTCAGTATGAAAAGATTTATTTTCAGAAGTATTTACTGTGTAGCCTCCAAGCAGTTTCACTACGGAAACTAAAAAGTAAATTTGAAATAATACAGTTATCTGATTATGAAAAGGTTCATGGTTTAATGCAATCAGCTCTTACAGGCATGGACTGGAATCTAGTAATATTCAGCCCCGGCTGCATGCGTTTGGGTGTAAAGTGATCAGCAAATCTTTATCAGATGCACAAATATCAGGTGCAAACAGAAACAAATGCACAGTATCATGATACCCAATGCAGCATCTCCAGCATTCTGCCTTTTTTTAACACTACAGGACAATGAGCACCACATCTGTAGGACCTGCACATGTTGTCTGAATGAAAAAAGGCTGATAATGCAAAGTTCCTCTTTCTTAGATCTTTACACTTGCAAATAGTGCAAATAATGCAATGTCTTTGTCGGACCCTCTGCTCGCCCACCCAGCTTACTGCAATCTAACGCTCTGGAGAAGTTGACGAGTTCTGCCTGAGCTGTGCCTTATCCTCCACCGCTGGATGTCCAAGGTGTGACCTGCCTCTGCTGTACCTCCACAAACACATCTGTAATCAATCCCGCAATCCTCTCTGCACCTCCTGCAGCTGGACCCTGTACGCACAGTAAATCCCCTCAGTGTGGCGGTGACTGTACGCCCCCTGCGCCGCAGCCCCTTCATTCACGACTCACTCACGCACTCGCGTCCCTTCCAGTTTCCCTTCAGCAGCACGGAAAAGTGTGACTACCCTTCTTCCTCCGGCTTGCATCACCGCCGCCGTCCCCGGCTCTCTAAGTCTACAGCTATCCCGGTGCAGGTCCTCTCCAGCAGCACACCTCCGGTACACACTTCTGTATCCTGCCCCCCTCCAAAGCCCCCACGTCCCACTACATCTCACTGCGCGCCGGCCTGTAGCAACGCTCTGCTGCACAGCCGCAGTTACCAAAGCTTACCACACAAGACGATGCGCAGTCAAACTTCTCCCAGATATCTCACACGCAGATTGCACTGTTTAGTGTTTGGCATCAATTCTGAAGAACGTCACCTCCATCCGCGCACAATGATTGCATATTGGAGAGGGAGACAGAGAGAGGGAGAGAGAGAGGGGGAGAAAAGATGTGGACTAATTTCACTGTCAGCGAGGTTTATTTCGCCCAAGAGCGATTAAAAGGTTGGCAGCGAAAAAATAAAGGCTTCCCAACACTTCTGCTGACTGACCATCCTTCAGTTTGGTCTCCGAGGAGCCGCGAGCACACGGCAAGCTCTGCAAAAAATCCAATAGTGTATCCAAGGGCGAGGTGCAATGCAAGTAGAGTTTGGTGGCGAATTAAATGGAGGAGCGTGCAGTGCGGCCAGGAAGGCAGGAGGATGCACAGTGGTGAGCGGCCAGTGAGTGGAGGAGAGATGCTGTGGAGAGATGGGGAGGCAGATAAGGGAGGGGGTGACATGATGAGAGAGAGAGAGAGAGAGAGAGAGAGAGAGAGAGAGAGAGAGGGAAACAATACAATGATAAAGTATCAGTAGTAACAATGACAACCATCAGAGGGATCTCCACAACAACATAAACCTCTGAAGAGCCTTCATGCTCTTCTTATGATGTGTTACCAGGAAACTATAGCACCATATAATATAATATGTATGTATTATATGAAGATACACAGTCTGTATCTTACTGTATTGGTGCAATAAACGTCCAAAACAAACAATACTCATGACAGGTGTGTCAGTGATGAACCAGCGTGGTTCTTTGAGCTTTAACAGTCGTTTAGTGTTATACATGGCGTGCAGTGCAGAGCTGCAGCAATTAATCGATTAGTTCTCAACTATCAAATTAATCACCAGCTATTCTGATGATCGATTTGAGTCAGAAATGTGGATATTTTCTGGTTCTTCACTCCTCTATGATGTCAGCTGAATATCTTTGGGTTGTGCACTAAACAAGACATTTGAGGACGTCATCTTGGGGAAGTGCAGACATTTTCTCACCACTGATACTTTGCAAAATCAGCTCCCAAACTGTACAGTGAGGAGGTAACAGGAGGTTAAATTGAGTTATTGATTGTGTGGAGAGAAGCACTGATTAGGATCGGCCTGATACTGTCCATATTAAGACATTCGGGCATGTGACCGATGAGAAAACATTACTGTGATGTTCATTTGCTGTGGTGAGTTCCTGGTATGGTGAAAACTGAACTTCTAGGATTTAGAGACCCACAGACTCGACTGAACAGACTGCAGAACTCATTTGTTCCTCAGTCTGTCAATCTGTTAAGTCAGTGTTTGGCTGCCTGCATGCACGAAACACTGAACGTTAAAGGAAGCGATGATGCTGATGCACTGCAGTCGCTTAACGCAGTGTCTGATGTCATATACGTTGTAGTGTTTGTTTTGTTGTTTGGTTACTGTTTTGTAATTTTTAGTGTACGATTCAGATGAATGACATTGAGGTGAAGTCAAATAAACTGAGTTCTCTGTGTTATAGCTACAGCCTCATACACAGCAATGATCCCAATGATGTGGAGAACACTGGTTATTGTTATGGCACAATCCTGATTTTAGTTATAGGAATCAGTATTGCGACCAAAAAAAAGTAAGAGTCACCATTTTTGTGTTTCCTTTTGGTAAAACTACTTTATAAAAACTCATTTTTCCCCCACATTTAGTGCAGCCTATTGTGGTCCTGACTTCCGTAGGACGCACACCTGAAAAAACAGAGTCCTGATTGCAGGTTGATGGTCCAGATTGCAGGAGGAGACAAACGTCTCACACGTCTGCCAGCAGCACAAATACAACTCTACAGTGAATTTTATCATTCTGCATTCATATCCAGCAGGATTAGGGTCAACTCACTTCCAGCTGAGTCAGTTATAGAGGTGGATTTCTTTTAAATTTTAGACTTGTTTATGAAGCTGGAGCGCCATTATGAATTTGGACTCAAGGTGAAATCCTTCTGGTGCTGTTGTTCCCTGACAGAGTGGATTCAGAAACAAGCCTCCAGCTGGAGTAAAGGAAAAGTCAGAGTCAGGCGAAGGGAGCATTGCATTGACACGGCAGGTAATTCCTCCTTCTTTTGTGTTTACAGGAATGCTGTTGATGGGAACAAGAAGCTGTACGCCATCTATGACACGAGGTAAGCATAACTCCCTACGGTTATATTAAAAGCAGAAGGGTGTTAATTCTGAAACGTAGAGAAAGACCAGCGTCTGATGAGAAATGTGTTGGGAAGAGTCCAGTTCAAGGACACTCTCATTCCCTGCAGTCACACTGAGCCTCTTCCACCACAGCAAGTACTGTCGCAAACTGAAAGAGCTCAGAGTGAAAGTGTACAGACAGTGTTTTCAGGAAATCTTCACAGGAACAACTTAAATTGGGTGAAGTATTTCACACCAGATCCAAAGGTTCTTTCACACCTCTGCTGCCAAGAATCAAGACTAAACTCACCAGCGTCTCAGGATTAGACCATAGTAGACCTCTGTGGGCCCAAATGGGTTTTAGTACATGTATCCCTCCACTGATCTTTGCCATTTCTCAAACCTGAAAACATCTGAACAGTCGTCAGATAATTTCTCATCTCACATCTCACAACATCTCATAGATGGGGTATTTTTTAGCTAACCTCCAGGGTTGTGCTGGCCATTTCAGTCGCCCGGAGAGGCTCTTGGGCTGAGCACGGTGTGATATTGCTCTTGGTATTGTTTCTACAATCCTAATTATGTTGCTCCAGGACCATCATTGCAACTTACTGGAAAGATACAATCGGAGAAGTTAGCCTTTAACCTCGGTGGTTGGACTAACACAAGGTTAATATTGTGATGGGGTTTATTTCAACCCAAAGCATCAAGATCTTTTCCCGAACCAGTTTGGATATCCACACATAACAAAGTAGTTTTCTTGCCTAAACCTGACTGAGTAGTTTTGCTGTCTACAACTAGCCAAGTGTTGCCTAAATCTAGCCAAACCTAACCAAGTAGTTTTGTTGCCTAAACCTAATTAAGAAGTGTTGTTGTCTAAAACTAGCCAGCTGTTGCCTAAACCTAGTGAGGTAGTTTTGCTGCCTATACCTGAACAAGTTTCGTTGCCTAAATGTTTCCAAATTGTGACAGAAAAAAAAAATGAAAATAATCTGTGAACAAAGTCTAAAAATAACAATTAAATAACAAGTTCCACACTGGACATGAACCCCTGACCTCAAGCTGAGGGTCCTGACCTCAAACCCTTCATCCACCACAACCTGGTCCCCATGGGGGCTTTGCCACTTTTGGCTCAGTTTCAGTGATGGTCCTGGAGCAACATTAATTAAAATATTGTAGGAAAAACACCAACACAGTGATATCATAGAAACCCTCTGGACACTTGGGCTGCTTGTGTGTCCCTTTGCTGTGATGTTAGAGCCAAAATAAAACGTGGAGGTGTCTGATTATGACACACACAGAGTTCTTCTAATGGCTTCAGAAGAGGACTGGAGCCCTCCTGCCTGACGTCTTAATAACTCCTGCCCAGTCTGAGACTCTCGGTCCAGGACAGCCGCGTACATAGTCATCTATATACAGTCTGTCACGTGAGCTTTAATGATAACCTCGCGCGCACTGGCATGAAGTCATATTCCAAACTGTTCACCGACTCTGTGAGGGATTACCTTCAACCTGGGCTTCGAACCTGTGGATTTGTACCCGTGAAAGTGCGATGATGGATATCTGACGAGCACTTCTTAGTTGGGCTGCGAGCTAACCGGCGAGAGGCTGAGCGAGGCTAACCGGAGGATGGAGACACGGAGCGGCTGCCTGCGCGAGGCTTCACGGCTCCGCTGCCGTATGGACGCATCTGACAGCCGCGTAAACGCGCCTCTGCCTCACGAGGCATGTTCGCCCAGGCTGCGCCAGCGGTAGACATGATGTGGAAGAAGCCTTACCTGGTTTAGCGGAGCTCGGGGGGCGCGAGCGCGAGCACCGGGGCTTCTTCATTCAGTCATTAGCTGCACGCCGGACATCACCCCTCCACCCAGACGCCGCACGCGGGATGTGGGGACCCCGGAAAACAGGGCTCTTTGACATCCTCTCACTGCCGCTGGCCGTGGCAGTGATGTGCTGTGCCCAGAGGTGAGTCTGGGGGTTGAAACCGGACAGGAGTGAGGGTCTCCGTCCTCAGGAAGTCTTACCTTTCTGGTGTTCTTGTGTCTTTCAGCGTCAACGAACCGGGGAACATGTCTTACGTGAAGGAGACTGTGGATAAACTGCTGAAAGGTTATGATATTCGTCTTCGGCCAGACTTTGGAGGTATGCCTGCTGTCCCTCATTCGGTGTCTTCCACCCTAAAGGCATCCCTACCATAATGTTTTATTTGTGTTGTCCAAAGTTAACTTTCTTCTGTGTATTTCAAGGTCCACCGGTTGCTGTTGGCATGAGTATAGACGTGGCCAGTATAGACATGGTGTCAGAAGTCAACATGGTAAGTAGTGTTCAAATCCTCTGTCATTATTTGGGTTATTAGTGTTGGTGGACTTCTGTGGACTGCTTTTACCATTAAAACCCCACAAATTAATTAAAAGTGCTCCTCTAAGAAATGACCACTTTATTTAAAGGTTTATGTGTTGAAAATACTTTATTCCTTTATAAACTAATCAATTTCTAGTGCTTTAAACAGCTATACTTATTATTTAGTACAAGGTTTGGGTTGCCAGATTGTCGAAACAATCCTTTTATCTGGTGTTTATCCAACTGAGATTAAAAAAAAGACAATTGTTGCTAATGCATTCATAAATCGTGGGCTTAGCCGTCATATCAGCGGTTGGATATCATGCAAAGTCATTTTATTTTTCACAATAATTCATCCATTCATGCAGCTGTGAAGCTTAATAAGTTGATGAATGCATTTTGCTCCAGATGGTTCAGCCAAGTAATCTGGCAACCCTGAATTTGTTCTTATTAATAGCTTATAACAGATCTATACATCATCTGCAAATTACTAATTAACCATAAATAAAGCCACTAATTACAGCTTATTATAAATGCTGTCTTGTCTGAAAGTGGTGCCAAAGAGGGAACCGAAATGAATGTTTACAAGCTGGCAACCCAAACGCTGACCATGCTAAAAAAGAATTAGCAAATTAAGAATTAGCCGCTAATAAAGCCACAACTTAATACTTAAAAAACACATTATAAAAGTTCAGTTGTTAGACAGTCTGATCAAACCTAGAGAAAAATAATCTGCAGCATCCTCTTTAGGTTCTTTGTGAACTGAGCGCAGTCTGTGGAGGCTTTCTTCCATTGTGGAGAGTGCTTTGGTCATCTGCTGTATCAGATTATGGCTCGTTGTATGGTTTTACATCCTGGTTCAGTGGCTGTGCGACTCGAGCAGATGAACTAATGGTCCCGTTAGAAGATGAGGTCAGTCAGTTCTTTTGCCGCGTCCTCTCCTTTCAGATATGAAAAAACAAGCTGGACCTCCAGATGAGTGTGTCAGTGTGCATGTGTGTTGGGGCTGGCACACCACGGGGCTCTACAGTTTAATGCCTGTATGCCATCTATCATTGGTCTGAACTGCTGACAGAGCTTGATGCTCTGTCACATGATGCTACTGAGAGGAAATAGCCCCTGACATGCTGTCCTGACAAGTATGCGTGATGCAATGTACCCGTGGTGCATTTTAATACATCTCTACACAGCAGCCGAGTGTGGCTTTGTGGGAAGCACACAGCAGCTAAACACTCACTTCCAGTGACAACTGAGACTCATCGTCTGTAAACGAGTAAACAAGTAGTTTGTCATGTTAAGCACTGTGGTTATATAAAGAAAAAACAGAGGTTTTTTTTCTGCATAATTATTTAACATTTTGGATGCGGATTTTTAAAATGAGAAAATGTGAAGTTAGTGAAGCAGATGAACACAGCAGAGGTCTCCAGACCCTGAAGTGGACCTCCACAGGGGGCCAGGAGGGCTGCTGGGGGGTGTGGATGAGGAGACCATAAGACAATTAGACAATTACAACCTGTGCCACGTTCAAAAAAACATAATTCAGTCAATTCTCAACCCTTTTTCCTCGATCCTCATATGTACATACAGAGGGTGGGAGGGATGGGATTTCTCTGTTTTTATGTTTTCCTTTATAATGTTTTTAACTGCTGTAAAGCACTTTGTGTTGCATTTTATCATGTATGAAAAGTGCTAAATAAATAAAGTTTGATTTGATTTGACATGATCCACATACTTTTAGATTCAGTGTGACACATATCATTATGTTCACATCCATAAGTCTGTTTCAAAAACAGAGAAAAAGACTCTTCCTTTAACTCCGGGCCTCCTGATGACACTCAGGACTTGCCTGAGTGTCATCTTTTCTGAGGATTGTAAGGTTTTTACAGTATCAAAGTAATCCAGCGATAGTTATCTGAGCGTTCATGTGTATTTTGCAAGCTGCTAATAGCTAATTCAGCATACTTGAGGGTAGACATTAGCCAATTAGTGGGGCTGTTGGGGGGAAGGGGGGCAGTTGTTTCAGTTCTGTCTGAATACAACACATGAATAATGCACCAGCCTGTTATCGTGGACATACAGCATGTACAAAGTTTGACTTCTCACCGCCTTTGATTCTAAGAGAATAGACAGATAAACATATTCCTTCAATCTCATTGGCTTTGAAAATCTAGGATCGTTTAACTAAGTCTCAGCTCTTAATGGGCCAAACCTAATTTCCACGGCAGAGACCACGCCCGCTTTTAACCCGAGAGTTTGAGAGAGTCTGCGCAGCGTGAAGGCATCGGGCGTCCTCGATCATATCGGACCGTCTGTGCTAATGCTTCTAGGCACGCAGGCGGGACAGAGGACATGTCCTCCTCATCGCTGGAGGAACTGGACACATCTAGAAAACACACTCTCCCATTGGCACTCGAGCATGTGCTGAAAACGATTCACTCATGATACAACTGATGGGACTGCATCCTGTCCATTATGTTGTCTGATTTGGCAGATCCGTCCACACCGTCCTGCAGGAACCAGCAGGACCACTAATTACTGGTCAGGCTGCTTTAATATATTGGACTCTGCTGTAACTAAGCAGGCAAAGTGACCTCACGTCAGCACTACTTCCATTTATTTGTTTGTTTAATGCGTGCAGCTATAGATCACTTTTATCAGGGTGCCCTGAGCAGCCGGCACCGCCGAACGCTGCCATGGTTTATCTGTGGTCCTGAACAGCATCATTTTGTTCCTTTCTGTCGAAGCTGCGCCCCCCCCTCCAGAGGGCTTTGACATTTCCAGCTTCTTCTTCTCACATTTTGCTCACTGGAGCATCTCAAGGCTTCCAATGAACCAGAGTGTTTATGGAGAATCCCTCTCATTGAGATGCAGTATTGTGAAAAGGTGCAAAACCTCACATTAATCACAACTCTTTGCACATTGCAGTTGCTCCTTTCCATTGTCAATCATCTTATTAATAGCCCCGGTCCTTGTGAGCTGCCATGCTTGGTTTTAACTGGATGTCCCAATCAGTCTTTGGCCACAATCCTGATGTGAGCGGTTTCATATCGGGTAAACTGAGCCAAATCTGAACCTGTTTGAATACTGATTAAAATCACAGCTGTAGCTTAATCTCACACACCTTAATTTTTAGGAGCTGTTTGATCCAAATGCCCTGATTCTAAAATATGAAGCTTGTGAAGTTTAGTTGGGTGTAAATGTTTGTTTTTGCACTTTGTGAATTATTGCCGGTGTTATTTATGGGCAGTTTCACTAAAAACCTCACAGCTCTGTTGGTCAGGTGTCCACAATCAGTCACAAATCTTCAATGCAGTTACTCACATTAAATATTTCTTTCTTCTTAAATGCTGTAAGCCAGATTATTCTGAAAAGGAAAACAGGCAAAACATCCATATTTGAAGCTAATAAGAGACTCACAGAGGCACAGAAATGGAAGTAGGACAAAAACGCAGTTTAACATTTACTATGAAGCTATAAAAATCAGCTGAGGTGAGAAGAGAGAAGCAGGATGTGTGTCTGTTCTTCCACTCATTTGAATATTTGGAGATGATGACCTATATCTGCAGCAGCTTCATCGCTGCTGTTACTTCTCACATTCTTCAGACCCTGATTCTTGGGTTTCTCTTATTGCCTCCTTTGTTACGGCTCCAACCTTGTTTCTAAAGACCTTTGAGATGTTTGAGTGTTAAATTACAGCCTCTCAAAGCCAGACTATGTATTACAAGCTCAGTTTTCACAGGATTCAAGTCTGATGAGAGTCTGTGGAGCCGTGCAGATGCATTTCTGACCAGTCACTGATGTATGAGGGTGTCCAGATGACGTAATGACTCCAAACCTGTGAATGAGGCGTAATTCCACGTCTGCATTTATTATGGCCGTTTGTGTTGTCTCCAGTTTAGAAACTCATTGTGATAAATGGTCGGAGGTGGAAGTTTGACATTTCCAGAGCAGCTGTCACGTCATTCCAGTTTGATATGTGAAGCGACCACAAATGACAGCCCGGTGAGTGGCGAGTCCGGCGTCCAGTCACATCTCTGACGGCTTCGTATTGATGTCTGACTGAAGATGAGAACCGTCAGTCATCTATTGTACCGCTTGATTGGAAAGACATCCGCCCTGTGCGAAGGCTGAGCCTCGTGATACCACACTGAGAGACGTCAGCAGACGTTTAGAGGAACGCTAAACTGAACACAATGTACTAAATATGAAAACACTAATTACTCCACATGATGGTGAATCCTGAACTCAGCCTCTCCAAAAAGTCTCTGGCTCACCTTTGAAATGCATCGATTGCTGATTGGTTGCTTGACAAGTGTATCTATGTGCACATGCATGGTCGTGTGTGTGTGTGTGTGTGTGTGTGTGTGTGTGTGTGTGTGTGTTATTTGCAGTAGTTTTTAATCTGTTAATAGGATCAGAGACTGCATTTAGTAAATCAGTGCCGGCGCTCAGTTTAGAGTCGTGCTTTAAGAGGAGTGGGAAACAGACAGAGCAGATCTGCATTGCAGTGCATGTCCTGTCTCTTTTTATATACTTCAACACGATCCTGGTGGAAGTGTTCCTCACATGAAGTCCAGAGCAGCAGGAAAGTTGTGTTTCTCTGAGCTCTCCGCAGTCCAGCCGCACTTTTCACAACCCACAGGGATTATTGAGTGATGATCAATGTTTCTTGGATAAAAGCCATAAAAGCGGACCCTCTCTTAGTTTGAAATGTGACATGATCTCAAGCTGTGTCAGTAAAACGTCTCCCAAAGCTTCCAAAACAAACACACTGAGAAGTGATGCTCAGGGGCCCTTGAGGAGAGACCTGTGGTTGTGGTCTGTGCTGCAGCGTCGGATTGCCTCACACAGGCCGGACGAAAAGAGGAGCAGAAAAGGAGACTTGGCTCAAGATCAAGTTCATCGCTCTGACTTTTAGCTGGATGCTTTTCCATGTTCCACATACCTCCCGCTGAACCAGACTATTCTTTACTGAGTTGAAGTTTTCTCCCTGTGGGAATCGTGCGACTTTACCAAAAGTAGTTTTAGAGCGAAACCAAAGAGAGACTTCCAAAAAGACACTTTAAATCCGCCCGGCAACTCGTCTGTTATTCAGCCATAATAGTGAACATAATGAGCTTCAATCTGTCAAATCTTCAAATGTGATTTCTCAGTATTTTACATAAATGTGGCCAAAATTGTTTTAAAGCGCATTACTGCATGCTAAGCTAAGCTAAGTGGCTAGCCACGAGAGTGGTATAAATCATATACTGAAAATGTTGAACCAAGTGAAAATGTTGACGACAGCCTGACCGATACAGGATTTATGGCACTGATAGCGATCAATATGTTGGACATACGGATCCCTCACAGATTATTTTATTTGTTTATGTACTTTTGTGACCAATACACATCCTGAGCTGTACATTTAAAATATATAAAGTGCAAAAAAAAAATATAAAGCATAAAAAACATCTTGTCAGCGTTCTCTGCTGGACAAACTATGTAGTAGTGATGCTTTTTCTAAATTACTTCAAACCTCTATTTCATTACCGCATTTTTTTTGTCACTCGTCTGCCAACATATACTCTGCAATGAGCTGATATCAGCCTGTCTGATCGCTCGAATGTCGCCTCCTCAGTCTGAGCTCATTGCCTTTAATGGCTGGACTGGGCAGCCATAGAGTAGTTCCTCACCTATTGTATGTATTTTTGATTTAAAGCGTGTTGTTTTGTATTATGTTGTATTATGTGTATTAAATATTTGAAGGAAATGCAGGATACAGAGCTGCAGAACTTGTGTGGAGTGGAGAGCAGAGAGGTGTCGGCGGCTTGCTTTCATGCAGCCGAGTCACACGAGGTATTGGCCCGTTATAGCAGGGTGTGGGCGAGCTGCAGAGCTTGTTGTCTAGGAAATGAGATTATTAATATATTTCTGTCTTTACTCGCTCCTCTCCTTTTATTTTTAGCTTGGGAATTCAGATTGGTCTGTCCTTTTCTACACTGTTGTTATTTTTAAAACTCCAACCTAACCAGACGTTGGTGTTACACAAGGAGCAAATATTTGTGTATTGTATTTTTTCAGGATCGCTCCTTCAGATGTGAGTGTCTACAGTTTTTAAAGAAGCACCTGTCCAGAGACATAAAGCACCTTGAACTGTAAAGCAGATCCTCCCAGCAGTGTTTTACACATTTATTCGGCAGCCACGGTGTGAGTCAGCGGGAAGACGGACCCGTCAGGTGCTAAAACACCCCTCCATTTTTACGCTTTAACATTATCCACCTTCTGCCTGGAGGAAGCATTACCCTTAAAAAACTCATACTACAGATGTTCCCCCAGATTTATATTGAAGGGCTTACTTAATAAGTCAGCCACATAAAACACCAAATAGCCTCGGGCTCCAGCTACTCACAAGGTAAGGAGAAGTCAGCTAGAAACACTGGAGTAGCCCTCTGTGTACAACATGCTGAGCTTTCCTCTGCGCTGGAACAATGCTGCATTTAGTCTTACACAATAGCGGGATGTGACCCTACAGGAATATAAACCCTCTGAGCAGCAGAGCCGCTCTCCTCGTCGCTCTAACAGGGTGCTTAAAATAAAAATGGAACTTCAAGTGCTTCTGTTGAGTTGATCCGCCTGATTCAGGGGGAACTAATTGTGGCGGAAACACTTTTGATTAATGTGGTTTATGGGGAAAAAAGGAGGAAATGCTGAGGTGACCCCCAGCCGGCATATGATTCATCATGTTTTCAGGGCATCAGAAATGTTTTAATCAAACCACAGCACATCTGAATACCTGCACATGACACACGCTATTATCTTTAAGTGCAAAATCACTGATTATTGATATATTGGTGATTGATGATCATAGCTATAGGCTTTAAATCTATCTAATTACACACCATGAATACATGTTCTTGAAGGAGAGCATCATAATTCATCACCTCATTCTAGATGAACAAAGATAAAGTGTCGTTGTTATGGACACATGGCCTATAATATTGTAAGATGCATCCACTTATGAAGGCAGTTCTGTTCATTTTTCAGTCCTAAGAAAGTCGCCTTCTTGGATTTTTACGGTTGACTGATTCTCTAAATGTAACTAAAATTACAGCATTTGACTTTTTCATCTCAGGAATGAAAATTGGAACCGAAAAGTTTTCTTTCAGCTTGTCTGAGATCCAGTGTTTGTCACAGAACCGGTGACGGTTCCTGAGAGAATAACGTCTGACTGAACTCCTCAGTAATCTA
Organism: Chaetodon auriga; assembly: GCF_051107435.1. NCBI lineage: Eukaryota > Metazoa > Chordata > Actinopteri > Chaetodontiformes > Chaetodontidae > Chaetodon > Chaetodon auriga. The sequence continues at coordinate 26,522,771 of NC_135076.1, forward strand.
ACAGAAACAGGTTTTCTCTCGAGCCCCCATCCCTCCTCTCCACAAAAATAGCTCACCTGCGACTTTGTTCTTAAGATAATAGTACTTACATGCAGTCTGCTATAAGGTGGTGAAGGACTGAAATCATTTCATGAAAGGCTCTGTAAAATGTTGTGTGGGAGGATGCAGATGCTGAAATTATTAAACGCATGGTTTGTAAAACATACATAGTACACTTCTGAATCCCGCTGGGAACACTTAGCTGTCTTATGGAGAGATGAAAAGCCCCCCTCTTGCACGGGGCAAGCATCTCTGAGTGCTATTCCTGTATTCCCAGCAGATATCCTGGTGTTAAGTTGACGTAGACGATGTTTGACTGGCACACAGTAACCACGTCTGAGTATGAGAGTGTGCACTCTGCGAGCCGAAGATGACACGACAGTCTCATCCTCCCACTGGGCCTCATTTACTCACTGGTGCTGAGAACAAACCTCTTTCTGTCTCTTGTGGTCTACATATCTGACAACAAACAACTCCACCCTTTAGGGTGACGAAACGCACATCAGAGTAAGGAGGATATACGTGCATTTTCAAAGTTTAAGCAAGTTGGCAGTTTGAAATCCTCCGCGGGATGGTCTTTGAAAGCTTTTGGTTATCAGATATGGCGATTGGTAATTGCCACATGATGAAATATTACCCTCAAACTCTGGAGACAGGCAGCACTGAAAGTTAATTTTCAATAGAGCTGAGGCGTAATTCAATATTATCCTTAATGACTTTCAGTGGAATCGTCAATATGAACATATTGCGTTAGCGTTTAGTGAAATTCTGTTGAAAGCAGAAGCAAATCAGAAATGGAGCGTAGCATTAGTTCCGATGGTGAAGTCATGTTTGCATTAGCTGATTGGCATCAGCTGATTCACAATCACTTCCTCATTCACCAGCTGTGTGGCTGTCAGCTGACTGGTAATGTCCAATCACGCTAATGCACCGAACCTGACGCTTCTCACTGTGACTCTGCTGACAACCCTGTTCGCCACCACAGCTCCCTCCATCACTGCAGCCTCCCCATGGGTTATGATTTTTGGTTTTGGTGTTATAACTAAAATTGGGCACAATATTTTACATCAAAAAATAACTTGTCATCGCTTTCCAGTCGACAGTCTATGCCGTCTAATGGCAGCACTGTCTTTGGCATTTGTTGCTTATCAGCCGACATACAGAACACCAGTAGCAATACATCTGTAATAAGCTAGTATTAGCTAATACTATTAGCGCTACTGCATAGCCTCTCAAAGCGTGGCCCGTGGAACAACGGTGGCCCTCAGAAACATCTTGTGCAGCCCCCAAACATGACATGAAATGCATGCATTATATTTTAATCATTTGTTTTCCATTTAAATATTTTCACTTTCAGTCTGCATTTAACACATCGCTCAGCTGCCGCGTCAAATTGCGTCCTAACGAGGTTAAGAATGACAACTTCCTGGTTGCAGGGTAACTAGCGGCACCTCCTAAATGTCGAGAGCTTTACAGAGCGTGATGACAAACAAGTGGAAAAGTTTCATTCCTAATTCAAACGGGAAGTGTTTTAAAAGTGTTATGAAGGAAACTGCTTTACAGAAAACTTTACAAGTCTGATGAAGGTGATTAGATCAACAAAAGTGAGTTAGTGTGTACCGTGGTCATGATCATAAAGCTTCTTTTTGTAGTAGCCAACGCCTTTCATTGGACAAGCGTTGGCAACACTGACCTCCAGAGGATGTTTCCCAGTACACACACTGTAAACCCTCTGTGTCCTGGAATAGAGCCCTGTGGGATCCAGCAGCTTACTGGGAGCAGGAGGGCGTACTGTACTGTGTGCACAGAGAGAATTGGTGTGTTATAGCTTTGTTTCTGAGATGCTAAAACAGCCTTCAAGGCAGTCAAGGACATCTGCTGAGGTGGGATCTGAAGATCTAAAACAGACTGAAATAGTTGTGGTCCAGACGGTTGGTAGATGGGCTCCATCTCTGCAGCCGAAGAGCTGTTGTGTAAAGCTGAGCTGATTCACCCAGCCCACACCTCTGCTGCAAGTGGGAGAGAGCATAATGAGGGCATCTTCTGTTCACAGGGGGTGAAGGAGAATTGGGAGGGCGAAGGCATCTCTCAAAAGACGGCTTTTCTGGAAACATACTGTATTACACTGATTACTACAGAACCTGCACCTGCTCCAGCAACTTTAAAAAATATCTCTGGCTTTCTTTTTCAGAAGCAGAAATGTCGTCAGGGGTGTCATTATTTTCACTTTTTAACTGGCAAAATACTCGACGTAACAAAAAGGCGGTTAAATGGATGAAAGCCCTCACAGTTTCAGTAACTAGAGGCAAATTTTTTAACATAGGGGAGGAGAATAAATACATCTTCTGACTGTACACACACACGCTGAATTATTCATAGGAATCAATACTATATTATATTATACTGTCAGTCAAATGGCACAGTGTAATTCATTCCAAACAGAACAAGCCCACACTTTGTCAGCCGTGCATGGTGCAGCTGCCCCTTTGCACCAAGGTGTGTTGTGTTCAGTGTAATGAGAGAGTCAACAAAAATAATGAAACGCTTTATGTTGTCAAAATGAGGTCAGCAGTTTCCTGGCTGAGTCGTAATAATTAGTCCAGCATTGAAAAGTTAAAAAAAAAAAAACTCAGGCATTGATTTTTATATCCAAAGGAAATCAGGGCATTTTTGAACACTTTATTACAAATATGTTATTGCAGCAGAGGATTGAAATGTTGGTATTTTCAGCACGGGCCAAGTTCTTGTTTATTTCCTTAGACCTGCTTATTTATTTAAGAGAACATTAGTCAGCAGAATAAAGCCAAGTGAGCTAGTAAAGAGCTCCATTAAAGGCCTGGAAAAGCTTTTGTGTTCTGATGGATCCACTTGTGGAGCTAACTGCGAATGAACGCCCAATAAATTATTGAAATAGGCTCAAGTCATTGCATGTATGGCTGGTAATATGTAATGAAATCTATCAATCTGTCTTTCTATCTATCTGTACTTGAGCATATGCAGTGTAGTTGTGGCATTCTGGTAAAAGTGGTCAGTCACTAAGCTGAAACCTGGCGTTGATGCTGTGCCTGCAGTAATGGAAATCCATAGTCTGAGGGCTAGCGCCAGTCTTGTACACAGAACAGCTGAGAGAGGTTTCTCGTCGAGACAGGTCTTGAAATATGGTCACCCAGGGCGGACTGATGAGATGTTTGACAATTCTATAAATATCACTTTGTTAGAAAAAATACATCCCGAGCCTTGGGCTGCATTCAGTGCTGAATTTAAAGCCTCGGTCTGGACAACACTGGCCTGAAGAAACTGCAAACTTGTGAGACGAATTGCATTTATTTGTACTCTATCTGCCATGTAGTCTCACTACACAATGCTGTTTCACCTCCCACAGGACTACACGTTGACCATGTACTTCCAGCAGTATTGGAGAGATAAGAGGCTGGCCTATGCAGGGATCCCTCTCAACCTGACGCTGGACAACAGAGTAGCAGACCAGCTCTGGGTCCCGGACACCTACTTCCTCAATGACAAGAAGTCCTTTGTTCACGGTGTCACTGTTAAGAACCGTATGATTCGACTGCATCCGGACGGCACTGTTCTCTATGGCCTCAGGTGAGCGCTGGTCTTAATAAAACCAAAAATTTCTCAAATAGCGGCCCTTACCTCAGTGGACTCAATCCGAACTTCCTCCATGTTTGCCTGTCGCCTTGATACGATCAAAATAATGCCCACTTTGTTTCAGCACCTTTCCTGAACAGATGCAGCCCGAAGTGCTTTACACAGCAGGATTTTAAACAATGTTAGGCCAAAGACAAGCAAAACAAAAAGAATAACAACATGATAAAACATTAAAAACAATAAGAATACAAAGAAGGTTTGCTGTTCTAAGATCCAGGCTGAGAGTATTCCTCAGGTTTGGGACATAAAAATGTGGGAAACATGATTAACTTATAAATGAAAGGCACCACAAATGAAACTCAGCACTTCCTCCAGAATTTTCACACTAAAAGCTTTCCCTTTAAAGTGTTGAGTTTTGTTGACGTTAGCTTAGCATCAGTCAAGAGTAAGGTAATGAAGAAAAGAATAGCCTGAAGTTTTTCATGCTAGCTATGACCCCGGCCATTATTTGAATAGAAGCTATTATCTGAGAGTTAACCCTGTATGCCTTCTTCATTAATTCCCTTTCCTGCAGGCATTATGCAAGACAATGTGAAGCAACTACTTGAAGAAGGATACACTCGCATTTATGTGTCTCATATCCTGATGAAATCCAGATTTGATACACTTTCATCAGCACACATACTGTATGTGCATCTCCATTAACCTGATAGGAAATCTGACTGGATGAGTCTTGGTTCTCCTCTGCCTTCACACACTCCAGTCTGATTTAATTGAGCGCAGTGAAGATTACTGTATGCATCTCTGAGAAACGGATGCATTTACACATTTTCAACATCTCACACCACCTCCCGTTTTAACGATTGGCTAGCAATCCATCGCTAATGCTTATTGGCTGCATTTACTCTTGGCTTTTACGCTATCACATAGATATCCAATCTGCCCAAGACGCATGAAGTGGCTAAGTGTTTTATTTGTTTTGTTGAAGCCATTTAGGGGTGCAGTTCTCACAACCTAATGCTAATACAGCAGGTCTCTCACCAGCTAATATCACATAGCTTGTCTCATATGTTTATTTGGACTGCAGCTCAGGACTGGATTCACAACATAACACTTCGGCTCTGAAAGGCTTGCTATTAGCAGTAATTGACAAGGAGTCTGACTTCCAAACAAATAATAATGAACGTCACGGCATTGCTAAACTGTTTGTGTCTTGCTGTAATAATCTGCTGTGTTTGAAATTTGTTTTATCACAGACTTTAAGGGAGCACATCTCTCTAAATCTGCTGCTCTATCTTCCTCTATTTGACACCATCATTTAAAACAAGGTCACTCAAGTAACGTGTCCTGTGCCTTCCTTTTGGGTTTGTGTGATTCAGAATCACGACGACGGCAGCCTGCATGATGGATCTGAGGAGGTACCCGCTGGACGAACAGAACTGCACTCTGGAAATTGAGAGTTGTAAGTTTAAACCCCACATCTTGTGCTTGGTAAAGAAATACAGTGGACAGCTGCACTTTTTCATCCCTTAAAAATATGAACAGCACTGTGATTCTCATAAAAAAGTTCTCACACTCCTCATCTCGTGGAGACAGAAACTGCACAGACTGCTGAATTGCTTTCAATTTATTAAGCTGTCGTACCTCATTGAGATTGCTTGCTTCACCCTCCCCAGTCAGAGCTACAGTGTCTGTCCAGGAAGCTTCTGACCACACGGTGATTTCCATACTGGAGCACATTAACAATGAGTCCAGTTCATCAGTCTTTGATGGCATGTTTGGCTGTCTGCGCTAAAACTATTGGCTGTTATGGATCCCGTGCATGTGGTTTAAGTGTGCCTGCCTGCAGTGACACACATCCTTGTGCAGATTTACATCTCACGCAATCAGCACTTACAGCCAGTATGTGTGATTCATATGACTTACTGTAAATCAACTGTAGCTGTTAGGCCCCCAGATTTCAGCAGATTTCAGCAAATAAAGATATATTATTAATTTTAGCCCTCCAAACAAGATGAGACGGCTGCACTTTCCGGTGCTTTTCCTCTCGTAAGAATCACACCTCGCCTTGTTTGCTGTCCCTGTTTGCAGATGGTTACACAACAGATGATATAGAGTTTTACTGGAAAGGAGGAGACACTGCTGTGACCGGGGTGACGCGAATCGAGCTCCCTCAGTTCTCCATAGTCGACTACAAACTGGTTTCCAGAAACGTGGTCTTTTCCACAGGTGAGTTCACGATTATGCTGCCCGTGTGCTCTATGGCTGTTTCACTCCTCACTTTTGATAAAAACTCCACCTGCATGTTCAATCATGTCCTTAAGGCAGATGAAAACCTTTGGTATTTTCGTTTGACACTCAAAAACTCGGCTAACCTGCCTCATCAGGACTGTGTGGGAGCGGTTTAATCAGATTTGATTGACAGTAAGCCTAACTACCCAAAAACTGTCAACAGATTTCAGTTCAGTCGTTGCTCAACCCTGACTGATGCATAGAAGTATGTGGCATCAACCTTTGCCAACTCTAATGTCAAACTTTTCTAACTTTGGCAGAAAACTGTCCATGTGCATGTTAGACTTTCCTAACATGGAATAATAATGGAGACGCAATCACTTCTCTATCTCAAGATCCTGATAAAAGAAGGGGGCCTGTACTCACAGTAATGCAGTGTATTCATGAGGCAAAGCCCCAGCAGCATGAATTATTCTCTTATCATACAAAAAATCCAAAACAGTGAATATTCCCACAGCTGAATTAATGACATGTATGATGGATATTGTCCAAACGTGTCTGAGCGTCTAATACTCAGAAGGCTATTAGATCTCATTATGATCATGGGTCAAATCTTGATGCAGATAACAAACGCTTTTAACACCTTCTCAGTAGGTGGATCTAGCAAACGTGGACAAACACAGGTGTGTGTTTACTCTCTCAGCTTAGAGAAGTAAACAACACAGGGCAACAAGGCCACTTAGTGTGGACGGTCTGTTGTTTCAGGTACAGTTTCATCCACAGTGATAAGTTTGTTCACAACCGTTCATTCAGTAAATTATATAAAAATGTTGCTAATTGATGTCAAACATCTGTTTTTGTCAAGTTAAAGGATCAGTGCAACATTTTGGGAAATACACACTTTTGCTTTCTTTGCTGGAGAGTTAAAGGAGAAGACTGATAATCTCATATCTGTATGATAGATATGAGGCTACAGCTAGCAGCTGATTAGCTTGAATTTAGCTTAAATGCTAGCTCTGCATCTGGACATAGGAGGAAACAGCTAACCTGTCCAGATGTGAAAGTACTAAAATCTGTCCTCCAGCACCTCTAAAACTTATTACCATGTTATATGTTGTCTGTTTGAATCATGGAAAAGCCAAAGTGTGAAAACAGCAGAGCCAGGCTAGCAGGTTCCAGTCTTAACGTTAAGCTAAGCTAACTGCTAAGCTTGCTGTAATTTCATGTTTATCGTACAGGAGTGAGGGTGGTACCAGTCTTCTTTATCGAAGAAAGCCAAACAGTGTCAGAGTGTTCCTTTAACACTGTATATGTGTGTGTGTTCCACTGCATCGTGCCGTTTGCACACACAGCGATCTCAAGGCTAAGTTTCATAAGACGATTTGCAATTTGAACCACGCTTGCTTGTTTCCATGGTGATGAAACCAGTTCATGAGGCCATTGCCATAGGAACCAAAACAAAGTGCGAGACGTCCCCTTGTTCCTCTTGAATTAAAGAGGGTTTTTTCTTCTTCGCTGCAGGTGCCTACCCTCGACTGTCTCTGAGCTTCAAGCTGAAGCGAAACATTGGATACTTCATCCTGCAGACGTACATGCCCTCCATCCTCATCACCATCCTATCCTGGGTGTCATTCTGGATCAATTATGACGCCTCGGCTGCCAGAGTTGCATTAGGTATGTTTGGTCCCGTGCAGCAGATTGACCTCAGCTCTGTGGTTTCACCTTCAGTCGGATGTGTTGTGGGCCTGCAGGCCTGTGAGCAAAGACCACCTCTGTCCCAAAGCTAGAAACAAGACTTTAAACAATAATATCATCCAAGTGAAGCCCGTGCAATTAAACAGAGAACTAATTTAGAATTAGAATTAAGCTGTAGGTGGATTTTCCTGAGAATCAATTAAGAACCAAACTCATTTAGATCCTTAAAAAAATCAAACACATATGATGTCATACCTCAGAATCAGCACTGTGCAAACAATCAGCTTTACCAGCTTTTTAAAATTTCCTCCAGGTGAAAGTTTTCTTGAAACTTGAAAAAAAAAAATTTCTGGTATTTGAATTGTATTTTTACTTTAATTGTACATTTTCTCATGCTTAACAGTAACTGCAGATGTGTTTTTGAGTGTAAGTTGTAAAGATAAATACAGATTTTCGATTTTAGCTGCATATTCGTGATGTAGTACTACCTACATTACCTACATCTATGGATGTCAGTTTTTGAGGCACATCAAAGACCAAAATGTGGCCTGGAACAGACTAAAGTCAGCTTTGTTTTTAGTCTAGCTGATTGCTGTAAATGCCTTTAGTGCCATTGTCCCCAGCACAGACAAGACTGAAAACTGAAGCAGGTCTTCATCACTTGTGGCTCCTACTTGCCACCAGAGGAGAGAGGACCATGAATCACCACAACCACGAGAGGTCTCGTATCTGATATATCTGAATATCTGATGATCCGGGTGGATGGATGGAGTCTGATGGCTTCAGTAGTATAATAGTAAGCACGCATACACAAAGAATGAACGGCATTTTCTTAGCTTGTCATGCACATTCACAGCTCATGCCTTCCTTAGTGTGCAGACTCGATGACTGTCACCTATTAAAATTAAAATGTAGGGAGGATCAGCTGCAGTCAGGGAGAGGGCACGTGGAGCAGATTTCAGAGGAAAAGATGTGGCACTCAATATCTTGTGTCAAAAGAAAAGCTATTAGAAAAAAAAAACATGGACCCACCACCCTCTGAAAGATTACTGTGATATAAACATTGACAACAAAGTCTGTCAGAGGAGGCTCATCTTCTCTGCTCCAACTCTACTTTCCTCTCTGCAAATCCCCTCCTCCACTTTCCTCTCTGTCTGTTAAATCTCAATATACTAGAATGTACTTTACTGTGTGCATCATCTCACTCACACAGGTAGTAATGGACAGATTTTTTTTTAAAAAAAAAAGGGGACAGGAAGAAAAGAAAGAGACGGCATGTGAGTGGGAGGTAATGAGGATGTTCTGAATGGATGGCTACACAGCAGAAAATGTGGCTGTGTGGTTACGTGAGGTACATTTATGATTGATGGCCTCTCTTCCCCCTCGGAGCTGCTGCACAGTGGATGGAGCATTTGCTGGGAGATCATGTCAAGTTCAGGACATGAACAGGGGATCTGACCTTTGCAACTCAGCTTTATTTGTGTTTCTAAAACTGACTGGAAGTGATCCTTTCAATGTTAGTGTGGAGTCTCAGGAGTCGAGCAAAAGGAGGACAAAGTCGAACTTTATGATTGCATTATTTCACTCCGGATTTTAAAAAAGCTGCATTATATTGGTGTCAGAGCAGTGTAGTGTTTGGACTTAAAGCTGCACCAATAAATATTTTTACATTAACAGTGCATCAGATGACTGTGGAACATGAAAAAGGTGTTGCTCGTAGTGACAGATCCACAAAGAATTATCACCCAAGTCATAACTCTGTGGAGCCTCTTTCATTGTTTTGCTTCTACAACCTGCAAGTTTACTGTTTTGGTTCAGTCCCACGGCTCTCATTAACCTCAGCTGTTTGCAGTAAAAAAGCTTTGACTGAAATTCGCTGTGCACTGCTTGCCCAACCAGACAGCAAAGAGACAGATATTTCCCTCAGGAGTTGGTGGAGACCAAAACAGAGCTAAAAGAGAATTAATATCGGACTTGTATTCATCAGTTGGCCACAAACACAACACCAAAATATATGCTAATGTTGTCTAGCTTGTTGTTTTCTGGATGTGTAGATGAGCAGCTGTTGGCTAACAAATACAGTCATACTCTATAAATACGATGTGTGTGCTAAAGAAAATACTCAACTGAAAAGGAGGCTCTCCAGTTTGGTTTTACAGAACAGTGTTGGAATAAGTTTAACATCAGCTGCACTGCTAATTTCAATAGAATAGAAAAAGACAATGCTCAGCCCAGGACGGTGGACAGAGAGGACAACGATGCTCTGTATCAACACAATATCATACGTATCAAATACACGCAGAGTACGATTGGTGAGTTCTTCTTACACTTGAGTCATGTGTGAATAGAGAAACATCCGATTCATAACGTTTCATCATGTCAGTGTGTTCATTTCGGTCCGTTCAGTCGGTTTGAGGCTGCTGCTTTGTGGCGTAACACGAGGCTGAACTCACACTTTCCACTGGCCTCTGGGACTGAAGCGCATATGAGGCTCAGTTCACTGCTGGAAAACCCCCCACCAACCCAGGCTGCATTGATCCCTGCTGCAATATTTACCGTAATGGAAATGCTCATTAGAAATCGCACATTAATGCAGCATTCATTAAGTCTCAGTTTGAGGGTCCTGCTGAGCACCTGGTCCAGACCTGTTCAGGGGACGTGAAGACCACTGTCTGAGACGCTGTCAGATCGATGCAGTTAGAAACCATTTACACTTACTGTACTATCCAAATTCAATCACTGTCTGTGGTGATTCACTGAAAGTTTCCATTCACTCTGCCATTATGGTGCTATGAGTATCCTGAGGAAAACTGAATCTGCAGGGATACCAGTCAGGCCTCACACGAGCAGTCGAAAATGACGCAGGAAGGTAGCGATATCAGGTGATTGACCATTTGCAAAGCACAAAATTATCATCAAATAATTATCATTTGCATTTTTTTGTTTTAATTGTCCTTGATATCAGAGTTAGACAAAAACTTGAAATTTCTAGCTGAAATGACGACTGTCACTGGCAGATTTTATCAGCTGTAACTAGCGTGCTAAGCTAATGTTAGCTCCATGAGTTTGCTGAAAAGGTGGGTTTTTAAAAAAATGTGTCTAGCTTGACGTTCTGACATGAGAACCACACATAGAAATACAATTTTTATTGTATTGCTGTAAACTTGTTAGTCCTAGTTTTATCAGTGTGACATGAAAACATGTAACAGCTGACGAATTTTTAAAAGTGCTGCTTTATTGTTGGAAAAAAGGAAGCAAAGACATCAAGTTAGCATGAGAAAAGGCGTGCGTGGTGTGAGAGCGTGAGATCTGTGTCAGCTGTGTGAGTCTCACGCTCATGATGATAATGTTTGAGTGTTTAGCTTATGTAGTTTTCCAATAGTATGTTTTTACAGAATGACTTTTAGCATAAGGGCTAACGTGTGTTTGGCTAACATAACGCTATCAAGGGTAATATTGAGTCAAGTTTTTTTAGGATAGAGATGCTAGCATTACCCCCACCCTCCTCTGTCACACCACAAACTAATGAAGTTAATCAGTGACTTTGGCCTTTTTGGTAACGCTCAGCAACAATTGTGGGTAGAAAGCTAGTTAGCTGGACATGCTAAAGACTGCAGCTAAAGCTACAGCAGATTAACACTGATTATCCCATTCCTGCCAAAAACAAGCTAAAAAAGACACCATCCTCCAAACTCTTCAAAAGCTGAATATCAGCTTATTGTCTCATCATCATCCACAGCTTGACAGACCTTAGTTACAGTTACTCAGGCTATGATTTGAGGGAGGGGTTTAGCAAACAGTAACACGATGTCCGCTCTGATTATCGCTGCTTTTCACTGATGTGATGTCAAAGACAACAGTAACCTCTGCAGAGCTGCACTGAAATATTTCGGGGATTTGTTGAGTAACCCTCTCCTCTGAGCTCTGAGAGACTTTAGATTCTTGCTTTTCCCTTTTGTTCTGCAGAGATCGATGCCATAAACCCACAGTGCTCTTAACGCCCCCACACATACAGTACTGTACAGTGCAATATTTTTGTTTTAATTATGTAAGCCTGAGTCGACAGAAATAGACACACCGTCCGGGCTGGTGAGCCGCAGACACATTTGTTGTTGTCATTTATTGTTGAAGGTGCACATTATGGAGAGAATTACTCCACTGCTGTTTATTGTGCATTTGCTGAGCGTGTTCACTCGCTGTATGCGACATGAGCTGTAAAGCATATTGTGGAGCATTTTCTGCTTATCCGAGCTATGTACATTCAAACTTGCTGAGAGGAGTCATCAGGAACTTTCATCCGAACAATCCTGAAAGCTTTTCTCTTGTTTCTGACCTTTTTTTTTTTAATTGCTCTAATCAGGTTTGATGGAAATATTTGTGCCTGATGAAAATGACTCATAGTAAGACCTTGACGGATAAGTGCAGTGCTCTCGCTTAGATGGAGTATTTCTCCATTTCCTTTATTGCAACACAGATTGATTTTTAATGAAAGCTGTGATTAAAGAAACTTTGATTAAAGACTTTTTGTTGTGTTTTTTCCACACAGAGGTCTGTCAGCAGTAAATAATTCCATTTCACACCAGTATTGATATCAATAGGGCCTCCCATGGTGAGTTTCCTCACTTCCTGGGTTGGTGTCACATGGTGTCGCCCACTGATGGACATCAGTGTTTCCCTCCCTGGCCCCGCCCCTGTACGTTCCCACCCGGCCTGCAGATTTTACATTAGTCACAGATGTAAAAACTGCTTTTCTAGGCTCTTGTAAAAGTTTTGCAGCTGTAAGGTTTAAAAATTCATAATACAAAGAATTAATAATTGAAATAATTGACCTTGTTTGCAGTTTTTTTTTATAATGGGGGTCTATGGAGAAAATGCTTTTTGGACCACAGGGGATTTTTTTTTTGTTGTTTCAATTCTCCACTGGAGCAAGTTACAGCAAGGCTGAGTGCTGCCGTCATATCCATCTTTCTTTATACATCCATGAGTAACAGCAGCTACCATATACAGTGTTTGTTGACATCAAAAAGTGCCCATAAGCTTTTCTGTGACTGACTTTGTGCACAAATGGGAAGCTGGAAGTGAAAGGTACCAAATGCATGGTAACTCTGTCAGTGTGGGAGGAAGCCAGGCATCACAGCATCTTTAAGTCATCCTTTATTTTATTAGTTATGATTCACCCAAACAGGAATACATCAATAACAAGACTAAGAACATAATTGCATGAAAAGGTTCTGCACTGATTATTGGAGACTGTTATCTAAAGCTTTTCATCAACAAACGATCCCGACTGCCTGCAGTGAGCGAGGTAGTACATCTAACAAATTTCATTCAATGTGTCTCAAACAGGTTGTCTCTGGAAGTCTGAGTCTGTATTTGATTAGTCGTGCTTTTATAATTTTCAGTTTTTTTTTGCTTCCAGGGATCACCACTGTCCTGACCATGACAACCATCAACACCCATTTAAGAGAGACTCTGCCCAAGATCCCCTACGTCAAAGCTATAGACATGTACCTGATGGGCTGCTTTGTGTTCGTCTTCCTCGCTCTGCTGGAATATGCCTTTGTCAACTACATCTTCTTTGGTCGAGGTCCTCAGATGCAGAAGAAACTGGCTGAGAAGGCGCAGAAGGCAAATAATGACCGGGAGAAATTAGATAGACCAAAGGTGAGAATCACTTCCAGAATCAAGCGACATTCATCATTTCACAGGTTCAGAACAACGAGCTGCGGCGTTTTAAGAGCCGGAGGCAGCATTTTTAACTAAAGCCAGTCTTTGATGAAAGGGCTTGGTGATGTGCATGTAATTTGAAGAGTTCCAGCTCTGGCACCCCCTGTAGTCATAAATCACTGTGATGAGAGCAGTGCAGTGTCAGCCTTTACTACCCCAATAAGTAGGAGCTCATGTATGCAGATAAGACTGTTAACATGCTCTGTACATGTGGAGCAATACTCATGGCCAATCTATCAGTGTGTGCCCAAATAATATGATTATATGTGAAGATGAACAAAAGTAAGATTATGCAGAGAGGTCTGGTCTGGATTTCCACAGCTGCAAATATTAAACTGAAATCATTAAATTGAAATTTAATTTCTCATCTGTGTGCACACCATGTCAGAAAACATTTAAATTGTGCTCCGGCGATTTAGTTTTGTACTAAATCAGTAAGATTTTGACAAAGAATAGTCGGACTGATGGAGCCGAGGCCTCAGATCCTGATCTTTAGTCGATGCAAAGGTCCAAAGAGGCTGTTTCCTTTATTTCCCACGGCTCATCCAGCAGCGGCTTTCCTGCGCCGTAAACACCAACGTCTTTCAAACTCCACACCTCCAGTTTGTAACACAGACTCTGCTATACAAGCTTTCCTTTCTCACAGTGCACATACGGAGTTTACAGTGATAACGTTGGCAGATTTTCCATCGAAGCACAAGGTCTTCGATTCCTCTCAGAAGGAAACAAAAGCAGGCTTCTCAATTCTAGCCGATGGGCATGCATGCTGTTAAGATGGTGACTCACCGGCAGATTTTATAAGCATAGCTAGCTAACCTAAGATAATGCCGACGCTGAAATTGTGATTTGAGAAGTCTGTTCCATTTGACGTTTCGGTGTGATGCATTTTAGAAGAAGAACCCTGTGAAAGGGTCTTAAATACGCACATGATGGCTGCGTGTGTGACATAATGGTAAAAGACTGAGGCTAATGCTACACGTTCCAGACATAACGTCAGCACCCTCACCAGTTGTTGATCCATGTAATCTATACAATAACAGGTACTTTTATAGTCTAACCTGTGACCCCACAAAGTGATGCAGACAGTTAATAACATGCCGATCACCTTTGGATGTAACCCTCAGTTACTGCTGTAGGTAGTAAGCTAGTCAGCCAGACATGCTAGCATGCAACTACATTAGAGCCGATTAAGACAAAGTTGAAATTTGCTCTTGTGTTTTAAACTCTTAAGACAATGAATATCGCTCTTCTGAGAACCTCGTGCAGGAGCCTAGTTACACATACTAAGCTGTGATTGGACAGCCGTTGATTGGAGGAGGAGTTTAGTGAAGGGTCAGCTGAATTATAATGTCAACAACAGTGCTGATGCATTTTTAAACATAGGAATGACACGAAAGTTGGATCACAGATTTTTATTTCTTTTCGTCTTCATCACGTGCACACTGATGGAAATGAAATCTCACTTTGATGAAATGCTGTCACATTAATTGTCGGCGCCCATACGGTCAAACGACTTCCTGATCCTCCCACTCGTCCTCCTGACTGTGAACACTGAGCTGCACTGAAACCAAAGCTCAGACAAAAGGCTTTCTGTTTGTGTTTCTCCCGGCTAGTCCGTCCTGGAAGGCGGCAATTGCAAGTCTTCGTCCGTTAAACAGTCCAATCAGGTAGAAGGCCGTCGTCACTCACGGCGGGTGAGTGTCTGTCACTGCCTGTCGTGTCACATCTGTGAAAACTTTGCTGCTGCAGGGCAAAGTTTGACCTCCGCATTGAGCAAATAGACATGCTTCATCTCAGCCTGCCATTTGTGTCATAATCACCATCACAGAGAAGCATATTCCTCTTTGCATTCCCTCTTCCTCTGTGGTGTTTTACCTGTTTATTGTCTGTATGTGTTTGTGGCCCCGATATCCTGCAGTAAATACAAACAAACCAGACATAACATACATAGACATATCATACAGATAGACAGCTAGCACATACACAATGCCTTCTCATGGTTTAGCCTGTGAGGTAACTACATCTCCTAGAACAGCCTTTCACCTGCTTTAGGAAGCTGTTCATGGTGGAAAAGCAGCCGCGTCTCGCCCTGATAAAACACTGCTCATATGTTTTCTTTCCACTGATGTGCAGCCCAAACAAATAACCAACCCAAAGCCAAAAGAGAAAGTAGAGTAAAGAGTAAAGAGTGAGGAAATAAATATTCACCTTGTCACTTCCTCTCATGTCTTGTAACCACATTGTTTTATTACTGTGTACATATTGTGCCTCTATTTTTGCCACATAGGTCTGAATGATTTATTTGTTTTTGTGTGGGAAGCAATAGCTGTCATGACACGAGTATTAGAGCCATCCGCTCCAACCTTGAGCTGATTTGTGAGCTGTGATTTAACTTTGGGACAGGAAACCTGGTTTTGAAGGCCGCTCTCGGGTTCCCGGGCTGTAATCTGTCAGCCTGCTGGAAGACACCGGCCCCGGGGCCCGACGCATGCTGCACATGTGTCATCAGTCACTGGAGCCTCAGCTCACAGCCCATTTTTAACAGCACTCCTCTCTGTTGCGCCTAGGTCGACTCCCAGGGGAACATTTTGCTGACAACCTTGGAGATCCACAACGAGGTGGGAGGGAATGAGATCACAACCATGCTGAGCGAGACCCACAACTCCTCCTCCATGGTGTTCGACAACTCGGGGGTCCAGTACAGGAAGGCGAGCACGCCGCGAGAGTCCGGCCGCCACAGCCTGGAGAGGAACGCTCACCTAAAGAAAACCCGTCTGCGGAGACGATCCTCGCAGCTCAAAATCAAAATCCCAGACCTGACCGACGTGAACGCCATCGACAGATGGTCACGGATAATATTCCCCTTCAGCTTCTCCCTCTTCAACTTAATCTACTGGCTTTACTACGTCAACTAAGGCACTGATGTTTTTTAACCCCTGTCTCTTTGTTTTTGAATGAGAGAACGCTGCTCAGTGTCAGGAACACCATACGGTGAATCCTAATGAACGTTTTTTTTATCAGAGACTGTCACTCAGACAGTGTGCATCCGTATGTGCACAATCACAAAGGAGTTATCTGCAGAACATTTTACAAAGACTGTCATGTGCTGCAGATTCCTCTCTGCTCTGATGCTGTATCTCATGAGTGGAGGCACAGACTCTCTGCAGTGCTCGCAGGACGCTGCTTTAGGTCAGTTATTACAACTGTTCCCATAATTTCAGTTCGAAAAACTTATTGCTAATGAAAAGACAGCTGGCAGTGATTCACAGTATTATTGCATCGCTAGTTAATCTGCACATGGACAAATACGATCATATAACCACAGAGCTCTGAGTTTATGATCTAGAAATCAGGAGTTAAAGGAATGGTTGAGTCTTTTGGGAAATACGTTTTCTTTCTTGCTGAGAGTTAGGATTGATGTCATTCTCATGCATGTAAGCTAAATATGAAGATACAGCCTGCAGCCAGTTAGCTTAGCTTAGCATAAAGTCCAGAAGCAGCTAAACGTATTTCCTAAAATCCAGAACTATTCCTTTAACTTGCCTTTTCTTGGACCGACTGTTCACTGGCTGTTTTGAAGTGGACTCCGGATCTGCTGTGACCTTGTTCCTGTGATTAATTAACACTGTGCAGATGTCAGAAAGTAACACGGATTTTAAAGCCCGGTTTTATTAACAAGCCAGAGGCTGATGGAATCCATACCAGCACATTTTTAAGTCACTCTGTCAGTCAATGCCAGTATTTAAACATGGGACGTTTGCTAATTTGCTCTCTTACTGAGATTTGGATGAGGAGATCGACTCTGAGCCCGGTGTAAAGGGTGGAAAGAGGGCGTAAACTAGCAACAGCTAGCTGTTTCCCTCTGTTTCCAGTCTTTATGCTAAGCTAGGCTAAACAGCTGCTGGCAGAAACGAGAGTGATATTTTTTCATCTCACTCTCGACAAGAAAATTAATAATGACCCATTTGCTTGTGCTTAAGGTCGGTCCATGTGTCAGTGACAGTCCACAGGTCCACAGGCTTCACAGGAAACACGTCCAGTATCTGCTCAGTTTACACTCTTTCACTGTTTGTCACTGTGCTTTCAGGACTGCTGTCACAATATTTTATTGATTTTGTGAAACTCGTATTCAATACAGCTTAATTCACGTTCTCGCCTTTCTTCTTGCAGACTTTGTGTTGTTTTGGTAGCTGAGCGCAGACTCTCAGCTGCAGACGTCTTCGGCTTCACGTTCAGATTTAATGTACATAACGTAACGCTGAACATTTTCTGTCACTTCACATTAATTACATGGCTTTGTTGTCAACAGTGTTTTTCTCTGTGATTTCTGGCCTGGCTGTTTTGTTTTGTTAGTCTTTACACAAAATTATAATTTCCTATTTGTGTTGTAAATATAAACACAATATCACAGCTTGTGATGATTTCCATTCTTTCCTGAAGAAGTGAGCAGATCATGTGAAACGCTCGCAGTGAAGAAGGAGCTGGGTGCTTTTATGGTAGCTCCTAAACAGCAACTGTTGGCACGCACAGCTCGCAACGCACCATCTGCACGGCTCAATCGAGCGGCTCGCGGCGCGTAGGAGTGACACCACCTGTCAGAAGTCCAGTCAGCTCGGCGACACCCGTGTGCAGCCGCCTGACGGAGCCCAACATCCCATAACAAATCAAACACAAACGCATCACTAATAAAACAGACGGGGCTTCGTATTTTTACTGCACCTGAACTTCCTGCGTGCAAGACTGTTGTTCAGCATGTTTGGAAATGACCCACAAAGTCTGCACGGCCATGACTCTGCAGATATGAAGCATCAGTAACTGGTATAAAAACAGGTCAGACTTTATATGAAGGTGCATATACTCTCCATGAAGTAGTTGCTTTTTAGCTGCTATTAGTAGCATTTTGGCTCTTTATTAGCCATTTTAAAGCACTTATTAATGCATTATCTTGGAGATTAGGGTCCTTACAGGTTAGGGTTAAGTTATTCAGATCATAATTCATGTACAACAGCTTCCTTAATTCCCGTCAATAAGCAGTAATTAGGAGGTTATTGAGGGGAACTCTCAGTTAATGGCCTTGAGTTTGAGAATATGGTCATTAATAAGTGCTTTAAAATGACTAATAAGAGCCAATATGCTGCTCATATGCAGCAACTAATTAATAGTGAATATGTGTACCTTAATTTAAAAATACCAAAAACAGAGAATGAATAATTTATAACACAGCATAGCAGAGTTGTAATCATATGATAATATAAGAATAAATACACACAGATAAATCATTTTTTAACATCTATGAACTGTTTAAACACATGTTCACAGGCGTGTTTCTAACTGTTCAGAAATGTGTTTGAAACTCATGAAGACATGTGAAACTTGAGGGTTTAATTCTTGCACAAGCTCCATTCTAATCATCAGGTGCCATGATTACACAAATTCCAGCTGAGGCTGATGGGAAAGTCAGGCTTTTTGCAGGTAGATCATCCTTTGATTCATCCTCTGAGACCACAAATGTCCTAATCCATCGTGTTTCACAGGACATTTAAAGTTTGGTTCAATCCATCCAATAGTTCTTGAGACTGAGGACCACAAAGCACATGATGGAGGAAAGGGTTCATCCTCTGAGGATCACGAATGCCTGTACACCATGCCATTTTAATCCACTGCAACATTGCTAGCATAGCTACACATTACACTTTACACTTCCACAGGACACTAAAGTGAAAGCATGAATGATCTTCCACAGCGGAGAAAACCATGAGCCAGCCAGAAGAGGCAATTTTCTTGCAGGACCTCGTCAGCAGAAACAGGACTGAAACAACCATAACAGTGATATGATCCCTGTTTCATAGTGTGCGAGGTCTCAGCGCTGTGTGATTTCCACGAGCTGCAAGACGACTGTAACCTCACTCACCTGCATTCTTCTCCTCTGCTGTTTCGTTTCGTCAGCCATTCTAATCTCATTTCGGCCGCCGCCTGTTTACCTCGCTGTGATTGGTGTCATGTGGGGCGAATGGGTGAACCATGTAAAGGCTTCAGACAGTAAATGCAAGCAGGTGTGTGTTTAGCTCTACAGTTGGATGATGTGACACACGAGCGCCATGTTTTAGGACTGAAACGTCTTTCACTCTCTCACATCACCATGAAATCTGGGCTCTACAACCTCGGGTCCTCTGCACTCTGATCAAAGGCTTTGTTCTGGTGACAGATGAGATTAATCAACCCGATGACCCACTGGAGCAGCTCTGGATGGGACGACTAATGATGATTGAGTGGAACAGGGATATGGTACACGTAGCAGTCCTCTTTATACTACAATATATAATCATATTTTCAATAATAATGTGCTTCCAGCTTTCTGAG
This sequence comes from Chaetodon auriga, assembly GCF_051107435.1. Taxonomy (NCBI): domain Eukaryota; kingdom Metazoa; phylum Chordata; class Actinopteri; order Chaetodontiformes; family Chaetodontidae; genus Chaetodon; species Chaetodon auriga. Next base: position 26,542,433 of record NC_135076.1, read on the forward strand.
GGGACGACCCTTCGTTCTCTCAGCACCCATAAGGAAAAGGTTTCTGAGTTTGGTTTGGAAGAACTTGACTACATCAGCGCTGGACCTTGCTCATGTTCTCGTGGTTGAATGGGACCTGATCCCTGCGGCCAAAGTCCACGTGGAAAGCCTGAAACCAGAAGGCCGAAGCCGCCACGGGTTGACCAGCTCCAGTCTAATGCACAATCACATATGGGTGTGATGTTCAGGTGTCCACACACTTTTGGACACGTGGTAAGTTTTTATTCTAGATCAGAGAGTAACTCTTCTTCATCTTTGATTTATACTGTACACATCTTAGATCAGTGTGTGCAAGTTCACACTTCACAAGAGCTCGCTCACGGTTCAGCTCACACAGATTAAAGTTCACTTTCATTTCTTTAGTTTTTTAATGAGCTGCAAAGGCTGCAGATCTTCCACAGTGTCGTCTAGTACACATCTGTCTGCCTCTGGTTGGGAAATGAAGGGAAATTGTCCTTTGTAAAATGCTGTGAGTTTGAGTCGGTGGAGGAACTTTGTGGCTGTTGGTTCATGGTCTTATCCTCCATTAATCACTTCATGTGATCATCATTCACTCACTGAAATTGAAGACTGCTCAGATGCTTAAGACTCAGCCAAGTCATGGGGTCATAGTACCTTCAGTCAGTCTTCATTTCCAGACTTCTCTTGATGTTTGTCCATTGCCTAATCCTGTTTGTCCCTGCAGCCGTGTCCCCAGCCCTTCATTTCCTCAGCCCTGGACCCCCCTACTAGCTACTCCACCTCCTCCTCGACAGCCGTCCCTCCTGCCCGGCTCCTCGTCCCGTCACTTCTCCCCTGCATAAAATCCTTCTCTTTATCCAAACTCCAGTCTTCTCACCTCTCTGTCTCGCACTTTAGTTCACTGGCTCGGCCTCAACAACTCCTACTTTGTACTAATTATAGGCAAAGAGAGGACGTTCAAACCGGTCGACTTCCAAGTAATTAGTTGGAACTCATTGCTAACACGAAGTCCTTTAGTGAAAGCACAGCAGGTCAGCTGAAAATGCAGAATGTGACGACTGTCTGCAGGCAGGCAAGTCAACATACAGGGAGTACACAGAATATGTTAGAATTCAAGTAAAAAATACTGATTTTAGATGAATATTGAGTAACACTGTCCCAAAACTCATTGTTTTCCTTATTTTCCTTAAAGATTTCTTGTGAAGACACCTCAAAAGAAATTAGTGGGAAATAAAATAAAGAATCACCAAACAAACCAAAACTGAGTGGAGAAAATGCCTCATAAGCAGGTTTTTGTGCTGTTTGTAAGAAAGCGAGAGCAGCACAAAGAGCGTCCAAAAAGTGGTGCTCTCTCGTTTTTAAAACGTGTTGTGCATCATTAACAAAGGACTGCAACTGCCAAACAAATCTCCAGAGCTTTTGGTTCAAACTATGATTTAAAGCCCCAAACAAACCAGAAGAAATGTCCACCAATTACTGCTCGATGACAGTGAAACTGCAGCGAAGTTGTCACATCAAAGCAAGCTTAGGAAGGAGACGTTCTGGAGAAAGTCTGCCAAAAATCCCCGAGGACGCTGGACTGTAAAGCCCTGCTCAAAAAACACTGCTTTGAGGATTTGACGGTATAATTAAGGTTTTTACAGGGAGACAGTCAGATGGAGGTGAGACAGTGTCGCTCAGTAATTGGCATGTAAATCAGATCAGATCAGATGGCAGCAGGTTAGCAGTGAAGAGACGCCGCTCACAAAGTAAACTGAGGTATTTCAAACCGCAATAACAACATAATACTACATATTAAGGACTGAGTGAATTCTTGTTAGAATGAAAAAAGTAATTTTTCGGTTTGTTTCTCACCTCCAAGCATTCAGATTCTCTCTTAATGAACTTCAGGGCATGTGTGAGCAATAAAAGCAATAAACAGAAGACTTTATTGGCTTTTTTGGGAAACCATGAGAAAGCTAATTAGGCCGAGGCAATAATAAATTTCCGGGTATAATGAGACAGTTTGAATATCTGTACATTCACACGGGATAATTAATCTAAATGAGTGATATTAAAACTGGAGGCGGGAGCAACAACAGCAGCTGCTGTGTGAGTAATCCCCCGAGAGCAGGTGGACCAATAACCAGGAGGCAAGGCTGCGGACGCAAATTGGATCTCCGAGTTCATCAGAGAAGCTCTTCATCACCAGCACGAAGACGTATGATATCAGCATCTTCTGTCTGCTGATGCACTGTGGAGCATTTTTTAGGAATAAAGCACAACTTGTCCAAATATTAGGTGCTAAATCCTCGCAAACGCTCTGACATCAGTTATCTCAGAGCGGTTTGAACTCTTTCATGAAGTTGTAACGTCCAACATCAGCAGTGGTGGCCTTGAACACATCGTCCAATCACGTGATCAGAGGCTCTGTAGAGATCACTGTACATCTGCAGGTGACAAAAACACCAAAGAAAATAAGAAATGTATTTTAGTTTTTATAGCTTATTTACAGCTTTTATAGTTTATGTAGAATAAGAATAGAATTTGTTAAAGAAATGCTGCTGATTTGGAGATCTGGAGGAGCAAATGGCACCATTTTTAATTTAATATTCTTCTTTGAACAGTGTTGTATTTCATTCGTGGGCTCGTTCTGTGTTGTTGGAGGGTCTGCTGGGAGCCCGTCTGATGAAAGACGCTGTCATGTTGCATCATGGGAAACGTAGGATCCAGTGTTTTTGGAGCTTGAACCACACCGGTGATTAAACTTCCGGATATCTTTTGATTTTTACCTTTCTTTTCTTTTCCTTTTGTTAAATCAGTCCGTTGTGAGTCCCCAGCCTTTATGCAGGTGCAGCACTAAATCTCTGGAGTGCTCCTTTAAAGTATCCTCATGTGGTGAAAAATTAAGAGAAGCACGGTCATGCAAAGGCTTTTTTTCTGCATAAAAAATAACCAATCATCATTAATTAAAGAAAAACAAAGCAAAAATGTCACTCTGATTTCCTTAATTAAGTCCTTTTCTGTCCTTATCTGATTTATGCAAATGAGCGATGCAGATGCGGGGCCCCTCCCTCTTATTACCAGCAGCACCATTAAGCTGACGGGGAATAAACCACTGAGACGAATGCACAGCGGGTTCAGTGTCGCTGTCGGGATGGTTACAGCTGACCACCTGAACTCATCACTTTTATTAGCACACCTCAGCTGGCTGTTAGCAGCGCTGCTCACCAGCTGGACTGCACGGCTTCCAGATGGTTCTGCTGCATTTGCACTCAGATATATAGTCCGTCCTTATAGATGCACAGAGAGCTGAAACGGTTGGAATTTAATTTCACTCTATAAATGTGTCATATAACCGCTGATTTACTGGGAAACATTTTATTTGATAACTTTTAGCCTCTCTCTGTGGCTGAGCGAGGAAAAAAGTCTTTTTCTGGAAAGCTGCTCTGAATGATCTGTTTGTTAGTCAGAGTCAGATCAGATTCAGTAGTCCAAATCAAACTAACCATGACAGTCATTGGTCCCATTAGCTTTGAAGGCCTCTGCTTTTTCATTGGATGGCATCACATCTCTGACAGTTCTCTTCTGTAAGACTCTTTCCAATGAAACGCTTGTTTTTAATGATTGAGTCTGACCCAACTTCTACCAGCAGGACGGGAACAAAATCAACTGACTGTCCCTGTAAAATAGAGCAAAACCTAAAGGATCTATTAATAAAAATTTTAAATATTAAGATCTGCAATCGGCTGGCGACCGGTTCAGGGTGTACCTGGCCTCTCGCCCATTGCCAGCTGGGATAGGCTCCAGCCCCCCGCAACCCCGAAAGGGATACACGGGAATAGAAGATGAATGAATGAATGATTTGACTACTTTAGTCTGATTTGACTAAAACCTGGACCCAGATCTGCCTCAGTGGCCAGACTCCGGGCCTCACCCATGTCTTTGTTTGTGGGTTCCACAGCACACACTGAACATACAGGCTAGCATCGACCCTTTGTGGCCCTGATATGTTAATTGCTCGTTAATTAGCGGTTGTAGCTTGTGGAGGCTGTGATGATGCACGACTTCCTGCGCTTAAAGTACTCGTGTGTCCCCTGACAGCGACTCGTGTTCGCTCGTTCAGTTTAATGATGATAATCTTTTAATCACGCTGGTGCCGCGGCGGCTCGGGGGTGGAGCTGTCAGACCGTCGTTTTGGTCGGACTGAAATTATCTGAACAACTGTCGGATGGGTTGCCATGATGTCAAGTCCAGATTCCTCCTCTGGATGAAGTGGAAAACTTTTTGTCCTTGTTGTCTTTGGTTTACCACCCTCCCATCAGCCTCAGCTGTGTTTTGTGTTCGGTGCTAATTAGCTAATATTAGCATGCTAACACGCCAAACTAAGATGGTGAGCACGTTAAACATCACACCTGGTAAAAAATAAGCATGTTAGCATCGTCATTGTGAGCATGTTAGCATGGTGGCCTTTAGCTCGACGTGCAGCCTCACAGAAGTGCTAGCATGGCAGCAGACTCTTAACAAATACTCGAACAGAAGATACGTCTTTGAAAAAGCCTTTTAACAGTCCAACACGTTAACATGTTTTATCGCTTGTATTATTATCATTATTATTATTGTTGTTGTTGTTATTACCTTATTTTTTGAAAAAATAGGACAATCAACAGCATCAAAAATACTAAAAAAACACTCTGTCATACACTTTTTCTAATTATCTCTTTTATTATTAGTTATCTAATTATCTGAATTCTTGTTTATTTGTCTTAATCCTGTTTCAATCCTGTAAAGCACTTAAGTTTATTATTATTATTATTATTATTATTATTATTTTACCTTTTTAGTATTCTATATTTTGAACATGGTGAGATTTTTTTGTTTGTTTTTACGCCACACACCAGCATCCATATCAGGTCAGTAATGGACTACCAATGAATAGAGTATTTCTATGTGTCAGTTAAGTTGCTTGCTAACTTTGTTTTCCCCCTCGTACCAGAAAAAAACATGCTAATTGCGCTGAAGAGTGAAGCTGAGGTGAAATGATGTGGAATGGAGGAATGTTTTTGCAGGGTTAGTGTGTGTGCAGAGCGGTCCGAGCACAAAAACAAAATGTCTGTGCTTTTCAGGTTCCATCAGCTCGAGCGTGGAGCTGGAAAGGGCTTGATAAGCAGTTGGTGCGCTCCAGAAAACTCACCATTAGTTCAAGGTCAGTAACCATCACAGGAAGTGGACTATGATCACAGATGCTTTTAATGAATTTCACACACGATTCAGTGAAACATGAACTACAATCATCCACTTGAAGAATTAAAGCTGGTTTATAATAGAAAGCCGAGGCCTCCTTGTAAAATAATCACATTCTTTCTGCAAAGTGTTCAGCTTCACGCGGACGAATGATGAATTTCCCCTCTTTTCTTTTCATGTAATCTCACAGTGGAGCCGTGTTGCTCTTCACCGTGCTCTGTCAGCGTCTTTGCAGCTCTTCAGAGCATCCTTTCTTTATCGCGAGGAATGCAGCTCGTTGCCTGTTCTGCTCAGACGTTTTTGTGCGTATGTTTGTGTGCATCTTGGTGTCGGCATGAAGTGTTTCGAACAGACGAACAGTCGCAGCACAAAGAGTTTCATTACTCATCATGTACAGTAAGAGCTGCTTCAGCCATTGTGATCAAATTTACTTGTCTTGCAAACATTCATCCTCATATGAGACACAAAATCCTTCAATCCAAGCAGAGGACTGAATGCCTTTTCTATGTAACACCAGCTTAGGTCAGTCAGGGTTTTAAGATATCTCTGATGTTTCCTGATGTAATAATAAAAATAGATGATAAAACTAGTTTGCAAAACTTGCACTTCTGCAGTGCTGCAAGATCTGTTCCATGGAAGAATATGTTATTAGAATAAAGTTGTAGTTATTTTTGGTAGAGAAAGGACATATTGAGTTGAGGAAGAGGGGGATGTCCTGTGTCAGCGAGGAGTATTGATCATAATAAGTCGATGTTTAAAGACGTGCTTTCATGATCCTTTTACATGGAGGACATTTTGCACAAAGCACAGGTCTAAATATGTTTTTACAGTAATGAAATATAATTAAAATCTAATTAGAAGATTGTCGTCATCACAGTTCCCTGCACTAAAACATTTACATGATGGTGGTGATCTGTTTAAATGGAAAGAAGTTTTGGATATGTAAGACACTAATCAATGAACGATCATCTCGTATTGATCACAATGTGACTGGTTGCACTCTGTCATAGTCATCACATTGTATAAGGGATTATGGGAATATTGACCGCACTGAAAACAGATAAATTCATTTTTAAAACTGGGCTAAATCTAGTCAAACATAAGCTGCAGGTTTTAATTTCCGTTATTGTAAAATGTTAGCTTGTTAATGCGTGCACAGTTTGCATATGATTGGTATGTTCATATATGTGTGATAAATGATAACAGCAGCATGATGAATATTACTGTGATTATCTGAATGTGGTGTAACAGTAAGAAAATGTGTGGAAATCAAAAACTGAGCCCTGTGAGGATGCACCTCAAATGATTTTGTGATCAAATTGTTGTGAGCTGCACTCAAATTAAATCATGTGAGCTTTATCCAGCTCCACCGAGCACCATGCAGCACGTCAGCTTCCAGCCACAGCCGGGTTTACGGGCGCAGGAAGTCGCTTTCACGCCAAATCAGGAGTGCTGGGTAAACAGGCTCCTCTGGTGTGGAAGCTGTGGAGGTGACTCAGGCCGGTCCAGATGCACTCCAGGTCGGCTGCAGCCAGCGGAGGAAGAGGATGAGCCTTTTTATTGTGCTCTGCAGAGCAGCAGAGTGAAGCTGCTGCTGCTGCTGCTGCTGCTGAGACCACCTGCAGTCCAAACACCGGGACCTGTCACTTCACCCAAGCCGGCACCAGTCACCAGCACTCCCAGTAACACCGCCCAGTCAGCCCGACTCTGCACAAAACCTGAGAAAACGATGAAATCTCCGTGGGAGAGGAAGTCGCTGTGTAATGTGTCGCCTCCTTGTTTCCCTCAGAGACGATGAGTTGGTTGTTTGCTGAGTCTGGATCCAGGATGAGAAGAAGCAGCTCTGTCTCTTTTCTCCCAGTAGATTTATGTAAATCTTCACTGCCTTTTCAAATGTTGTAGGGCTTTTTTCAAGAAGGAAGGATCATTTATCTGTCAGCTTGATGATGATAATTTCCCCTGAAAGTCACTGTCTGGGATCTTCTTTATCACAGCTGGATGTCCTGAATCCTGCTGGACCAAAAAATAGAAGGAAAGCCCCATAAAGGAGGTCTGAGACCACATGTGTTCCCAAACCCGTCTCTGTAACATGTTTGTTGTGTATTCATGGTGGAACACTGATTGAAGCTCGTGGTGGCTTTGTACTGAGGCGTCCCTCTGCTCTGAATTTCTTCTTATCGCTCAGATTCTTGGCAGTTCCAACTGCAACTTCATCCAGTCCGCTCAGGGACCTGGACTTCAGAGATGCATCAACATCCAGCAGAAAAAGAGTTTTCTTCAGTGGAATCTGAATCTGAGCTCCTCTGGAGTTTCATCCAACAATGTGACGCCTATAGAACCTAACATTCACTGCAGCCCAGAGCCAACATCACTCAACGCATCTCAGATTTGTTGTCCTGTCTGTAAACGGTCCTACGACACCAGATAACAGGGTGATTTTAAACCTCTTCAACCGCCCTGCAAGTGTCAGCACGCAAAGCTGTCTCTGTACAACACTCACCCTTAACCCGGCATGTAACGAAGCATACTGTAGATCATTGTTATATCTCTAAATAACATTAGCTCTATGATGCTCCACGACTTTGGCATACTTCATTGGAGCTGGCAGGACGCCCAGAAAGCCTTTAAATTAATGAGATAAGTGTACATATGCTGCGTTCACCTGGTTTCTCTGAGCCTGCACTGATACTGCAAACACACTCTGCAGAGACCTGAACAGAGAATCTGCATGTCGATAATCAGGCTGAGACTTGCACGTGATCTTTACATACCAGAATACAGGTGTCATTTTTAAGCAGGGCGGCCCATGCAATTAATTATGATATGGCCAGTTTAAAGCTTGTATTAGAAATCAGATGACTGTGTGTAAAGTGAAATGTGTTTTTCCTGGTGACAGACCTACAGAGAAACATCACTTTTCATCAGTTATTTTAATTCTTCTACTGCAGAGTCCTTCAGCATCTTTCACCTCTTTGTTTCAGTTTTCGTGGGTGCCGCTAATTGTTTTGTTTCACTCTCAGGCTTTTTGTCACAACCCATTACATACTGCTACAGCATCAAATGGCAGACAAAGTTAGCAGCTAGCTGCCGAACACAGAAGAGCATTTGGCTTCTGAGAAGCATATTTTTCTCAGGAGTCGGTGGAGATCAACACAGAGCTAAAAGGAGAGTTCACGTTGGCAGAAACACAACTTCAGATGAATGCTAATGTTTGTATCAGCTAGATGTGTAAATGGATAAGCAACTTCAAGGAAAAATCGACAACAGCCAGCCAGCTTAGGTTGGTCCAAAGCTTGGAAACAGTGGAAAACATCCAGACTGGCTCCATCTTCACAGTCCCAAAACATACTCTTTATTTAAGTGGTTTTAATGTCAGTGGTGTGTTTTTAGCTTGTTTCCACTGTTTATGGTGGCCCAAAAGTCACTTAATGCAGGTTTAAGCTATAAATACTGGGCTTTCATTATAACTTAACACTTCTCTACTTCAGTGGTTCTCAATCTTTTGTGTTTTTGAAACAAAGCCATGTCAATGAGACTGTGGAGCTGTCTATGAACGGTCATCCAGATCATGATGGAGGGTTACTGATACCACCTGGTTCGTTAATGCTCCTGAATTAGAGTCGTTGGAATCGCCTGAAGCCAAGTGTGAATGTTTGTTAAATCTCCAGACAGCATTGCTGGCTGAGGAGGCGACAGGTAACAAGAGAGGAGACAGAAAAACACCTTTCTGCTGTTCTTCTTTTGAATTACTGGTGAATTTTACGTCTGTATCTCTCTACAAAGTATTCAAGTGAAGTCTGGGAAAGAAGAACTACTCTGTCCTTGAACTGCTCATGACACAAACACACATGAAACCTGTGACAAGCAGACATTGACTTTGCTTTAGGGGGTCAAAAAGGTTGAAATGACTGAGTCACCCTAATTCAAGTCTCCGGTGTAGCTCCACCCGACGGGTCCTGCTCCTTTCTGGAAGGACATGAACGCCACCTGAGCTCAAAAAGTGCCCGATCAGCTGGATTTGAAAACACAAACCCTTTAATGAAATTACAACTTGTTTATGGAAACTTCCTGTAAGCAGAGCTGGCAGAGCTTTCCCTTCTCCTTCCCTCTCCTGTGAGAGGCGTCCAAGTCGAGCCCGGCCTTTACAGAGGTTACTGTATTAGTAGCACAGCGCTCCCTCTGAGGCAGCACAAACAGCAGAGCCAAACGCTTGATGTTAGAGCGAGTCTCTTATGGGGATACTCGTGGTTGCTGTTTTTCCACTTTTATTCTATGCTGCATCACTTGCTGTCTGACTGTTCACACGAAGGACTTGCAGCACAAAGCTTCTTCTCCCTCAGGCAAACCTCAGACTCAGTGTCCCCCAGTAGGGGAGGATGTCCGAATGATTGCCTTCAAAAATCCCATTGCCTCCCCCACCAAGGATTATTATTACTATGGATTTTTTTTTACCACTAGATCTAAAAAAAAAATATTGACATTTTTATGCTGTTGGCATCTTCTGGAATCTTTCGTGTGCTTCTTTGACATGTTTAAGTTCTTTAAACCTCACATTTGCAACTGAATCTCCATCCTGCCATTGCATGTAAGCTCGGCTCCTGTATGCACTGAGTAATAAGGATTACTGGACACCCCGAGGGTCAGGACTCTCCTCAGTGTGACACTTTGCCCTTAATAGCCTTATTCATCCAGCCGTGCTTTGGTTTGTGCAGGCTCTCCACGTTACAAGACAAACCAGCACAGAGAATATATACATTAAGTGACCCATAGTTCATTTTTCTGCAAAGTATGTCAGAAATGACATATTGTCTTTTCTCTTGCTTCCTCAGCTCACCTAACGGGAACTAACCTGATAGATGGGGGGTGAGGATCAGAGGAGAGCACAGGGAGGGATGGGGGAAGAGGGAAATGAATGCACGAAATGCCCTTTAGCTCATAATGGTTAGGGCTCATGAGTTAATGAATGACTTCATGCCAATAAATGTCCAGTAAAACAAGTTTTATTATGATTTTCAGAGATGTTGTGCACACGTCAAAACAGTGTTCTGGATCATAGTTGTTGCTGTTTACACAATGCTCACAGAGAGTACTTGGTTGACACTTTTCAAGAGTTTTTACTGTAAATGGAAGTTGATTCCTGCAGTTCGGTTTCCCATCATAATTAATACACTCTCCCTGACAGGTGCTGAAACAATTAAATGGTGCATATTGGTTAGCATGGCGCCAACCACTGCTTTTGCACCTGCATGTCTCCAGTTCATTAATAATTTGCAGAGCTGGATGAGACTTTTATGTTGCGCTCACCTCAGATTAAGGCTGCATTAAAAAGTATCCACGTATCCATGTTTGTCTCTGTCTTCAGGAGTTCAAGCTTGGTGAAAGTTGGGGAATTATAGGCTAGCTTTAGCAATCAGAGCACTCAATGTCACAATAGCCAGTGGTAATATTTTGGCACAATGTATGCTATGTATGCTTTCAGAGACTCCTTCTCTTCCCAGCAGAGACACAGAGAGTCTGACAGCAGCTTCTCATGGCCGATAGCTCTAACTATCAGCTCTACTTCGCTGTCCATGCTACACTGAGTGGTGGTCAGTCAGTGTCCCCTGACTCTCCACATCAGACATCACCACGAGGCCTCCTACAGTTGGTGCTGCCTCACTCTTAGCGAGGTTCTAGTGGACTCTTACCCTTTAAGAGAGTTTTGCTGTGACAGAATCACACTGTATAAAAGAGTGCTTGTAAGATTTAGATTTAATAGTGTGTTTAGGAGAGCAAAGCAGTGCATTGCTAAGAATTACAATACTGTGGAGGAGGGCAATGATTTATGGCCCCCGTCGCCTCTCATAGATGGGAGCCCTGACCAGAAGCATGAATTTTCCACTCATTACGCTGACATTCAACGTGGAAAGTTTCCATCATCTGCATAACAAATAGTGACAATCTCCATTTCTATGTTGGATTAGCCATAATGACGTATTATTAAATAAGAGCCATTAAAGCCATAAAGTACCATGAAATGAAATCATCCAGCCTTACCTTAGTCTGCAGAGACATGTATAGATATCATAGAAAATGTACCACTTACACCTTTTTTCTTCTGCTTCCTCTCAGGACACTTTCAACCAGAATGTCTTTCAGGCTTTTTCAAGTCCTCTCATCAAGCTGCTGTAAGTGGGGACAGATATTTCACTTTACTGGATACTTACCACTATAGAGCCTGCAGGCAAAACTCACACACCTCATTATCAGATCAGTTGTTGACTGATTTTGGTGGACATCGTGGGTGACAATTCATCACTTTAGTGTTGGTGATGAAGGGTGCCCATTTTCTCGGCCCTTCCACCTTTAGGGTCAAACAGCTTTGTATGGATGCAATAACAATCCTTCTCTCTGTTAACCTCAGCCTGCAGACTCACTGCACTGTCAAAGACAGCCCCATTACCCAGTCCCTATGGGTCAGTAGAGCAGGAATAGCAAAATAATTTTTAATGATTTATGTGCTATAAGTCTTCCTCAGGTCTATAGGATCAATACCTGCTCAAGAACAAACTGCTGGTAATTTGGAATTAAATATTGATTCAAGTCATTCGACAGCGTGGTGGGAATCAGCGGTGCTGCTGCTATTTTTCATTGGAAAACAGTCATTTACATTTTACATTTACAGTAACTTTTCAATTCATCACACTGCAGTATTTATCCATTACAGTACATGTAGGATGGAGGTCTAGATGCTTTTCAGCCACACTAACTTAACTCCAGACTGACTATCCCAACAGCTATCAGGTGACCTGCAATATCTCAACAGCTTCTGGAGGGATCACTTTTAAACTTGGTACATGTCCTTCACAGGATTAACTGTAAAAAAAAAAAAAAAAAAATTGTCATTGTCATTTGTGAGCATGCTAGCATGTTAGCATTTAGCTCAGAGATCTGCTAGAGCTGTAAACTCTTGTTACAGGATGTTTGACAAACATTATGAGGTCACATCATGTGGTTGTGAGCTGTCAGTCACACACCTTACCTGATTAATTAACAGGAACGTCACTGTAAAGAATAGGTAGCTATAAACTATAACCCTGCATCCCAATTCTGTCTCATATTTAAACTTTCTTTCTGTAAGCAAAACAAATGATCATTAACTCAGGCCTGTGTGTATCTTACTGATAATAATTAGAAGATGAGACTCATTTTAGGAAAATCACATTTGAGAATGGTCATTATCTGCTTGAGAGGAAATGTCGCCCATTCTCTGCTTTAATTCTCACGTCTGACTGGCATGTATCCACCACTCAATCATTGATTAAAGGGTCATATCGCAGCTGTGGATTTCAGTGTCTTGTAATTAAAAGTGCCTTACCCTCTGGCACAATGTGTCCATTGTTTATGCAATATCTCTCTCTGTGTGATTTCCCCAAGCCCCACCAGCTGCACATTTCTGCAGATTTAGCAAAAATGTCTCCATTTTGTGGGGAAATTCATCAGATCAATTATTGAGTTAATTACTTTGATTTATTTGGGCCTCTGCACATTGAACTTCTGAATGCATTATACATTCAAGATGCAGTCAGCTAAATCCTTTGATAACCGGATCGTGCACACACAGCAGAGAGTGACTGGTGTTTTTCAACTGCTATGGATCAACAGTAATAACAAAACAGAAACATAATTAATATCGTTTTTTATGATAACACGACTAAGACTCTGCAGCCATGTTAGCAGCTCTCTGAGATAAACACTAACACAACACAATGACAATGCTAACATTGCTGATGTTCTGCAAGTATAATGTTTAACATGTTCAACATAATAGCATAGGGTGTTAGCATGCTCGCATGTTAGCATCTGCTAATGGTGCTTGATGAAAGGTCAGGGATCAAAGTTACTTCAAAAGATTAACATTCTTGCACTACGCCATCCTCCAGCCAGGACGTTCAGTGGTCCGGTGTGTTCAAAGGCGCCCTTGCTGGATTCTGTGTGTCTGTACCTTAAGAATCTACAGTCACGCTAGCAGCTTTCTGAGCTAAGTGCTAACATACTAGCATGCTCACAATGACAATACCCTGTTTACCATCTTAAATAATCTTAACGTATTCTTTTTAACACTATGTAAAAAGTAGAGGCTGGTGGGAATGTGATTCGTTTCGCAGGTATTTGGTCAAGTGACCAAAATTATTGGAAAAATGTATTTTTGACCTGATAATGGTAAATGATACGTTATCAACGTTATTACAATTCATCCTGTGGGGGACATGTACCAAATATAAATATGATCCATCCAGCAGTTATCAAGACCTTTCACTCAAGACCACAAATGTGAACTTCATAGTGAAATAAAATTCAGCTGATCACCAAATAAGCCGCCAAATGATTCAGATTCATCCTCTGGGAACCAGGAATGTTTGTAACACATTTCACAGCAAGGCATCCAATTCGTCAAAATATTTCACTGAAATACTATAACTGTAAACCTCATGGTTGCACTTAAGGAAAAGTCAGGTGGTGATACTTCAATACTGATTCATCCTCTGGGAACTACAAAATTTTGTGGAAATCCGTCCAGTTGATGTTGAGAAATTTCATTCAAAACCATCTCCAGGTGGCGGTAGGGGAAAAATCAAGGGAGCACCGAAGTCGGTAGACTTCACCCTCAGGAGACCTTGACAAAATTTGGTCCAATCCATCCAGCAGATGTTGAGATATTTTACATGATTAGTGTGAACTTTGACCTGCTGGTAGCACTCTAGTGAAAGTCAGGTGATCTCCAAAGTCACTCAGATTCATCTTCTGGGAACAATGAATATCTTTACCAAACTTCATGGCAAGCCACCCAATAGCTGTTTGACACATTTCACTAAAAGCTAAAAATATCAATCTGCTGGAGCCACCAGAGAAAAGGCACAGTGGTGATGCCCTGAGTTCAAGTTGGTAGGGTTTATCCTCTGGGGTCGTTGAAATGCTTCAACAAACCAGCTGACTGACCGACAGCTGTGCTACTAGCATGGTTACAGAAACTGTGAGAAACCTCGCACGAATTCAAACAGTTTGTCATGTTTAGTGCCTCAATCTAGACTTTTCTCTCATTAAACTTTCTGTAACAACAAATAAAGCTCAATCTGTCTCTTCTCCTTATCAAAGTCATTTTCACTTTGCCAAATTTTACTTAGCAAATTGTTCCTGCTGCTCCCAGCTCGACTCCCCTGTTTGTGTCACATCGGCCCACGTTCTCCGAGGTGCAGAACTTAAAATTAGGATGCTCAGTCACAGCAAAGGGAGATACTAATTTTAAACTCATCTACATCAAAATGACAACATGTCTCTTTAATTAAGCAGACCAGTATCCACATCCTCAACTCTCGAGAGGAATGTTAATTCAATGAGCTTTCTCATTAAACACCAATCAGACCCCTGCATTCTTTGTACACAGGCTTTCACTTAATGCTGCTGCACTTTACATTTGCTAATAAAAGCACGCGACTGCAGCCTAAACACCCAGAAGAACCCAGAAGACGTCTCTGACTTTATTAAAGTTAATGTCATGCTGTTAATCAGTCTTTCCCGCCGGTGCCTGAGGGTGTGCTGGTGATGCCTCGTAGAAGCTTTTGCTTGTGATGATTTCAATAATAGCTCCCAAACAAGCTTCTCAGAGCAATCTGGGGACAGAGGTGGAGTGAGTGTTTGTGATGGTGGCATCCCATGAAGGTGTGGGTGGGTACCAAAGGTGCAGAGGGTCCAGTTGAATACTATAGGACGAGGTCAGGTTTTGCGAAGTTTCCTATAGGATGTCTGGGAGAACGAAGCACCACAGCTGCTACTCTGAGCCTTCCCGTCCTCATGTACTCTCAGTAAAAGTGCTGACCCTCGTGGATTTATGCTATTGTTCTGGCTGGGTATTGATTTCATGTTATTGATTTCATATGTTTGTTGACAAACTCTTGGAGCCTGGATGGATGGAGAGCAACAGCCACATGACAAAAGTTCAGTGAAAATTGATTGAATTGCAGGCTGTGTTTACATAAAGCTGAGTGACAGGTTCAGGAGCCAGATGCCCAAACGTTATCATGCAGTTATCACTGGACTGATGAGGGGGCGTTGTTAAACTCATTGGTGGACTGGTGATGTGCCGCCCCTGAGGACAGCTGTGATATCTTTGTCTGGTCGTCAGACGTCTCCTCGAGGTGTTTGTCCAGTGGTCAAACTCAGTGGGGCTCATATAGTCCCAGACCAGTTATCTTACTGGCTAAAATTAGAATTATCTGTCCAAATTAATGCTCTGACAGGAGGTGACACTGTCCTCTTGTCCCAGATTTAATCCGAACCCAAATTAGGTTTCTCACAGATGTTCTAAACACATCAAAGTGCTCAAAGCTTCAGCTTTTATCTCATGTTAAACTAAATCCAGAGCAGGGGGTGACCATGAATGGGGGGGTTGTAATTTCTTGACATGTTTTTAATTTCTTTCTCATCTCAAGCTGACAGTCCCGTCCTTACTGGTGTAAATACTGATCAGGTGACCGAAGGAGGCAGTTTGCCAAAATGTTGAACTTTATGAGTTGTAATAAATGCATTAGAGTCATGAGCGTGTGGCTCTCCTGTTTACTTTCTTCCTCCTTTTTTTTTTTTTTTTTTTTTAACAATGGACACCTACAGTAAACCACCAATATATCCTCACTGAATGAATAAACAATTACAGTCTGTTTCTTTTTTATTGAGAACTTCGGTGGTGGATTAAATCTAAAATCACTGCAGAATAGAACCGACTGCCCAATATTATGCTTAAATTGTACTTTTTCAAGAATGTACTAAGTACACTTATACTGTGTATACTTAAGTGTTCACAAGTAGTCCTTGAGAACCACTTGAATAATACTTGAGTAGTACTTGAAGAGTAAATAGTTCCTAAATTACTTAAGTACACCAGTGAAAATCAGGATTCACGAGTGTTCAAAACACACTTACAGTTGTATTGTATCACCAGCGTGCTGGAAATATATTTAAAATACTTAAAATGAAGTGAAATTAAAGCACACTTTCGTTCAGCATGCTAATAGTGTATTACAAAGGAAGGACTTGAAATAGCACTTGAAGTATTGCAGAATTGGTACATTTATTTTTAATACATATAAGTAGACCACAATGACATCTACTTTGTGAAAGTATGTGTACTTTTAATTAAGCACATAAAGTAAAAATGTACTTGTAATGAGGTTTGTATACTTCAGTTATATTTCTAATAGACTAAAGCACACTACTGCTCGTTACACTTACTGTTGAGATAAACTTCTCCATCACAGTAATAACACGTGTGGTGTAAGAGGCTGATTTTATAAGGAAGTTAAACCTGTGAGGGATTCTGGTCGTCCGTCTGCT
This sequence comes from Chaetodon auriga, assembly GCF_051107435.1. Classification (NCBI taxonomy): domain Eukaryota; kingdom Metazoa; phylum Chordata; class Actinopteri; order Chaetodontiformes; family Chaetodontidae; genus Chaetodon; species Chaetodon auriga. The sequence continues at coordinate 26,559,023 of NC_135076.1, forward strand.
GTTTGCTGCAGCAGCAGTGTGTTCTTCCTGCGTTCTGGATGCCGTCTGCAGTAACTGATTACCTTCGCTACAGCGACCTCAAGCCACCGTGCATCAGTCCAACAGATTGATCTGCAGCGTCAGCAGAATCAGCAGGTTTCCTCACCTGGAAGTCAGCGGGCTGGGCGCTCATCGCTTATCTGTGTGACAAAGGTAATGTCCATCCAGCGGATTCATTCATTCACTATGAAAAGAGGGTGAATACCTGTCCGCACGCAGTGAGACGGATGCTCATCACACCTCCACACCTGTGTGTCTGTCCTCATCAGTCTAACTCGGCCTGTGTTGTTTAGCTTCTCCTCACTTTTCAGATCTCGGTTGCATGTTTGCTTCAGCTGCCGCAGAGAGTGGAGGTCTGTTTTGTTCTGGAGCCTCTTCAGGGTGTCAAAACATTTTCTCACAGCAGATTCAAATAGAACAGCAGCCAGACTGATAGTAAAAAGCTGGCATACATCGCGCTAATGTCTCTCTCTTCATTTACATTTATGGCTTCCTCGTGGTTTCTTAACACCTACAGATCACTTCAGACGAGCCGAGGTGCCAAACATTGCGCTGTCTCCAGGCAACAGGAGTGTCCTCAGAATAGACAGATTTCACAGGCCTCCCAGTCAGGCAATTCGTGTCCAAACCGTCGTGATTTACCGAGGTCAAGCGCTCCGTGAGAGGAATGTCTGCTGGCGCCACCTGTGTGACTCGGTGTGATCTGAACGCACACGCAGCATCTTCACACTCACTCTTTTCACAGAGACGTCTGAGTTATGGAGGTTTGATGTGGAATAATGTCATCTGGGATTTTCATTTGGATGAAACAAATGAAGAACAACGATGAAAGATGGAGCACATCACACCTACATTGTGCTCATTTATGTGATTCTGCTCTCTGCACCCACACACACATACAGTATACGTGTGTGCACAGACACATACTGTGGTTTAGACTTTGCACTGGAGCTCCGAGTGTGTACTGATTGGAGTATCATGCCCTCTTCTGGCAGCTTGTTTGCTGTCTGATGAACTGCAGCTGCATCTCTGTCCACCTCCAGTCGGCTCAGTGTATTTCATGTTCTGTCACACAGTCTTCGTTGTGGTTTTTCAGTCTTATTGTGAGTTTTTTATGACGGAGGTTTATTTAACGATATTTGACCGACACCCTGAGGGGCATTCAAAAAGAAGAAAAGAGGCTGTAGCACCTCTTACAACAAGTAAAATACTCAAGTACAGAACTTAATTTGTACAATTATCCCATCGGAGAAGATGTAACTGTCAAATGTTTGCTGGATTCCATTTTCTGTCAATCAATTAGTTGATCAGCTGACTGATCATTGCATCCCTCACTTGAACGTACTGTATCAGAACTTCACTGTTTCCTCGTTCTTCTCCCGTTAATCATCTCAGGACCTGTCAGGTTGATCATGTGACCCTTTGGAGAGGCCTGACCTCTGACCCAGTGTGAACTGTATATGAAGATGTTAAAACTAGCTCCACCTCGAGCAGCTACGGTGGTACAATGATGTTTAAAGAATTAATACATCAGTATTAGCAATCTAATACAAACAAAATTCAACAGAGCAGTTGGTACGCACTGAGTCAAACATAAATAAAACAGAGTGTGACCATTTGCTGATCCTTTTTGACATAAACTCAATTGAAAACAGCACAAACGTTTGAGCCTCAGTGATTTGTGTATATATCTGCTTGTTCTGAATCTGATGTAGCAACACGTTTCAAAGACTGGGAAAGATGTGGAACGCTCCAAAAACACCTGTTTGGATCATTCCACAGGTAAACAGGTTGCTTGGTAACAGGTGAGAGGATCATGATTGGGTATGAAAGGGGCGTCCTGGAAAGGCTCAGTGGTTCACAAGTGAAGATGGAGCGAGGTTCACCTCTCTGTGAACACATGATTGGATAAAGGATGTTACTGCATGGACAGTTGATATGCTGCCTTGTGAAATAATGTTTTGGTAGATTTGGCCCGTGTAAAAGTACATCTCATATATGATTGCGCGTTGTATGGCAGCTGTGTTTGCACAAAGAAAATGTTTGGATGCTGTTATAAGCTGCTGAAGGTCATTTCACACCTCTTCCACTCCTGCTGTCTGTCTGCTCATTTCATACACGTTGGTGTCTGAGCAGGGCCAAAGCCAGGATTTTAGAAGGCCAGAAGTTTTTATATTATTTAGATTTTTCATATTTTACTTGTTTAGTTTTGTTGGATAATATTTTCTGTCCATTTTATTTTTAAACATGAAAGTCTGAATTGTGTTTCAAAGCCCTCTCCTCACTCCTCCCCAGGGAGCAACGCTGAAATGTTTATTTAGAAAAGAAAATCAGCTCGTAAAACAATCAAAATCTGCACCATCTCAACTGAAGAAGGCAAACCTTGAAACCCTGAGAACTAAAGGTACTGCAACTTCAGAAAACACAGACAAAACAAGCAAATGAAGAAAACGTCGCTCAGCATTTAGAAAAAAGACAGAAAACAATGAAATACAGAAATACTGCAAATCCCACAGAAGATGGAACAAAATCAGTTATGAAACATTTGTTTCCAGGGGACACTAAAGGGTGATGAACATGCCTGAACACACCTGGGACGCACTCTTTGTTCCCATTATGGCTCATGAAATAACTGAAGTTGTCCATCAGTCAGTGATGCTGGAAAACGAGGCGATGATGTTTTTCTATTATCATCATCATTAACATTCTGATTGCATGATTCACATGTTATTGCAGCTGTTTTGTAACTTATTTCTGTGAGTCCTCAGGCGACCATGCAAGTCATGCAAAAAAGAAATAAATAATAAAAATAAAAAGGATGCGACCTCAGCGTCCTCACAGTACGGTGTCTTAAAGACCAGGATGCCTCATGTGTTGTCTTTGTGTACGCTGCTGCGTCTGCAGAGTCCTGAAAATCTATAGTTTGTGTAGGAAACTACAAATTAGTGCAAAGCCAGCAAGTGTGCCTTTTCCCGCTCTGCTTTGCTACGTCTGCTCATAAAATGCTGAGTAAATGAATGAACATCCATAATATCCACGATATACGGTAATACGTCAGGCTATGAGTTTCTCTTCAAGGGCAGCATGTCAGTTCCCTGTGAGAGGACGGTGACGTCATCTTTATGTTGCACTGAAGGACACCAGGGCGAAATGAAAGTGAACGCTGGTGGGGGGTGAAAAGGGTTTAAAACAGGGATGGACGAGTGTCAGCCTCTCATCTCACGTCAACATGGACACTCTTTTTCATATTCATCATTAAAGCCTTGTGTTGTGGAAGCCAACACTAATATTTGTTGAATCTTTTGCCTCCATACTCACAATCAGACTGGAAATTATTCAGCAATTTGGGTGGTTTTTTTTAAAGCTTTGAATGAATTATGGGGAACCACTGACTCAGGGCCAGCTCCATCACAGCGAGGACAGTGAAGGGACATTCTGCTGCACTGTATGCAGACAGAGACAAAGACAAATACTCAGAAATGACATTTGTGCTAGAAACTGTATATGTTTGAGTGCTTTTTCCAACACTATTGTAACACCAGCTAACAAGAGTCCACACGTGAGTAGATTTTGTGGTGTTTGACCCTCTGAAAAGCACTCGATGTACACAAAACCCTATTTTCCAAAAAGGAACAAAAGTATCGGATGATTCTTTTATTTCTTTGCTTTAGTTGGGAGGCACAACCTGATTAAGTTTTTTTTTTTTTTTTCTGTCCGCTCAGTGCAATAGCTGGCTTTTCGAGGCCAGAGTTGGCCTGTTGTCTCCGATCCACCTCACTCTGGTCATTCATCATGGGGAAATTGAATTGTTCTCCATGCCAAGATGCCACAGTGTACAATCAGCCATTAGTTTTTAGCTCAACAGCTGGATGCTCCTGTAGCAAATTGCTGCAGACTGCCCTGGGATAGGCCTTTGATTTATCTCCTGCTGGCTAAGTGGCCAGTCACTCTCTGGAGGTACTAATACATCAGGGCTTTGACTCTCACGTTCGTTCAGTGCATTACAGGGCTCATGGGTACATGCTTCTTTTTCGAATGTCTTCCCACAATATAGGAGCATTTCTTTAGGACTGAGCGGGTCATTATCTCAGACTGGGGCCTTTTAAGTCCCTGCAACAAACTTTAAAGCGCCTATATGTGGGATTTTTCTGGGTTTGGTGACTCCTTGTGGTGGAATCTGTTGGCTGAGGACGCTCACAGAATCAGTTCAAAGAGTGTTTCATTCTGTCAACTGTAAGTGTTTTCTGTTTGCTGAAATGATGCTAGTTAGCTAGCAAAGAAAGTTAATATGGCGGTCTATGACAATGCACACAAACACAGTTATTGTTCCGTCTCATCTGAAGCCAGTCCTGTTGAATAGTGAGGACTTAGAATCTGCTTAAAATTAGGTAAAACATAAATACATAAAACTTTTTTCTGAATTCTATTGAGAAACTAATTACATGTAGAGAGCGATGCATTATAGTTGTGTATATAAATTCAGATTGAGAATATGGTCCTAGCTTTCAAGTCTATTTAAGTTTGTAGTCAAAACATGTTATTTATGGTTTTATTACTTATTTCCCATCTACCTGCCATCATTTTGTTTGTTTTGTGACAACCATGTGAGTTTGCTGCTGCAACAGTGCGATACCTCTGACATTAATAATACTTTAAAAATTAAATAATCCCCTTTAAGCGGTGTATTTCATTTTTCCCTCTCATCAAACTGTTTTACTTGTGTAAAAACGACATACACTTTTCTCACTGTCGCTATTTGGCTGCTTCCTGCGATCCGGCGTAAACTCAATAATACCGCGTGGCACTTGGAGAGAAACACACACACACATACATACAAAAAAAAAAGAAAAAAAGCCCAGGTTGGATCGAGGAGGGGCCTGCGGGTCAGATTTCCAGAGGAGTGTGACCTCTGACCCGCTGACGAACATCCTGTTTGTGCGCAGCCTGCGCGAGCGCGCCGCTCTACACGCTGCGCAGCGGCACGCGAGCACAGGCTGAGGCCCATCCACGTGATGTAGCGATCGCCCGCCGAGCTGCGGGAAGTCAAAGTTATGCCTCCCTACTATCTCAGCATCCTTCCCAGCAGCAGAAAAAAAAAGAGGAGACGCTAAACAAGCAAAAGTTTTCCTCCGACTCGCGGAAAGACGAGTCGACATGGATGAAAAGGAGCCGTTTGTGTGAGCGAAGGAGCGGGAAAGTTTGTCCACACGGTCAAAGAATGATAACATAGCTAGCACTTTGCGTTGCTTTTGTATGAGAGGACGCGAAAACCTTCAACTGTGGGAAAGTTTGAGGCAGGGGAGCTGGCTATGGCGCGGGAGGGCGAAGACACCGGGATGGCCAAAGCCTCAAAAGCCAAAAGCCAAAGAAAGAAGAAAACCAAGGAGAACAAAACCAGGATCGTGCACGCAAACATGCTGTACGATCACGCCAAAGGGGAGGAAAACCCAAACCGGCACTATGCAAACAACAAGATTAAGACGACCAAATACACCGTGCTGTCCTTCCTGCCAAAGAACCTTTTCGAGCAGTTTCATCGCTTTGCCAATGTTTACTTTGTCTTCATCGCTTTGCTGAATTTTGTTCCGGTTGTCAACGCCTTTCAGCCAGAACTTGCTCTGGCTCCGGTCGTCTTCATTTTGTCCGTCACTGCCATCAAAGACTTGTGGGAGGACTACAGGAGACACAGGTCGGATAAAGAAATCAATCACATGGACTGTCTGGTCTACAGCAGGTAAGCTGGGCCTAAACTCCAGCGGCGTCCAGCTGTTGCTGATGCCCTGTGTGTGTGTGTGTGTGTGTGTGTGTGTGTGTGTGTGTGTGTGTGGATGTTTTTTCCGTACAAAGTGTCCTTCCTCAGTGCATCCCCACCAGCTGATTGTTCCAGACTCAAAAACCAGTCAAGACACACTTTTCTCCTTCTCTTGCTGGCTGGCCCCCCATGCCAGAAGCCAGCTGTCAGCCTTAGACTGGGGGAGTGGGGGGGGGGTGGTAAACAAACAGCATTCAGGCCTCACAGTTAAACCTGGCAAACACATGAGGAATATATATCACAGGTGGAGTCCAGAAGTTCAGACAGCGTCCAGTGTGCAGCCCACCGGTCTGTCAGCGAGGCGTGAAACGGGCTTTTCCAACAATGCCGTGTGTTACCTGACAACCTGTCCCTCTGCCCAGCTTCTCTGCTGTTCACTATTTTCCAGAGTGTGTGTGCGCAGAGTGTGTTTTGCTAATGAAAAGCAGCACTGTCGTCCACGCACAGAGCATAATTCATGGTTATCAAAAGCCTCAGTGTTTAGCGGCTCCACGCTTTCAGCTGAGTCTTGACCCAAGTTGTTCTGTCAAGGTTGGACATAATTGAATTTTCTTCTGCTGTTGCCGTATTGTGCAAAACGTCCCCTTCCTCAACCTGGAACCAGCTGACCAAACCGACAGGGTAGCCTTATTTCACTTTTCTCAAGTTAAATCCCTAAACTATCGCTTTTCTTTCTCTGGAGATCTGTTAAACGCAGCTCATGTAAAAGGTTTATCTCATAAATTTCATGGAAAAGCACCGGGAGCTTGTATTAACGAGAGAGGGAAATTCCACTTTTTATCAGAAACGCTAATATTTACAGAGTCTGAGTGATGGAAACAGCCACGTGCGGGTAGATGTTTCTTCCCATTTATCAGGACTTCCGAGGATTCATCCCAAATGTGTATTTTGGAGCAGCTACAAAGACGTAGATACACTCGGTCAAATCAGCCGTTGGAGCGAAGAGATGGAGTTGACTGGAATGTAAATAGTTTTCTCTTAAACTGCGTTACATGGCGATAACAACATCCGCCGCCGGCGTCCACAATCTGGACTCCAGGTCACCCAACGTCCAGCTTGAACACAACATCTCGTCCCGCTGTTATCTGTCCGAGATGATTTATCTGTGACTGGGTTATTAATTAGTGACGTGTGTGGGCCGCCTTTCCGCCGCTCTGTTAACTGTAGATGTTCTGTGGTCACGCACTGAGGAGAGAAGATAGATTTCACATTTAAGACTTATGACCGGCAGCTGAAAGCATTCATTTTCATCAGACGGGCCGTCCTCGTTCCACTTCTTTCTGTTTGCTTCAGAGGACATTCCTCATGGCTTTCAGTGCAAGAACCGATCAACAAACAAAACAATAATACAGCGTCTTGATCCAAAGGCGCGGGGCTGCTCCGAGCTCCTCGTCATCAGCGGCGAAGTGTCAGCATCAGCCGTGACCTTTTTAAACACAGATCAGCAGCGAGTCGAGCGCGCAGGGGTTTTTCCAACAGTCGCAGTATTCATAGATGCCCCGTCCTGGTATGTTTTGGTTACAGTGGGCTGCGTGCATTTAGTAATGTGTGAAGGAAAAGTTAATGTAAACCAAATGCTCATTAAAATCTCAATTAACCGGCAGGAAATGTAGGCAGCATGTTTGTATGTTTTCAACCCTGTTTTGGCACCTAAAGTATCTCTATAGCATATAAATGCTCTTTTATTGGTTGAGCTGCTGCTACGTTACTACAGGGCTGCAACTAACAGTCATTTATCTGCCAGTTATTGATTGATTGATTGATTGATGGTTTGGATAGGAAGTGTCACAAAATAATCAGATTCCTAACAGTCCAAAACCCAAAGATGATCATTTTCTGTTCGATATGATGAAGAAAAGCAGCACAGTCATAAAGTCTGAGAGGCTGAAGCCGAGGATTATTTGTCATCTGTGCTTGAAAAACGACTCGGACCATTAATCGATTAATTAAACTGAAATTTTCTGCCCGCCAGCTCTGCACCGCTTGGAAACTTTAGACAAGCCCAGACCCCAAATAAGTGTTTTTTACTGAAGCATAAAGTAATTTATTTAATGAAGCACTTGAGGGAACCAGCTGCGTGATCAGCCGGCGTCGCTGTGTCAGTCAGTGTGTTTGGCCTCCTGCTCTGAAAGGCAGAAATAGCAAACTTTCTACATGTGGGACGCTTATTCAACAGCGCTGAGCTCCTCTTCGTCCTGAGGCTGTTGATCCACTTTAAGGCAACGGAAAACCAGAGAAAGGAGCAAACGTTCCTGACATACGTTGTTAGTTTGTCGTTGTCGTCGTCCTGGTTTTGCTCTGTTCGCCATCTGCCTGTCCAGGCCGGAGCCTAAAGTGCGTGGAAAAAGTCTGACTTTCACGCTGACACCACGTGCATATTTCAGTGACAAAACTCAAGGAAAGGAATGTTTTTATACACTCGGATGTGAGTCATTAATGCCGGAGGGGGGGTTGTTATGTTGTTCTGAATAAATAACTGAGTGTTTTTTCCTTTCACTTCTCGGCTGCTGCTTATGGCTCGCTGCTGTGAATTATTCAGCCTATTTTCCACCAGGAATATCTCATTGTTCTCAGTCCGTCCACATGTGTTTTTGCACGTTAATGGCTGAGAACGCAGCAGCTTCTGTCTCAGAATAGCGACGTCGCTCGGCGTCCCGACGTCACACCACAGACTCGTTTGTGGTCGGTGGAATCAGTCTGTTGATATGGACTCGAAATAGAAAACCCGCGTGAGATTTTCTTCAGACGCAGAAAACGTCACGTCATACGAGTGAGGTCGTCCCTCCCGAGCTGTGTGCTCATGTTTGTTTTGACCCTCTGAAAGGTCTGACCTCATGCAGCTACATCTCACTTCTGTGTATAATCCAATAAAGACGCAGAGTTATGTCTCTGCTGCGCCACGTTATGGACACTTCATGTGTTTTGATGGGCGCGCTGAGGAGGAAGTTGAGAGGAATCTGTGTCTAGGCTGAAATTGGGAGTTGGTCACAGCAGCTCTAGCATCAACATCTGTCCGCTTTCATGCATATTTGTTGTCCCGTACAGATTTATGGAAGTGGAGCTGAAGCTTCTGTTTATAGAACTGCCAATTATTGAAAACAATGGCGGCACGTCTTTAACCCGCAGCTCACAGCGGCCGTTTGCCCTCTCATTGTTCCGGCAGAGCTGAGAGACGCTATGTGGAGAAGTACTGGAAGGAGGTGCGAGTGGGAGACTTCATCAGGCTGCGATGCAACGAGATCCTCCCTGCCGACGTCCTGCTGCTGAGCTCCAGTGACCCCGACCGCCTGTGCCACATCGAGACCGCCACACTGGACGGAGAGACCAACCTCAAGCAGAGGCAGGTCGTCCGCAGCTTCTTTGACCTGGTGAGACGGCCGATCCTCGCTTTTTGGTTCCATCTTGTCATAATTGGTCACGCAAATTCGTTCTGTGCGTTTAAGAAATGTTGTTGTTGGATAGTTGAACATTTTTTAATGTCATTTAAACATGTAAACATGAGGTTACACAGGTTGCTCAGACACTTTCCACCCAGTGCTTGAATTTCCAACATTTTTTTGTGAAATAGCTTTTGTACACAACATCCTCAACCAATCACAAATTAGCATTTAGCCATGTAGCTAGCCAAGATGCTAAAACATAATTTTCAGGTTTGTGTTTTTGTTGCTCTTTACCAAAGCTAAATATTTTTCCCACTTCTGTCCACAGTTATCTATTTTAAGTAGTAGTAGAGTGATAGTTTTGGTAATTTTGAGCCAATCATGCCTGTTTGTTACACGATGCTAACACATGCTAACGTCCCCATAAAGAACGAGCTTGTCTCTTTAGCTGTACCTCAGGTCATCTGAGAGGAGACAATGATGGAGTCAAGATAGATCTTTTTTTTATTTTTTTAATTTATGTGACCAAACCACAGCCAAACCACATTAGTTATCAGCTTGACAGTTTGTCTGATGCAGTCCTGCAGTAAATCCTCCTTCCTGACGGTTGTAATGTTCAGTTTCTGTCGAAACTAAGATACAGAGGTTGTGGTTTCTAATATTGTGGCCACCCCCCTGCATCAGTGAGTGTAAACTGAATATTCCAAATACTTCTGTGTAGTGGTTTGTCTAATCAGCTGCTTGTTGTCTGTTTGCAGGATTGTGATTTTGACCCCTTAAAGTACAACAGCGTGATTGAATGTGAGAAGCCCAACAACGACCTGAACAGATTCAGAGGCTACATGTGAGTACGGCCTCGTTCAGTCAGCTCTGCACAGCGCGCGGCTGACAAGATGCTCGACTTTCTGTTTGTTGACTCACGTCAAAGGTTTCAGGTTTCATTTTCGTTTCACTGTAAATTAATGCTGTGACATTTTCAGTAATGTTAAGCTGCCAAATGGAAATAATGTGAAACCGTGGTTTGTTGACAAGCCAGATGTTTCCAACTTATAATTATGACTTAAACAGTTTTTCCAAGTCAGGGTTACGATTTGCCTTCTTGGGATGTGGTTGCATGATTTTGCCTGTTCGACCGTGCACATTTGAATATGTATGTGAGCAAACTGAAGGCCGCTATTTGCTCTAGTTTTTAGGACTGCACCAGAGCCAGCTTAAGTATTTAGCAACAACAGCTTGCCACCCACTCATCTCGTTTCCTGTGTCACACCTTACTTCCTCTCTGCCTGTGTTTGCTGTAGAAGTGCCAGAGGTTGCAGGATGTGCTTTTGACACAGAGAGGAGGAAAGCTTGACCAAGTTTCACTCAGTGATTCAGCCCGCCCTGTTGTAATACCTCATCCCTCTCCTTTGTTTTCACATTTCAGCTAATTGCTGTTTAGCCTGTAGCTGCCTTACTAACCGGTGACTAACCGCCGTGTGAGGAGTGGCAACCACATGTAGGGTTTTGTATTGGTCAGTCAGCTTTGATATGACGCTTGGATGTCGGTTTAGTCGTCTGACACAGTTGTGTTTTATCTTCGGTGGCTCTGGAGGAGCTTAAGGGCTTGTAGTCAAGTCTGAAAATAACCCTGACGATGTCATCAGAGTGATCATGCCTTTGTTTTGGAGACTAAAAATGTGTACCTGAACACCTAGCTTGCAAACAGGATGTGTGGGCCTTCAGAGACTTCAGCGTTTTGTTGGATGAATGGTGAAAGATGCTGAGGTGCTTTATGGGAAATGTAGGATCCAGTGTTTTTGGAGCTTGACCCATACTAACGACTGAAAGTCAGGATGTCTCAGCATCTTCTGCTTTGATTTGAATCTTTTTTTTATATCTTTGTCTTGGGAGTAAATAAATTCATGGAGTCTCCCTTTAAATGTCCCTCAGCTTCACTTTGTGTGATGACGTCTTCAGGAATGCAGTGGAAATTGCATTTTTTGATCCATGCAGTTTGATGTGTTCGTCTTTAATGTTAATAAGTCACATAAAACATTTTCATTTTGTCGCTTAGCTGCGTGGTAACTTCACGGTCCGGACAAGACCGCGCAAAAGTCACTGCACCCGGCCAAGAAACGGTTCAGCACATAATCCCCGGCAAAGCCAAGACGTGGCGTTTTTACATGTCTGTTTAAACAAAGGAGTTAAAACATGTTAATCGGTGAGCTGTAGAGCTTCTGATAGGCAGATTTTATTACCTTTTGACAGTCAGGCTAGCTGTTTCCCCCTGTTTTCAGTCTCTATGCTAAGCTAAGCTAACCGGCTGCCGACTGTAGCTTCATATTTACCGTACAGACTCGAGAGTGATTTCTAGTCGTGTTGAACTCATGTTTATACGAGCGATGCAGCGTGTGTGCTCCCAGCTGGATCTGTGTCCTCACTGAGGCGTGTTTGAAAAGTTTGTGTGAGGCAGAAGCTGAGAAACGTGCTGGAAAGTGTCCGGGCTGACCCGCACTCGCATGATTATGACATTTGCTCAGAAGGAGACCAGATGCTGCAGGTATTCAGTTGCCAGGTTACGGTGGAGCACAGGGCTCGGCGGCAGAGTCGGGGGGGGGGGTGCAGTTGCCTCAGCAGTGTTTTATTACATTACAGCCAATGGCACCAAGTGTAATCTCACTACCTTTCAGGGAGAGAAAACACTCCGTGTCTCTCCGTGTTATCAATTTCTTGAACAGCGTGAGCGATGAACTAGGACAAACTGTGTGTGAAGCGCGGCTGCTCAGGGACGCTGTTATTAATCTATGGTGGCGGTGACGTGTCAGTCGGCCTGCTGTCAGAGGCCAAAGGATGAACGTTCCTGTTCGTAAACATGCTGACAGTTTGTGTGACTTTGATTGAGGCCACAGCAGAGATGGTGAAATGCTGCTTCCAGCTAAAGGTTGTGTGGCTGTGTAAGTAACACACTTGTAATCCTTGATTTAGTAATGGGATTAAGGCTGACATCATCAGCTCTGCTCTCCCCCCACTACAGCAAACGTGCCCCTCATTTAATACAGATAAATCTCACTTTTAGCTAAAAAGCCTTTTCTGAGAGGGGTGTGAACTTCTTTGGTGTGTTGGCTGAGAGCTGAATTCAGTCTTTATATGACACGGCCGCTCTGGATGAGCCCGACAAGCTTTAAGATGAAGTCTGAAGTGAGATCTGAGGGTCAGCGACGAAGCAGTGAATTGCCTGATTGACTGTAAGCCCGGGGGGTTTCTGTGCAGTGGTATATCTGAGGGAATTTGTGCTGAGATAAGGGTTCCTGGTGAGGGAGGACCATGATGCTTTGGAGCGTGATCGATTGAGGCGCTCAGCAGAATAAACTGATGTTGTCTTGGGGGCTCTGGTGTAGAGAGATACTCTATTTCTGAAAGAGCATGACTATTTTTCACCTGAGTGTGAAAACATAGTCATTTTGCTTTTTGTTTGCTAACATTTTCAGCACTTGCACTAATTTTCACACGTCTTCTCACTTGACAGAATCCATCGAAGTGGCAGAAGAGATGCACTTTACAAGGAAAACCTGCTGCTGAGAGGCTGCACCATCCGCAACACAGAGGAGGCCGTGGGGATAGTCATTTATGCAGGTCGGCCTGAAAACAAGCAGCCGTCGCACTTCATCGCCGACCTCTGACCCGCTGCTGCTGCTAACGTGCCGTGTGTCTCCACAGGTCACGAGACCAAAGCCATGCTCAACAACAACGGGCCACGCTACAAGCGCAGTAAACTGGAGAGACAGATGAATGTAGATGTGTTCTGGTGTGTCATCATCCTGCTGGTCATGTGCCTGTTTGCTGCTGTTGGTGCGTAGAGAGTTAACAGCTGTGGTCTCTATCGATGCATTTTCATGTAAAACTGGGAAAAAGTGAAGAAAAGCTCCCTTTGAATTGGCTTCACTGTGCTTTTTATTTATATCTCGTCATTCCAGTGTTTGTGTGAGCTGACCTTGTGGTGTTGCTGTTCTAGGTCATGGGCTGTGGATGTTTCAGTACGGAGATAAGAGGCCTGTGTTTGACGTTCTCAGTCCAGAGGGGACAGACTTATCACCCATCATGTCCGCTATTTATCTCTTCCTCACTATGATCATCGTCTTTCAGGTAGGAAACAGAGACAAGCTCAGAGAAACAAAGGCAGGGACAGAGATGGAAAGAAGACGCGGTATCACGGAGTTTGAAATCTTTTATTCCAGTGCTCACGAGCTCTGCCGTAAATCAAAGCTCTGGCAGTAGTTCAGCCCCCTGAGCGCGTGACCTCTAGATGTTCATCTTCAGGTTTAATGTGGAAAAGCAGTGAGGAGGTACTTGTTCCATACTGCAAGAAAATCTTTACAATACAGCATCAAAACAGGAAAATGTGCCACCGAACAGCTTTTTTTTTTTTTTTTTTTTTCATGGATGCCAGAATGTCACCCTGTCCCGTGTCAGACGGTGCAGCTCCGCTTCCCCTGATATCAGCTAACTTTTCAAATGAATGACAAGTCAGTGAAGATAGCAGCTCGGTTACATTATACAAACAGGAACTGTTTGAGGTTGGGGACCTACCAGCGTTGCCAGACGTTGCTTGATCCACTTTCACATAAACACATGACTCTGTTGGCGTTGGGGCACGGGGACGGTTTGCAGGCTGAACGTCCCTCCCAGCAGCTATGACTCATCTACCCGTAACTGCTTTCCAGAAATGTCGGCTGGAAGTGTCTCACAGGGGATTGCACCAACATTATAAAGAACCAAACACATACCCAGTGTACTTAGATATATATAATTTCTTAAATTATTAAGATTTTGACCTGTAGAAAATGTAACTAAAAAGCTGTAATTCAGTAAAACGGTGATTCCTAAACAGACAAAGCCCCATAGTCTGTTCACTGACACTCACTTCATCCCTCTGTCCACTGCTTTCAGCTGTTTTAACCATTAATCTGTAATTTAACTGTTTAAACTGCTTACATTTGAACCATTTAGCCGTTTCTTTTAGCTAGCTCGCTACTTTAGCCATTTATCCATTACTTTTGGTTAAGTATGTCACCTGTTCATTCATTCATTTTGGATTTACTTTTAGCTAACGTTTTCACCTTCTGCTCTCTCAGCTAGTGTCCGGTAGTTGCAGCTGACTCCTTACCTGGATATGTCTTTCAAATATACATTTTTCAGATTTCAGAGTAGTTGAGCTTCTCCACAGTTTTTCACAAGCCCTCAGGAAACTGCAGACGTGCCCCCCGGGGTACAAGTACTCCTGCTCTGAACTGTTTGTACTATAAATGTCTGCTGGAAAAGAGAATAACACCCTCTGCTCCTCTTCTAACAAAACCCCTGCCCCCTCCCAGGTGCTGATACCCATCTCCCTTTTCGTGTCGATTGAGATTGTCAAGATCTGCCAAGTGTACTTCATCCATCAGGACATGGAGCTGTACGACGAGGAGACAGACTCTCACCTGCAGTGCAGAGCTCTTAATATCACCGAGGATCTCGGCCAGATGCAATACATCTTCTCTGACAAGACGGGCACGCTGACGGAGAACAAGATGGTGTTCCGCCGCTGCACTGTGGCAGGGGTGGAGTACTCCCATGATGCCAATGGTGAGATGAGCCAGCACACACACACACACACACCAACACACACACTCCTTCACAGGAACAGTTAGCAGTCATTGCCTTTTAAAGTCACACTTAATCATGTGTGTGTGTGTGTGTGTGTGTGTGTGTGTGTGTGTCATCCAGCTAGAAGACTTGCTATGTACCAGGAGATGGATTCTGAGGAAGAGGAGTGCACGTCTCACGGTGGCACCCTGCCCAGGCGGGACAGCGTGACCAGCCATCAGAGCGCCCGGGTGGTGCTGCGCTCCCAGAGCACAAAGTCCCACCGCAGGACGGGCAGCAGGGCGGAGGCCAAGCGAGCCAGCATCCTGTCCAAGCACACGGCGTTCAGCAGCCCCATGGTCAGTGCGCCTCACCTTCACGCCGCGCTCTGCGCTTTGTGCTGTCCGCTGATTAAACCCTCCTCTCTCCTGCAGGAGAAGGATATCACCCCCGACCCTCAGCTCCTAGACAAAGTCAATGATTGCAGCAGTCAGTTGGACTTCATGCGCTTCCACAGCCAGCCCATGTCCCAGCTGCCCTCTGACCTGGCTGACATCATTGATTTCTTCATCGCTCTCACCATCTGCAACACGGTGGTGGTGTCCTCCCCCAACCAGCCCAGGCAGAAGGTACAACTCACCAAAATCTATCCAGTCAAACCTTCCTCGGGTCGATAAGGGATTAGCTTTTACCGTTTAGAAATTAATGAGAGTGTTGATTGGTCAGATCGGCTGTCAGATAGTTGTTCTTTATTATGTAATTTGGGTTTAACTACATCTGGAGCTCTTACGTTCACAGCTCCTGCTTCTGGTTTGGTGCTATTGCCTTTCTTTGCGTGTGCGTGCATGCGTGTGTGTGTGTGTGTGTGTGTGTGTGTGTGTGAGGCGAGGTAGATAGTCGTACCCAGCCAGCAGGCAAAGCAGTCTTTGTGTTTAATTACTACAATACACGTGTCTGTATGACTGGTGAGGAAGCTAAACTTATAATAAAGGGCTGACCTGGTTTCAGTGGCTTGGCGCTCATGGAGTAAACAGAATGCAGCTTACAGGACTGACTCTTCATCACTGCCTCCTTCATCAGAGAGCGTCTTCATGCACAAATCGAATCAAGTGAAGGTGATGGTAAATAAGTCTGCGTATACTGGGAAATAATAATAATGTAAAATTAACAGAAAACACGAAGCAGCTTTTTCTCACCGTCCCTTTGTCTCGTAAAAAACACAAAAAAGGAGAATCAGGAATAATAAGAGGATTCATTTTGTTGCTTTTATAAGTCAGACGATAAAAGTGTGACCTGCAGCGAAGACCCCTGCCTCTGTCTGTCTGTCTGTAAGCCCCCTGTCTTCACCTCGTGCCATCAGAATTTCAGTTTGACCAGTGCTTTTCATAAATACCTGAAAACTAATGACATTCCCATCAGCCCCAGCTGTGTTTGTGTGTAGTTGTAATTAGCAAATGCTAGCATGCTTGCAACTAAGATAAAAAAGTAAACATTGTTCCTGCTAAACATGTAGCTTAAACCATCCCTGGTGTAAGTGCAGTCCACAGAGCTGCTGGTTCGACTGTGAGCTTAACTTCAGTATGAAAAAACATCCAGACAGAGTGAGGAGAAATGTTTAGCTGAACTGGTCACAGCTGATAAACACACAGACACGAGCAGAGCTGACTTTGTTTTAAGTGGTCTCAGGCCTACAGGGAGAGGTATTACAGGGAGCATCAGTAGACGCTCCAGCAGGGACTGATTCCACTGATATCCTTCCAGAACACGAAGCCTCTAATGTCGCGGGTTATTTTGTTTTTCTTTTTTTGAACAGCATGGGAGTAGTTTCCATCTTTTCACTAAAAGAATTCAACTTGTCGCCTGTTCTTTTGGCTCAAAAGCACAAAAAGCTTCCAGATCGCTCTCCCTCTGCACGTAGCGTCGGCCGTGTTGCTGCCTGGATCTTTGATGTGCTCGGTCCGGTCGCTGTTGTGTATCCGTGTTTTGTTTTGTTTTTCTGAGCCTGGGTGTGGTTGTCCTGTTCAGAGGTGATATCCTCTCCTCGCCACACACTGTGTGCGCCCGCTCGCCGTCCTGCCAGTCAGAGGCCCGAACCTGTGCAGATTAAGCTTCACAAAGTGACACGTTATTTATGAACTCTGTGTTTCTGTTTGGAGTTTATCTGATAAGATGGAAGGAAGTGTAAATCTGCAGAGAAGGGCTGGCTTTGATACGGCCTCTTTTTTATTGTTTGTGCTTTTTGTCCTTTGGGCCAATGCAATTGTTCACATTTTATTATGATGCCCTTGTGGCGAAGCCGGCACCTGAATGATTTATATCTATGTATGTGAGAACTCCTGCTGCCAGGAGTCCTCAACGTGAGTCACTCTCACTGCTATTGTACTGCACCACCTTGGGATAAAGGACCGGCCAAAGGATAATAGCCAGGAGGTGCATTTTCATCAGGCCTGAAGTCTTCTGGACCATTAGAGCTGGAGCCTCGTTCTCAAAAGCCTCTTAAGGCTAAAATGATCATAAAACCCACCTTCAGGATTTTCTTCAGCACAAGAAGTTGAAGTTTTCTTGTTTGTGTTTGTTCTTAAGTCTATACCAAGTGATTCTGATGTAAAATGAGTGCTACATTTTAAAGTAGAAAATGAGAAAATAAAGCGACACAAACATAAGCCAATGTGCCATGACTGCGCGTGAACTGACTGCCACCATCCAGACCATAATAATCACAGTGATGACTGACGGAGAAAGGTGGAGGCTACTGGATTTACTTATTTAATTATTTGTGACAGCCTGTCGAAGTGAAAGCTGTTCTGTTTTCAGTTTCTGTGTCTTCTGCATCTTGTTGTTTTTATAATTCTGTGCTGCTGTTTGCCTTGAGTCTAATAATAACAACAATAATAACGATGAGGGCACATTTTCAGTCTTTCCTGAGAGGCTTTCATAGTGCTGCACTGAAACACATGGAAAATGACAGAAATAGTTCTCTGGTTGCACATTTTTGAGAATAAGTTCTGCTTCATGCTGCTGATGGTGTGACTGTCACCGGTTTTCCTTGCCCTCCAGGTCCGGATGAGGTTTGAGCTGAAGTCCCCGGTTAAGACCATCGAGGACTTCATCAAACGCTTCACCCCCAGCCGACTGACCTCGGGCTCCAACAGCAGCAGCTCCTCCAGCCTCATCACCAACCGCTCCTCCAACAAGGGATGCTCCAGCGTGCTGTCCTCCCCCTCCGCAGAGAGCACGCTCACCAAACTAGACGAGGAGCAGCCCCCCGGAGGCCTGGAGCACGCCTTCGGCCCCGTGCCGCCCTGCTACGACGGGAAGGCGTGGAACCTGGAGGAGGGTGAGCTGCGGTATGAGGCGGAGTCGCCCGACGAGGCCGCGCTGGTCTACGCCGCCAGGGCCTACAAGTGCTCCCTTGTGGGACGCCTCCCGGACCAGGTGACCGTAGAGCTGCCACACCTGGGGAAGCTGAGCTTTGAGCTGCTGCACACGCTCGGCTTCGACTCCACCAGGAAACGCATGTCGGTTGTGGTTCGACACCCACTGACGGATCAGATCACCGTCTACACTAAAGGAGCGGATTCTGTCATCATGGACCTCATCAAACCTCCCGACACAGGTAGGAAACACTCATTCATACTGTCGCTTTAGCCATTCTCGGATTGTTGTGTCCAGGTAGGAATTTATCATCACGTGAGGATGAATTTAGTGGCGGTGCTCTCCTGATAAATGGCGACGCTGCTGTCAGCTCCGTCTTACGGTGTGATTTGGAGCGGCGCTGCGTCACGTCTGCGGACTTCTCCATCAGAACTGATGAATTGTGGCTGTGAACTCGTGTTGGGCTACAAATCATTTCATGTAATCTTCACGCGGCACACGGGCTCACCGGACATGTCAGCAGATTGAGTGTCTTCACTTCACTCTGGTCGATCCCAAATGACGGATTGTTTTCGTTATAGCTGCTTCGGGTTTTGAGAAAAAAACTGATTCGGCTGTCTGTGGACTAACATGCCTGCACAGGGAGGAGCTTTTGTTTTTATAGAGCACCCAAGGCTTCACCCCCCTGAAGCCTTCATACTTTCCACTGATGTAAACCTATAAGCTAACATGTTATGTAAGAACTCGTATTTTTAGAGCATGTCACTGCTGAAAACCACCATGCCTCCTGATCTGTGCCTTAAAAACACTCCCATCTGTGTGTTTTTTCCTCAGATCTTAAAACCTTGTTCCATAGTCTTCAGGTTCTTTAGCGTCCTAATGGCGAAGGTGCACCAGGTTGTTAGTATTCCAGGCACACAAAGAGCCACACAGGCACTTCTCACTAATGCTTTGTACACAGTCACTGGACATCTGTCCAGGGGTGCTTAGCAAAGACTGCTTCAGCCCACAGACCGAAGGCTCGACACAACGCACAGCCTGTGGCGCTGCAAATAGTGATTGTTTTCATTATTCAGACGTTTTCTTTAAGATTATATAAAAGAGAGAAATGCAGCAAGTCGACACGTCTGTGCAGCTGCAACCAGCAAATGTTGATTTAAACACTGAATCATTCATTGAAATTGCCAGAGATGGATTTCATGTCAGCTGCTAAAAGTTTGAAATCCAGTTTTTGGACTGCCTGGATCGATGCTCTGTGGTCACACATTAAAGGGCCACTGTTGCTTTTACACACAAAGTTTAGATGACTGGTCCGAGGGAGGCTGCGGTTGTATAATGTCCTCTGACTGAGACGTGAACGTAAAGACGGATCTCAGTCTTCTTGTGATTCTGTGTTAATTCAACATATATTTTAGTGTTTTTAGTATGAATCCAAAGAGCGAAGTGCTGCGTTACGTGATGGAAGTCACAGGAATTTGATTTCCCCACGTGGGTCCCAGTGATGACGGGTGACAAAACTGTCCAATCACTGAGCTCCATGTCAGTCTGTGCGACGTCATGTTAACTCTAAGCTGCTGCTTCTTCATAATCACCCAGTGTGAACATGAAGGGATCAGAGCTAAAAGGCAACAATGGAGGGTGTGATCTAAGATGCTGTGGAGGTGCATTGTGGGAATACTTTTTGGAAGGTTGACAGTGTAGGGAGTAGAGATCTGTCTCCTGCACCAGTAAAACTAAATCCTCCGGTTTCGAGGGATGAGCCGAGGTGAGAGGTTTAATGGCAGATGCTTGGAAGAAGATAAGTTCAGAGGTGGTTGGTGTTGGTAGGAAAGAAAGGAAGGTGTACTTCATGCCCAAAGACGTTCATGTTGGTGACCATGGGGGTGAAGGCCGTTGAATCCCGCAGCATCAGCGAGGGCAGAGCTGTGCTGGTACCTCCTTTGTTTTTCATGTATCGCATCGGAAACATCATCTGACTCTTCTGAGCAGTCGGCATTAAGCAGTTTTGTGTTACTGACAGAAATGAGGTGCTGATGACAAACATTAGGAGCCAATGAATCATCTCTCTTTTCTGTCATAGGTCATGAGCTCTTAAAAAACATTTAATTTCACTGTAAAAATGGTGCAAAAACCCTGACCCCTAACATATCTGAATTTGTCTTTTTTGCACGTTGGACTTGCTTTGGTAAGATCTGGATTTCCTTGCAGGATGTGGTCCTGGGTGTCAAAGCCCCTTAAACTGGTCGTCTGTCTTTCACTTTCGTATTTTGACGGGCCGAATCAACCTGCAGCAACTCGTCCTGACTTCCTTTCAGTAAAAGCCTGCTGTCATGTCGTGTGGGTAATTCATTTATTTCACATGCCTGGTTAGGGGCTCCCTCCTGTTCATTAGAGGCAGGCACTTCATCTCGACGAGGCAGCTCTGCTTCACGGAGAAATGGTTTCCCACTTAATTGTCCCGCTCCTCTGAACGAAGACTTGTTAACTGCGAGACGTCGGTGGAGGAAAGCACTCCCATCTTGTTTTGGCATGTTTTCCGGCTGACGTGCGGTCCTATTCTTTGGAGCAATTGTGAATTACAATATGATTTAGTGCATTGATTTTTCCATTATGAGGAGCACGCCGGTCCCTGTGCGTTCAGGGCCGCGCTGATTGTTCGTCATTTTTAAAGCTGAGCTGGAATCGAAGGACGTTTTCAGAAGTTTTTCAGTTACTTAAAATTCACAGAGCGCTGCTGCTCACTGGAGGAGAGAGGCTCCATCGGGACAGTTTTCACACACACACACACACACACACCCATCCTCCACCATGTGTCTCAGTTCGCCGACTTAAATGGCTGACAGGGTGTGTCCTCACGCAGACAACTCGCTGCTTTGTTTTACCATTGGGTAAAACCAGCCAATTAGAGCGCAGTGTGAGTTTGGCCTCCTCGTAACACAGACCTCCATAATGACTCCATTCAGGCGGTGAGGGAGTTGTTCAGTGTCACTCTAATAACAGTGCACATGGAGGTGGACTGTAGACACTTGGGGCTCAGAAGCTGGAGTGTGTCATGGCGTGACTCCAGTCTCGCTCCCGCCGCGGGGCTCTGTTTAATACCAAATTCCACCTTAAAACAGAATTTACATTTTAATGCTGTTTTCTCTGATAGAAAATCTTCCGCTGGCAGGAAACTTAAACATATTTCTATTATCCTGACGCTGCAGACCTCTGGGTCCTGATCTTGGCTCTCTCTAGCAAAGTCGTATTATTATCAGGATCCAGACTCAAAACTTCTTTCCACCGCTGTCCCAGAACTGTCCCGAAAAACAGTTTTATGTTCATGTAAACTGTCCCAAAATCTAGATCTTGTTGCTTTACTTTCTCATTATCATTTAGAGTTGTTAGTGACATAGTTTATGTAAAGCACTTTGTAATCACTATCAGCTACGTACATTATTATCATCATGATTATTATTATTATTATTAAAGCTGCCATAATCAGTATATTTGTTTTGAAAGTGGATGTGAAACAGGCCGTCATGGTTTCAAACTCACAGATAATTTGAACCGAACTAGCTCCACTCAACTCTAAGGAGCGTTTAGCGTCTTTCAGCTCATTTTTTTTGGCTTTCCGGCCCACAGCTTCAGTGTTTTGGTTCACTCTCAGCGCTCTCATGGCGTCGCTTTCAGACGCATCAGCCCTAAAAACACACTGCACACGACTGCCTGCAAGCAAACATCAGACAGACACAGTTAGGAACTATCTGTTGAACATTGAGGAGCATTTAAGAGCTGAAGAGACATTTCATTCAGGAGAGATTAAAGCTTAAAGGAGACTGGACCTAAAATCATCACAAACACGACTGAATGAATGATGCTGTTGCTCAGTAGATGCTGGATGTGCAAACAGGTTGCTAACACATTAGCCATATCAACTTAAAAGGTAATAATACGTCATTTCTGTGTTTGCAGCTTGTTCCCACGTGCCCCAAAATAAAAAATAAAAAAAACAATAAAACAATCATAGTCGGTCTAAAGGTGCCCCGTGGAGCTTTTCTTCAGAACAAACAGTACATTTACATTCAGTGTTTCTCACTAAGCAGAATTGTTTGTGTCCTTGAGGTCGAACAAATGTGCTGAATGGATTTCCTTTTTTCCTTTCTCATAAAACATTTTGCAAAGCTGAAATTTGGACCGTACCACTGGACACAAACGGGGGGAGCCACTCATAAAAACTTTGCTCTTTGACCTCAGACGTGGTCAAAATCTCCTCAGGGAACCTTTAACATGCAAGTCCTATTTTAGGTGGATTTTCCCATTTTCAGTCGTAGGAAAAATAAACATTGTTGGAAGTTCCACCTGCCGGCCGGTCCGAGCTGCTATTTGTCCAAAGGGAAAACTGCTGCTGTCCTTGGAAGTAGTTTTTTTTCACAACCAGAAAGCAGAGTTTCTGTCACAAACAGCAAGAA
This sequence comes from Chaetodon auriga, assembly GCF_051107435.1. NCBI lineage: Eukaryota > Metazoa > Chordata > Actinopteri > Chaetodontiformes > Chaetodontidae > Chaetodon > Chaetodon auriga. The sequence continues at coordinate 26,581,681 of NC_135076.1, forward strand.
AATTACCGAACAAGATGAAGCTGCTGCATCGCTTCTGTACGAGACGGCCGCCATTGGCCCTTTTTTGTGTTTGAAGTCTTCAGATAATTGACAGTTTTGTGCTAATTTGTTCTTTTCAGTGAAAATAATTTTGCGTGGCGGTGCATGTGCAGCAGCGCCTGCCAAGCTGTTGTGTTATTAGTGAGATTACAAGGCTGGCGATCAGAGTGTTGGCTGGTGCATCTGTGTCAGGAGCCTGTTAAAGCCAGTCTGTCTGTGCTCTGTCCCCCTGCCAAGAAGATGCCCGAGATGCTGCGCCAGAGACCCAACATGCAATATTCAGTCATTTTTACACGATTTCAACAGTGGATTGAAATTGATCAGGAAGTCTTTTATCACATGTTGCTCAGTGTAGTCCAGCCGCAGCTCCATTAATAACGTGAAGACTTGATGAGATATATAAAGGCGCAGCACACACAGTTCATTTAGGTGTGAAGACAGATGGCTTTCACGCGCCTCCTCAAAGAAGCCTTTGGCAATCTGGAACCAAAATCCTGAACCACTTATGTAAATTCCCTAAAAATAAGGATATTTAATCCTCATTCTTCTGTGCTTTGCTGTTTTTTAGGAAACTCCAAAGGGAAACGCCAGAAAAAGATTGTCAACCGGACCCAGAACTACCTGAACCTGTACGCTGCAGATGGCCTGCGCACCCTGTGCATCGCCAAAAAGGTAAGAGGGATCCATACACCCTCTGATGGAGTGCCGAGCGAACGCCCTCTCTCTCTCACTCCCTCATTAAACTGCTGCAGACGTCGGACATGATGCGTCTCAGTGGCTTTTTGGCAGGTTGTGTTTGTAGCCCGGCGCAGATGATCACATGGACTGGCCCGTCTAAAGTGACATTCTTCGTGACTCAGCCGCAATCTGTGCCACTTTCCCAGGCTGTTAATTTATGCTCTCACAAGCCGGGCTCATTATATCCCTGCTTGTGCAAAGCCGTCACCAGAGCGATGTGATAAAACACCTCCTCAAGGTCTCACATTCTCCTGTGGATCCTCCTCTGCCATGCAGGCAAAGGAGCTGCTCCGCTGGTAAATTCCCCCCAAGTGCTTTAACTGTGTGTGTGTGTGTGTGTGTGTGTGTGTGTGTGTGTGTGTGTGTGTGTGTGTTCTTGTGTCAGATTCTGACCAAGGAGCAGTATGCCTGCTGGCTGCAGCATCACCTGGAGGCTGAGACGTCCATCCAGGGACGAGAGGAGCTGCTGTTTGAGTCGGCCCTGCGACTGGAGACGAACCTCCACCTTCTGGGTGATTGTTCGATTGGTTGATTGATTTTAGGTCCACACAGCACCTGTAGCTGAGAGTCTATACCTTAATACTCATTTTAATTTGTATGCAGTATCACCTCAGAGTGTGTAATCATCACGTTTCGTCCCCCACAGGAGCGACAGGCATTGAGGACCGGCTGCAGGACGGCGTGCCTGAAACCATAGCTTCCCTGCGGAAGGCCGGCCTGCAGATTTGGGTGCTGACGGGCGACAAGCAGGAGACGGCCGTCAATATAGCATATGCCTGCAAGCTGCTGGACCCTGAGGAGGAGATCCTGACGCTCAATGCTGATTCTCAGGTGAGCAGCAGAAGCGAGTGTAAAGATTTTCTTCACCTACGAGACAGAAAGCTCGACAGCCTGACATTTTGAGCCACACGAGTGTCGTAGCTCTCGGGATGTCAGTGTCAGTCAGATGGGCATCTGTCATTTGACATCCGTTAAATTTCATACAGATGTTAATGATCCCCAGAGGACCTCGTGACTAATGACCAAATGAACATTTAGCGTCACCATCAGAACAAAATTTCAGTTGGTCCAGTACTTTGGTTTACACTAATTGTCAAAAGTTAGCATGTTAGCTCATTAAACCAAGTTGGTAAACGTAATGTCAGAGTGGCATATGTGTATTTCCCAAAAACTTCAACATGCTATCATCCTTTTCCACCACCTTTGTTGGAAAACAAGGTTGGACAGTTTGAGGACCGGCGGTGTTTAATTCTGCGCTGTCGGAGCATCTGTTTGCCAGATGTGAAGCAGCTCAGGCAGCGAGATATTAAACAACTGACTGACCTGATCCTGAATTCCAGCCCGCTCTGTGTCTGTCTCTGAACCAGGAGGCGTGTGCGTTGCTGCTGGAGGAGAGTTTGCACTACATCCATGCCAAATTCCTCTGCAGCTCCACAGACCAGGCTGCCAAGGCCTTCCACAGTAACTTTGCACCCTTTGAGCTCTATCCCTCCTCGTCTCCGTCCTCCTCCTCATCCTCCCACGCCGCTCCCTTCACGGTGCACCGGCTGGGCCTGGTGATTGACGGGCGGACGCTGGCCTATGCCCTGGATAAGAGTCTGGAGGATAAGTTTCTGGCTGTTGCGCGGAGCTGCCGTGCGGTGCTCTGCTGCCGCTCCACGCCGCTGCAGAAGAGCATGGTGGTCAAACTGGTGCGGAACAAGCTGAAGGTCATGACTTTAGCCATAGGTAAGTAAAGGTTCAAGACCCACCGACACACATTCACGTTAGTGTATCCCTTTTTATTTCAGCCCTTGATCCAGATGTTTTAGACGTGCTTTGACTGGCCGATGTTCACCGCCCACCTCGAGATCCGTTAGACCTGTGCAGCTGATATGTATCTCTTTGTCAACAAATAAACTTTCCTGGAAATAAAATCACCTCCAGTCCTACCCTGAACAGAAACCTTCCCTTTAACGTCACGCCTGCATGTGTTTTTAGTTTCGAATACAGAGGAATTTCAGGCTAACAGGAGCTCAATTTAGGAAAAACATTCCTGAGCATCAAGTTGATTACACTACAGGCTGTAGCCTCGAAACCTTTAGGCTATCACCAGGTTGTGAGATGCAGGAGCGTCAAGGCAGATCGAAACACGCCCCCGCGCACAGCTGCTGACAGGAGAAATATGAATTTCACAAAATCTCTGATGTTATTGGGATTTAAAGAGGCTGTTAGACCTTTTTTCACACTGGACAAAAAAAAACAGACACCCACTGACATCTGCCTCTTGTCTTCAGTGGGAAAGAGAACAATCAGCTTCATTCCTGGGTCACATGACTCAGCCACGGGTGTTTATGGGCTCCAGCTCCGATCAGCAGTGATGGAACCCATGTGGACGCCTTCGTTTTCGCCCCTTTTTCCAGACACTGGAGCGTAAATAGCCGGAATATAGTTGTTTCTTACAGTCTATGAGAACAGCATGCAGCGGCCATTCGGCGAGATGAGAGAGCTTCTCCTGATTCGATCCTTCAGCCGACGTGCTGCTTTTACTGTTCCCTGTTTTCTTACACGTTTGTGACGTTGAACGTAACACACCAGAGCAAAAACAGAGACAAACTCGTCCACGGGCATTGAGAAAAGGTTTTAGGGGTTTACCCACGTTGAAAAATCATGTATATGTGCACTAAAAGTGGTTTTTAGTATAAATGTTGCTTTTTAGTGGCAGCCACTGCGTGTTGTTGTTACGTTCAGGGGTAATGGTAATGAAGAGCTGCTGTCTATGTACTCGCTGGTCTTGCATCCAAAGCACAAAAAAATCTGCACATTTACTAACTTGAGTGCCAGAAGCTAAAATATTTCAGCCACACACACACACGCACACACACACCTTCCCACCTTCTGCACCCTTGCTGCGACCGCTGAGTCGAAACAGTGTTATTTTAAGGCACCTTGGTAATTATGCACTTTGGCTTAATGAAGCTGTGGCCTAATCGAGGTGCCACGAGGACGTCGCTGTGACTTATGACTGTCTTTTCCCTGTTTATCATTTATTTGTTCCTGCTGTTCTCAGGAGGATCCCGTTTTTGCCAGCCAAGCGCTTTTCTGTCAATGCTACGTTAGCAGTAATGTGGAGGCAGCGCCGCAGCTCCTCACACTCTTTTATTTTCCATCTCTGTGGGGACAGCAGATGATGATAAGATTAGAGTACTTACAGATATTAAAGCTTCGGCTTTATAACACCGTGTTTTCAGCCCTCGTCTGCCGTTACACCACTAACAAGAGCGGAGCCTCCACCTACTGTAGTCTATATGTAAATTCTGTTTTACTTCACGCAACATTTCAATGTGTCGTTTGTTTTCTTTCTATTACAGCAGGTGAAATTGTTTACAGTCGGCAAGAAAAAGATGCAGCAGCCCTGAATGTAAGACAGAGCTGCTGTGTGCACTCTGCTGGAGAGGCAGTGAGAGCCAGGTTGTAACGTTAGTGCACATCAATGGTGATGAAATAATTGGACAATTTGTCAATTAACAGAAAATTAATCACCAATAGGTAACCAATTAAGGACTGATGTCAGTTGTCAAGTGAAATCTGTCGGCTCCAGACTCTCAAATGTGAGATTATGCTTGTTTTTGTGTTTTTCGTATGATTGAAAATTAAAATCTCATCGGCTTTCGGGCCGTTGATGAGACAAAACAATAATTATAATAATAGAGAGATCACGTCGGGCTCTGGGAAGCTGTGATGGTTAATATTCACTGTTTTCTGACATTTATACAGTTAACATAATCGTTCGTTGCAGACCAATATGGAACCCCAAAGTGTGTCTTATGAAATCAACAGATAAGATGTTATACAGTAATATGAATGAATACAAATGTATTATTAACCAGTAGATTTTTAATAATTTGATAAATTATTATAACTTATTTAATTCTAATAACCACTCTGCAAGAAGCTAGCTGCAGCTCTTTGGTCGCACATAATCCTAAAAATCTGTGTGGATGTACAAGAGGCCACATTTCAAGTAGTCCTGTGTCACCCTCAGAGTTTATTGTTTTTCTCTTGGGTAGAAATAAAAGTGGACATCGTACTGTAGCTCTGTAGAAGTCGCACAGTGTGCCAGCTAACACAAAGCGTTAACCTCTGTTTGAGCGCTCGTCACCGCCTCCCTCTCACATTCAGCCGCCGCTCCAGGTGTGTTTACTATTGTGACAACAAAACGCTGTCAGCCCACCGACTCTTCATCCTCCTCTCTACCACCTGTGGTGACAAAAAAAAAGCAAAACACAGTCTTCGAAGTAGAGCAAAAACGCTGCTCGTCAGCCGGCGCAGCAGCCGCGCTCTGCCTGCCCAGAGGTGCAGCTGAGCCGGAGCAGCGGATAATAAACACACACATACAGCTGATTTAACAGCTGAACACTAACCACACACACACTCCATCGCCACGCTCAATAAAGTTCTTGGCTACAGTTTATGTATTCGTGTATCTTGAGGTTATGTACTCAGTTTCCTGTTTTCTCTCTACATTAATCTCAGGTGATGGGGCCAATGATGTCAGCATGATCCAGGTAGCGGACGTGGGCGTGGGCATCTCGGGACAGGAGGGCATGCAGGTAAGGAAGCAGGACCGGGCTGGAGGAGGAGGAGGAGGAGGAGGAGGAGGCTGCGAGGCTGTAAAAACAAATGTAGTGAGCGAGGAGAGAGGAGCTATGGGATCAGGGACGACACTGACATTCTTTAGAATAGTTAATGGCTTTTCATTACTGTTAAGTGCATGTTTTAGATGCATCCATACGCATCCTCTAAATAGGATTGCCTGCGTGTTGCTGAGTCAGGAAGCTCGTCCCGCGTCCTGCAGCTAAGCAGTGCACTTTATGGGCGCTTTACTGTCGACTCCATCCGCACCAGCCCCTCTCTGCGCTCTGGGGTCAAAGCCAATGCCACAGCCAAGGCAGTTGGTAATAGCATGGTAAAGAAAAAAAACCTCCCATGACCTCCCTCTCCTGCTCATTTCACTCAAGCACCCTGTTCCAGAAAGGTGATCTTGCATAGAAATGATGGAGATTCCCAATTAACTTCCCAGGGAGGCTTCGGAGGCGCGGCGCTGTGCAGCACATCTGTTAAAGTCTCAGCATCCTGTCCTTAACTGGGCCGCGAGATTAATCATTGTTAATCAAACATGCCGTTAATGAGACAGCGGTCACTCCTCGGGTTTCCGTGGCGCGCTGACACACACGTTTCTGCGCCCGGGCCGCCGCACGCTGCATTATGATTAACACACCTTCCTCCTATCAGGAGCGAACTCCCCGTGTAGTCGTTAGGAGGCCGTTATTAGAGCGCAGCAGAAACTAAATAGCCGCACAACGAGGCGTCTGCTGTTATTTTTCTTGTTGACAAATAACGTTGACAGTTGCGATGTGTCGGAAAGGGTTAGCGGCGCTGTTTAAAATGTAAGTTATAAACCTGGCTCGACTACAGGGAGGGTTTTGCTTTGGATGTTGATGGATGAGGCTGACAGCTTCCTGCTGCTGCAACGATGAATCCCAAAAGGCGGACAACTCGTTTAAGGGTTATTGCTTTGGAAGGATTATACCCGCTAAAGATTCATTAAAAAGAGGCAGGCGAGTGTAGCAGGGCCAGCCATTTCCTGCAGTTTGTTTCCTAATAACTGCACAGGTCTTGTGTGAGTGTTGATGGGGTGCAGGGGGGAGAAAGCACAGGATGTCGGAGGCTGAATGTTGGGTCTTCCTGGTGTTTTGCAGGCGGTGATGGCGAGCGACTTCGCTCTCCCGCGTTTCCGGTATCTCCAGAAGCTCCTGCTGGTCCACGGACACTGGTGCTACTCCCGGCTGGCTAACATGATTCTCTACTTCTTCTACAAGAACGCTGTAAGCCGCTCTTACCTCTGTACACACTCACCTCGCAGCGTCTGTGTTAACGTTGTTTCGGTCAGAAAACGTGTGATTTAGATCAGCCGACGTATGAGGAAGCGATTTCCCCAGAGTGGCGTTCTGCTCTGCCTCCTCATGTGAATTCACCTCTGTTATCTTGTGTTCCCACAGATGTTTGTTGCGCTCATCTTCTGGTATCAGTTCTACTGTGGATTCTCAGGTTCGGCCATGATTGACCAGTGGTATCTTATCTTCTTCAACCTGATGTTCTCCGCCTTCCCACAACTCATCACTGGCACTCTGGACAAAGACGTGTCAGCAGAGACTCTCCAACAACTACCTCAGCTCTACGTGAACGGGCAGAACTCCGAGGTCCCGTCTGCTTGTATCTGTCTCTTCTTTTAGCATGAAAACATCTGTGTTTAAAGAAAGCTGGTGGTGAAAAGAAGAAGTGTTTTCCTCAACTTTCTTTTGCTGAGACGAGCTGCTAGAAGCCCTGAGATGTGGCTGAAAGCTGGATATAATATCTGAACAACTGTTTGGCGGCTTGACGTGAAATTTTGTTCAGACATTCATGATCTCCAGAGGATTCGGCCCACTGAGTTTGTGATTATGAGTGAAAAGTCTCGATTATTCACATGAATTATCATTAAGTTGGTGCAGACCTTCGTCTTCCTCTCAGGAACTTTTAACAGCTTTGATGAGCTCTTTTCATGTAGCTTGACATTCCCATCAGCCTCAGCTGCGCTTTGTGTTTTGTGCTGATTGGCAAAAGTTAGCGTGCGATCACATCAGACAGAGATGTTGAACATTAGCTGCTAAACATCAGGATGTTAGCGTTTAGCTTAAAGCACCACTGTGTGCAGGTACGGCCTCACAGGGCCGCGAATGTAGCTGCAGACTTTCATTCTTGAATTCGTTTCCTCTGATTTATTTGTTTGAAAGGAAACCACAAACATCTTTCCTGTTAAATGAAATGACTGTGTCATCAAACCTTTTCATTTCTGTTGTTTATTTTGTAAAATTTCAACTTGGCGAGGCTTTTTTGTGAGCTCATGAGTGTAAAAACAACACGATGCTCTGTGAATTTTAAGGTTTTTGTTGACTCAAACAGAGAAAACTCATTACTGATTGACCTCAGTCTCTGCTGAGGCTCATGGCTGTACATCTGCTCGTATCTTACAGGAATATAAGCCATACATGTTCTGGATGAACATGATCGATGCCTTCTACCAAAGTCTGATCTGCTTCTTCATTCCTTACTTTGTGAGTGTGGCTTTCATTTCCGTCAGCTCGTCTTCACCCAGTAATTCCTCGTCGCTCTTACTCATCCTTTCCACTCTTTTCGCCCCGTCTCCTGCTGTTCTCCCTCTTCTCCCCAGGCCTACGCTGACTCTGACGTGGATCTGTTTACATGGGGAACACCCATCACCACCCTCGCTTTATTCACCATTCTGGTGCACTTGGGCATTGAGACCAAAACCTGGGTAAGGAACCTAAATTTAGACTCATTGACGGGAACACTCAATGACTTCTGCACGTCAAAAGGCCTCCTCTCTCCCTCTGTGCTGCGTTTTTTTCAGTTATATCAGCATCCTGGCTTTGTGAGGGCCGACAGGCTCGTGGATATTTAACTCCAGCTGATTAGATTGAAGCAGAAAGCTCTGCAGCATCAGAGCCTATATATCAGCCTGACAGCGCGTCTGCCTCCGTCCCTCTGCAATCTGGCTCCGCCACACCACAGCTCACCACAGAGCCCCAAAATACCTGTTTATCTCCCTTCACCACCACCACATCGCCCCCCCGCCTCAGGTTTTATTCTCAGGTATCCACACGTGCTTCTCGTAAACGGCCCGTCGGTCTTGGTCATGAGCCATTTTAAATTTATGACCCTGCATTGAATCAGAGTCTTTTCCATTATGCTGAGGTTGTAAATTTAGCCTGACAAGTTTTGTACATGAAAAATGTCCCGATCTTCCCGGACACGACGGCCCCCTCGTGCAGAGAAGTATTCATAGCGAGCAGCATCGACGAAGGTAAACATTTGCACACGCTCAGCTGGCAGGTACTTCGTTCTCTGGCTGCTCCGGAACATAATGCATGCATGATGGGTAAACGGCCGCGAAAGTCAATTAAAGGTATCTGAGGTGACGGCAGGCAGCGCTCTCTCTCTTCCCCCGTCGTCGCTGTGAGGCAGTAATTAATCGTGTGCTTGTGTGTGTCAGGAGGGACAATACGGCCGTCAGCCTCTGTGTGGAGTTCATTCTGTCACGTGACGATCAGCCAGTCAACTCAAGGAGGCGTCTGCTGCGTTTCCTCGATCTGCCGAAACTCATGAAAGAACACACATGAACAAAGAACCCACATGTGTTTCCCTCAGAGGTGGTGGAGACCACAGCAGAACCAAAAGAGAGCCGATGTTTGGCTTCAAATTTGTCATGTGGCCATAAATTAATGGACAGCTGTCAACTTGATGAAGTCAAGTTGTGTTCACAGCTTGCTCTGCTGCCCCCAAGTGGCCAAAAAAAATCCGGCTGTAAAGTTTTATTTATGATGTGTTAGTTGTCCTATAAACATCTATGAAACTGTATAGACGCAGCTCCTGGTTCAGGTTTGTTATTGTAGTTGTGTGCAAACGTGTATTTCGAGCATTCATTTATTGTCTGTGACATTTGGCTGCACTCGTTTGGCTAATTGTTTACGTGTCGATGTTAGTCGTCACAGTCAGAGCTCAGTTCATTCAGCATTTCTTTCCTTATGACGGTGTTGTTATCGTGTCATCAGTGATGTCTTACTCAGAACCTTAAAGATGTACAGACTGACTGGCTGTCCTCGTCTCCCCCCCCCGCAGACCTGGATGAACTGGCTGTCCATCTCCTTCAGTATCGCCTTATTCTTCACAGTGGCTCTGTGTTACAATGCTTCCTGTCCCACCTGCTACTCTCCCTCTAACCCCTACTGGACCATGCAGAGGCTCCTGCAGGACCCCCTCTTCTACCTGCTCTGCGTCATCACGCCCATAACGGCGCTGCTGCCCAGGTACGCTGTGCTGGATGCGTGTTCCACCGAGTGCACGTGCTCCTTTCTCAAATATTTATGGCCCGTGCCATGAATTATATCTGCACCAGATGCTTTTCATGTTTATCCCAAGAGCCTGGCATTCATCTCTGAACAGCGCTGAAGTGTGTCCTGATGTCTGGCTCTGTTCTACTTAGCAGATATTTCTACAGGGCGTGTCAAGGCACGCTGTTTCCCAGCCCGGTCCAAGTGGGAAGACAGTTGGATAAACTCCCCGCTGAAACCCGCAGGAACATCCTCAGCCTGAGCAGGGTCAAGGTGGGGTCACCGCTCAGCCCCAAGCCTCCCTTCCTGTCCCTCAGTAAGCCCTCCCCTCAAGGTTGCAATAAAAAAGACCAGAGGAGCTTCCTCAGCTCCAAGACCTCGCAGGGGCCCGTTTTACAAACAGATGCAGAGAGCGGGAGGAGCCCGCCGGGGGCCGCAGACACTGAGAAGGGCCTCTCAGATCTCTACACTTTAGTTCCTACAGAAATAGACACTCTGCCTTACACCAAAGACGCGCCTCCGCCCTCGGGGGAGTCGCGGCCTCCTTCCACCAAAGACTCTCAGTGTCTCGATAAGACTTTAGACGTGAGCGCGTCCAGCTGGATCACCTCCACGCCGCTGCCCACGCAGACAGACAGCGTCCAGCTGAACCTGCCGCCTGACGGAGACTCCCGGTGCGTCAAATACACAAGGAACTCCGAGGAGAGACTCCATCCCGAGCACGCTGTTCATCGGGCGCGGCGGGCGGAGCTGGTGGCAGATCAGTCGCTGCACACCACCCTGTGAGGCCTTACAGTCTTAAGTATGTCCCTCAAACTCCAATTTGCACGATAGTTTTTTTTTTTAAATCTAATTTTATTGTATTTTTCAAGAAGATTCTTTTATAAAAGATGCAAATAGGTACTTTATATTTTGGATGTTTAAAGATAAAGATATTTTGGAGGTGTGGGAGACGGAGGAACTGGAATATCTTCCGTTCTTTTTTGTAATCCTGGGAAATTTTTATACCGCAGAGATGCATCTCAGTACTTGATCAGGTGTTAATGTAAGGAAGAGTAGAGACATTCCACTGCTGGTCATTAGGGAGTTTGTTTTCTCTCTGTGAAATGGTACTCTGTTCGTTCAGCTTCGCCTGTAAGTGCATTAAGACCTGGATCAGATGCCGCTGTGGCTTTGGATCTGTGCTGATATTCCAGAGAAGTTTTTCTATGTTTTAAGTCCCCACAGAAACAGATTCTCAAAGAGGTTTCTCTTATAATCAGCCAATCGTCACATTGGCTCAGCGCACAGTTCAGTCTCGTTGCTGGATTTGTAAAAATTTCTTTTGCTTTAAGACTGAAAAGTTTGTTTATAGCTGTTCTGTCGTACTTTACATTCCACTGATAAACTACCAGAGCTGTTGACTTTAATGCAATTATGCAAGAACGTTTTGTCTTTATACAGCAAGAATCTACCAGAAATGATGCTGTGTGTGTGTGTGTGTGTGTGTGTGTGTGTGTGTGTGTGTGTGTGTGTGTGTGTGTCTCCATTGACAGATTGGATCCCTTTAACAGTGCCAGCCAGTTTCACACTAAAAGAGAAGTTTTGACATTTTGGGAAATAAGTTTATTTGCTTTTCCTCACAAGAGTTACATCAGAAGATGGATACCACTCTCGCATTAGCGTTAGCATAGCATAGCATAAAGACAGGAAACACAGCTAGTCTCATTTGTTTAATCCATTGTTGTTTAGTCTTCGGTCACTGCTCCCGACCAAGAACTCCTGAAAGTCCACAAAATGTTCCATTTTTACACTTCAGTTTTTGCATAGATTAAAGAAGAGAGTGTGTAACGCGCAAGCTCTACAGATGCTAGTGGACAGATGTTAGAACTTTGGACAGAGCCAGGCTAGCTGTTTCCCCCCGCTTCCAGTCTTTATGCTAAGCTAAGCTAAGATAATCACTGTCTGGTTTAAGGTTCACACAGATATAAGAGTGGTATTGATCAGTGAAGCTGGAGCCAGTAGCTGGTGAGCTTAGCTTAGCATCAGGACTGGAAACAGTTAGCCTGGCTAGCGGCTAGCAGCTAGCTCTGTCCAAGGCTAACAAACTCTGCCTAGCAGCAGACCACTCCAAAGCTCACTAATAAACATTTAGCCTGTTTGTTTAACCCTTATAGAAACTGGAGTTTCCAGTCTTTATGCTAAGCTAAGGTAACAACCCTCCGAGCTGTAGCTCCATATTTGGCGTCCAAACATGAGCGAGGTGTTTCCCAAAGTGTTGGAACTGTTCCTTTAAGCACTGGTTAGTAGGTTGACAACAAGCTACCATCATGTTTCATAAACAAGTTTACTTGAAGGTCCTTTTCTTCTTCATGTGCTGAGTTTGTCTCGGCTCGGTCTGATTCGTTGTGCTGGTGCTCAGCTGTAACCCAGAAGGTGAAAGAGGTCTTTCCCAGATGTTAAAGACGCGGCTTTAAGATTTAAATTTGCACTTTGAAAGCATTATTTTAGAGTTGCCATCGAGTATTGTTGGTACCGGTGGCCTGTTCAGCGCTCAGTATGAGAAGGATGGGAAGTTTTTTTTTTTTTCCTTTCACACTTCTGAGAGGAATCATGATGTTTTTGTCATCATGCACAAACTAACTAGTAAAATGGAAAGATGCTACAGTTTGTTCCATTGTTCAGCATTTAAAGCAGTAGCACCTTTAATATTTTATGATTGTTGTTTATCTTGTGTCGTCGCAGTACATTTTTGTAAAGTGTATCATTTACCAAAGATCATTTATATTTCTGTATTATCTAAGCAACAGTATGTGCCTTAACACTGGATAAGAAATTACAAATCTGAGAGTTAGCTTACTGTGTTGAATCTGTATTTGTGGAGATGACGGTGTCTTTGATCAATGAGGAGCGTTTGGTTTGGTGGAGAGGATATTGATGAGGCTACATGTTGTCATGTCTGTTTTTGCACACGGTGCCTCTTTCGGCACGTTGTTCACACACTTTGTTTGATAGGTTCTGTCTGTTCTGTGCTTTTGCCGTCACACTTTATGTGCCAGGATGAAGCTGGAGCGTATTCGCTGCTCAAATCCGACGTACCCACTTTCACGAGTTCCTCACAGCGACGGTCGCTCTCACCGCACGCGGCCTTGAACATATCTGAGCTCCATTTGTTGCCTTTTCATTCGTATTTTGGTCACAAGGTCGGCCTACTCTCAGCTTCGTGCTATACTCAAAGTGGGAAATGATCTGCTGTTAAATCACTGAGTTCGGTATCATTCAAGGTATTCATGTAGATCTCCAGTAGAACTGAGATGACACAGAGTTCTTGGTGTTGTGTCTCTAAATATAAATGGCTGGAAACTGCAGCAAAAACACCTTCGCCAACCTGGAAAAACTGTATTTTAAGTTCTTGTTACCAGACATTGCTTGCACCGGGCTGCTTGTGAACAAAATAAAAATGATAGAAATAAAGTATTTATCCTTTGCTACCTGTTTGTTTGTTCAGAGAAATGTACTCTTTGCTTAATAAAACGTCTCAGCCCTTCATTCTTACACTGTCTTTGCGTTTGACCACACACACACACACACACACACACACACACACACACACACACACAGCTGTGTCGTGTTGGTGCAGTAGCAGTGCAGATGCTGAGGTTAGCTTGATCAATGCGCCTGTCTCGCTGAGCTCAGGAATTCATTTTGAGCTCCCAGGAGGTGTGAAGCATAAACTAGTTCAACAAGTTGCTCCATACAAACTGGGTTACAATGGATCTAAAGTTTGGTCTCAGAGGACTGTCGCACTAAAATATTAATGTTTAATGTGATATTGGGAATCTCTTTCAGCTTGTGTCCTGGTTTTGATTTTTTTTGTGTGTGTGTGTTTCTGTTATAGAAAAAGCCCTTTTTGACTTACAAATGAGTTAATTTTAAAGACGGTTCAGCGTGCACAGCACCAGACCCTGAACTCAGCCATCATTAATCATTAATCAGAAGATGAGATATGCAGCTCTTTAGGCTCTTTAGGTCTATTTTTAAGCTACATGTAAGCATATAGCAGATAAACAGATCAGTATTTACTGATCTTTGAAGGTTACTCGGGGCCGCAGACACTAAACTACATCTGTCATAATATCACTTTACAAAGCTATTATAGCAAACTGTTGCCTAATTATGAATCAAAGAGATGTGGAGCAAAAAATTGTATTTATTTAGAGTCGTGTTTGTGTGATGAATGCAACATTTACAACATAGAAATATATTTATATGAGTGAAAACACAATATTCACACTGCTACATGCTCCACTGTGTTCACCAGCTAGCTGCTAGCTTTGTCTGTATTGGCACAGGTCACATAGTGTAGAGAGAGTTTATCACTGGAAACAGATGGAAGCAGAGAGTGAACTGAAACAGTGAAGCTGTGAGCCGTAAAAACCAGGAGGAGCAGAGCTGGTTGGTGAGTTCGTCACTGCGAGCGATGCCTTTCACGTCACATGAAGTCCTTCAAACATCAGTAATATTAAAGCAGCTCCTTCATGAGAGTCTTAAACAGTGAAATTGTGTCCCTTCATCCTGTAATTACCACTTTTTTCCACAGTGGGTGCTGTTGAGCAAAGGTCACGCAGTCCCACAACAAACCCTCCACTGAAGGTCGGTGAGGGAGCTTCAAATTACTGCTGGTTGAAAAGTGTTTGACGTCTGAACTGAAGCATAAATGTGGCGTTAACTCTGCCGTCTTGACTCTCAGGGACTTTCCTGCTAGAATAAAAGTGAAAGACACCTTCAAATCAGTTCTAAAGGCATCATGACAGTCCTGTGCAGCCCAGTGGGCAGATCACGTTAGGAAGGGTTAGAAGCTTCATTCCCTCTGGATCCACCACACATGCTGAAACTGTAGCTTCTCGTGATGCTCAAAGGCAGCTTGTTTAGGAAGGAGAGGAAGCTCTGGGTCCAGTTTCTGAAGGAGTCTCAGTGGCTCAGAGTACATGTGCATGAATTCAGCCCTCACACATGTGTACAAAGGTGTGATATGCAGCCGAGGCCTTCAGACGACGGATGATCTTTGGCCCGGTGTCGCAGCAGTTTGTCTTTGCGTGGTGTGCGTAACATCTGCGACGTCTTTCCAGAGAGGAGGACGTTATTAACGCTCCTTTAAGGCACAGCGAGGGAAAAGGGAAAGACAAGGCTCTGCTGATGCTGCCTTCGGTGAGCCGCCGCGACAGGACGGCCAAATTACTGACCGCCGCTGCACTTTCCTGGTCCGAACACAGAGATAATGATGACTCCTCTCCCCTCGCTGCGCTGCTCGCTCCATCTCTTTCAAAGCCCGAGTGTAAAGCAGCCGGTTTGATCAGCTGTTTTTTTTTCTGCATGTGTAAGTGTGGAACTTTTGTGCCGTCGTGCGAAGCTTTAGTCTCTGCACCACAATGGTTTTTGGGAGATATCTGCTCTCGGTGGCGTTAGATAAGCAGCACATGCAATAAAAGGGATTTTTGTCACATATCATGTTCTGGGAATTCATGTAAAAGATTGATAATGTGATTAAACTCCTCCTCCTCCTCCTCCTCCTCCTCCTCCTCCTCCTCCCCGGCTCCTCTCTGGAAATGAAGGATTCCTCACAGTCTCCACTCGCCTTCTTTCATTTTCTTTAATGACTTTTTTTGATTGCCTGCAGTCTACAGACAGACCGGAGACGAATCCTGCAGAAGCTAATGGAGTTTGATTTGCATTTTATCATCGAGGACCTTCATTGATTCTGGTCATTAAAGCCGCCTTGACCCACTTCATGACCCATTGTTTTAACAAGCTTAAATCAGGACATTTTCAATTTCCTCAGCTGCCTCGTATATAATCTGTTCCAATGAAGCCGTCAGAGAGCTGGATTATGGGAACTGTTTATGCTTTAAAAAGCCATGCAGCCTCTCCGCCCCTCAGTGAAGACTTGAGGACTCGCTCATTTCCACCAGCGGAGATATTCGCCGCATCACTTTTGATTCCAAATAACAAATGAAGGCTTTTTGCGAGCCAGGGCCATCTGTCTTCCAGTTGGTGGAGGCATTGTAAGGCTCCATTCTGCACCATCACGTAGGAGTGGTTTAGCCAAAGCATCATTGCTCTTTTTCAGTATAACTTCCCACTGACGCAGGAATCCATCCAACAGGAACAGCAGGGACGCACACTGGACAAATAACACAAAGACAGGCAAACACCTGCGGGCAATTTGTTGTCTGCAGCTCACCTGTAGGAGGAATTAAGACACTGAGAGGAAAACAAAACAAATCATTCTAATTATTGTATTGGTAATTAAAACATGTAGCAGAAAAGAAGTGTTTCACTGGCCTCTTTCTCCTCTAACCACGGCCGGCAGGACTGATGGGTGTGGTCTGAAGTGTTGCACCTGCAGCCAGGTGCTGCTGAAGCTTTCAGGGGCTGATAATTTATTCCTGTAAAATACACTTTATCCACAGAGGCTACAGGCACGCGAGCAGCTCTGTGAGGCTGTACGCTCAACGTCAGCACGCTAACACTCTCCGGAAATAATCGTGTTTTTTTGTATATGTCAAGCAAGTTTGAAAGAAAACTTTGGAAATGTGGCAAAATTTCCATCAATTGGTTTGGAGTGAATAAAGAAGGCTTTAATGAAGACAGTAGAAGAAGTAGAGATCGCAAACCCGGAACAAAACCAGTTGTTTGCCAACCAAAATTCAAAGAAGAAGAAGAACAAAACAAACCAAACAAAAACCAAAACCAGTCGTCTTGGCCATTTATGATAAAAACTTTTTCAACGGCAGAAACAGCTTCTTCTTCTTCTTCTTCTTCTTCTTCTTCTTCTTCTTCTTCTTCTCCTCCTCCCCTCACTGTTAAAACTTTTCTTTTCCAAAATTCCAGTAAGTCCATTAACCTCTTCTAATGCATTTGTTTAAAATATGTTAATGGAAACACAGCTAATGACAATGCTAACATGTTTAGAAGGTATAGTAGCCTTGGTAGCCATGTTAGCTTGCTGTCTTAGCATGCTAACATTTGGTCACTAAATAAAGAGGAAGCTGAAGCTGATGGGGGCGTCATCAGTTGTGCTTGTACTGTATCTCGTTCATCTCATTCATTCATTCATCTTCTATACCCGCGTATTCCTTTTGGGGTTGCGGGGGCTGGAGCCTATCCCAGCTAGCAATGGGCGAGAGGCGGATTATGAACCGGTCGCCAGCCGATTGCAGGGCAACATAGACAGACACACACCTATGGATAATTTAGAGTCACCAATTAACCTAATGAGCATGTTTTTGGTCTGTGGGAGGAAGCCAGAGTGCCCGGAGAGAACCCACGCATGCACAGGAAGAACATGCAAACTTCACACAAAAAGGCCCTGCCCAACCCGGGGACCGAACCAGCAACCTCCTTGCTGTGAGGCACGCGCACTACCTGCTGCGCCACCGTGCCGCCTCTTGTTCACCTCTTTTACACATATTAAGGGGATCACCAGAGCCAACAGGATTCACCCCCTGAGGACCACCGGACATTTGACGGTCATCACTAAAGCCACAACGATGTTCTTAAAAAGCAGAAATCTCAGCATAGAGCAACATCAGGAAGAAGTTTTAAACCTTCATGCTGTGAAAACAGTGCGAGACACAAACCAAGACAGAAGCAACGTCCTCGTTTTTGCCTCCTGAACATTTCGACCGTTTGCCCGCTCGTTCTGATGATGCCAACGTTCACATCCTGCTGAAGTGCTGAAAATCCCCTGAGCTGATGAGGCAGAGGTGAGAAGGCTGATCCGAGATGTTCATGTATCCTGATCGCAGAGACTCTGTCATGGCTGCCTGAGTGAGCCCTGTCCCAAGAATCACTCAACAGCCATGATAAAATAATCCTACAGTCCACATACAGACAACCTTCAGCGTCCTCCCTGAACTCGGCACCACCCTGCAGTCACGTCCATAAACTGCCACCTGTACAATTCAGGTTAATTGATATGTTCCAGGAAAAGAGACTCGCCGTGATGATGTCAATTTTAGGCTCTCTTAATGCGTATCAAATGGCAGGGAGGGAAATGATATAACCATAGATGATCACACATACAGTGGGAAGCAATGACCACAGCTATCTGCTAATGTTCAGCGTTAGAGCTTTACCCGAATCGCTGGCTGCTAAAACCCCTAATTTCCTCCATCTGAGACGTTAAACATGACACGGCCTGAGCAGAAAGGTTGATTGGAAATGATGAAACAAGCTCCTGTGCGTGCAGGAGTGTAAAGATCAGGCTGCAGTGTAGATTCATGGAGTTTCTGCTGTGATTGAGTGAGTAAGTGCTTCAGTATATTCGTCTCTTAGCCCCAGAATTTTCTGGCCAATTGGGGGCAGCAGAAACAAGCTGCGAACATCCCACTGACACATCCTCACCTTATAGGTTGATATGATGAACCTGTTAGCAAACAGTTGCTTATTAACACGTCCGGCAGTTATAGAGCAACATCATCATCCATGTGGAGTCGTGTTTGTTAGCTCTGTGTTTGCATCTAAATAATTAGCTGAAATTCACTGTTGACTTCATGCAACCTGCCACTTTTCTTGTTTGTTCAAATTCCTGTTTTGTCTCTTAACTTCAGCAGAAGTGCTTCAGCTGTGAGTGACAGGGCGGTCTATGGGGAAACTGAACTTGTACTTCTGGAACCAGGAGCTCTCAAAGCGGCTCCAGCTCTAAAGCTTCATAACCCCGAAGGGAGCAGCAGATCCAGGTGATCATTTTCTGAAAGTTCGTCAATATGAGCGACGCCTCTCACAGTGTTTTCATCGTCATCTGATAGGTCGTTATTATTAAAAAGTCAACTAAAGCTGCTTGAAGTGAAAGTATCAGAGTATTATCAGCAAAATGTACTTCATGTATCAAAAGTAGAAGTACTTTGGGCAGCTTCTTTCAACGTGTTATATTATTATATATTATTGGAATATTACTGAAATGTTATCAGTGGCTCTTTAGGAATAAATCAATCAAATAAAACAATCAGAGGCTGAACTGAACAACCATGATAGACGTAATTCAACCTCTGGGCCAAAAGGTTTGGGAAACACTGTTCTAGGGTTTAATTATTTTAACTCAGCAGTGTCTATCATCGACAGCGTGATGTGAAATAAGTCATTTCAAATCTAAAAAGACAGAGAGGAGCGTCCATGTCTGAAGCTTTGCGTGCTCACAGTGACTCCTAGTGTTCATGTAGAGTACTGCAGGCATGAACTGCTGTAAAAGGCCAAACAATGGTAATTAATGCTGTGCTAACATCCTTTAAGTCACATATTTATTTGGAATCTCCCTCATGCAAATATAGAGCACATCTGAGCACATTTCTATTAACAGTAAATATGAAAAGTCCTCTTAACGACCTAAGCACTCATTTATCGCAGGAATATGAATATATTTGCATTTCTCCTTCTGTGTTACCAAATATAACCCCTGTGCTTACTTCATTTTGACCTTCGCTTCACCTTGTCATTCCAGAGGAAGCCTCTCAGTGTTCAATGTCACAATAAAACTCCATATCAGACTCTAACGCCGACAGAATAACAAGCATCTCCGCACCATGAGAGCAATGCACATGGATTAGATGATGCATAATTTACAGGGCTCTGTCGCAGAATGACATTTCAGGGGTTTGACTACCTGCTATATATGCCGGGTTTGATTTATGGTTTATGAATATGATTTAGAGATTGTGCTGTGTCTTCGCCTCCATCAGCACAGCTACTGCACCAACCGCCATCCTTAGTTTCAAACCTCTGCCACACGTGTGTGTGTGTGTGTGTGTGTGTGTGTTTGCAGACATGTGTAATTTAGGTAAGATATGATGCTGAATGTTAATAACAAATTTATGAATAAACAGCTCAAATGTTGATTTCTGTTCAGCACACAGCAGACAGAGACAGGGACTAATCTGTGGAGTAACACCTTTAGGATTTACTGTAGTTATGCTTGAGTCGACAGTGAGTCTACAACAGAATGACCCACGTTTTCCTGCTTTTTCAAAAGGAAATAAATAATAGAAAAAGAGCAAAAGTTTGTTTGTATGAATTACCGCTGCACATGCACACGGCTGAAGCAACAACTGCAAGTATTTTTGTACCGTACTTAAATACAAGGTGTTTTCCTGAGTATTTCCTTTTTATGCTACTTTAATGTACCTCTACTTCACTGCATTTCATAAGGAAATATTGCATTTTATACTCCTCTGTGTTTATTTGGGAGCTTCTAGTTACTTGTCAGATTAATCTTTAGCACACATATAATCTCATAATAATCTGTCATATAATGAAATGATGCTTTACTGTAGATTAAACCACTAAACAGCGTATAAAGTGAAATTAGCTCCGTCTTCATACATAATGTGTCAGTGCTAACAATTAAATAATATATGATCATGACGCTGATACACATTATTTACTTTTGATACTGCAGGTACATGTAGTCTCGGTACTTTTGCCTCAGTAAAGTTTTGAGGTAGGACTGACTTGTTTTTGTAGTATTTTTACATTGTGGTATTGATATAAAAAAAAAACATGGGTGAACTATTGTTTGTGTATATGTTTACATCTTTATCTTATATCAGGGTTTTCTGCATATATATGTCCTACATACATACATTTTCTTTTATAGGATATTGACTCTAATTCATTTTAAGATTATTTTAAGTTTTTAGATTTTCTTTAAAGTAGCTGAAGTGTATTTTTGGGTCTGCCTCAGTGTATAAATGGTGCTGAATAAGATGACTGATGAAAGAATAATGGGCCTGGTTAAATCACCGCGTTTCAATAAATACAACAGTAAAAAAATAATAGATAAAAAACAAAGGCAAGAAACAGCAAACGTGCCATCTTGATCTGTATTTTTTATTTATTTATTTTTAGCGTTTATTTCGGTCCTGGGCATCGTGGAGGAGGGAGGGGGAGGAGGGGGGCATGATGTTTGACAGCCTCGCAGTGCATGCTGGGACATATCGCGCTCTTGTTTACAGACGTTGGACACAGAGGATAAAATGCTCTGACTTTATTAACAAAGAGCGTCACCGCTTCCTAACGTTAGCACACTTTATATCTCATCCAGGCTGCGCGTCGCTGATCAAACCGGAGCTGTTTCAGCTGAATGTCGCTCAAACAGCAGCTCTGCGACTGACAGGAGGTGTTTTTGCACCGTCACTGACAGACAGGCAGGCAGACAGACAGACAGACAGACAGGACCGTGATCCTGCTCAAATCACAGGTTAGTACACGAAGCTAACCGAGACGTGACACCGAAGTTAACCTTATTCCATGTTGCGTTCACTTCCGTAGCTTTTTTGCTAATGTGACAGTAAGCTAGCTTGAAAGTGGGAAAGCAGCGTCACTTCAGCGCTGCGTGGCGGCTCGCGACAGTCTGCTGTCAACTTATTGCAATATCATGTTAGTGGTGAAACGTGGCTAATGAGTAAGCAAATACATGTAACTTAACCAGGCTTCATACATTGATATATAATAATAATTATTATTATTTCTTGTCTTTTATGTAGCATCTTGGAGGAAACCCCTCGTCCGATTTACATTAATATTAATACCGTTTTTGGCGTGACACAGCCGCCTTCATCTCTGCCTCTCGCCGCCCTGATAAAGCCACCCTTTCCCGGAAAACAAACAGTATCTGGAGCCGAAGGTTAACCGCTGGCTCCACACACAGAAAGGAGTCTGAACATGAGCTTTTTTCCCCTCACATTAAAGCTCCGACATCGGTCCGTGAACATGTCACAGAGCGTGAAAGCTGGCTTTGGTTTGCGCGCACACTCAGACCTCTCCAGCTCAGCTGTACGCTCGTGGCTGTTGAGTTTAGCCTTTTTCCACTTTGCCGATGTTCAAATGTCACTGAATAATCAGTTTATCATTAATTATTGAATACCTGTAGCCACCACACAGCAGCAGGGAGGACGCGTGCGTCTCCAGATGAGGAACGGGCACTTTTACGCACGTGGCACGGCAGTGCGAACTTTATTTGTAAGAGCCAGGACGACATTGTTGGGGCGGGGAGGGGGCGTTAATCTCATATTTCATTTTATGTTTTTGTTTGTTTGTTTGTTTGTTTGTTTGTTTTAAAGTCTTATTCGAAATATCTCAGCATATTAACAGCATGGTGAAAATCTGACCGGCTACGCACAGCTGATTGGCTTTTACGCACGGTGACGTGAACAGTTGTTGACACTGTAAAATAAGGAGTGAGACAGCTCTTCAGTTTTGTTGCCTCACTCCGCATTCAAAATAATAAAATGCATGAAATGGAGCCTGATGCAGCACAACATCACATATTGAATCTGTTGACTAATGTAAAAGCAGCAGTTTCTTTTATTCACAGAGGAAGTAACGTTTTTGTTTTTTTTTCACATTATTGCTGAACATTTCTTTCAGAGGACTGTAAATTGGGCCTGCAGGAGAATTCCTGAATCCAGCCGAATGTAAGTCAGTCAGTTTGGACCTGCACTCATACTAGTTGCTGAACTAATATACATGCAATTAGTTAAACTAATATTTCTGAGTTTCACCATTTGATGTCTTCACCTGTGACATCATTATGTCTTAAAACAAGATCATGTTTAGATGTGCTTGTTCCGTATTCATCTCTGCTGGGTAGCAGAATTCGTTCAGCGTCTCATTATCTGCATTGCGAGAATGTGTTTATGCTTCTTTTTTCTAACCGTAGAGGCCTCGTCAGTCTGACTTCCTGTTCCAATGTCTCACGCAGGAACAGAGCGGC
Organism: Chaetodon auriga; assembly: GCF_051107435.1. Lineage (NCBI taxonomy): Eukaryota > Metazoa > Chordata > Actinopteri > Chaetodontiformes > Chaetodontidae > Chaetodon > Chaetodon auriga. Next base: position 26,604,139 of record NC_135076.1, read on the forward strand.
TGCAAAGCATCTAATTGAGCGCTACTTTCGGCAGTTAACTGAAGGCTGTGGAAATGGCGACTGCACGAATGAGTTTTGCGCATCATGTAGTGATTTCCAACCTCTGGATAACAATTCAGCAGCCGCCAAAGCGCTTGAGCTGTTTAAGATTAATGCCAAACTCTGCAGCTCTCACCCGTCCAAGAGAGAGTCTGACGCCCCACATTCAGACTCCAGTGCCAATGAAAACGCTTATCTGGACGGTAAGATGAGCGATATGGACCTTCTTCCCCACAAAGAGGACTTCTCAGGTACCGTTAAACTGACTCTTATGGATGCTGACTTCCTGTAAGTTCACTGCTAACTCGGTTTTTCTCTTCCTGTTCGGTCCAGATCTTCATTACCTCACAGAGAACACTGTATGTATGATCCTGAGTTTCTGTGAGGAGGAGGAGGACTACTCTGCTCTCATCCGCATCATCGGCAGGATTTTCTCCAGCACAGAGTCCCTGATGAAGAGCTTCAGGAAGGATGAACCCAACACTACTGAAAACCTGGACTCTCTGAAGCAAACAGATGTGGACAAACACGAGAAGCAGAGCGAGCAAACCTCTGAGACGATGGGTGCTTCTTCTGCAGCTGCTTTGCCAGACGGGGGTCCCAGTGAAATGTTGAACCCTTGTGAGGTTTCAGTGGACATCTCTGCCGTGAGGAGGGTCTACGACAGACTTCTATCCATCGACCAGGTGGAGGCAGCTCTTGTTAACGCACTCATTTACCTCACTCCAAATATGGAACTTGACCTTGAATACCTTGATGTGTACGAAACAAACCCAGATTACCTGAATATCTTCATCATCGTGATGGAGAACAGTAACCTCCACAGCCCAGAGTACCTGGAAGTGGCTTTGCCGCAGTTCTGCAAGGCAATGAGCAAACTGCCGGTGACTGCGCTCGCCAGGCTGTCAAAGGTCTGGTCCACGTTCGGTCTCCCGCACATCCGCCGAATGATGGAGACCTTCCAGCAGCTCATCACTTTCACGGTCGTCAGCAATGAATATGATGGCGAAAACCTGGTAAATGATGACGAGACGGTGGTGGCTGCGACGCAGTGTTTAAAAGTTGTCTTCTACGCAAGCATCCAGAGTGGAGATGTGGACGTGGAGCACAATGAGGAAGAGGAGGAGGACTCTGAGTCCGATGAGATCACCCTGCATGAGCTGCTGGGCGAGGAGCGGCTCTATAAGAAGGGTCCGCGGGTCGATCCTCTGGAGAAAGAACTGGGCATCAGACCTGTAGATAGCATAAAACCGCTCATCCCCTTTGAGGATTTTGTCAATGAGTCACTGAACGAAGTGGTGGAGATGGACAAAGATTTCACCTTCTTCAAGGTTGATGCCGAAACCAAGTTTTCTTTCCAGACCTGCCCCTTCATCCTCAATGTCATCACCAAGAACCAAGGACTGTACTACGACAACAGGATCAGGATGTACAGCGAGCGGCGCCTCACGGCCCTCTACAGCATAGTCCAGGGCGAGGAGCCCAACCCCTACCTGAAGCTCAAAGTGCGCCGAGATCACATCATCGACGACGCCCTCGTGAGAGTGAGTTCCGGTGTGATGTGTTCCTGTTGCACGTGCATGGGGTGTCAGATTTAGGCTCGGTGCTGCTGTGATTGTCACTGAATTCAAACCCCGTGTTGCAGCTGGAGATGATCTCCATGGAGAACCCGTCCGACCTGAAGAAGCAGCTGTTTGTGGAGTTTGAGGGGGAGCAAGGTGTAGACGAGGGAGGCGTTTCAAAGGAGTTCTTTCAGCTGGTCTTGGAGGAAATTTTCAATCCCGACATAGGTGAGACAGGAAATGACGAAAGTTTTTTTTATCTTTGGACGGAGCTGAGCTAGCTGTTTCCCCCTGTTTCCAGTCTTTGTGCTAAGCTAAACTAAGCTAAGCTAATGCCTGTACCATCATATTTACTGAACATACATTAGAGTGGTGTCAATCTTTTCCTCTAACTCAAGCATTTGCTGTGTTTCTCTCTTTCTGCTTGCCTCTCTGAGCAGGAATGTTCACCTACGACGACGAGACGAAGCTTTTTTGGTTTAACTCCTCCTCGTTGGAGAATGAGGCGCAGTACACTCTCGTTGGACTCGTCCTGGGACTCGCCATTTACAACAACTGCATCCTGGACGTGCATTTCCCGATGGTGGTCTACAGGAAACTCATGGGCAAGAAAGGGACCTACCTGGACCTGTCAGACTCTCATCCAGTACAGTAACTTTCTCCTAAGTTCATATACAGTGAAAGACAGACAGCAGTTCTGTGTCTCCAAACGTTTTGGAGAAACCTTCCTTTGCTTTATGCTTCTGAAACATCTGAAACGAAAATGATTCAGCACAAAACAGTTTGCACAGTCTTTCATCAGCATTGTGCTGGAGCCGCTGAACATTATGGGAAACACACGTCTTTGTTGATTCCACTCTCACATCCATACGGTAAAGGTGAAGCTTAAACCAGGTGTAGCTGCAACGATTAATTAATTGATCAGATGTTAACTATGAAATTAACTGCCAGCTATTTTGATAATCAGTTTGAGTACTTTTTAAGAAAACAAGTCAAAATTTTCTGGTTCTGTTCTCTTAAATTTGGAGTTTTTGAAAATAATCATTGGTTGCAGTCCTACACGCAGCAGCCTGTTAGCTTAGCATAAAGGCTGGCAGCAAGAGCAACGGCAATCTTGGCTCATGTCTTGTCACGTGACAGGCAACAGGTGGAGACTCCAGGAAGTCAGACAAGGCCAACAGACACCCCCAGCACATAAACCCCCATAAAACTGTAACTTTTCTGTTTGATTTTGTGTGGAAATGAGACATAATGTGAGTTTTAGAGGTGCTGGTGGGTGGGCAGAGCCAGGCTAGCTGTTTCCACTCTGTATGCTAAGCTGTCATATGGCTGTAACCTCACATTTAATGAACAGGAAAGCAATGAAGCACATCCCCCAAAATCTCCAACTATCCCTGTAACATCAGATTATTCTTCTTCTTCTTTTCTTCTTGCAGCCTCTCTACCAAAGTCTGAAGGAGCTGCTGGAATACAGCGGCAACGTGGAGGAAGACATGATGCTCACCTTCCAGATATCACACACAGACCTTTTTGGAAGCCCGGTCTTATATGACCTAAAGGACGAGGGAGACCAGATCCCTGTTACTAAGGAGAACAGACAGGTCTGAAACCCTTCGTGTGAAGACCACTCAGGGTCATTAAAAATCTTTGTTTCTGAGATGAGGAGCTGCAGCAGATTTTAATGGTTTGATTTAAATGCACATTTCAGACATGCAGCAGCAGGAGCTTGATGTATATGAAACAGCTGGAAATGATGTAGTTCCATTCTGCCGGCCGTCTTTTCTCTGTGGAGATAAAGTGTATAGACTTAAAGTACACAGAGTACACTGGCTCACAAAGGTTCACGTTCACTTTACTGCGGTTATGAAAGGAAGTAAATAACAAGCTCTTGCTTTTCTGTACATTTAACAGACGTTTTTGTTTTTAATATCTCTGATTCCCAGGAGTTTGTGGACCTGTACGCCGAGTACATCCTGAACAAGAGCGTGGAGAGACAATTCAGAGCCTTCAAGAAAGGTTTCCTCATGGTCACAAATGAGTCCCCGCTGAAGTATTTGTTCAGACCTGAGGAAGTGGAGCTGCTTATCTGTGGAAGCAGGGTGAGGAAACAAACCTTCGTTTAGGTTTTTACTACTTTATTGTCACCGGTGTTTTATGACTTACAGAGCGATCTCTTCCCAGAAACTTGACTTTGAAGCACTTGAAAAGACAACAGAGTACGATGGAGGTTATAGCAAAGACAGTCAAATCATCAAGTGGGTCTGATTTTTCCTTTTTCCGCACACACAGCACAGCAGTTTTAAGCAGCAGCTCATAAATGTTATCAGTCGGGTCATTGCTGTTTAAAGTCGTCTTTTATTTTCTGCACGCAGAGACTTCTGGGAAACGATTCACTCGTTCGGAGAGGAGCAGAAGAGGCTGTTTCTTCAGTTTACCACCGGCACAGACAGAGCGCCGGTCGGCGGGCTCGGCAAATTAAAAATGATCATCGCCAAGAACGGCTCCGACACAGACCGGTACGGAGCAGTCGGCCTTTTTCTGGTTTTATTTCGATATTTCCAGGCACAATAGACGATTGTCCACCATTTTTTAGAGCAAGCACACGTCTAAAAATACAGCGGTTCAGTTGTTTTGTCCTCGTGTCGGTCACAGTGAGATTCACGAGCTCACGTTCGTCCTCTGTTTCAGGTTACCGACCTCTCACACCTGCTTCAACGCACTGCTGCTCCCAGAATACTCCACCAAGGAAAAACTGAGAGAAAGACTCCTGAAGGCCATCACCTATGCCAAAGGATTTGGGATGCTGTGACAGACCCACAAAGAAGGTTTTCTGGCAGCATTTTAACACAAAAAAGGGCGAATCCAAAAAAAAAAAAAAGAAAAACCACAGAGATGAAATGAAATAAGATGCTGCAGTAACCCCGTGCCTGACCGACCGTTAGCAGTCACGCTCCGCCGTCGGCCGCTCCACTTCCACCGCTCATTAGGTTTCCCAAAGAGTTTAACACGGCACTTTTATTTTCTCTTGTGTGCTTCTGTTTCTTGCCAAACATGAACAATATTTGATTTGTGAAACTGTGAAAGTGCACTTATACACAGGATTTTAGTGAATGCCATCACACACAGTGTATTTATTTATTGACTCAGTTTGAATGTCCTCGTGTTTTTCACTTCTTTGCGGCGTAGCAGTGTTCAGTCTTCGGGCTCTCCTCCCTCACCTGAGTGGACTGAGCATTATGGTGCTACTTGGTTACAAATGTCATTGTGGTAAATGGAGGTGAAGCCTTTTATATTACTGCTAACCCAAACAGCCTCACTGACAAGCTCATACTTTAAGTATTTCCTGTCAGTGCGCAAACTCACCAATAACATGAAGGTTATTTTAAAGTATTTCTGTCTTGTGCCCCTTGTATTACATAGAAATGAATACTGTGTGTTGTGAAACAGTGAACCTGACCTGATAGAGTGGTTTCGATAGCTTGCCGGGTTTTAAAATGTACTTACTGACTGGTCGGGTCAGACTTTCACATCCTGAAAGAAGTGTTTCTCTTCCCTCGGTTTGTTTGCTGTTCAGTGTTTCTCATTGCACATTTGTATGTGCAGTTTCCAAATGTGCAATGCCTACGAGTCACATGACATGTTTTATTTGGCCAAATATCTCAGGTACATAAAGAATGTGCAGATAATGTGAAACTAATGTAAAGCAACTGTTATGCAAAGTAAATAAAGGTGAAAAAAACACCAAATTTCTCATTAATATACACTGAAAGAGTTTCCACTAACAGCATGTGATAATCAGTGTTTTTAATGTTAACAGATCACATGACTGTGTGATGCAAAAGGGACAAATCCCACGAGAATTATCACTCGACTCTGTTCCTGACAGCTCCACGTAGCTTTATGGCATCTTCCAGCTTCCTGTTTTGTTCATGCAGTGCACAGCTTCACTGTTCTCGGCTGCAGCAGGCCACTGTTTTCAGCAAAAAGCTCTAAAACTCTCATCCACTACCGGCCAGCACCAAACAGCAGACAGACCATGTTAGCAGCTAGCTAGGGAACATACTGGAGGGATCACACGCAGAAGCTAAAGAGCCAGATATTTTAATTCATTTAGTCCCATAAACTGAGCCAAAAGGACAGTAAATATCAGTGTTACATTCGCCAGGTGGACAGAACCTCGAGTCCAGGTGAGTGTCAGTAAACAGTGTTAGCAAGACAACTTCAACAAAGTGTCAGTGTAGTCAGCTTGTTTCTGCTGCCCTCAAGTGGCCAAAGTTAATGCAGGTTTGGAGGTCTGGAAAGTCCTCAAAGGCATCATTTCAATCAAAGTTTGGTGATAGTTTTTGGGTAGTTTGGTCACTGTCAATCAAATCACAACCATGCAGACCTGACGAAGGAGACTGATCCATTTTTTTAGTGTCAAACTTGTTGCTTATGAAGATTTACAGTTTAGTAAGACTCAATGCAAAACGATCATTGACTCACTGCTGCAGATAAGTGCTTAAAACTTCCATTCTACAAAATGACTGTAGACACATGCAGGATATGTTTATGAACATTTCAATGTTTATTCACATATAGCAATTTACAACTGATGCATGCTGATAACAACTTATAAACATTTGGGTTCATTTTGTACATTCACATACAGTATCAAATGGATATTGCAGTTGCATTGTTATGTATTGTAGTTTCATATATATATATATTTTATTTTTTAGGGAAAAATGTCAATACGGATCAGAAGAAAACTTATTCTACGCCTTTTTTTTGCATACACGAGTGCTTCTGATCAACATGCTCAAGCAGTTTCATGACAACATGATAGTGGCTGTCAACCATACGCACAAATGTATTCATATGCTGCATACACTGTACACAATTTGACACATTATGATGATAATAAACGGATGTATAAATATAGAAACATGGGCCTTTAAAAAGTGTCACTCTACTATTCTAAATGAAAAATCCCTTCATTTCCTGTAAAGTCCTCGGGCATCTCTCATGTTACTGCACTTTTTTGTCTTTGTCAGCCACCACTTCTTCCAGGTCTTCCGGCCGTATGGATTTCACTTTGGTCTCCATCTCTGTGACCCTCTGCTTCATCCTCGTCTGGCTGGAGGTCAACTCCGCCATCAGCTTTGCGAACTTGACCTGCAGGGTGTCCATGTTGCTCTGCAGTTTGACGATCTTCTCCTCTATGTCCTTGGGGTCGGCACCGGCGTTGGCGACCGCCTCGTCGATCAGGTTGTCTTTCATCAGGATGGCTTTCCCCTTCTCCTCCAGAGCTTTTTTGGCCTCTGGATACTCAGTGAGAGCTTCCATCAAGTCGTCCTTGGACAGGGCAAAGAGATCAGAGTAGCCTACGCTTCGGATGTTGGCTGTTCTCCTGTTGCCTGCTTTACTGCCCTTGATACCCAAGATGCTGATTTCCCCAAAGTATGCACCATCACTGAGCACTACAAACTGAGTGACGCCGTCGTCAGCCACCACAGCTAGCTTCCCTTCCTTGATGATGTACATCTCCCTGCCAATATCCCCCTTCTTACAAATGTAATCTCCAGGACTGAACACTTGTGGCTGCAGCTTGAGCACCAATTCAATCAACAGTCCGGCTTCGCAATCTTGGAAAATACGCACTTTTTTCAGCGTATCCAAATGGACGTTGATGGCGATCTCAGCCTTGAGCTTGTCTGGGAGGTTCTTCAATACCTCCTTCTCATCACAGGTCTTCTTCTCGGTCCACAGGTAGTCAAACCACTTGATGACCCTGGCCTCCAGGTCTTTGGTGACCTTTCGAAACTGCATGTACTGCTTTATGGAGTCGATCTTTGCCTGGAACTCAGCGCGAGAGGCGTTCATGTTGGAGATCATGGCACCGACGTTACCGACAATACTAGCAAAGATCAGCACACCAGTGAGGAAGTCGGAAATGACGAAGAGGTATTCAACATCCCTGACTGGCGGAGGCGTCTCTCCAATGGTGGTGAGGGTCAGTGTGGACCAGTACAAGGAGTAGATGTACTTCCTGGCCAAGCGGCCGTGCTCCGGGTGGCTGATATTGGGATATACCCACGTGTCAGTTCCAAAACCGATGGTTTTTGAAATGGCAAAGAACATACAAGCATTCCAGTGGATAATAATGAGGATATAAAGTACGAGATTGCTGATACGAAACATGTTGGGGAAGCTGGTCCTGGTTTCAGTCCGTTCGAAGAACTCAAAAAGCCTCGAGATTTTGCAAAGACGGTTGAATCTGAACTCGGGGTTGTTGAATCCGAATTTCAGAAACAGCAGATCAGTGGGTATCATTGAGATCATATCGTACTTGAACTGAGATGTTGATCTGTATTTAGTTCTCAGCTTCTTGGCGTCTTTTACCAGCAGGCCTTGTTCCAGATAACCTGAGGGACAAACACCAAATTAGGAGCCAAATCCAAAAGTACAACGGGTACAAGCTGTGTCTACGACTTCTGTCCAGAATCTGACCTGTTCTTGATCTGACAAATGTGTCTGCGTAGTAGATAACGTCTGAGGTGTAGTCCAAGACTATCCAGAGTTTTGTATATGTGTCCTGGAGCTCGTTAAAACAGGCTCTAGAAGACAAAGAGAACACGTCTCAAATTTCATGAACGTCCCACTGAGTGAAGTTTTAAAGTCTGTTAAATCGACAATACCTTGTTACAATCAACATCAGGTTATAAAATACTGGGCCTGCGATGATGGTCAGCCATCTGTAGTACTGGTCTGCGGCTGGATCCATAATCCAGATTTCTTTCCTGAAAACAACACAAAATTACTTGATGTTGTCACAAGATTTTGTAAAAACATATGTTTTCGGTCCCGACAGACTGAATCTAGAGGTATACTTACGGTGGCTCCTCTTTCTTTTTATCATCTTTCTTATCATCTTTCTTGTCGTCTTTCTTCTCGTCTTTCTTCTCATCCTTTTTCTCATCTTTCTTCTCGTCCTTCTTCTCCTCTTCCTTCTTGTCCCCATCTTTCTTCTCTTCTTCCTTCTTGTCCCCGTCTTTCTTCTCCTCCTCCTTTTTCTCATCTTTTTTAATCTCCTCTTTTTTGCTACAGACCACAAGATTAGTTTTTCATGGTTGTAAAAAAGGACGGCGGTGGTCTATGGGTGGCTTTCAGAGGGCTGGCAGACTACATGGAGGGGGTCTAGTGCAGGTTTCACAGCTTGGGGTTCGAGGCTTTGTTGGATGATCTGGTGCTGTTCGTGCATTTGTCCAGCAGGTGGCAACATAACACAGGCAAGTCTCCATGTCTTCTTTCAGTTTACCTCTTCAAAACAGCTACTGGCTATCAGGGCATTTCATATCTAATTATTCCCCAAATGTTAAATCAGAACAGTGCACCAAAAAATCCTTTAAGCAAGCAAAGGGGACAGAGGTTTTATCTGTCTAATGCAGGAGGAGACACCAAAAAGGAACTTACGTGCTATAAGCTATGCTATTTACTGCAGAATACACCACATTAGCTACACAGTACACACAAAACTGCTAACGTCCAGCATGATCCATGACTCGTTTTTCTACTCTACCTCTATTTTCATTCTATTTTCTGACAGATATGCACACACTTACTCGTCTGTGTTGTTGCAGTTATTCATGTTGTAAGTAGCTAGCGGCCACTTACTGGCAAGGCTTTGGAAAGAGATGAAGAACAAGACGTTTGCTCGGAGAACCTTCTCAGTGTCAGACGTTACAGCTAAGTACATTTTCCAACTTGCAGTCCCTTTTTCTGGTGTTGACTAATCATTTATCGCTTGTTGCATGCTAAATGTCAAAAAAATCTTCTTGAACTCCGATGCCGTGGGGTGGCTAGCTAACACCGTCCGTCATGTAAAACCACATAAGACCTTTAGCTGGTGGTTACCAGCAGAGCAGCATCATAGTAGCAGGTGTTTAGAGGCAAAAACTTTGTCTACATTTCCAAAGAACGTAATTTCACCCTCATTCACCTCCTCCTGATCTAAAAGCTCTTCTTTTCAGCCATCCAATCACACGTCAACGACTTGATTTAAATCCTCGTAATCGAACCCCGTCCGCGTTCTGTTTCGTCCAGAAATACGTCACTTTACTGGAGCTAAAGACGCTCTATGAGACTTCTATGTCACTTTCTCCTTCCATTCAACCCTGTTTGTCTCAGCAAAGCTGTGGCAGCAATTGTTACGCCTGTTTTAGAGTTTAATTGTCCTGTTTGGTGGGTTTGTGTTAAATTTTTCACAAACCACAGTGTGAGTCTTTAGGCTGTGGTCTAACGCACCGTCGCACTGACCGGTACTCACTTTCTCTTACGGGTTGTGTCGCCGTGGCCCACAGACTGGGCATTGCTCTCTCGACTGGGGATGTCTTTGAGCTCGGGGCCTCTGAAGCGCTCGAGGAAAGAGTCGTGTCGCTCTGCTTCAGGGTTCGCTCTGTGAGAAGCCCAGTTCCACAGCATGAAGAAGAAGTAAGAGAGCCTGGAGGGTTAGCAGGAGGTAAAACGGAACAAGGTGACACCTGTCTAGTCTAGGACTGAACTGTCAGTCATCAAATCTCAATGAATGTGTAAATACCAGTGGTGGAGGAGGTATTCAGATCTTATATTTACATAAGAGCACCAGTACAATAGAGTAAAATATTAGCATACATACTGATGCATCAGTGTGGAAGCAGCATTATACTGGCGGCGGAGATGTTTTATTTTTGTTATATACTGTTTAATGAGGTTGTTTAGTCCAGTGGTTCTGAGCCTACGGCTGCTTCAAAGGGTCACAAGATGAATCCGAAAGGTTGTGAGATGATTAATGGAAGAGGAAAGAGGAACTTTTCCAACTTTGGACTTTTTGCTTTCGTGTGACATATTGACATGTGACCTTTTTGGTGCTCAGACAATTATTTAAATGAAGCAGTTTTGTAACCGCTGGTTTATTCTTTAACAACGTGTTGTATTTTAGAAGCTTCTCATATGTTTTTATGACAAATCTTTATCAGAATTGTAATCATTAACTAGCTGTCAAATGAACAATAGTTAACCCTCGAGTAGGAGTAAGTTGGGACAAGAGCAACAAAATGACTGGGAAAGATGTGGAATGCTCCAAAAACACCTGGTAAACAGGTTGACTGGTAACAGGTGATCGTGATTGGGTATGAAAGGGGCATCCTGGAAGCTGAGCTCAGTAGCTCAGAGGCCAGGATGGAACGAGGTTCACCGCTTCTCAGGGACACTTGACTGAATTCTGATTTTATTTCCACTGAGACCAAACTTCAATCAGTGTTGTAGAATAAAATGGAAATACTCAATACAAAATTGTACACTACTTAAGTAAATGTACTTTCCACCACTGGTAGATACCAAGAGCTTTAAAGTATTAGTACAGAAGTTTACCTGGCCATTACACCAGCACCTGTAAATGGGTCTCTGTGGGACTCTGAAGACAGCGCTCTCTCAGAGTTGTCTTCACAAAGAGACCGAGACCTGGAAGACAGCAGGTGAGAGAAAACAGAGGTCGTCAAAGGTACAGAAAATGTGTCTTCAGCTATCAGAACAACGCACAAGGCTGTGATATGGCCGAAACGTGGTCAAAAGTTTCCAAAATCTTGACCTAAAGGTAGCAAACTTGAGTTTCGTGGTGATATCAGACCTGCAGTCTCCATTTTCGATGACAGCCAGCTCCTCATCGTGTGTGTTGGTGGACAGCTGCTGTCTGCTTAAAGAGGAGTTTTCACTGCAGATTTTCGCCATGTTGTCGTGTCCAGCTCCGCTGGCCTGGAGCGCACAGAGAAAAACACGCCATAAGGCTGCGATGTGACAGCGCCAACGTCACATTTTACATCATCGCACAGCAAGAAGACACTTCCCTCATGAGAGCTGTGTTGTTGATTACTGAGCACCACTTTTCGCTGTGTGTCTGAGAGTAGCACCTAAAAATACATCCTCATTATGTCCTTAACACTAAACAGGATCAGTGCCCTCTCTCTGTGAACCATCAGCTGGTTTTTAAAATAACTAAGCTATGGCTTACAGGTAGACTGGAGTTGCTATGTTCAGCCCTGTATACAGCAGGTTAAGTCCATTAGGTCACCACTTAAAGAACAGGTATAGCTGTGCGTGGCTGAGGGCAGCGACTCTTCAGTTCTGGGTAGAATCCTGAGAAGCAGCCAGATCAGCTCCTGTAAATCCTCCAGGAACTGCATTCAAAAAAAGCTGATTTTAACGTTATGATACAGCGCAGATGCAAATTAGACAACATTTCCAGCCAACTACATTTCTAAAACTGCAACGTGTTTTCGTACTGACTCACTGATCTCAGGGGAACACCAGTGGTTGTAACACGTGCACACATGTAGATTAGTGCTAATACCAGGGAGTTAAGCAACCCCCACTGAATTAAATCACACTGACAATCACCAAGAAGCCAAACGCTTGAAGGGTGACCGAAGGTAAAGCCAGCGCTGTCTGCACTCTGAATATGAGTCACATTATCATCTCTGATCCTGACAATACATATCTGTGAAAAGCTGAAACCAGATCAGGATGTCATTCATGTTTTTTTCTATATTTCCTGCCTTTGACAAAAACTATTAAGACACAGTCTGGACAATGATGCTGCAAAATCGAGAAATATTTAAATTCATGCCCCTTCCTTCATTTCCATTTGAAAGGGTTTTTAAATCATACCAAAATCAATTTTAAAAACATTTATACAATCACATATTTGCATTTTAGTGAGCATAATTTTTCCACAGATGGAATTTTAACATAAAAAAACACTTTGTTGGAAAAAGTCTTACGTGTTGAAGTCCAGTAATAATCTGAAAGAACTGAACTCAGTGATGCACAGAACCTGAGCCTGACTCATATCTGCCTTCTGAACATGACGACGATGATGATGAGTTTATCAAAATCAGTCTCTGATATCCTTTTGTGACTGTTTAACTGCTTTAAATGACGGTGGCTTTTGTTCTCGGAGATTAGTTTCTCAGCTGCAACCAGGTGTCAGGACTCACTAAGAGGCTTGAGACTTGTGCCTGTAAGTTTATCACATATACTCCCAGATATACTGGAACAAAGACCTCAGTGCATCAAGCTGTAAATGCACCTGTTGATCTGATGATGGTTAAATGTACTGTTTGGTCTGGATTCATATGACACTGACATATCCTGTTGTTCTTCACTTTATGTGTCTCCATGTGTCAATATGTTGTCTGTAAAGGCTCAACAGGAGTTGTTTCTGTCATCTACACTCCGTGTTTGCTGTTAATGCACATTTCTGGTCGTTTTTAACAGCTTCAGTCAGAATTTATTTGAGCAATAATAAAGCTGTTGCTGCGACAGACTGCAGAACAGCGGAAAGCTAAAGCAGATTTCTGTCCTAAACTGAGCCATAAACCTAAGTCAGAGCTTTAAAGGACAGTTTGAGAGGCAGAAATCCTGAAAGTGTCTGACGCATCCTCCTGTTTTCTGTGTCTCTGCATCCAAAAGTCAAACTGTTGCGCATTCCCAGCTCACCTGTTTGAAGCCTTTTCACAATGAGTTTTGTAATCCGACCAAGCAAGCAACTCCCCTCTGGTTGTGTCTGTATAATCCCATCTTCACCGCAGAAATGTCACATATTTCTCCAGAGGAAATATTTCCTAATACTTTGTCCGAGCGCAGCGTCACCAAACCCATCGATGGCGGCTGTCCATGACCGGCAGCGGCGGGTCTGCTGGGTGAGGAGGGTGAGGAGGGTGAGGAGGGTGACGAGGCAGCTGACAGGTCCCAGATCAGACTGGGGGAGGAGACGTGTGCATCACAGTACCTGCCATCACTGACCGCAACTCACAGCACAGACTCCAGCTGACTGCAGGGATCACAAGACGCGTTTTAAAACGATGTCTGAAACCACGAAGAAGAAAAGTTTAATATAAAATTACAAAAAAAAAACAAACAAACCCTAAAATACTGATGAGAGCAATTCAGAGTACTGAAATATGACATGAAGATTAATGTTTTTATCCGGGAAAAACTGTCAATCACAGCTGGAATGTAACAAAATACATCTGCTACATATAACGAAGCACATTTACCACATGTAACAAAGTACATCTACTGCATGTAACATAGTACATCTACTGCATGTAACATAGTACATCTGCTACATGTAACAAAGTACATTTACTGCATGTAACAAAGTACATGTACATCTATTATGCAGATTTGACGAACTTGTACTTTACAACTGTTTTGGGTTTAACAGAACAAAGTTAAAACTAACTCCACCTCAACCAGCTGAAACAGGAGACCAGTACACATTAAAGTGTTGTTAATTATAATCCAGTCATATCATTCAGTGGCTCTCAAACGTTTTCTTTCACTAATCACTAATAATGATTTGGGAAGCAACAAACAAAAAATGAATTGAAATTTAATGAAATAACGGTCAGGACGAGAGCGTCAAATTCTTGTTTGTTTATTTCCTCTGTGTAGACGATATTCAGCTCAATTCAATTTAGTTTCACTCCATGTTTTTCTCCTGATCATCTACGACCCTCCTGCAGTGGCTCTATGGCCCCTCAGAGGGGCCCGACCCCCAGTCTGAGAACCACTGACAAAATACAATGAAGTAACACTGACAGCAAAACAAGTATGTTTACTTTTGATACTTTTAACTGTACTTTTTAGTACACGAAGTACTTTGTACACCACTTTAATCAACATAATCTGGACTTTTTACAAGCATTTCCTGCCATGACGTCACGACCAGCAGGGTGGAAAAGTAAACCTGTCAGGATTCACTTTAATTCCAAATCATCCAAACTCATTTTTGCTTTCTCTCATGATAATAACGTCTTTCTTCCTCACCGCAGTGCAGATATCACAGGACTGTTTAATGTACTTCTCGAACATCACTTTCAATACTGCTGCACCAAGAAGCCAAGAGACATGAAGCATCCACACTTCAAATAGCTTTTTTTTTTTATTTTGGGTCGATAGACTGAGAGAAACATCCTCCATCACCATGTTTTTCTGTCAATGTACCAGCTCAGCAGCAGCATGTCACCCCCCCCCCCCCCCCCCCCCCCCCCCCACATCACCTGAAGCCTTAAGGTTAAAAGAGAAATCCCTTGGCAATACACGGCGCTGCACCACTAATCCCAGCTTAGACTTGAGCACCTATTTCAGCCATCTAATGCCCCCTCATAGATGTGGTCACTTAAAGATATGTCACTTCTGTGCATCATTTCAGCCTTTTGTGTCTGCGTTACACTAAATTCATGAAGTTATCTGTGGTCACCATTTTGACATATGAGCTCTTATTCTTATACGTGCACTCAGATATTTCTAACAATCATCTGTAGAAATCCTCCCCAGGATTCAGATATGAGCAATGATGCTGCAGAACCTGATCCTCTTTGTTTTTATATGCGTCTGCGGTCATCTCAAACTGAAGGGAATTAGCAGTGTAATAGACTTTAGGATTGTCCTCACTGAGAGTGGGTTTAGGGCAATCCATTAATAGAAGCAGTGTGCTGGATACACAGGAAAGGTGCTTATATACAGAGGTCTGTGGACACTGATAGAAAGACAGAACTTTTCTTTAAGCTTCTCCAAACGCAGTGTCTGATTTAAATATGATCGTATATTTGCTTTATGTGCAGCAAGCTTCTGCAGCATTTAATTCCCGGGTGTTGGATCTCTGTTCAAACTAACTGCAACAGATCATTATGGGGTCATTTTAACCGTTAACGTTGTTTAGAATGCTGTATTTCAATTAGCTGCTGTGGTAAAAAGAAAATCAAGAAGTGTCGATCAATCACTCCTCTCTCCTCCAAACCTCATTAGGTTTAGGACTGCCTCCAGGTGCAGAGATCTATTGAAAGCCTCTTTACATCTCTGCCAGAAGGCACATGGTAATTACTGCATCCTAAACCCTGCAGGCCTTCCCAGAGTGCACCGTGACACAGTGCAACAATTGTCTCCTGCACGCTGCCTTCATGTGCATTTCCAAGTCAATCAGACTGTGCAGCCCCTTCATGTACAAACCTCAGCCGTTCAACAATGAGCTGAATCCAAACTGATGTGATGAGGCTCTAATCAGGCCTGAGCCCCAGCTGGTAGCTCAGGCTTCACTGGGAAAAGTCTCAGATGGAGCCCAACATACAGTACACTGTGATGAGTTTGAGTCGTAGGACTAAAATCGTCCCTCATGTGTGCCTACATTAACTGGACGGTGATTCAAGTGGAGTAAATTCAAGAAATTCACTTAAAATCCAATGAGCCTGTTGCGGACTGAGGAGATGACATCATGGCCTGTATTTGAAACCTCCTTCTACAAACTGCCAGGAAACGCATAACATGCAGTATAAAACTGTTAAATGGATTTATTTCTCGGTATATGCTGAGTCAGACTTACGGCAAACCACCATGACTGTGCAGCGTCGCCTTACGCTCTGAAAACAGAGGAATTCTAACCGTGGCTGATGTGAACACATCGCTGCACACTGTGGCTGTGCAGGCTGGCACATCCTTGAAAGGTGTTGTTGTGAGTGTTGGTCTTCAGGTATGAATCTTTTTTCTTGGTAATTTGATTATGTCAAAGTCCAAACACCAAAAACAAAGGGAAGCTTCAGGTGTGTGCACGATGTGTGGTGTATATCAGACTTAATTAACCTTAATCCAAAAGAGGAAATTGGAGTTTGAAGAAAAAACATGCCATACGTGCCTGTGACGCTGAATTAGAGCTCCACAGTCAGACGTGTCCTGGCAGCAGTATCAGTTTAAGTGGCTGCTGTGAGTCCTCTTGAGCTGATGAGTTGCCCCCTGCTCATCAGATGCTGGGGATGATTACTTGTACCTTGTCATTGTTTTATACCAGACGGAGCCGATGATTTATCCTCTGCCAAACACTTACACAGGGTTGCCATAACAACCTCAAGGACAAATTTGTGGGCCTTCACCAGAGTCGTCAAACACGACATGTCAGACAGGAGGAAAATGTGCAACTGTGGTCCACAATCACTGCGTGTGCGAGGCTTTCCATTGATTTCAAGTTTCTGGTTGTGTAATCAGCCAAGCTTTTTTTGCTCCTACTTGCAATCAGTGGACAGTGTGAGTGTTTGCTTTGTGCTTTATGTTACACAGTGGTACAAGTGTATGATTGGCTGCTCGACTCTTCTGATGAGACGCCTTCCTAAAATCCATCTGGATTTATCTGCAGCTCCAAGTGAAGCTGCTGAGAGACACAGTAAAGAATGAACAGAGGGCGTGACGGAGGAGTGAGCAGGCAATAACGTGGGACGTAACCTCATTTGAATTTCATAGGTGAATATGAAATAACTAGTGTGAATCTACATGTACACACAGTAATGTACAGGTATGTAAAGAGAAATAGGAATGCATGTACGGTATGTAATGTACAGTACATGAACGTAAGGAGACGTGTCCATGCATGTGAACAATCAAAGTAACTACAGATGCTAATGTGTTGAAAAGGTTGGTATGAATGTTATTTATAATGTTATTTGCGGTACAAAACCTTGACGGTAAAAGAAGAGGAGCAAGCAAATTCAAATGCTCAACTGTGGGAGGAAAAAGGAAGTTCTGCAGGATGCATTTCAGTGTGTTTCTGCCCTCTGCAGGTAACCGATGAAATCACACCTAACAGTCCAGCAATGTGTCCTTACATGGGTTTAATCATGGTTAACAGGCCTTTCCCACAGTGACAGCCTGACTTGTCAGGGCAGGAAAAGCACAGGTGTAATAAGAACATTAACAATAGCTGAGTGTCATTGAGGTGTGGCAGGCAGCTTGTAAACTAAGCAGCAGGCCCGTAACTGTACCAGCAGTCATTCATTTCATCGGTGCCGTTCAAAAGGACGCTGTGAAAGCTGTCCTCATATCCGCTTCACCTTGTTCCTACGCGTGAATGTTTGAGCTTCACTGTGCAGAGTGATGTTTGTGCAGACTTTGATATTAGCTGGAAGGTTGTTTTTACATTCGCCTGCTGCAAGCGGAAAGTTTGTCTGTGCTCACTGAAATTCCAGTTTTTAGGGTTGGGCCCTCCAAGCCAGTCCTGGTCCAAAACTCCGCTTGCAAAGCGTGATGTGGAAACTTGACGCTTCCAGTGCACAAACACTGAAAGTTGAGTTTTTAGCGAAGTGAGAGACATCTGGTGTCCAACAGTTAAACTTTGGAAATGAAGGTTTGTCGCATATTCATAGGTTGGGGGATTTTAAATGAGGGAGAAGGAGCAGGTGTCACTTAAAGGATTCAGGCCCAAATTATTATTCAAAGCAGCGTATTTTATATACATCTTTAAAATGTCTGCAGGGTATGTTTACATTATAATGGGCTTATAGGTGCTTGTGTTAGCCCTGCCACAATACAAACACTGCTGCATCATTTGCATATGACATTCTGGTTTTACCTGTTGGTTGTTCTCAAATGGCCCTTTTTGTTCCAGACATAAATAACTTTGAACATTAGTTAAACCGTATTGTGCTGGGAGCGTCTGTCATTATGTTATTATGTCATTATTATGTACACTGTCGCTGTAATGATAATCACTGTGTTCTTAAGACACGAGAGAAAGCTGTCAGTCAGTTCTTTGGTGAAACGTTCAGACAGCAAACGTTTGTCCAGACAGTTTATTTTTCATGCCTCGTGTTTGCAGAGCAGAGTGGATTCTGAATACTCAAACTGTCTGAGCCGCTCGTGCTGTTCATGATCAGAGCTTGTTTCACAGGTGATGCGCAGCCATAAATCAGCTCTGGTGTGGACATGAATGCGTCTTGCTGCCGGACGGATGCTCGCTTCGCAGAAACTTGAATGCGAACATTTGAAGTCAGTTGAAGGTTGTTTTCACTGTTTCTGTCCCCTGCATGCCAACACGTGACCCTGCTGTCAGTTAGCGTTCCTCTTCCCCAGCTTCTCCCGAGCTTCATCCGTCAGACCTGACACTCGCACACCCGCGGCTGGATTGACCTCCCAGGTGGCCCCAGTGCAAAAATGTGTTGTTGGGCCCCTTTAACCTCCTCTTTAGATGGCAGTTTCATTATTTCACCAGGCACAAAGGGACCTTCCGGTGTTGTAGAGCTGCACCACTGACAGCAAATTAGCAACAATGTGACTATTGATCAACCATTTATTCTTTGTCTCCAGCTTCTCCAATAAGAGCATTTGTTAGATCTTCTGTGATGTGAGGTTCAGTCTCTTTGGCTTTTGCCTGTTGGTCTATTTGAATAGCTTTTTGTGTTAACTTTGCCTTCAGGGAACCACCATGGACATTTTCCACCACCCGCCAACAGTCTGTTCACCAAACAATCAGTTGATTATTAAAGAAAGTAACTGTCAGCTGTACCCATAATGAAAGTAATTGTTGGTCACGGCCTTCTATGATGGAATAATATGACCTTGGCCAACAGTTGAAGTAGATTAGTGACATGCTTTCTACGGGGTATTTACTTGCCACACAGAAAATGCGGAAGATTAACATCATATAAGCACAATATAAAGGAAAACAATCAAGATCTTAAAATCGGACTTTGACCCACAAGATTGGGCCATAAAATACAGCGGACCCGTCATAATGACATTGTACCTCAATGGTACACGTTTCTGACACATTTGCAATTAATCAAATTATCTAGAGCCAAATGATAGGATGTAAACGTGGGGCTTCTGAGGCCCCTGGGGACCGTCAGCAGTTTCCTGCCAGAACGAGCTTCAAAGAAGAGGAACAGTGATTCTCATTTCTGAAGGCAGGCCTACATGTAGGGTCGTGTGGGAGGAAACGGCCGCCATTATCAGCTTTTTAAAAATTTCAAAGCTACGATGACCCCGAACTAAGCCGAGTCAACTTTATAACGCTTCCTCGTACCTGCCAAAGGCTCGTTTGACAAAACGTTAAAGTCATGATTACAGAGCATTTCGTCATTTATTAACTAAAAATCATTACTTTTATTGGTCTGATTTGTCTGCTAGTGACATTTTAGATGATGCCATTGTAGGCTACACAGTGAACTGTTCTGTAGTTTCTACTTGTTGGTTCCTACTAAAAAATGACTTCAGGTTTGTCACTGATGACTAATTTTATGTCCATTTGACTTTTCTGCAATTTCCTGAAAGTTTGACTCGAAATTGTGTCATTGGCGTCTGGTTTTGTTTGTTTAGAACTGTTTAAAAATCTTATGTTTCGTAATAGGGGAGTAAATTTGAGATATTGTTGTTTGCAGAAAGAAAGAATTCCAGTCCAAACTAAAGGGTTTTACAGTGACATGTTACTGCCTGATGACTTAACGATGCAGCACTTAAGAAGACACTCGGTGATGGAGGATCGTCCTCTGGCTCGGTAAAAACATTGACAGCGTTGTACTGATAATGAGAAGAGGCGTGGCAGCCAGCAGAAAATAACCAACCTTTGTCACCCTTGCAATTATCAAACAAGTAATGGGTTTGTGAGTGTTATCTCACGATGCATGCTCATGATCTGCTGACAGCGGATGTAAAAAAATAGTCCTTTTAGCCCCCCCCCCCCACCTTTCAAATGATCCCTTTACTGATCATATTGTGCTAAAATATTGAAAGACAGACATTAGCAGGGTTTCATGACTCCCAGTTAACCATAAATTATGCTCCAGTTTGTTTTGGTTGGTTCACTTCACAGTTGAGGTCAACTTTCCTTTCAGCCCGAGGCCAAACAGACAATCCACCGGCTTTAAGAGGCAGCAGCCTTATCGTGCTGCATAAGCCCGCTGGTCAATTGTTATCTTGGTTTATCCTCAGTTATCAGCAATCATCTGGCTTTACTGCTGTCAACCATTAACCATAAGTGTACCTTAATTTTCCTGCAACATCAAACTGTTAGCATTTATTTTTATTTCTATCTCATTATTTGGTTTTCTTGAACTTTCTTGGTTCTGTCTCTTGTCTGTTGTCCACTGCGTCTGTTTGTTCATCGCTTTCAGTCTTACTATTAAGGACCCAAGGGAGATTAGTGAAGAAGGAAGAACGCTAATTGGGATAAACAAGAATGGATGAGTAAACAAAGGAGCGATAGTGATAAAACTGTAAAAAAAAAAAAAAAAAAAAAAAAAGGAAAATACTCAATGCTAAAGTACAAGTAGGCCTTCCTGCTTGTAAGTGCAGTAGTTGAGTAAATGTATTGAGTGAATTACTTCCAGTTCTGATGAAAAGTCTATCAAAGTGTGAATTAGCAAGATGACTTTTATTAGACAGATCACCTAATTAATAAAGTTAGCTATTTAAATAAATAAATTATTTGATTAATTGCTAATTACCAGTGAAAATGACAGTAGAGGAGGGGGATTATAGCATCCACTAAATATCCAGAGAGTGATTAAACATCTTGTGTTTACACATGAAAAATGAGAAGATAAGATAAGATAAGATAAGATAACACTTTGGGGATATTTGGGTGTTACAGTAGTATCAGAAGTATAAAAACATATAGAAAAGAATAAAATACAAAATAGAAAATTAAGAAAAATCAAAAACTCAGCATATATACATTCTATACAAGAGAGTGCAGTGTTTTTCAGAATTGCACATTGGTTAAAAAAGTACGTAGCAGTATATAGAAGAAAAAATATGAATAAGCACAGACTTAATACAAGAAGACACGGATGTAATATTGAAGTAAATGTGTAATATTGCATGAGATGTAATGGCATGAAGATGAAAACGTAGAATCACACAGTGCAAAGCGGTAATGAGATGAAACGTGGATCTTTTGGGGGACTAACCCCCGCGCAGACCCCCGCTCGCTCCGCGGCAGCAGGCAGCAGTATACCCCGCCGCGCGCGTCCGCCCGTGACGCGGCACACATGAAGCGGAAGAGGAAGCGAAGAAGAAGAAGAAGCGAGGCCAACGTCCTGCTCACCAGTTAGCTTCTGCTCAGTTGAGTTCGAGTTTTTTCTGCACGGCTATGATTGACAGAGTCAGCAGAGGTTTACACGGGCATGTCCGCACACTCGCTCGGTTGTTATCGTAACAGAAAGATCTGCGGCATGGCGAGCGGAGAAGGAGCCCAGAGTTCTCGCCACTCTCACACAAGAACCAGAACACCATGTTTCGGATTATTGAGGATGTTATTTATTGCTTTTATTCACACGACGCGGGCCAATAATCAAGGTTTGTAACTTAGCTGGCTACGTCCGCGTTAGCTAGCGCTAACTTCCGTAGACATTTGTACGAAGTGTGTGTTGAGGTTACCTCTACGGGCCAACTTTATCTCAGCTAGCCCGCTGCCTCGCTAACATTAACGCCTCTCCAACATGCTAAATTGTAGTTGTTTTTTCCAGAAACTGGAGCGGGCTGACATTTGAATGGATTCAAAGCTTAGTTAACCTGCTGTAGTTAGCTATATGTGGCCTTAAACGTTACAGTAAACGTTAGCTTCGTTTGCAGCTTGTTGTTATGTTGTCATTCCTTCCATGTAAGGCTAAGTTAGGCTAACATTCAGCCCAGCAAACATACAAAATAACCAGGGCAGAGACGGAAAGAGCAGCTCGTTAGCCGCATAGTTAGCATTCATGTTAGCTTACATCAGCTGCTGTATGATCTGAACGGACTGCAATTAAGAGATAAGTCAGATTGGCAGCTTTAATGACAACACTGCCTCCTTATCGCTGGCAGGGCACCTAACATTACTTCCTCATATTGGACACAACAAGGGAAATGTTTGATTCAGTCAGGTGACTGTAAACGTGGCTGGGAGTTTTGATTTTGACCTCAGCTTGGCAGTGATCGCTCCACCGCGGGCCAAATGACAGCCGCATGTTATTTATCCAGCGGACCGGAGAGTCCAGCTGTCAGATGTACCGATCGTGTCAGGTCACAGTGATAAGTCCGCCGGTCCTGAGTGGACAGCTGCAGTCCACGTCCGAGATAAGCTGTGCCAACTCTGAAACGTGTCTGGTGCTGATAAATTGTTTACATTGCTTCCGCAAACTTGCAACACAATCCAAACATTTATCTCACAAGAAAATGCACCTGAATGGTAAAGTAGCGTTGCAAGGGTTAGCTGGCAAAACTGTGAAGTCTCTTAGCTTCTGCCAAAGTCAACACTGCGAGATTCACAGACTGAGCCAGTCTCACCGAGATCCGTAGTTGTGCTTCATTTGCTGAACTATCTGTGCAGAATTACACAGGGCCACGACAGGAGGGGTGACATGTGATCTAAAGGGGAGAAAAGATTAAACTTCCTGCTTCCTTTCAGGTTGGAAATAGCAAAGAAACCCCCAGCTGCACTCGGCCAACAGCTGTGACCATAGGCCCTCTGTTAATGCATGTAGACAGACTGAGCACCAGAGGGTACAGGTGCTGTTTGAATAGCAGTTTTTTTAAATCATATGCTGAGTAACAACTGAAGTAATGCTTCAGAGTTTCACTTTGTGTGGACTTGCATCCAGTCCAGGGTAACTTTCACTATGGCTGTCCTCTGTTAGTCTTGCATGTTCCACTGAGGTACAGTAGGAAAAGTTATTTCTATCCGCTCTATACTTAACAAAAAAGGTGACTCGGAAAAATTCACTCCAGCTCTGGCCGGAGGATCATCGTGGCAGAATAGCTCTAATGTTAGCTGATGCACTTGTGCGTAATCCAAGTTGTGAAGTCTAAACAGGAAATGGAACTGAGTTGTTGCAAGTGACTGGATCACCTGGATCTGCTGTGGCATTTTAATCTTAACGCACACTTTATATCCAGCAGGAGACTACGGCTCTTTAATTTGTCGGTTCAGGCCAACATAATAACAGGTTTCCGTGCTGAAAGTGTGCTGTGAACATGATCTGCAGCGGCTGATGTTGCAGCAGGAGCTGTGGGATTGTGACGGTGTCAGGTGAAAAGCTTCTCGGTACAGTGAAAGCGTCGTCGCTGCTGAGCGTTGAGTTGAGTTCTCCAAACTTGTCGATTCATACTTGGAGTGAGTCATATGACCGTCAGTGGAAGAAACTTCCAGTCCTGAAAATCCTGCTGATAATAACGTGATCACTAAGGATTTACTGCTCTTTTAACACTCAGCTGGAGAATGTGAGCGTGTACTGGTTCAGGCTCATCCAGTTCAAAGTGAGCCTCATGCACAGAAACGCTGTGGACTGACGCCCGATGACATCCTGAAACATAAGTCTATGTTTTGAGTTCACAGTGACACATGAAATGTTCCCTCATGGTTCAGCCTGGTTTAGACACCAGACGTCCACACAGACCTCAAACATGATCTGTCTCTTGTGTCTTCTCTGCTCTGAAAGTACAAGAGGTTAAAGTTCAAGGAGGGAGTTATCTTAGTTATCTTTACTAGTAATATAACTTTGTGGTTCAGGGAGATATAATACTGCTGCTGATGGGTGACTTCTGCTTTGGAGAGTCTGGAGGAGGGGTCAGTAGCAGAAAGCTATTTTCAGATATGCTCCATCCTGCTGTAGTGTTACAAGTGTTAAAAGTTCAAAACTGGGCTGAAATCAGAAACAGATTGCTCTCTTTGCAGTGATGGCGATAATACTCACAAGGTTTTCCTGTCATTATTTTCACAGCATTCATTCAGTCAGACACAATTCTAGAAGTTTTACATTTTGATGAGGGACGACTTTTACAGGTGAGTGCCGTTACCTGTGTCTCACATCTGACCCACGTCTGAGTGTAACGATGTACCTTCTAGTTAAACCACATTGTCGTGATTGCTCACGTCTCTGTTCTTTTTGCAGGCAGAGTCTGACATTGATTTTAGTTTATATCATCAACAAAGGTAAGTTTTTACTTTTCTCTTTGTAAATGTCCGTCCCCGTTTTGTTTCAAGAGCTCCAAACAAATGTTTGTTTGTGTGGTTAAATGCTGTTATAGTAGTGTGGGTGTCGTTGAACCTCTTCATTAAGTAAACATGCTGTTCCCACATTGCATTCTTCTGCTAAGTATTTCAACAAAGTCAGTATAAAGTGAGGCTTTCATAGTTGACAGTGATTGTCAACTGGCGGTCTGTGGGCCACATCCAGCCGGCAACATTAATGAATTCAGAAGAGGACCAGTCTGTCTGGAGAGTTATCACCCTGCCAACCCCTGGCAATGAGCCCAAAAAGCCTGTAATTAATAGTTCACCTGTTAAACAGAATCAGATTATAGTCCAGCTCCGTGGACCCACCCTCAAACCGCTCCCCGCCCAGGCTGGTCATTCCCTGGAGCTTCCCTTGTCAGAGAATCATAAAGTTTATTCACACAGACTCATGAAAATAAGATGAATTTTGTACAAAAGGGAAAGTGTTAAATTACAATAGGCCAATTATGCCTAAATACATTTGATTTTTTTCTTTTTGTAAGCCCTTCCCCGGCAGTGTCTCCTTAGAAGAAGTTTGGCCTTTGGGCAAATGAACTTGAGGACCCCCGCTGTAGTCTGACGAGTTCTTGAACAGCAGCTCACTTTTCTATGCTTCCAGCAACTGAAGCAGGAAACAACAAAGCATCTGTTGAAATTGTACCGCAACAAACTGGCAGATGTGCTATCAGTCACTGCGGTTATGTAGACAAGCAAGTACAAAATGTTTTTTCTTCTTCTTCTTCTCAAGGATAACAAACCTGGGTAGGAATTTTATCGCATGTGGCAGTGCTACAAAGTATGAACCACCAAAAATACAAAGTGTGAGCGTCATCATCACAAACTGCCAGAGCCCGACAGACACAACAACAACCTGGAGCCACACTAACTAACTAACTAACTAACACCTTTGGTTGACAGCGTGAACTCAGTTAGAGCCAGTTAGAGCCGAAGAACTGTTACTTTTTCCCAACATCACGCCCGTGTGCACCGACCCCTCAGCTCTCTGAAACGCGTGCTGCTGATTCTCCAGAGAAACTGCTCAGTCACCTGCTGTCAGAGCAGACCTCAGCGTGCCTCTCCACAGCTACCAGGAGGCTGGTTGCTGGTCGTTTATGAGGGTCCCGGGTTAGGCCTCCCAGTCAGGATGCTTTGAGTGACAGACGTAGACGACAGGCAGAGTGTTTTGGGGAAGTTAAAGTTTGCTTTCTAGTGTCCGCCGCAGACAGACGTTAGCCTCGTATGTCTGTGATGAGAACTACAGTGACTGTCCACTAAAATGCTTGGAATCTGCACAGATTTCGCAGGGTTAAGTGTGTCAGTCTGTCAGGAAAGGGCTGTGTGGCTGCGTTCGACAGGTCGAACAAGTAAACAAGTTTTCATGTCAGTTCACGTTAACATCATGTTTTTATATCAGCGCTCTGTTGGTCGTCTGCCTGTGTTTCGTCTGGGTGCAGCATACAGAGCCAGGCTTTCCTATGTGAACAGTATGTTCTGCTCCATAAAAGGGTTATCTTGCACAGCCATAGCATGACCACTCCCTTTGAGTGTGTGTGTGTGTGTGTGTGTGTGTGTGTGTGTGTGTGTGTGTGTGTGTGTGTGTGTGTGTGTGTGTGTGTGTGTGTGTGTGTGGGTGGGGGTTTGCTGTTTGACTGTGTTGATTCAGGTTTTTTAATGCTGAACTTCCCCTTTTTTTTTTTGAGCAGTGTTTGTCCTTTTTGCTGTTAATTATTATCTCCCCTCGATCACACAGCGAGCTCCTCTATTGTGAGGAAAGTTGCCGCTCGCTTCCACAGGAATTGAGAGGCTTTTCACGGTCGCTGTTTATTATTTTTCATGCGCTCGTCTTCAGGGTAGCCTGACACTGGACGTATGCAGATCAGAGGCCAAGAAGCACGGCCCTCCCCGTGATCTCCCCGGCTCCTCCAATTACACACTGACATTCAACACATTAGCTCTGAGGCGCTGAGCGAAAGGCTGCGCAGAATTCACAGCCAGGATCCATTTGAATCCTTAATCCCACAAGAATTTTGTCAGTAGTTGTTATATTAATGAGAGGAGCGAGGACAGGCTGTAGATGACAGATTATCCAGGAGGAGCGCTGCGTGGTCGGGGCTCTGGGTGGATTACTGTGCGCCTCAGGGGATGGAAATCCATCCCATCTCCAGCCAGCTCTGCTATTGGAGCTCACTGCTGCAGCCATTGTCTTCTCCTGTGCGCGTAGGCTGGCTAGTAAATAGGTGAAATTGATCTCTGGTAAATTGTCTGACTCCGGGGTGATATTAGAGTGATTACAAGTGAGTGATGTATAAGTGGGCGCCAGAAGGCACCGCCACATCGATTCTGGTGCCAGAGACGTGAGAGTAAAGCGTTTCAGCCGCAGTGCTCCCCTGCTTGTAGGATTTTTGTGGTCATCTCAACTTTTCCACAAACAGTTCGGTACTTTTTGGTAAAATGAGAACATAACTTTGAGGCATTTGCTTTATTTGACCGTGAAGTGACTCACAGCGTTGGTCACACACCACACCTGTATCACCCAATTCTCTTTCCATAAGATTTAAATAGAGGCTCTCATTACATTGTTCTGGCGTATATCACCTCAGCCAAAGAAGAGCAGCGCCTCTGTAGGGACAGCCTCTATTGTTAAGATACACCTGTTGCTGAACAGGTTTGGTGAGCTATGCCTGCCTCGTACGACCAGGTGGGTGCGACCGATGCTCAGACGCTGCTGCCTTCGTGTGAGAGACGCCCCACTCTGAGGGTGACAAGAGACGGGTTTTTTTTAGTTTTTCCTGGTTGGGCGATTCTTTTTTTTTTTTTTTTTTCAGCCTATGGATTTTCATGGAGATTTGTGTGGAAAATGTGCAGTGCAGATGGGAGTGGTCCCATAATGCCGTGCTGGAGGAGCCTGGGCGCAGACTGTGGTGTCTGTGCTTGTGTGTTTAGCCTCTCATTTGTTTGAAATGCACACAAACATGGATACTATTTTTCCTGTCCTGCTGTTGCTGCTGTCACATGTCCCCGTCTCTCGCAGCACGTCCCCGCACCGTGGGAACTGCCGACCTATACGATTTGAACCTCCAATGTTGGACTTTCATGAACAGTGAGTGTTGGATATGTTCTCACCTCGTGCAGTATGAAATGTACCTTATCTCACACACACATTTCTTCTTCTGTTTTCCTTTAATGTGTTTTCGTTGCGTTTCACATTGAGACACAAAACTCCGTTAGCAGAAATATTGTTCAGTGGGTCAGTATGTCCTTTAGCTCTCTATCATAAGTAAAGCCAGAGTTTTGAGCTTGCCTGAGGTGACCTGAGCCTGTCAACAATGAATGGATTGCTGAGCTAGGATTTAATGCACTTCACAAAACCACATTCTTCAGCTCCAGCGGCAGCACCCAGCTTCACCTAGGCCACAGATCACATTCCACTCTGACTGGAGGAGCACACCCATGTTGCATGACCCAGCTCCAGGCGTAGCTTACTTTACTAGGGTGCAGTGTGCAAACGATTTGCTCGTTCTCAGAGGAGCGGAATAGCCCTACACCGACCCAGCGTTCCCAGCCCGCCCTACTTTCTCAATAAACAATCCACTTATCAGTTGTGAATGTTTTGAGGGCATGAAAATGAAACCTTGAGAAATTCTCACCCTGTCTCTAATACACTGCACGATTGGATATAAATAAAGCAGCCTGTAGACAGAGGCTGCACTTCAGATGTACAGCAGAACATGTTGGACACGTTCACAACCTCCAAAAAAGGTGGACTCTGTAAAACGTAAATAAAACAGAATGTGACAAAATGCTCATCATTTTTTGACATAAACTCAGCTGAGAACAGCACAAAGACAGTATCTTTGATCTTTGAGCTCATCAGCGTCATTGATTTGTGTAAATATCTGCTTATTCTGAATTTGTTGTAAGTTGACGAACGCTCCAAAAACACCTGTTTGGAACATGCCACAGGTGAACAGGTTGATTGGTAACAGGTGACAGTGTCGTGATTGGCTATGAAAGGGGCATCCTGGAAAGGCTCAGACTGGATAGAGGATGTTAATACAGGAGCTCAGGAACACTGTTTGTTTGCAAATGATTGCATTCTGCTTTTATTCACGTTTCACAGAGTCCCACAGGCCACTTTGTTCAGAGGATCATACAGACGATTTTTCAGGTTTGCTCATTTGTCTTAGAAGTGATCCGTCACAGTAAACTTTTAGTGGCCTTTATTCTTCAGCCAAAGTGACTTCCTCATTGCACGATTGAGCATTTGCGAGCAGACAGAGCCCTAAAAAAATCCCCCAAGTTTCAAGTCCCTACAAGTCTGCTTTCATACCATATTGAAATGAAGGAAACCACAGGCTGCCTGGAAGGTTGGAAATCAAAGCCTTTACATTACGCTTCGTCATGTAAGGTGCAGTGTACATGCTGAAGGCTTATAACATGCTAAACCTCTGTGTGGTTCTTTGCAATAAATAAAACATTTGGAGGTCCCTCAGAGGAACGTCACAGCGTCATTAATCACCTCGTTGAGCTGCTAACAGGGACGTTATGTGTTATGTTAGTCATTTTACTTTGAAAAGCTCTCCTGTCTCTTCTTGTCTTCGCTGCCTGTAAAACATCTTTGACATTGTTCATTTATTTTTCCTCTTAAATTCTTCACCAGACTTGTTTCCTCTGTTGATCTTTGTGTCGATGTTGGTGTCGCTGTGCGGTTTGTCTTAGATGTGTGTTTAATCTCTTTGCTCACGTTGTTGTTTACTCGCTCTCACAGACGCTTCTCTTCCTCATTCACAGGCCCGTTGGAATGCCAAAAATGGAGAAAGTTTATTTACATAATCCTAGCTCAGAACAAATTAGTTTGATATCAATATCAGCAACAACAGCACATTTTCACGCATCCTTTTTCCAGAATAGGGTGAGTATGAATCACTTCCTTCATGTTTTGTCTCAGCATATCGACACTGTTAACGTGGAGTCACACGGCTTTGTGCTGATCTCACCGTGTTATTCGATCATCACACTTTATGAAGCCTTTTTAAACATTAACCCTGTGATACGTTATTGTGAAGAAGAGACGCTGATCAGGAAACACAACGTCTGTCTCTCAGGTGGCCTTTGCTTTCTGTCTTTGCTTGAAACTCAGACTCGAGTCGTCAGGAATCCTCTGCAGGCATCAGCGGCAAACATAAACAGCAGCAAACAGACGCTGACAGTGCAGAGGGAAGTCCTGATGCAAATCACACGTGTCGTTAGAATATGTGACAACACCAAAGAACTCTGGGGATGTAGTCTCAACTGTTTTTTAGAGGCGGAGCAGCGATGAAGCACAGTGTGTAAAGAGACACAGTAAACAAGTAAAGGAAAAGCAGGCAGCAGTGTAACGAAGTTAAACGTGGCTCATCCTCTTTATTGGCCTTTATTTAAAAGCACTGAAATCGTAATTTAAACCCACAGGATGCAGTGTCCCTCGAGGACTGGTCCAAAATAACTGACTACTGTGCGAGGAAGACCCGTTCTGCGCCTCGCCATGTATGAGAAAAGTCCCTGAATGAAGCGGCCTGTTGACCTCCTGCAGCCCACCCGCTTTGTGTTTGTTCCACGTTCATTTCGCCGCGGTCAGTTATAGCAAACGCAAGTCAGAAGTCTCCATCCTGGTCTTTCACACAGGCCACCAAGAGGTCATGTGACCCGACACCCCCACCTGCACAGAAAGACGATTTGGGGCAAAGTTACCTGCAGCGCATCACGCTGCAGAAGCTGTTTTTATGTTGTTAATATATTTACTTTGTAGAAAGATTGTTATCATATTTCATAGCAGGTGAAAAAGCTTCCAGACCAACAGATTTTTACTCTGTGGCGCTAATCAAACGATCTCTACTGTGACTGGAGGAGAAAAATAATCTCAGCACGTGTTGAACAGCCGCTCAGACCTCTTCTGTTATTCCATCGTATTATTATAAACGCCTCATGAATACAAACACGGCCTGACCACAGACATTCAAACAGTAATGTGACCAGCTGATCCCAAACTGTGCAGGAGATCAGATCTAATTAGCTCCCTGCAGAAAAAGCTGTCAGTGTCAGACAGTTGCAGCAGAAAGTCTGATTTCTTTGAGCTCTTAACACCGTGCGGTACATTGTGAGACTGCACAGATAATCGCCAAAACGCAGCGTAAAGTGGTGACCATCAGCAGACGTCCACCCACACAGTGCAACACATTCGCACTTCCTGAAGAAAACAGCTGCGACAGAGGACTTCCTCACTGCTCGAACTCATGAGGTCAATCGGATGAAGACGTTGTGTTTTACTGATCGGCTGTAAGCAGCAGTGTGGTGCTGTCTCTCATGTTGATGCATCAGCAAGTAAATCATGTTTTGTGTGCTGCATGTGAACATGACGGACCTGTTCTGTGGCTTTACACACTCTGGCTGCACACTTAAACATTTGCCAGGCCGGGACAGCGTGTAGTTTATGCTCCTGTGTTCTCCTCAGACATTGATTATTTAACAGTTTAACTCGTTTTCAGGTGTTAGTATTCAGATTGTGAGCTGACGAGCTTCCTCACTCTGAAGAAAACTGCAGTGAATTGAAAACACGTCGTCTTACGGTGACAGAGATATTTCTAAAAAAGAGTTCGACTCAGCCTCACAGTGAGCAGATGTTTCCAAAATGTGATTTTTCCGACGTTAAGTCATGAGTGGGCAGCGTCGACGCAGATCGATCCACACATCAATCATATGACCAATCCCTGCCTTCTGTCTGCTGCTGTTTATTTTGCCCGGTGTTACTTTGCTAATGGTTTTTCTGTCTTCTGTCTATTTATACACCAGGATTCTTCTGTGCGCTTTAGCTCATATATAGTTAGAGACTTCATTCCCTGGAGGTCTGTGCTGTGGTCACATGCTCCAGTGGCACATGTGTTTTGCATCAGAACTTAACAAGTGATTTTGTTTTTAGTTTTATTGTTTTGTAGCTTCATTCTCCATTTCCTGCGTGGACTCCGCTGTGGTACCTTTAGCGGGCGAGTCGATATCGTTAAACGTCTGGGAAATTTAGAATTACCAGTTGTTTGCAGCAAGGGTGTAATTTCCTGTGTGTGTTGGGATGGGGCCATATTACACTTTCAGGTTGATTTTCTCTCTGAACATTTGTTCTGTGACTGTCCAGCTGGCAAAATCCAGCAGAGAGGAGTTGATAAAGATGTTGCTGTGCTCATCTGATTTGCCTTCAGTTATTATTGTGCACTCAGAGGAGCCGAACAAGGCAACAAAGCACAAAGCTCTTCGTAGTAAAGATGCAAATTTAAGATTATCTGTCGTCTGGATCAAGGAAACGGATCATGATTTTAAGGCGGGTTAGTGTTAGTGCATTAACACAGCAGGGGTTAATGTGATGTATGGTGTAGTGTGTAGTTAGATTAACATTATGGAACATTATGGAAAGCCAGTTTCATCATTTTGTACCCTGTAACATGCAGACAAAGAGGACATTGTGTATATAACGCACACACTTGTGAAACCAAGCCTACACCTGTTACATTAGCTTTTGCTCTATTTTAGTCTTTGTGCCACTTCTGTCGATCGTTCATGTTGCTATAAACCACCGCAAAGGATTCAGAGGAATCTGACGTAAAAGCTGCTGAACGTTCGCCACCTGCGGCCGCAGTCACCTCTGAAAAGCTAAAGTTAGAGTGTAGCTGGAGTGTGTTCGCAGCAGCGTTCGGGTCAGGTGTGGGTGCGCGTTGAGATCTTTCAGGTCATTGGTCGAGCTGCTCGGGGGTCAGTGCACGCTGATAAGCCGTCTTCTGTTCACGAGTGTTTGATGCGTATCTTCATCGTGTACACTGAGCCAGTTTTCTGTTCTTCCGACAGATAATTCCACCAGGAGGGAACACGTCATTTGATGTCGTGTTTCTCGCTCGAGTAGTTGGGAATGTAGAAAACACTTTATTTATTAATACGTCACATCATGGAGTGTTCACATACCAGGTATCCACCGAAAAAAAACTTCATTTTTATGACCATGAGCTGCAGGAGAAATGTGTCTGACTCTTCCTTCTCTGTCCTGAAGGTTTTTGGGGTCGGTATCCCAAACCCCTACAGGCTGCGGCCCTTCATCGGGGCTCGAGTCCCGGTGAACAGCAGCTTCTCACCTCTAATACACATCCACAACCCGTACAGTGAACCGCTGCAGGTAATTCAGAGTAATTAGAGTCTAATGTTTAACCTTGATTAAATGTTTGTTTTTGTGTGGACCGGCTGGTCAGTGTTGGACTGACTTGCTGTGTGTGTCTTCCTCCAGGTTGTTGAGATGTACTCCAGTGGTGGGGATCTCCATCTAGAGCTTCCCACAGGTCAACAAGGAGGCACTGGAAAATTATGGGTGAGTTCCACGTCTCCTTGTTTTTGCTGCAGCATGTGTGTCGGTTCAGTCCGGTCGAGTCACTGTCACCTGTTCTCCCTCCAGGAGATTCCCCCTTTTGAGACAAAGGGGGTGATGAGAGCCAGCTTCTCGTCCAGAGATGTAGACAACCACACCGCTTTCATCAGAATAAAAACCAATGCGCCCAATGAGGACCAGTTCATCATCCTCCCTGTAGAGGTGGAGGTCACTTCAGGTGCGCCACCAAACCCTGTGAATACACCTATTTTAACTCTCGCTGTCATTTAACACTTGTCTGCTTTCCGTGCAGCCCCTGGTATCTACTCCTCCACAGAGATGCTCGACTTTGGTACGCTGCGGTCACAAGGTGAGGAGTCCGACGACACAAGCTGCACAGTCCATCCATCTTCAGCTTGGCTTCTGTTCTCACTCTTACCTGCCTCCATCTTACAGATCGCCCCAAACTGCTGAATCTGCACCTTTTAAATTCAGGGACGAAAGATGTTCCGATCACAGTAGGTATCCTCAGTGGCCTTTTTAAAACCTTCAAAGCTTATCTCGTCCCTCCTGTAACCCCGTGCCTCGCTTCTGCCTCAGAGTGTGCGTACAACGCCGTCAAACGAAGCCGTCACAGTAGACTTCAAAGCGGTCACGCTGAAGGCTGGAGAGAGCAGATACACCAAAGTCGCAACTATCATTTTTGATGGTAAGTAGTGTTTTTTTTACTGTGGTAATGTCTGACCTTTGTTCTGCTGAAATACACGCTCAGTTGCCAGTTTTTAGGTACACCAAACTAATGCAGTTTGATACCTGCAGTAAATCCAGGACGTGATGCAGACACAGGTTAACCAAAAGAATATATAAAGGAATAAAAATACGTCGTCTTCATGCTCCATTTCCGCAGAAACCAGGCTCTTAACAAGGAAACTCGTAGCAGTCTTTTTTTAAAGTGTGAGCTGCAGAGCCTGCATGATGTCAGTTTCCTCTCCTGTGGCCTCGGCCACACGTACACGGCTATTAAAGAAATGAAAAAGTAGCTTTTTCGCTCGTTTTTGGCCTTTTCGTCCACACACAAACAGTTTTAGGTCACTGAAAATGGACCTTTTGGAAAAGTCCTCCAGGCTGAAGATGTTCAGAAACTCTAGACGGGGAAGATTTTGCTTGTGACGGCAGAGCGCGTGCACTTATCTCCCTTGTTTGATTTCACAGTGTGCGCCGTTATCTCCTTTGTTTACATGACGCCATTTTGGGCAATGGCAGACGGGGCCAAAATAGTGCCTCGTGACTCTTTACATGTTTACACATAAATGTACAGCTGCTCTTCCACCTTTACTGAGAAACCGGCGTCAGAAAACACTGCGAAGGTTACTGATATATAACCTGATACACAGACGTCACCGCCATTTTTTCTATAGTGCTTGTGCGGACAGGATATTTTATCTTTTTATTTCTTTAATTTCTTTTTGGCGAACAAAGGAGAAAGAATGCTGTTTTTAAAATGACCCATGTACGCGTGGACGAGGCCTGAGTCTTCACGGGGAGACACAAACATAGAAATATCATCTCAACAGGAAGTGAAGTTGTGGGTTTTTTAGATTACTGTGTGTTGTGCATCAACTTCCTCATGAGAGTTCTTTCATTTGACCCCTGTTTTAGGTTCACTGAAGCAAAAATGAAGCAATCAGAGTTCTTGTCTTTTCACCTTATGTCTGTCTACTACATGTTGACAGTGTTTAAGCAATCATCTGGACGTTCTTTGGCTTTAATAGTTTTCTGTCATGTCCTCACTCTAGCAATTTGGCACAGTGGTGAAGTATTACACAACTTCCTTTTGTGCAGCCTTGTACTCTTTTTATCCGCTGTTTCAACCTTCTTTTTTTCATTGCAGCCTCAAAAGCAAGAAGACCATATCAGTTGTCTGGTAAAATAACAGTTAAAGCGAAAGAAAAGAGTTACTCCAAGCTTGAAATCCCGTACCAGGCAGAAGTTTTAGAGGGGTGAGTTGTCCTGTGGGTGTGCAGGGAGTGGGTGGCTTTATGTGTTACATAGAAGAAACAGATTTCTTTCAGAGTTTTGGTTTCCTTCAGACTCTCTGTGGTTTGCCGTCTTTTCTGGCAGCTACCTGGGCTTTGACCACACAGCGACGTTGTTCCACATCAGGGACAGCCCCGTCGACCCGGTGGACAGACCCATCTTCCTCACAAATGCCTTCAGCTTTGCCATCCGGATACATAAGGTGTCCCTGCCCGAAGAGGCCAAAACCATGTTTAATGTGAGTGTCGCCGCAAAGGGTCAACGGAGGGCACTCTGACCGTGAAGCCTGATCTGGAGGTCAATGTGTCGCCACTTTGTCTGTTTCAGGTGCAGAACTTCAGCGCGCCCATCGTCATCCCCCCTCACGAGTCCCGGTACATCTTCTCCCTCCTCTTCCAGCCAGTCCGACCCTCCATTCACATCGACAGCAACATCCTGCTCATCACAAACGCATCAAAGTTTCACCTGCCTGTGCGAGCCTACACGGGCTTCCTGGAGGTACACGCCCTGCACGGACATTGACGGTCCACATGCACACCAAATTGCATAAGTTCACTAGAGTCAAAAGCTGAGACGGCAGCGACTGAGATCTGCTAAGCTAGTTAGCATTAGGCAGGAGTTTAGCTGTGTGTCTGCTCTCCATCATAAGTGGATATTTGTCATATACTGGAGGGGAAACATCAGTGTTTAGATTCAGTTCCGGCTTTAACAAGGCCAGCCGTGGCTATTTCACCAGCTAGCTGTTGCTGGATGTAGCTCTCTTGCTTTAGCTGTCTGGCTGGCAGGAAGTGTGGCGGTGGTTTCTCGAGGCCACAGTTTAGCAAGTCACTGCAGCCATTCAGTACAAAGCCACGCAGAATGCAGAAACTACACAGACAGTTAACTGCATTAGCTGCGGTCTGGCTCGGTCTGTAGCTCTGTTTTGTAGCTGCTGCAAATTTTCACAGAAATGTTGTTATTGCATAATTTTCTTTACAGTCAAACAGAAGTCAAGTCAGATTCAGGACTTGGTTAAATGTAAACACATGCAGTCACTGTGCTCTTAGAGTATGTGTCTGTCTGTAACGTGGTGTCTGCTCTTTGTCGCCTGGCGTGAACAGCCACTGGTCCTGCCTCCCAGTCTGACGGAGAACATCCTGGACTTTGGTGTTCGCAGTGCAACCCACACCAGCAGCATCATATTCGTGGTGGTTAACAGTAATCCCATAGAGGTGAGGTTACACGGTAAACTGCGCACATTTCAATACACACAGAACAGTGGCTGATTACGCAACAAGTGTCGGATTTTAGGGATGTTTTGTCCTGGAAGGAAAGTAAAAAATAATGATTTATTTTTGTGATTGTCTTAGCTTTTCACAGCACTACAATCCACCATTAGGTCCATTGTGTGAGGAACTTCTGCTTTTTTTCCACTATGCTGACGTGTGCTTTGCAGTATGTTCACTGCAATAGTTAAACCTGTTCCAACATCAGCCTTTGTGCTAACATATTCATGTCCACAGTGATACTTGATAAAGCGTCACACATTGTTCGGAGAAAGTACACAAATCCTACTGCAAAGAGCATTATATGTCCATGTGTGTCGTGTTTTCAGTCACACTGCTTTCTGTCCTCCAGCTGGAGATCAAGTCCTGGCTGGTCACAGGAGACAGTCTGTCCATGGAGCTGCTGAAGACAGAGAAAGGAAACACAACAGTGGCCCTGAGTTCCCTGCGAGAGCTGCAGAACACTTCAGCCTCCCATCATAAAACAGTAAGACCTCTGCAGTGTCACTGCAAAGCTGCTGTTAGCTTCACGCTCTGATCGCACGAAATGTGGTAGAAACTCTAGATTTCGCCTCTGGTTTTCAAAATTAATTCATTTGTATTTGCTTCTTTGCGAGGAAACTAGCTGCTAACGTCAAGCTCATGCAAACACGAGCATTAACGTGACCATTCGTAGCTCACAGTCACCGCGACGCAAACTCGACTGACCTGCTCACTTTTGTTTGTGTCTGCTGCTGCTGACGTGCAAAAGCTCAGACACTGACAGTGACTCCAGCTTGTGGAGGCTAATGCAGAACTACTGCAGACGTCTGAAAAGACTCGAGGAGAAGCACGAGAACAAGGAGAGAAAACATCTGTAATTCATCAGTTCAGATCTGTCCGTGAAACTTTTACTGTCTAAGTTTGAAATATGCTCTTGAATTGTGTTTGAGATCTTGAATCATAAGTAGTTTTTGTCTTTAAACACAGAATAAAGTGTGTTATGTCTTAACCACATCGAAGCTTATTTCAAGCAGGAAGTGAATTCTCAGTATCAGAAACAAACATTTAAATATGTGATTCTGATATTACACATGTAGAATACCGTAACGGTGATTGTTATTTTGACCCACAAAAGGGCACACTACCGCATGCCAGTTTCACTATATACAGGATGTGAAAATATCAACATCTCACAACCACTACATTAGAAAAATCCCCCCAAAACAAGGTACTTTACAGCGAACCGCTTCCTCATGTGGAGAATCTGAAGTTTGGGCCTTGTGAGGTATTTTTGTATTAAGAAAACAAAGAAAACTTATTTGTATGTTTTTGTGTCTTCCCAGGTGATATTAGCATCTGGCTACTACGCAGCATTCAGAGTGACACTCGTGGCCAAGGCACTGGAGGGCACGTATGATGGAGCCGTGCATCTAACCACAGATTACGAGGTAGGTCGTCACAGATCAGCTGTTCTCTCTCAAGAAAAACGCCCAATTCAGTCTAAAGGTGACAGGTTTTTTTTGCTTTTCCCTCAGATATTAACCATCCCAGTGAAAGCTCTCATAGCAGTGGGCACATTAACCAGCTCCCCCAAACACATCATTTTACCACCTTCATTCCCAGTAAGTAAACATTTGGATGTGTTCACGAGGGAGCTCTCACAGCCGCGCCGCGCTGGCAGCTCCTGACGTGTCTGTGTTTGTCCTCAGGGGAAAGTCGTTCATCAAAGCTACAGCATACAGAGCTCCTTCACACAAAAAGTGAGGCTACAGCAGATCCGCTCCCTGACAGAAGACATACGCTTCTATTACAAACGGCTCCGCAACAACAAAGACGAGCTGGAGCCCAGACGGAAATCTAAGGTAGCGCCTCAGCTCACCGAGCGCCGCGAGCGAGCCGTACGCGGCCGCACCGACATGAACTTATTTTCTTTCCTCCATCTTTTTCAGGTGGCAAATATTTATTTTGACGCCAGCTTGCAGTGTGGTGATCACTGTTATGTGGGGCTGCCATTTGTGCTTAAATGTAAGTTTTTTGTTTTGGTTTTTTTGAGTGTGTGTGTAGCAGTCAAATTTCACAGGAGTCAAAATTAAAAAAAGAAATCTTTTCTTTCACAGCGGAGGCGAAGCCTCATGGGCTGGCCTTACAGGAGGATATCTGGGACGCCGATGTGGATCTCCACCAGAAACTCCTCAGACGATGGAAGGAGCTGAAAGAGCGCTCGGGCCATAAGTAAGCACGTCAGGGGTTAAGATTCAGCGTCCTTTGGGCTTTGGTTATCAAATTTTGCTGTTAAATTAGCTGTTTTCATGCAGACGGGCTGTTTACAGACTGTCACAAGATGTTTCTCTCCTCGAAAAGGGTTGAAGCTGTCTTTGAAGTCAACACGGACCTTCAGAAAAACGTGCAGGCTAAAATAACGGCGCACTTGACCTGGCCCTCGGTGGTCAACTCCTCCCAGCGCATCACGTTCCCTCTGACCAACACAAACAGCTCCTCTGTGAGTACAAACAATCCGCCTCTTGTCACAACACATGCAGGAGTATCCTAAAGTTCTGTGTTCGAAACCGAGGCGGGCATCTTTGTGCGTCTCTGCAGGACGAGGAGGTGATTCTGCAGAATCCTGCCGACGTCCTCGTCTACGTCCAAGTTCTCCCCTTGGCCCTGTTACCCAACCCCTCAGTCTTCTCTGGAAAGCTGGCGGACCGGTGAGGAACCTCCACGAATCCGGAGCCTTCTTGTCCTCTGTCCCCTCACCTGACTCTGACTGTGGTCTTCTCTGATTTTATTTCCCAGGTTGCCATTAGGAAATTTATCCAACATCAACATCGACACAAACACCTTCGAGTTTCAGGTTCACAGAAATCAAGTGAGTGCCGCGAGACGTTCGCCATCATTCAGGCATTCAGAGAGCCAGTTGGTTGCACATGCTCGGTCCTCTTGTCCGAGGCGGAGGCAGCGTGTGGAAGCTGTTTGTCTCTAACAGGCCCTCTGTTTGTTTGGCAGACATCCCTAATGAAGAGCAGTACAGGCTTCGTAGAGGGATCAACCAGACCCTTTGTGTACAACCTCCTCCTGCTGCCCGGAGAAGTCAAGTCATTCAACGTGAGGTTCACTCCCGTCAGCAACCACAGCGTCTCCTCCCTCCTCATAGTCAGGTAATGACAGAACCAAACAGTCCCTTCAGCAGGTATCTGTTTCTCCTCTGTAACTCTGTGCTCGTTTGGGAATCCGTGTAGGAATAATCTGACTGTGATCGACACCATCGTGCTTCACGGCCGAGGTACGACGGAGAGCCTGAAAGTTGCGGGAAAGCCTCCGGGACAGGGCAGCTCGCTGAGGTTCAAGATGACTGAGGCTCTGCTCAAAGACTGCACAGAGAGTGAGTTTGTGGTCCGGATCAGCGCGAGCGTGGGCCCCTTTTCAGCCGTTTTCGTATCCGGATAAAATCCAGATGTCGCTTTAACTTTACACTCAGCCACATATATCTTTCCCCACAGGCCAGATCACAAATTCATTTATATTTTGTCTTTCTTTTCCCGGGTTATATCCAAAGAAAATCGGCTCCACTCAAGCTAACAGCTGTCCATAAACTCACACAGACACACTGATGAATCTCCCTCGTGACTCCTGACTCCTTCCACAAAGTCTGTGAATACCTCACAAACAATCTCATTTCAGTGGGTTTAAATAGGAGTAAATGGAGTCTGAGAGCCTGTTTACTTTAGGTACCGTCTGCCGTCGTGATGCCCAGATCAACTTTAACACACAGTGAAACACGTTCTGCATGTTGAGTCTATGACTCATCAGTAGTTTGATGTTTATTAATGTGTATAATTTCTACAACAGGCTTCTGCACACCAAGAATGTCGTAACTACGAGGAGAATTCGCACCACATACGGTTCGATCATTAGTGTCGTTACTGTTAAAAAGCACAATTTCTTCAGCTTATTTCGGTCCACTGGTCTGTTGCATCAGCTGTGCATGAGTTCTGTTTTAACTGAGGATGCAAGACAGTGATAAAATAACAACAGGCCGTTAAAACTGTCCGTTAAAAATGATGTCCTCTTTCATTTCAGAGACAAAAGTCAAAGAGCCAAACTTCACTCTCAAAAGGACCTTCAGGGTGGAGAACACGGGCCTGCTCCCGATCACCATCAGATCAGCGGAAATCAACGGACAAGCTTGTGAAGGTTATGGATTCAAAGTTCTCAACTGTCAAGAATTTGCACTTAAGCCAAACGCTTCAAAAGACCTCATCATACTGTAAGTGGACGAAGGCGTCGTGTCTCTTTGTCTGCAAGTGTCTGTCTGATCTGGACGTGTGTGAGAAGCAAAAGAGTGTGTGTGCTGCATGGGAACCGAAGTGTGTGTGAGTGTGTGTCTTCTCCCCATCACCCACAGGCTCTATTAATACTCGTCCTCAGCCTCTGTGGCTGAGTAAGCCCTCAGTGAGAGGATGAATCGGCTCTCTGTCTCTGCTCGCTCCCCTCGGGTCTCGTTTTGCTTTAAAGTTCAAGTCCGCTCTCGATGTGGACACACAGTCACCTCAAATATTCAAGTCAGGACGTTTCTCTTCAATCAAGCTTTACCCAAAAGTCAGAGCGACACCAGCTCGGCGGCCACGTACCGTCCTCACCCTCTCTGACTATAAATACTGATGTAAAAGTTGCTGTTTGTCCAAAGTCCTCTTGTCCAAACTCAGAGGCGCTGCAGTGGTTGAAGGTTCATTTTCCCTGATCAAATATTCTGACACATCGGTGTTAAGGGTGTTTACAAATGCCACTAGATTAAGGGTCACTGCTAAATCTGAAACTATATTTAAAAAGTTGCTGTAATTGAAAGTGTCCCGTGTTAGAAGTCCTCCTCCTCATTAAGCCCCTCCTCAGAACTGTGTGGGTGTGTTTACTTGCACCTGTTAACGCAGGACATTTGACACCTTCGTCACTCTTATTGGTACGTGAAGTTTGGTCACAGGCCGCGATGGACCTTCTTCACTGAAGACGTTTTGGTTAAAGCACCTGTGGAGGCCTTAAACCAATCAGATGTGTCAAATGAGAGCCGCACACCTTCACTGCTTAGTGATCTGATTTTTATTACCTGTTGTAAACTAGCAGGTTGTCAGCCTACCCGCCCACTCTTACCTCCACCGAGGAGGTTTTGTTTTTGGTCCCGTTTGTCAGCAGGACAAACTACTGGCCCCATTTTCATGAAACTTGTTGGAAGTGTGTAGAATGAGCCGGAGAAGAGCTGGATTTTGGAGCAGATCCGAATCACGGGGCGGACACGCAACTTATTTCTCACTCTTGTTAACATTGTGAGATTGGGCATTTGGGCCACATGGCAGCAAGTAAATGAGAAGTAAGTAGATTTATCAAATGAACTCGGTGTCTTGTTAGCCTCGGTTCACATGCTAGCTGTTTCTGAAGAGCTGTGCAGTCCGTAGCGTGGCTCAATGCGTGTTGAAAATGAGCAGTGTTTGGACAAGAGTGTTAGTTTAGGAGGGGATTCACGTAGTCCCCCGAGGGGCTGCAGCTGTGGCTTATGGGTAATGTATCGCTTCCACTTCTCCATTTCTATGTAGAATGGGACGAGATGCATTCATGTCCAGGTGGAAATTAACCCACCTGTTAGATTTTGAGTTAAGTCTGCTCAATTCTTAAACTTCGACGTGTGAAGCCATGAAGTTGTCCAACGTTCAGCCGGTTTGATAGCGAGGGTGGGACTCTCATTCAGGAAATAAAGTGTGTTTATAGTCCTGTTTTATAAGGGAAGCTGCTGGGCTGCAGCGAGTGTTCAGTGAGGACAGAGACAGAGATCGATGACAGCGACATGTTTAATAAAACGCTGTGTAATTTACAGCCAGCCATAGCGTGTGCTACGTTTACGACTTCCCTCACCAACCTTTGGTCTGACTGCAGGGTAACACTATTTATTGCACATTAAACTATAAATATCCATACTAGTGCGTGATAAACAGCATGCAGAGTGGAATGAACAACATCAAATCAAGCTTGTTTTGATCAAACTCTTCACATTCAATCAAAGCATTTTCACCCATAGCAGGAAAAGCAGAGCTCTAATAACAACACTGGCTTTGGGTGGCTTTGTTCTGTTTACACTCAGTAAATAATAGTAACACCCACCAAAGGCTGCAGCGACGTGCTGATGCCCTCTTATGCCCTCTTGTGAATTCGTCACGTGTAATTCAGCGAGTTGTTCTCACCCTCTTGCAGGCTCGCTCTCTAAATTTGATCAACCTAATTTTCTGTTTGCTGAAAGCAGATATCTGTGTTAGCCTGCAGACGCCAGCATGTTGTTTGGATTGTGTTTGCATCTATGTAAGAAGTGAACATGTGCGTTTTTCCTTGGCAGGATACATCTTAACACCAGGTGCATGTGAGGTGATAGATACATTTAATTACAGAGAACGCTTGAAGGCATCATCTGCAGTCAGCCCTTGAGGTGACTCGATGAATCCCATAACGACCCTTCAAGAAAGAAAAACACTGGGATGACCTCCTCTGGGGGGAGCCATACCTTCTGAAATCCAGTGTATCTCAGAGAGGATTCAATTCAACAAATCTTCGTTTTGAAAGGAAGTTTCAGTGGCTGTAATTAGGATTCTTCACTTTGTGGCACAGTGATAGATTTCAGATGCAGATCAGGGAGGTTTTTGTGCTGTTTGAAACGGCCCCTAAACGTTTCCTTCCTTTCCTACCAGGTTTACACCCGACTTCACTTCATCTCGAGTGATCCGGGAGCTGAAACTGGTGACATGTGGAGGCTCTGAGTTCGTGTTTGTCCTGAACGCCTCCTTGCCCTACCACATGTTAGCTGCATGTGCAGAGACCCTGCCCAGACCGAGCTGGGAGCTGGAGCTCTACATCATCGTGTCTCTCATTATGAGGTGAGTCCAGTCTGCAGCGCCGCGCTTCGTTTCGGATTCCAGCCCGTCTCACAGCTGACGTGTGTTTATGTC
Source organism: Chaetodon auriga (assembly GCF_051107435.1). NCBI lineage: Eukaryota > Metazoa > Chordata > Actinopteri > Chaetodontiformes > Chaetodontidae > Chaetodon > Chaetodon auriga. Next base: position 26,647,197 of record NC_135076.1, read on the forward strand.
TCTCCAGTTTTATGTTTCTGTTGGTGATTGCCACGGCCTACCTGGAGGCTCAGAGCATTTGGGAGCCTTTCAAGAGACGTGTGTCAGTGGAATCCAACTCCACGTTGGAGACTGGGAGACCGTTTAATCTCAGGGAAATTGTGCAAATTCACAGTGATTCAAAGTAAGTGTATATTAGATGGATCTGATATTCATGATTTCAGAGCTCCTCATCATTATTTTATTTACTCGAAAACAGTCCGAGTGTGTCCTTTAGCTGTTGCTGAAATAGTGATCCATCGTTCTGATTGATTGATCAGACTCTGACACAGAGAAGGCAGTGGTGAAGTGTCTGTGGTTAACCACTGTCCACAGGTTTTGCAGTGTCTGGTGCTCTAACCACCTGTTGGCTCTTATCACTGGTCATTCGGGAAGCTTTGCATGTTTAACCTGATGCAGTTAACGAGTGAGAACTCCCTGATTGGCTGCTCAACTCTTTCTGAATGTAAGAAGAAATCAGCTGCAGAAAGAAACAAAATGTGATCTTTACAGCAATATCAGATGAAACAGCAGTGAAGGGATTCAAAGGAAGTTTGTTTAAGGGGCAGAAAATGTGAGAGGGTTCAGTGTCTGAGTCTCTTCTGTCTCCGTTCAGGTTGAATGATTACAGCGACTCGCCCCAGAACTCCAGAGGAGTTTACGCGTCCAGTAACGGAGCAGCTCGGGTTGGAGGCCGACAAGGCAACAGCCGCACCTTATCCGACTCAGACAGCCAAGAGAAGAGGTCCAGGATCGGCTTCAGCCGCACATCTATGCAAGCTGCTTCCTCCCAGCTGACCAAAGGAAGTACAAGCTCAGGCCAAGACGGCCCTCCAGCCGCCTGTCAGCTAACCAACCGGAAGGCTCGGAGTGCCAAACAGCTGGATCTCCAGAGTCAAAGTTTAGCCGGGTCATCGTTGCCTCACAGAGGCCTCGGCCCCGAGGATGCAGAATATGCCAACCTGATAGGAGCCATGGACAACGACCTCGACCGTCCAGAGTCCCTCAGCGGCGAGACTCTACAGGAACAGAGCTCTCAGTCAATACAAAACAAAGGTACCCACTTTTTATCAGGCGGGAGCAGCAGGGCAGGGGCCTCAGCAATCATTGACAGGGCTTTGACGCATGTGTTGATGTTGTTTGCAGTATTGGAATCTAAAGGGAAGCTGAGGGGCAAAGCAAAAGCCCAGAGGAAGAAGGAGGAGAAAGAGAAAAAATCATCAGTAAAGACTCAGGGAGACGAGCTCAAAGATAACCTGGCTGACAACGACGACAGCTCCTCCACCACCACAGAGACCTCCAATCCAGACGTGGAGGCAAACATCAAAGAGGTACCTGCTGCCGTCCCGCTCGCGTCCTGGTGCTTCCTCCAGAGCCGCACACTTGACATTGACTCAAAAATGAGGACGTGTGGTTTGACTTGACTATGAGACTCGAGACACGAAGGCAAAAAGCTGAGATTTGACTTTATGACGCATGAATATTGAAAAACAGAATACTGTGCGTACGTGCAAATGAAAGACTGCAGCCTTTCCTGATAACATGAGTCCATAGACGAGTAGCTCCGTAGTTTCTCATTCTGTCCATCAGGTCACCTGTTCTCTGCCCCACAGTTGAGCCAATTGTTATGAAATGATCTTTTCTTTTTGTCAGATATTTAAGATGATTATTATTCATATGTTTCATTCGTTGATTGAATTAATGATAATGATTGATTCAACTTTGAATTTTACTATTTTAAGTTTTCTGTCATCGTGACAAAAGCCTGCAGCCTCTCGATCTGCACCGATGTCACTTCCTGTCCTCCTATAAATCTGCATCCCTCCGACACTTTAAATGAAAGCTCTGTGTTTGGGTCAGTGCTTCAGTTCACGACAGCGCTCACATTACACTGTAAAAAATATGAGCTTTCAGTTAAAAATGAAAGTGGCCGTTGACTGAGACGCCTGAAAATTTTAAGTCAACTGAATTAGAAGTGAATGCTTTGCAAAATGTGTTCATTGCTTCTCATCTTTAACTGAAGAGTGAACTGATCTCAGCTTTGACAAACCAGAAAAACTTGCTGACGTCTTGAGACTCAAAAGACTTAAAAACAGCTTTCCTCCACCGCTGCGACATCATCATACTGTGAGCGAGCTGCTGTTTGACCTTTTCCCATCGTTTCCTCCAGGAACCATTGACAAAGAAAGGGAGGACAGTAATAACAGGAAAAGTGAAAGAAGAACCTTCAAACTTCTTAATCAAACCCAAAACCAAGAAACAAGGAACCACAAAGAAAGAGAGCCAAGCAGAAAAGTCCAGGTTTGTTCGGTGTTTCCCTTTGATTTCACTTGTATTTCGTCTTCAGTTGCAGCTGGACGCTCTCATCTTTTGTTCTCCTCGTTGTTCTCAGTTCTCTGGAGCTGCCTTATGTAACACCGCTGGAGAACAAACAACGCAAGAGCTTCACATCCAAAGCTCTCTACCCTCTCACCAACATCCCAAAGACGAAACCCGTGCAGAAGCAGAGACGTGAGTGTCCTCGCTCTCTAAATGTTGTCCCCGTGTCCTTTGCTTCAACACCAGACGTGTTTGTGACGTGTTTGCTTTGACAGTAGATGGAAAGCTGGAGGACGGGCGTCCCTCTCTGTTGGCCAAACTGTTGTCCAGCGGCTCCGTGCCCGAGCTGGGCCACAGCAGCAGCTCTGAGGGGGAGAAGGAGTTTGCATCTCCAGAGTGGGATGTACCGCTTTCCAAAAACAGCGTCCGTAAGTCAAGATCCCGTCCTGTCCGGTGTCTGTCCTTTGTCTCATACTCACTGATGAACCTGTGAAGACCTGATCGTCTCCTGTCCTCCACATGCAGAAGCTGACAGCCTCCAGCAGATCTCCCTCCAGACATTAAACGCAGACCCCTTCCTGAAGAGATCCGTCACGGCCGGGACCTGCTCCCCTCCACCCACCTCCCCCAGCTTACTGTCCCGGGGCACCTACAGCAGCGTGCTCAACAGCAACAGGTATCCAACCGCTGCAGCTTTGCTCATAAAATGACGCTATTTGAGCTCATGTCGTTTGAAATTCTGAAAAGACTAACGATGACGGTAGTATATCAGGTTAAAGGGATGCTCCACTGAAAACATGATTCTACCTCATTTCACTCTAGTAGTGATTTCATTTCCTACATATTGTAAGAAAAGAAAAAAATGATTTAAAAATTGTGTTTATTGGCTTTAAATAGGAATAAAAATGAGGTACAGGCCTATAATCTGCCCCAAAATGTGGCTTAACTAGTAATTAATTAAGTAATTAACTCACAGTGAGGAAAGCGGTAATTAGTGGATGTAACTCCAATTAATCCTGATTCTTGGTGAATTTCTTTCTCGTTTTTGCAGTGAGGGAAATCAAAAGAAGGCCCCAGGAAATAAACTGTCTGCAGCCACTCCACTCCCAGGCAAAAATGGGAATCCCACGTTTGCTGCTGTAGCTGCTGGTTATGACAAAAGTCCAGGTAAATATGCAGCAATGAACAAACGCTCGATCAATAATCGATCAATTACGCGATGAGATAACGCTGATCTCTCGTGTGCTCGTCAGGTGGCTCTGGACCAGGTAAAAGTGACAGCCAAGGCAAGAGTCTGGCACACATGACATCAGTGGAAAGTGACAGCTCTGACAGGTAACGTGAGGGTGAAAATAGAGAAAATGCATTCACAGACATCAGGATAAAATCCCTCTGGAATCATCTGCACGTATTTTCTGTCCCTCAGCTCTGGACTGTGGAGTCCCATCGACACAGCCAGTAGTCCAAACTTCCACTCTGCCAACTCCTTCTCTGCTTTCGGACCCAACAACTCCTTCAACCTGACAGGAGGTAACCCGTGTAGCTGTTTGAATAACCAGGAGGATGTGGAGGAGCTGCATGCAGACTGAAGTGTGTGTGTTTTTAGTTTTCAGTGGAATGAACCTCCCAAAGTCATCTGAGCCTCAGCAGAGCTGGCCTGAGTTCACCCCCGTGCCCTCCTCCATCTGGGACATACCGAGCAGCGACTCTCTGCACTCCTGGCCCAGCAGCTCCGGCTCGCCCACTGCCCCGACTGCAGTAAGAGCCGCCGTTTGTTTTAAGCCTGCCGACCATCCTCCTGCTCCTACACCACTGTGAAGCTTCTCTCTCTCTTTTTTAACAGTCACTCCTGGGAAACGCCCGCAATCCCTGGTCTGCAACCACGCCCTTCGGGAGCTCCATTTGGTCAACAAGCGCAGATTCGACCTTACACCCTTTTTCTCCGACGACCAGCTCAACGACTCTGACGGATCTGGTCAGCAGTCCCGCCCCGTCGCCGCCGGCTTCCACCGAGATGAGTCGCACCTACAACCCCTGGAACATGTGGCGCCCCACGCTGAGCAGGCGCAGCTCGGAGCCCTGGCCGAGCTCCTCTGACAACGTGAATTAAGCGGCACGTGACTGCACTGAACAGAAGCACGTCGTGGAGTTGATGTACTCTGTACGCTCAATCAAATTCTTTCACAATCGGAGAATCCCGAAGCAACGTTACCTGAAGTATAACGCGTTTGGTAGCCCGGTGCTGTAGGTTACCAGCCCCGCCATTTAGTTCTCTGCAGCTTTTTATTCACGGGGGCAGAAATGCTAACTTTTTATTTGGATTTGTTTTACCCCGCGCCCCTAAATTGAAAATGTTGATCATGATTTGCTAAAGCCAGCGCAGACAGTTTGCTGTTTTAGGAAGGCTGGTCAGTTTGGTACATGGCACAGATTCTCTAAGTTCAGTATTAATGTTGGAGCAGACATCTTGTTTGAAGCCACGTGTTTTCAGTCATTTTGGTTCTTATTGGTTTCTTATAAAAGTTGGTTTTTAAAGTCAAATTTGCATTGAAATGATTACACTAGGCTTTTATTTGGCAGCAGGAATCTTTCTCAATCTGAACCGTGATTCTTCAGAACATAAACAGCCCAAAACCTTGAACATGAATGTTCATGTTCCCCATGTTAAAACGGGCTCTGCCCTAAAATTAACAAAGCCTTCTGTGAGAATACATTGGTCAAGTGATCAAAGAACACTTCAGTTTGAGGTTTGTATCGTACATTACCTCTATTTGTCAGCAAATGAAATAAAGGACTTCAGCAAAATGCTTTTTGATCTTGTTTTATTCCGTTTTTCCGTTGTCGGTCTAAATCAAATCCTGAGCAAAATGTCATGTTTAGCTGCTAAGTAAGATAACGCTTCACCAATCCCCCATATGGCAGATTTGGAAAACATCATTCCCTGACCGGGAATCGAACCCGGGCCACGGCGGTGAAAGCGCCGAATCCTAACCACTAGACCACCAGGGAGAAGAGATGTTTACCATGATGACAAAAATAGTCTGATAAATAAACACAAGCTGCTTAATGTTGTGAATACAATGTAGGGAAATTTAAGCTCTTATGGGAAAGACTCAAATTCAAATTCTTTTTACTTTTTTTGTTCTTTTTTTGTATCTGTTGTTACAGATTTCCACTGACACACAAAGGGGGGTTGATGCATGTGTGGACACTGGCAAACCGGAGCACCCGGAGTAAACCTCATCCAGTCTGGTCTAAACATGCCACAGCACAGAACGCCTGCGAGGTACAGAACTCACCGACGCGCCACCGCGCTGCCTCTTCCCAGTAACAAATGTCACTGGGAAAAGGCAGCATAGTGACTGTGGTGGGTGCATGTAGACCTAATCGAGATCAGAATGGGGATGTGTGGTGGGATGGCAGGGTGAGGCCGTTCGTCTGAAGAGATTGAGGAACCTCCTCCACAGAGAAGGCTTTTTAGGTTTCTTTTTGAACTCGTTCAGCTTTTGCTTGACAGTCTCAAGTCTTTGCGTCAAGTCACCTAAGATGATTTCCTGCTGGAGGGCCTCTTGCTGTACTTTGATGGAATTCTCGAGCTGAGACTTTTCCTTTTCCCACTCATGTGCCTTGTTATACAGTTCCAGCTCTGCCACGGGCAACGCTTCCATCAGTCTGCCGGTTTCTTCTCTCTGTTGTTCCAGGGCAGTCTCCCCTTCCTTCAGGCCATCTTCTGTTTTTTCCAGCACTTCTTCCATCTCTTTAACTTTCACGAGAGCCTCATTTTTAAGCTGCTCGCTGGCCCTGATTTTCAAATGGAGATCCTCAATACCGATGTCATATCTTAGAATGGCGTCAGCACTGCGAAGTTCCTCCATCTGAATCAGTTGTTTGAAATGCTCCACCTCAGCGATCAAAGCCACATGCTTACATTTCAGCTTGTTGGTCTCCTCCTCTGTGTTTGCCAAGAACTCGATTTCATCGACTTCTACCATCTTTACACCTGTCTGCTGATGGAAGACCTGATCGATAGTGTTGGCTGCTGGACCCTGCTGTGAGGATGTGGGAGGTGGTTCCTCAGAGACCACAGCTGCCTGTGCTGTATCAGGCTGTACCATGTCCCCAAATGCAGTGACAGGATGTGGTTCCTCAAGGGCCACATTTGCCTGTGGTTCTCCTTGGGCCATGGTTGCCTGTGGTTCCTCAGAGGTGATGACCTCCTCTGCTATCACAGAGGCAAGAGCCACCTGAGGTTCTTCAGGTGCTGTTGCTGCTTCCACAGGCTGCTCAGGTTGAGCAGTCTGCTTCACTGTATGATTACAGTGAGGAAGTCTTTCCAGTGCGGCTGAACGCCACTGAGTGATGTTGCTTTTCCTTTTCTTGCCCATCTTTGGTATCTGCCTGTTTCAATCTGAATGCTGAAAATACTGAAAACTGGGTTTGAAGAATTCTTTTAGTCACTAGAACGATGTAACCTCAAATTTAAAAATTCAAAGCTCTCAATAGTGGAGTGAGTCAATACGCAATCTCCCGATACAATGTGTTGAGTCTGTCTGTCTGTTTTCTGATCTGCGGTGTGATGTTTGGGGGAAAAGCGTCGGGTTTTATATGTTCTTTAGGGGTTCTCTTGACTAACAAGATCAAAGCACTCAAAGGCAGTGACATCAAAGATCAAAGCGCTCAACAGATTGTTTTTATTCAAATGTCTTAGATTTTTGCTCTCTTTCAAATGTCCATATTTGTTTGTTTATTTTTGAATTTCTATTCCACTTAAAGCTGCAGACGGTACGTTGGAGAAGAGTTCCACGAGCGTAGGGACAGTTTGAGCAAATATGACAAAAAATTACTTTTACACAAGTTAGCTACTGCAGCTTTAAAGTCAACAATATACTTCATTTGGGGGTGAAAGGGATCCAAGCATGATTTATCTGAAATAGTCTCGCATTGCTTCTTTGCTTCAGGACAAGATGCACAGAATCGGGGCCTGGAGTCTCTGATGAAGTTATTGATTACAAGCCCGACCCATTGATGCTTGAGACTGATTCTGATATTTGGGAGTTTCAGAAAATCAAATAATACTGATCCTTCAGTTATGTTTTTTTTTTAATAATAATTTTCAATAAGATACATACTAAGCACGATATTTTACAGTTGACAAATCAGCTTGACGGTGATCTCTGCTGTAATAAACACACTATTTTTAAATTACCTCATATCTTGTTTGGCATTCTGTGCTGCAATTTCTTGTTACTTAACAAACTGGATACCTCCACGAGTATCATGTTTATTGTTTACATCACGCGCACAGCAGGAGGTTCTGTGGGCTCTGAGCTGTCTGATGTTCCCTCTCGTGGTATCCTCCAGTAACACACGTAGTGCATCTGCAAGTATGTCAAGTTACGTTCAAGTAACGATCAATTCAACAAGACAGAAAAACCAGAGACATCCCGACAACACAGGGCGAGTCGAGAATATTGTTCTTGCAGCTGAATTTCGAACATGTGAGTCATACGTACCTTAATCACGTGATCTCAGTCCACTATAGAAAACTGCAGGTGAACATTTAACATCAATCGTGCTCCGTTATCGTCCTTAGTGTGTTTCTCAATTGTGTTACAGTAAACGCAAACAGACAAAGGAAATGCTTGTTGAGTCTTTTCAAATAATCGATGAAGTCAAGCAGTCTGCAGCGACTCACACCTTTGCTGCTGGTTATGACAAGAAAAAAAAAATCCAGATCAACGCGTAACAATCAACATTTGATTAGATATACACGTCAAAGCACGTGAGGATAAATTGGTCAAAGAATACTTTCTATCTCTATTTTTTAACAAAGCTTTTAATTCAGTGTATTAAAAATTAATTAATTAGATTCAGGGTGGCGGTATGTTTCTTTCTCCGTACTCCGACATGTCATCACTTCTTGCACGGTTGTCTGACAGACTCCATCAGTAACTGACTAAACTTGGCAACGTCACACTTGGTCAAAACAGACACACTGTGGCTCTTCTTCAGCTCGTTCGTGCGATCGAGCGCCATCATGCCCCGACTGATCGAGCCGTGCAGCTCCACGCGCACAGGACACTCGATCCTCTCTGTGACCACGCTGCTGTCAATGCAGGCCGCCATGGCATAGGCGTCGTAAGAGACGAAGCCAGGTCCAAAGTACACGTCTCTTTTATTCTTCATGGCCGTTCTGGAGTAAGCCCAGCATTTCGACGTGATCATCTTCATAAAACGTGCAGCAGGCGCGTCCTGGTTGATCAGCTCCTCAAAGATCTCCTGCACGAGAGAGCAGTGAAATCAGTTTGAAATGTGCTGTCACGCAGGGTCAAGGGGCTCTTCACGGCGGCAGACTTACCCACGTCAGTGCATTTCTGCATGAATACTCCCAGGATGCCAGGTATGTAGGGCAGAGGAATTCTTCAAGAACAATGTAGGCGGACTCTGGGTCCATGGCAAAGTTAAACTCTGCGCACAGTGTTACATTTCCTTTTCCTACAAAGACAAAATCAAGTTACACAAGCCGACGTGTTTGAAACACAAACCCTGTCATCATTTCACAGCATTACCTTCCATGTTGCCACCCATAATGTACAGATCTTTGAGCTTTTGGGGAAAACATGGATCCAGCCTGACAGCCAGTGCCAGGTTAGTGAGCGGGCCGAGGGCCACCAGGGAGACCTGTGGGAAGCACATTTTACTGAGAGTCGCCACACATCACGAGCAGAGCACAGAGCAGTTTCTCACCTGCTTCGGCTTTTCAGTCACCAGCCGGATCATTGCGTTGACTGCATGCTCTCTCTGGACCTTCTCCTCCCACTGTGGGTCTCTGTCTTCAATCACGTCTCCAAGTCCATCAGTTCCAAAGTGGTCCCTAACTTGGCTACTGGCTCCCACCAGAGGACCACCAGAACCTCGAAACACTGGAATCTGCAGACAAACGTTCAGCTCAGTGCACGTTTGAGCAGGACTTGATGGCAGACATGGAGGCATGGAGATAAGCCTGAATGAGCTCTGCAGTAGAAACTCGACTGTTCATTTTTCCATATTACAATATATAATACACATTTAATCCCACTGCGTGCGCTCCTTCACAGGTGCCACCAAGGGGGCGTCTTCAGTGCTGCCCCGCCACCAGTGCATCAGTGAGTACACTGATGGAAATCACAGTAACTGTCTGGTGTTATTGTTACAATAATGACTTTATTTTCATCCTTGTTCGGTTTATTTCATGTATTATTGTCACTTTTGGACATGGTCTTTTTCTTTCTTTGTCCTTGTGTGTTTCTGTCATTGTATCTGTAAAGCCACAACTCGATGTTTTGTCCAGAATCCAGAAATCCACGCTGCCGTCTCAGAGGAGTGATGCTGTCCTCACCACAGCTTCTGACTTTTTGCTCGCTGGCCCTTATCTTCATTATGGCACCACGGCATTGTGGGCCACTTGTCTAAAATTGCAAAGAGGCTTTATTGCTGGATTTCCCATTTGTTGGACGACAATTCAGATTGTTCTCACCAGATAAAATGTTAAAATGCTGCAAATGGCACATGTTTCCTTTTTCCTGGCAGGTATCTCTTGCACACAGAGGTGGAACACAAAAACCACAGTTCCTTACCCACCTCCAATCAACAGCCAGCATCGCTGAGCTTCAGTAAACTTACCCCCTCACACTCGCAGATGGAGAGCACCTTCAGGACATTCTGGCACACGTTGTCAATTGTGGTGTTGCCAAACACACACGTTACACCCACGACCTCGACGTTTGGTGCCGCCAAGGCCATCATTATAGCCTGAGCGTCGTCAATGCCGCAGTCCGTGTCGATGATCACCTGCTTCTTCGCCATGGTCTTCTGGAAAATCAGTGCGTTAAGATTCACATTTCCAAAATCACAGTCCAGTTAATTAATTAAGTTGTTCACGGGTTATTTACACACTTCACTCTACATGAACACACTTTGTTTAGTAAAAATGATTCCTGGCGCCAGAGGAAGATAACTGGTCAGACTATTTCAGACTATTAAAAAAAAATGGACTCGTATTAAATAGTTCAATATTGTGCAGGTTTATATGTTAAAAGACTAGAGTGAAATTATATGTTTACAGCCACCAGCAGTTCATCCTATCACACGTTTTAGAGCCAAAACTTTAATTACACCGTGTGTGTTAATGCAAACGAACCAAGAACGCAACATTTTACACTATGAAGGATGAGTATAATTAAAAGTTTTGCCTTTTCCTCTAAGAAATTATGTCACTCGAGCATTTTGTTGTTGAACGTCAGCGTAACAAAACATGAATAGTCATTTCAGTGTTCGTTTTAAAGTTTTTACTATAGGATTGTTTTAAATTCTAAAGGATTAATTCTCGGTTACTGGTGAAAATTGACCGACTTACCTTCAGTCTGGGGGTAAAGTTTGAAGAGTCACCGCAGTCGCTGCTGTGATTGGCTGGAATTGTAGGAACTGTAATTCCATGGTTTACTCACAGGGGTTGTAGGCACTGACCAGCTGGCGTTTATGTAAATAAGATGTAAAATAATGCAATAAAATCCGGATTTGAACAAGCAAAAGTATTTTTGTGTTTGACTTCATCGCTTACTTGAGTGTTTTCATGTTAAAATCTACCTTTCGCTTTAATTACTTTTGGACAGCCCGCTCGCTGCTCAGAGTGGTACAGTCCGTGAAGCCTGCACAGGAAGTGGATACGGGTCAGCAGGATGACGGTTTGGGAATTATAATATCGTTCATTTTGAACATGTCCCGAGTTCATATGCACCGAGGTTTTGTCATTTGTGGTTAGCTTTACGTCTATCAGCTCTCAGCCCCGTTTGGTTTTAAGACATTGCTCAAGGTTTCATGGAAGAGAGTAAGGTAACAGCTGGGCGTGTTTACATGCGCTAACTACAATACAGCAGTGATCGCTGGGTGCTCACTTCGACCACAGCGGCTGCACAGGTGAAATGTTAGCACAGGTGAAATGTTAGTTAATGATCAATAACCCCACAGATAACCACAGGCGGGGAATGAGAGTCACTGCGGCTTGTTTTCGTGATGGCTGACTGATTACAGGTTAAAGGTAGCGTGTGATGCTGCTTCATGTTGGAACAATGACATCCAGGGTTACGACTTTCAGGAACGCTGTTAGACTGTTTGTGTGATCTGACGTTTCCACAGCGTTGGTCTGTGTCACCTCGTCCTGCTTTTATACCTCTGCAGTGTTTTTAACGCCTGTCCTTTCGTCCCCAGGAAGGACAGCCATCCCTTCAGCCTGTCGTCCATCCTGTACGTGGCTGTTCAATGCCGAACACATCAGAAGGTCAAGGGTCAAACCTGTCCGGGCCAGCGGCACCGTCAGGGCTGCAGAGGCCCACCGATGGGGAGGAGGAACGCGGTCTGATCAGCTCCCTCGCCCGGGACGCCGCCAGAGTCCGGAGGGCTTCGAGCGCCGAGCTCCACCTGCCGTGGACCTGCCCGGTCACACACTCCCGTGAGAAGTTCTACACCGTCTGCTCCGACTATGCTCTCCTCAACCAGGCTGCCTCTGTGTACTGTCCCCCAAACGCAGCCAGGGACGCGGTCCCGAACAAGCGGGATGATGGGCCATCACTCGTGAAGCCCAAACCCTCAGCTGACAGCAGCACCGGCCAGTCTGGAGGGGCCCATGTGGGATCAGACGGGGACTGTGACATGGTGGAGGTGTCCTCTGGCCACACGAAGCCGATATTGGCCTGGGAAATTGATACCACAGACTTCAATGCTGTGCTCACCAGGAAAACACGAACTAGTAAGAAACATATTGTTACGTTTTATGAATGTATAGTTAAAAGTTAAAGTCATGCACCACACTCCTGATTTATCTGCTGTGAGTTTGTTGAGCGGCTTCAGTCCCGGTTTAGCGCCCATTGACTCGCGCTTTGTTTCAGGCAATGTGAAGAAATGCAGCACCAAGAAGATGAAGTCATCAGACAGACCCAGCCGAAATCTGCAAGACGTGTCTCCTCATGCCTCGCTGGAGGAGATCAAACAGAGGAAAGTGCTCGACCTCCGGAGATGGTAATGCTATATTTAGTGCCTCAGTAGTTTGAAGGATGAACCCAGTGAAGTGAGCTTCACGTCAGGCTGTAGGAGGACTGTTGGCTCCAGTCTGCTCCAAACAGAGTGTTGTTTTCTGCTTCAGGTACTGCATCAGTCGGCCTCAGTACAAGACTTCATGTGGAATCTCTTCGCTGGTGTCCTGCTGGAATTTCCTGTACAGCACTCTGGGTGCCGGCAGGTGAGCAGCACGTAAGGTCGTCTGTCAGGCTTCATGTCAAAATACCACTGCTGAGTAACTAAGTGTGGATTTATTTGCGTTGGTAGTCTTCCACCCATCTCTCAGGAGGAGGCGCTGCACATTCTGGGTTTTCAGCCGCCCTTTGAAGAAATCAAGTTCGGCCCTTTCACCGGCAATGCTACGCTAATGCGGTACACAGAACTGCTTGTACAGACTTTTTGAATAACCAGTTTTGGAAACGCGTGCAGCTCAGTAATCTGCGCTGTTTCTTACAGGTGGTTCAGACAAATCAACGACAATTTCCGAGTGCGAGGTTGCTCCTACATTCTGTACAAACCGCACGGAAAACACAAGACGGCAGGAGAAACAGGTGAGTCCCTCAGCTGTCAAATCAAAGCTCGGGAAGAGATCAAACACAAGTGACCACCACTCGAATCTTTTCAGCTGAAGGAGCGTTGATGAAGCTGACACAAGGGCTGAAGGACGAGTCCATGGCCTACATTTACCACTGCCAGAACCACTACTTCTGTCCAATGGGCTTTGAAGCCACGCCGCTCAAAGCTGCAAAGGCGTATAGGTGGGTCATCACTGCAGCTCGATTCGATTCAATCCAAAGATTGCATTGAAAAGCCGAAAATGGTCCCAGAAGACGTAACAATGCAACGTTTTTTTGACTGTTTTTGCTTAAAAATGGCTAAAACATTGATTATTTCACCCCAAAGATCTTATCAACAGATTGTTCTTTTTTGTGCAAAGGGGCCCTTTACCCACGAATGAAATGGAGTACTGGATCGTCATCGGTGAGCCCAGCAGGAAACACCCGGCCATCCACTGTAAAAAGTAAGCTCTGCCTGATCAGTCGCTGCCTTATTTGATCATTTCTGGAGTTGAGCTGTTGAACAGGCAGCTTCTCTTTGCAGATGGCTGGACATCGTGACTGACCTCAACACACAAAATCCTGAATACCTGGACATTCGTCACACGGAGAGGGGGATTCAGCGCCGCAAAACCAAAAAGGTTCCCATCTCACACCTGTTACAACCTTTTTAAAATGTTGTTGATGTTAACGTTTGTGCGTCAGAGTCTAACTGAAAGGACGCTCCCTGGCTCTCACAGGTCGGGGGCAACCTGCACTGCATCATGGCCTTCCAGAGGGTGAACTGGCAGAAGCTCGGCCCCTGGGCTCTAAACTTGGAGAACCTGCGTCACGACTTCCATCACTCCGGCTCAGAGCGAGCCCACGGGAGCGTCACGGAGGAAATGGAGGAGAGAACGTCGTCCAAGCGCCTGGCCTACCTGGGACGCTCGCACAGTATGGGAAGCCAGAAGGACACCAACTGGAAACGCCAGTCCAACACTGCAGAGTACAGACAGAGGAGCTCCCCCGACAGCGACCTCGAAGAAGACATCACAGACTGAGAAGGTTCACTGGGACATACGAGGGGGGAGTCAAATAACAGACATTACAATACGGTACAGTCGCCCTTAGATACATTTTAAATGAATACGTCTGGTGTTTTTCTGTATTTTACTGCCAGCAAATCCCATGAAAAGACAAAACCAACAGTGTGTTAATCTCTCAATACTTCCTGGCCTCCAAACCCTGTGAAACACTCAGCCTGGAGCCCATTTGTCACGACTGAGGATGAAAATCTTAAACATGTAGGTTCATTTTAAACCAGCAATAACTGATTTGGCCACGTGAGGGCGGCAGAGACGAGCTGTGACCACAACACCTTCTGCGTCAAGTCCAGTGTGTTTTGCCATCAACTCCTGAGGGAAGTATTTGCTCCACTGTGTTCACCAGCATGTAGGTACCTGTGTTCATCTGCAGTTTGGTGCTGAGCAGGTAGCGTTTGGATTTTTTTAAAGCGTTCTTCTCTTGAAAAGGTGCCTGTGGCAGCTGGAAGTGACACTGAGAGCGATGAGAGTTGTGGCCGGGCAGATAAACAAAGAGCTGAAACTCATTATAAAGCTCCGTAAAGCTGAGGAAAGCTGCTGTTACAGGTGATGATTCTCTGTGGGTTCATCAGTGCAAGCGACTCCGCTCACATCGCCACATACTTCCACTGTCATTTAATGCACTCTCATTATAAAAAATATCAATAACAGAAGGAAACATTACCTTTATTGGAGAGCGTTTTATTTACAGCAGCACGGTCTGTGTGGGATAAACTGAAGATAAACTACAGTCTTCATGTTCATTATGACAGTTTTTGGAAGAGAAGCAGCTGAGGAAGGTCAGTCAGGCTTTGGAGACACAGACTCTCACTTCCTCGTTGTCTTTTCATGGGATTTGTTGACAGTCCGAATATGACCAGGCCTGTTTTAATACTGGTGAATGAACGTGTTGTAAGACTGTCGGATGTAGATTCAGCTCAGCCGAGATTTTTAGGGCCACATTGTTGTGTTTAATGCTTTTAGTCAAGCGTTCTGTTAAAGTCAGTGTTGGTGAGAGTTTGACTACTGAAACGTTTCTCTTGCCACGTTTCTGTCCTGTAGCAGAGTCCGCGAAGCTAATTTAAATCAGAACAAAGGCAGCTACACAAATGAGCCACATTAAATGACATTTAGCAGAGTGGCGGTCAGTGGAGGACACAGCGTTTTGAGGAAGCCTGCTGTTTGAGCTGCGAGCGTGAGCGGGCGTCACAGGGCTTTCTCTCCACAGCACATCGAACCACGGCCTCAAAAAGGAACTTTTTTAAAAACTGAGCCGCAACGTGAGCTTCACGGCCACTGTACTGTAAGGTGTTTCTGTTATTTTGTCCATCCCTGTGTGATACTAAAAGGTGGAGATGAGGTGTTCACACTGCAGGATTATTTTTAGCTCATCCTGCGATAAGTCATACACACGTTTCTCTTACTTATCGTTCTATCGCATCTTAAACTCAGTGATGCTGTGAGTGCACATCACGTCCGACTCTTGACTTTGATCCATTTGCTGTAAATTCTGTTCAAAGGTGACTTCTTCCCATAATTCAGTGTGCAGGTGAGTGGGCTTGTTTCGCGCCAGTGGTTAGTTCAGTGGAAGTGTGCAGTTCCAGTGTCGTGAAAGCAGCTGATGTCGTTGTGCTTCGTGAATCCTTCAGTAAGACGATCCCGGCCCTCCAAAGGCGGGACTGTACAGAGGCGATCGGGGAATCCCTCGATCCCAAAGACTCATTCAAAATGTGAAACTACAGGAAGTGAAGACTGCATGGTTCATTTTCACGCTCATGTACAGCCTCCATTCGTTCTCCGCACCTTCGCCAGTTTGTCTTTGACCCAACACAAGTGTCATTTGATGTAGTGGTTTATTTATTTATTTTCCAATAAATTAAGGTTTTTGTAAACTCTTGGAGCAGAAACATTTCTTCACAGCACTCAGCCGGACGTTTTCAGCCCGGTCACACTGCAGAGGCCGGAGGCGCGCAGCTTCCTTTCAGCTGTCGACGCAGCTCGGCGATGTGAGCGGGGCCGATCCGGCAGCAGCCTCCTATTGGACAAAGAGACTCATCAGAGGAAATCCAGAACACATGGCACAAGTCAACGGAGGAGGAGACGGTTCACGTTACCTATCAAGGCAGCACCTTGCTTCATCCATGTGCGGCTGAGTTCAGGTGTTAATGCTGACGCTTTCGCTGACGTCAGCCACCTTTGCGGAAGCAGCAGCACCACAGTCATGGTCAGTTCTTCCACATTGGTCCTTTAAAGTGAGGTCGTGTCAGTGGAAGCTGTCAACTCACCCCCGCTCGGTGTCCCACTCCTCTCCGCTGTTGGGATACACCACCCAGCTCAGGTCTGGGCTCAGCTGTGACCCGGCAGAGTCCAGCAGCGGCTCCACCAGCGCTGGCGAGCAGCAGTTGACGCCGACAGCGACCAGCTGCGTGGATCTGTTGGCGATCTGCACCGCGTCTGCGAAGAGGCTGCCATCTGATATACACGTCCCATCCTGACGGCGTTTATGAGCAGAGCGTGAGACATTTTGATTGTGAATCAACGCTGGTTGCTCTGCTCAGGAGCAGCGCTCACCTTACAGGAGAAGGACAGCCAGGCTTTGGAGTTCGGGAACTCTCTGAGCAGCTCAACCACAGCCTCCGCCTCTTTGATACTTGGGATTGTCTCAAAAGCGATGAAATCAGCTCCTGCTGCTGCTAAACAGTCCACCTGCGGCCGATGCCAAACTTTCAGCTCCTTGGAAGAGAAAAAAGACAGTGACGACCCCTTCATTCAGTTTCTGTAAACGGAACATCTGTCAATGGTACCACGTTTGTTTCTTTTCTTTCACCTTCACACAGCATATTTATATGTGACGTGAGCAGCAGAGATTCACTCACTTCAACACTCATCTCCTCTGCATAAGCTCCAGTGTACTCGGAGCCGTTGTGCAGAAAGGCCCCGTATGGTCCAACAGAGCCTGCCACCAGGGGACACCTCCGCCCTGGAGAGAGAAACAAACCAATCACAGTGAAGCAGCATCAGAGTTTAGAGACATCCCTCTCTCGTGTTTCTGTCCGTACCTGCCGGACGACCCTCAGAGACAAACCTCTCCACCGTCTCTTTGGCGAGCTGAACTCCAGACATCAGCAGCTCTCTGGCGCGCTCGGAGCTCACGTCCAGGTGACTGACGAACCCGGGGACACTCGCCTGGTACGTAGCCGTTGTGATAACATCGGCACCACTGAGGAGAAACCTGTCGATGCATCACATCCGTGAACACTTTCAAAAACCAGCTTCTGCAGTTGTTTCTCATCTCTGTGAACCAGAGAACTTTCGGCCCTGATGCTTTAAAAAAGAAGAACGATTATTTGATTATTTTGAAAACAGCTGCTGAATTATTTTACTCTCAATCAATTAATTGACCAATCTTTGCAACTCCAACACTTTGGATGGACTTACCTGTAGTGAGCATTTCTTATGGCCTGAGGATCAGTCTGCAGAAGTCTGGCGCTCCACAAAGGATCTCCCTAAGTGTGTGAGACAGACAGACAGACAGACACACACACACACACACACACAGATATTTCAGTTCTAACTTGTAAAATGTGGATGTGTTTTGGCTGAGAGACAAATATTGATCCCAGTTTTTCCAATAACTTTTCAGATGTTAACCTCAGATGCTGAAAACATCTCAGCCGTACAAAAGTATTAGTTGAGAAGTCATCATTTTTATATACAAAAAACATTTGAATTAACGTTTATTTGAATAATTTTGCTTCTGTTCCAAAATATTTGTGAAGGATGAGGTGAATAAAGGGAAACACAGTCTGTGAGCACAGTGGAGGAAAGTAAGTATATTTCCTAAAGTACTGTACTTAAGTACAGTTCTGAGCTACTTCTACTCACTTGAGCATTTTAATCTACGTTACTAAATACTTTTACTCCACTACATTTGGCTGGCAGCTGTAGTTACTTTACTGACTGAGGTACCTGCCTGGTTTCATTACTACATCTTGATTATTTTTGTTTTGTTTGTATGTTGCTGTTTTTAAGGTATTGTTGGGTAACACTCACAAGTCATGGTTTCCTTGTTTCCATCAGTTGTCAGCCACTGCCCCTGATAGCTTCATTGAAAACAGCTCTCTGCTAAGTCTGCAGGATTGAAATTACTGTGTATATATTTGCGCAACTCTTACTTCCAAAGTCTTGTCAACCCTGTCTGAGCCTGTCGCAATCGAAATTTCGCTCGGTGTACACTTGCTGTCTACGGAATGACAGTAAAGTTTGTCTAAGTCTAAGTTATTTTGCTGCCCAAAATTAGCCCCTGCAAGAGTGATCATGGCCTACAAGTCTGTTAGTTTCAGAGTTTTTCATAAAAGCACCCGCAAATAAAAAAGAAAATAACAATACAACAAAGAGTTGGTAAAAACCCAGCTACCTTTAAATAAAAATAATAAGAAGAAGACTGCTTTTGCTAATTGTTTTTTTATGTTTTACCTGTAAATGGGCTCCTTGCGCTTCCAGTTCAGTCGCTAGTCCACCATCCAAGATTAATGGTCCGTTGTCATTCATGTAATGTCTGAGGCGAGCAGAGGAGTCCATGGAGAAACTCTTCGATTAAAAGGCACTAATGTTAGAGGACAAAGCTATCAACGTACAGCAAACTCTAACGCCCACTGCATGACATACTGTAGGATACATTAAATACTTCATCGTACTTTTCAGACTGTTGTTGTTCCGGGTAAAAGAAAAGGTCAACGGTTGCGTTTAGTGCCACTCGAAATTTTAAGACTATAGGGAATTACGACCAACATAATACCACCAGACGATCACGAGATGGCGCATCAAACAATGACAGTGCAATGAGGTAGAGCCAGAACGTGTACGGTTGTAGAAAAACTTAGCTCAGCTCATGAATTGGTCAGTTCTTGTGGTTTTCTACCCTGAAACATAAAATTTCCTCCTGATCAAAGCTACATTTCAAGCAATTTAGCAGTTTTATTTTAAAAGTATTATTTTATCCACTCACTCACCTTGCTCATACAATTTTATGTGAATTTAGTCAGTTGGATGGTGACTTTAACGTGAATACTTTATGACGCACACGTAATGTTACTTTGAAATCTGTGTTTTTGTAAGAATGTTGCTTCACTGATAAAGGTTAAAGTGGTGAAACTTCGTTTTCTTTCCATAGCAAGAACACTGCCGTGTACATAAGTGGGTCAAAGTACCCTGAACGCACCTTGCCTTGTCACTCCAGTTACTATAGAAACGATCATAGCCCGGGATAGCTAATGTTTGCTAGCTGGAAACATTATTGGGTCATGTAGCTGGACTTTATACACTTGTCAAAAATGGTAAGTTAAAATTTCCTTGTTCGATAACAATGCTGCGAATTATGTTTATAAGAAAATCAGCACCACTGAACAAAATCGCTTAAACATTGCGAACATGGCTAATTGTTTGCTAACGTAAGCGTAGCAAACAGGTTAACAAGCTAGCTAGCATAACAACGTTACCGACCAGCTTTAACAACTTCAGACTGAGTAAAGGAGTTTTATAAATTTTAGTGCTTTGGAGAAGCCAAATAGAGCAATCGAACCTTACAATTTAAAGCCAGCTTTACAACAACAGTAACTGGTGGGAGCTAATAGCCGACGTCCACTAAGTAGCTGAGCATTGGCTAGCTAAAGCTGTAGCGGTAGCTCTTGCTAATTGAACATTACAGTTCCAACAGTTTCTACGTTCACATACTAGCTGTCTTACACGTGAAATAAGCCTGATGTTAGTCTAACGAGTTTACCACGCTGTAACATTCGTTTTCATGTTTTGTGTGGTATGTTACGGGTGGTCAGGAGGCAGGTTTGTGCCTCTCATGTACGTTATTAGCACCAGCTGCCTACCTTAAATGGTTAACACATTTTGAATTTCACTGTGAAGGAAACCACATGTCTCAGCCTGCACGCTAGCTTGTTGACTAACCTTAAAGATTAGCTTACTTTAAACACAAAGGAACTGTAGGTTGCTGTGTTGAAAGAGGTGATAAAGTGACAGTAAGAACATGTTCTGCTCTCCAGCAAGAGACTGAATCTGGGTCAGTGGTCTCAGACTCCAGGGTATTGACTTTCCTGTGGTAGTGGGTAAGCTAAATATGATGAGACACCAAGAATGTCTCCAATATCAATGTTGTGAATCTGTGTGTGCTAGATAGCACTATCAATTACCGGATAATTTGTTTGGTAAGATTAATTCTTCTACCAGCACTAAATTACTCTGACAGTTTACATTGCATCTACGTTTCTGTAGAGCAGAAGCTAGAGGTTGTTTTTTTATCTTTGCCTACTCAGCCAGGCTCACAGGGGCGACATCTTTTTCAAGTTAACAAAGAGCAGAACACAAGGAAGCAGTTTGGACATGTTGTCCTTCACAGAGACACATGCACACACGCTGGTGACAGGATAAAGTCTTCCACTCGCCTGACTTGCATGACTTTAGACTATTGGAGGAGACTGGATCGTCTCCACAGACAGAGCTGAAAGTCAAGTACAGGCCACTCTGTTACTCTGAGGTGACAGTGCTAACAAAAGAGCTGCCCAAACTTAAGTTTTGAGCCAAATTTCTAAATTTACTTGGTTCATTTGTATTAGTCCCAAAACCGACGCTGTGCCATTGGTGTGTGAATTCATAAGTAGATCTTTTTGGATAAAAGCGTCTGCCAAATGACTAATTGTAATTGTAGATTCAGATCTGTCCATCACTCAAGTGTTGACGTTAGATCATCTTAAATCACCATTAATTCTTAGTCATTGTCATTTGATGGCACTTCTTTGAAGAAAACCTACCAAGAACATGACTAAACTCAGCTCTTTAAAGAAGAGGACCATGTTTTTGGATGCTTGATGCTTTGGTTAGGTAATCCAACCCAGTAAACATCAATTCTACATTTATTTATATGACATTGTTGTGAATTTGAAGGTCAGATTTGAAAAGTGTGCCGTGGATTACTTCACAACAGTAACCTAACTGTTACAAAAATAAATGTAGACTTGATGTTCACTGTATCACATTACCTATCTCTGGCACATCTCTGTAAGTTCATATAAACAAACACTGACTGACAGGACAGCAGGAAGGCCCAAATCAAAAATCTGAAACACTAAATTATGCAGTGAAAAATAGCCAACAGTGACATAAAGTGTATGTGAGTTGTGGTTAATGGCCTTAAACAAGCAAAACCTGATCTGACCATTTCACAAACTTAGGACTGGCATGTGTGCTGCAATATGGCACTGCTGACGTGGACAGAGATGCAACTTTAATTTGAATAATTTGGACTCAAACTTAACATTGTTTTCTGTTTCTCATTTGGCATTATTTTAAAATAATTTGGTGTCAAGGTTATGACCTTTTTAAAGACCAGTATGGGTTAGTTTGTGCTTCCTTATCTGATTTGATGCGTCTCTTGCCTTTATCAGGAGGATCGCTACGCCTTTCTGACTGAGTGGTATGACCCTACTGCAGCTCTCCTGCGGCGCTACCAGCTGTTCTACTACCCCAAAGATGGCTCGGTGGAAATGGTAAACATTTACTACTGCAGTTAATAAGCTTTAATTTTGTTGTTACACTGGCTGCTGCAACTTTTTAGGCCACTTATAAAGGAAAAGCTATTGTAATTAGAGTTTATCAAGCTTAGTCCATTCTAGGGCAAGCTGTTTATTCTGTTCGTGTATTTTTATGTCAAATAATTCTGACTAACAGTCATGTGGATAGAAGTATGACGCAAGAAAAGATGTTTTTTTCCACTACTGAAATTTTAAAATTCCAGTTTGAAAGAGGTCTGAGGGGGAGTTATTGGCAGAATAAGTATGTTTTCATTAGTTTGTAGCCACCGGACAGCGAGAATTGTGTTTTCGTTACCTTAGAGCAGGCATGTCCAAACTATTCCACAAAGGGCCGAGTGGCTGAAGGTTTTCTTTCCAACCAAGCAGCAGCACACCAGACTTGACTCATTTCATCAGCTGATCTCAGTCTTCAGAGAGCTGATTGGTCAGACTTCGTGCTCTTGATTGGTTGGAGGAAAAACCTGCAGCCGCACGGCCCTTTGTGGAATAGTTTGGACATGCCTGCCTTAGAGTGAGCTCTTTATATCAACAGAGGGAGCACGTCGTCTTCCACGGAGTCCGCCATGTTGCCCCGCCATGTTTCCACAGTAGCCCAAGAACAAACAAACACTGACTCTAGAGATGAGGACCTTTTAATGTTTTTATGGCTGTCGTGGCCACTGTAGGTTCTCGTGCTCACTTGGAAATGGAGCGTGAGGCGAGGGGTATTTAATTGGCTGTAATCTGCAGCCTCACCACTGGATGCCACTGAATCCTACACACCAACCTTTAAGCACCTTTCGAGTGCTATAGTTAGAGCATCTGGGAAAATTAGTCCCGATTATGTTTGCAACACCGGTTGTATACCCTGTGGGATATTTTTTGTTGTAATCATGAACTTGATACATCAACATCTAGTTAACTTTAACAATCAACCGATGTGTTTGTTTTTATTTGTAGTTTGATGTGAAAAACCAGCGAATATTTTTGAGAAGGACCAAATATGGCGACCTCCATCCTGAGGACCTGTTTGTTGGGAATCGAGTGAATGTGCTCTCACGACAGCTTAATCTGATCGACTATGGAGATCAGTACACAGCAAACAAACTTGGCAGCAAAAAAGAAAGGTATGACTGAAGCTTGTGTGGTGGGTCTGCTCCATCGTCTCCAGTTACATGACTCACAGCACAGACGTGTAGTCTGTACTGTGGAGGATTGCTTAAGGACGTTATACACGCCTGTACATTGTACTTTGTCCTCAGTACGGCAAAAATGATGATAAAGGAAATTGCAGGTGTTAGATCTTGATTTGCTTCTTTTTCTGTTCAGTTTTATTGGCATAAAAGCTACAATATAACTTTGGCTGTATGTGCTTGACTAAATTGAAATTAATACAATTTAATAATGATTAGTGATACATTGATTTAGAACAGATACCAAAACAATACACACACACACACACACACACACACACACACACACACACATACACACACAAACATTTTTCTTCAATTTATTAGTTTCCCTCCCAACATATTTTCTTCGTTAACAAAATAATGCCCAAATAAAATACAATCTTACAAACAAATAAAGGTTTTATTTGAGGAGTAAGTAAATGAGACTGACCAAGCAAACCAACAGTCACTTTTTCTTGTGCTGTGGACACAATTTGCCTGCTGCCCAGTACATAATGAGCTCTAGTCCCCAGCCCTGCACATCAGAAGCACATCTGAAAGTGTTTTTCTGTCTGTAAGCGTCAAAACGTTTCTGTCGTGGTGTCTGATCTTGATAAGTTGCCTCTTACCGGCTTACCTGTCACATGTGATCCATTTTTCCAGAACTCTTGCTTTGATAAAGCCTGACGCAGTGACCAAGATCGGAGATGTCCTGGAACTGATATACTCCTCCAACCTGATTGTGACCAAAGCCAAAATGACAAAGCTCACATGGTAAGGTCAAAGCCCGCCTGGTTAGAGTGTCTAATAATACTTCATACTGTCAGTACAGTCATACTGTGGTAGTGTATCAGACAAAGTCTTGTCAGAGAGGCAGACACAGGCTGCTTGGTGCCAGGTTCCTCACATAAACAGATGGATGGCTCTGCTTTCTCACACACATTAGGAACATATGGCCTGCCAAGTGCCAAAGTGGCAGACAAGGATGGCATTTAATTAACGGTTTTATCAGGTGCTTGTGCATGGTGCGATTTTATTATCAAACCCATCTCAGTCTCAGACATAGCACTGAATAATGAGCACGTATTACTTTTACATTTGATGCTTCGGTGCACTCTGCTGCTAATGCTTCTGTAGTTTTACTCTAGTAAAACTTTGAATGGCAGACTTTTACTTGTAACAGTGTTTGAACATCCCTGATTCCAAATATGTTGGGACTCTGTGTAAATGTAAATAAAAACAGAATGCAATTATTTTCAGACAAACTGTGTTTACTGACAGCATGTAGTGAGCTCATGCAGTAATCTCTTTTATCCAGTCATGTGTTCACAAAGTGGTGAACCTCGCTCCATCCTCACTTGTGAACCACTGAGTCTCTCCAGGATGCCCCTTTCATACCCGATCATGATCCTCTCACCTGTTACCAATCAACCTGTTTACCTGTGGAATGATCCAAACAGGTGTTTTTGGAGCGTTCCACATCTTTCCCAGTCTTTGAAACGTGTTGCTGCATCAGATTCAGAATAAGCAGATATTTACAAAAATCAATTAAGCTGATGAGCTCAGACATGAAATTTATTGTCTTTGTCCTGTTTTCAGTTGAGTTTAGGCCAAAAAGGATTAGAAAATGATCACACTCTGTTTTATTTATGTTTTAACGGCATCCCAACTGTTTTGGAATCGGGGTTGTACTTTGTGGTATATTAAAGGATCAAACATGTATTAGAAAATACTTGAAAGTATATCAAAGCATTTGAATTCTGGGCTGTAGGCAGGGTTTTAGAGACAATGTGGTCAGGGCTGTGGTAAAACATTATATTTTTTTTATCTAATCTTACTCACCAAGAGGACAGATTCTACACAGTTTCCTCTTACATGGGAAAGAAATGACAGAAATATTACTGACCTTGTAAATGTCATTGGCAGCAGTTTGGTACATCGAGTTCAAATTGCCTGTTTGAGATAATTTGGCCACTCATTAACTCCATGGTTTATGATTTTCTTACATTACAGGAGCCAAGCGGCAGACTTTTATGTGGAACATCAGTCAAAGCCTTTCTTCAAGTGAGTGCCTGTAAATGATTTGCCAGTATTGAGCAGGTGTCAGCCAGCAGAGAACATTTCTGGAGTCCAGCCACTATCATTAACAGACCCTGTGACAATAATCCTAATGACATTGTAGTGACATTTAAACACAGTTAATTAACATAGCTGACCTACTGCTGGTAGGAATTCCGCTTCCCTGAATGAGTTATTCTGTCATTGCTCCATTTCGCAGTAACCTGGTGCAGTTTGTGTCCTCGGGCCCTGTGGTTGCCATGGAGCTGATGGGTGATGAGGCCATGTCTATCTGGAGGAGGCTCCTGGGACCTGCAGACTCTGCCGTGGCGCAGAGGGAGGCACCGCAGAGTGTCCGTGCCCAGTTTGGAACAGATGGCATCAAAAATGTTGGACATGGCTCTGACTCACTTGCTGCAGCAGCTCGAGTAAGGATGTGACGCTAGCCTGTTAGCGCTAATCATGTTTGTAATGTGCCCTTGCACTCTGCTCCCCTTTCCCAGAAACGATGACTCACTCTAAATTGTTTTTATCCTGTTTGTTTTGTTAGGAGCTTGAATTCTTTTTCCCATCCACAATTGGCCACGGCCCCTCTAATACAGCCGTCTATACAGACTGCACATGTTGCATCATCAAACCTCACGCCATATCAGAAGGTAGGGAACATGTATTCATACTATCAGTCTGTCTATCGGTGTGTCTGCCTCGGTCCTCGGTCATTCTGTTGATGCATCTATAAATTATGCAGTTGCAAGTTGCAGTGACTCCCCTTCCCCCTGTGGCTGCTCATGTGTTTGTGTCAGACTGAGGCACTACATGGTGACCAAATTTGGCTTTGGATTTTTCCAAATCCCTGCCCTGATCCCTGTTCATGGAGCATGCCGCTAGAGCTGTGACCTGTGAAATGTGAAATTCTCTGGACAGGGCTGAAGTATGCACACACAAAGTTGTTGACTGAGGAGAGACCTGGACTGGTCGTCCTGGACATGGAAGAGCAAGCCCACCGGGGTCCCATGTAAATTCATTTAATCTTTATTTCTGATTTGAGTGCTTGTCCTCAGTGGTACTTTGTTTGGTATCTGATTTGGACTTGGTTTGTATTTAGTGTCCATGAGTGTATTTGTGCTCTCTCTTATTTACGTCAGGGTGGGAAAATGACCACCAGCTAAATGCCGCTAAAAAAACCCCACAAAATAATAATTGCTGTTGAGCGGCTCGTGAATTTGAACGTCTGTCTGTCAGTAGCTGAAAAAGTTAAAGTTAATTTCCCTAAAGATGATCTAAACTAAGAGGGTGATCGTGCTAAAGATTGTTGCTGACTCTTTCTCTTGTTCAAAAGCATAACATCATGGAATCCTCCTCATTTGTTCACAAACAAAAACCAGCTGCACATCCTTCCCTGCAATGTTTATTCAAGAGGAATATCAGAAAAGAAGCAACATAATTAAAAGGACCCAGCAGAAATGATACCATTAATAGTATTCATGTGTTCAAGGTTATTTCATTCCCAGTTTATTGGCCTTTCTCGTGACATTTTGACCTGTAGAAGCATTACTAATGTCTGGATAACACAGCATATAGCAGTGCCAGGACTGTGCATGCCGCTTGCTGGTGTGACTTTCTGCCACACCTCACTGGAATGATGCCATCAACAATGTTATTACTGTAGTTACACCTGTGCTTGTCCTGCTATGACAAGTTGAAATGTTGCCGTGAGAAAGGTCCATGAGAGAGGACCCATTAAACTATGGAAGGATGGGTATGCAGCGTTTGGCCGCAGGGCAGAATTGAGCAACGGCTATGAAATTAATTTCCTCCAGATTCCCCGGATGGATGTTTGAGTTGCTGCTCGTTGTTATTTGTGATGGTTATCATTTATTCTTGAGAGTAAACACTTGTGGTGTTGTAATGAATTATTAAATAAATAAGAGCTGTAACCTGCTGCTTGTTATTAGTTCAAATGAAACAGCCACAACCGTTCAGCATTATTGTTGACTGAGAGGGAAATTAATTATGTATGCTCTCCTCCTGATGGTCAAGTACATTTTATTTAAATGTTTCTGCTGAAGGCCTGTAGCCGAGGAGGAGTAGACGTGCCTCACGGTGTCAGCCCACAAACATCTCTGTTGTTGTCTGCCACTTTAAAAGGTATTTGCCTCCTGCAGACATCATTTAAAGCAGGTTGGACTGTTTACCGTCTAATTAAGACATGCTTCCTTAACACACTTCCTGGACTGCCGTTTGACTTCAGATATTCAAGGTGTAAAGAGACGGCAGCCGATCTGAAAACACTGTCAAAGTCCTCCGAGCCAACAAAATCAATTTCTGAGCAAATCTGAGGTGAGAAACCTGCTGTGTTTTACACCTACGACACCTCGTTTGAACAGTTGGTCACGACCAGCACGTATCATCATCGTCCTGGTCCCTCTTGATAATTGGTTGACTGGTCTGGCGTCCATCATCCAGACTCGGCCCATTTTCAGTCAGTTTTTATCAGTCTGGAATAATCCTGGCATAATGAAGAAGGTCCTGAATTATGTTACCTGTGTTGTACCTACAACACAGTGTTTACCTTCAAATGTCAGGTGACACCTTTGTTCTGAGCCAAAAATAGTAACCCAGTCTGAGGGCTGTGGCCAGCTGAGCACAAACTGGGTCACTTCAAACACACAAAGCATGAAAAGCTTCCCCTGAAGATCTCCTAAGAGGCCAAATTATGCTCCAGCTCCATGTACACGGCGCAGCCAATCACTGCGGTGACGAAGGACGTTGTGGCTGAAAACGCACTCAGACATGACTGGAATAGAGAAGCTTCTGTTGCCAGGCACCCAGAATAGGATCTCCTAGCAACAGTACCAGCTGCTTTTGGGAGCTGCGCTGTGTGTGCGTGTCCTGAGCCGGCTGCTGCCTGTGGAGGGCACCGAGGACTCGGGAGGTGGTTACTTACCTAATGCGCTCATAACGGGACTGTGACCCAACAGTTACCCACATACAGGAGAGATTCATCAGCACTCTTCGCCTGGTCCAAGCTGAAAGTCGTGATTTCACAGAGCAGCCTTTAAAATTAATGGAAAATGTGGACACCTGGCATCCTGCCTGACGAGCACACAGGCTACTTTTTATCAGGATGTCAGACTGAGATTATGAGACTGGCGCCCTCTTTCAATTATGCGTCTGCAGCAGTCTGACCTTCAGCGTCACCGCTGCACATTCGTCACTGTGGCTCTACCGTTTTTACAATAACGCACGGCCTCAGCGGCGATAAACGCAGCTCTGTATCTGGCTCTCTAAAGCGTCGACTGCGTGGACAAAAATAATGTCCCCTCTCCTCTAATAGACGGGACATCTGTAAGACAATCTCACTGTTCTTTGTCCAAAGGAGACACGACAATCTGAGGTTGTGGCAACATGAGATGACACTCATGTGAACAGGACTGTTATGATGCTTCATAGCACCGTCAGTAACAATAACTAGTCATTTAATATAAATAGATATAATATTAATTTGATCACGTGATGTAAACGGTGAGTGCTGCTGCTGCAGGAATTCTTTGGTTGGGATCACTTGAAGAGTTTATTGTAGCAGTAAACACATTACCGGCCGCGCTGTGTAAACCCGTGGATTCATAAAAACTCACAGATATGAACAGCTTTGATGTTTTCACAGGTCTGACTGGGAAGATCCTGAACTCCATATCTGCTGCTGGATTTGAAATCTCTGCCCTTCAGATGGTAAAAGTTTAATTCCCTTTGCTCGTGCTGTAGCCCTGTAGAGTCTGCCTCTTCACCTCTACAAGAACGTGACTTTTCTGCTCATATGCTCATTTATTTTAGCTGCACTCGTGTAATGAATACATGCACTGCATTGACTTTCTCTGATACAACCTGACCTCATAATTGAACTCTGTGTCACTGCTGCCAGCAGTGACCTCTCACAGTCCATTCGTTTTGCCTCAGATGTGACGCTCATTCTGGGTCATAGGACGAAAATAAATCAATCAGGGTCTTATCACTGCGGCCACATGCAGAGCGTGCTGTACATGAATGGTAATAAATGCATATTACCGATTCATGCAGTGCCCCAAAAATGTGATTTCATGTCCTTGATGTTCTTCGTGAGTCATTTTCTATGGAAAGATCTTTTGTCTGTTGTCACAGTTCAAAGCACACACACACAAAATGTCTGTTATATATGTATTTCACTGCGAAGCAGCCATTGTTGTGCTCGATATTTCCTTCTCACAGTTCAACATGGACCGAGCAAATGCAGAAGAATTCTATGAAGTTTACAAAGGTGTTGTCACAGAGTATCCGGTGAGTGTAAACACTGCGTTGTTTTGCCATCATAGCGAGTACCTGCATCGCACTTCTGTCAGCTGTTACTTTTGACTGTAATAACACAAACACTGCCTAATCTCTTGTTAAGCTCGAGTGGAGATCAGATTTGGTTCATAAGATGTTTGAAGTTGAGTCGTTGCATTATCAGAATAATCATTTGAGTCAAAAGAAGTCTGATTCCTGATTTCACACCCTCTCCCTGCAGAGTATGGTGACGGAGCTGTGCTCTGGACCCTGCATGGTCCTCGAGATCCACGGCACCGACACGCCGCAGTCGTTCAGGGAGTTCTGCGGACCCGCCAATCCAGTGAGTCAGACCACTTCAAACAGTTTTGCTATTTCCGCATTAGATTCTACATTAGAAGCCTGTTCGACAAGTAAAATGTCAAAAGTCGGACCGAACAGGCTGAAAATCAATATATCGTCTCTAAATGATCACCCGTCCGTCATCCTCCGCTCGAACAGAGTTTTTCAAATGCCCTTGTTGTGAAAGGCAGGCGTTTCTGCTGCTGTGTGAGTTTCGTTGTGTAATCTGAAAAAAGCAGCTGCAGTGTTACATTTTTATTGTCCTCCCTCAGTCTCCTTTTACATCCTGTGGTGTCGAGCTAAATCTTCTCAGTTCAGTTTGTGCTCTGTGATCTCAGTCTGGGACACATCTGCTGAGGCGTCATTAAGCCTGGCATCTGGAAGCCAGGTGACCCAGGAGCCCCACATGTGATTGGCTCAAAGCTGAGCACACAAAGTAATACACACCTGTTGGTTTTGAAGAATCCTGACAAAATATGTTTGGAGGCTTAGATAAAAGAGCCGGCATGTGAAATAAACACTTGTGTGTGTGTGTGTGTGTGTGTGTGTGTGTGTGCGCGCGTGTGTGTGTGTGTGTGTGCATGCGTTCATGGGTACTGTGGAAGCAGTGCTGCAGGGCTATGCTAGTGCGTGATGGGAAATCTAATGATAAGACGCTCTGCATCAAATCACTGTTTACCTACCAGAAAAATAAGAGACTGCGCACAGACATAATACCACTACAAGTTCAGCTGTTGTCGTGACTCAGCTGTCAATCATATTAAAAACAGAGCAGCTTTTTAATGTCTTGTAATTTCCTCTTTTTCAGATTGTTTGTTTATTTATTTATTTGTTTGTTCGTTGTGCTTCCTGTCCTTAACCATCAGTCGTCCCAAACCACTGCCAAAAAGTTCCTCACAGTGCAGCCACAGAGCAGGAAAGGGGTTAGTTAATTGGCTAATGATTTCCAGGTCACATGACACTACACCACTGCTCATTGATGCCAAAATAATGAAACCTTTGCAACCGCCCTCTCTTTTTTTTTTATTAGTCACGCTCTTCACATCTGCCTCCCCTTTGGTTTACAAAGGCCCTGCAGAGGGTTTTATGTGAATCTGTCGTCTTTCAGATGATCTTGATGGCTTAAATTTGTCTTCACAGTGTCACAGAGCCCACGAAAAAAGAAATCAAATGTTAGGGAATCGTCCCTATATTCTCCAGTATATTTGATACGCCGTAGTTCAGGCTGCTGCCGGAGGTTCTCTCCTTCAGCTGCTGTCACTTGCTCTCAACCTTCTCCCTCCATCAAAGCCTCCGAAGCCTCTTTGATTGCTTCAGACTTTACTGACTAACTGGGAGGTCAAGCAGTTTCATCAGTCCGTGACCTCAGTCTCACCTCAGCATTGTCTGACAAATAATCTGAACCGCAGCACCCACTCATGTCATATACTAGATAAATGGAAAGTCACAGCGGCACTAAGAGAAGAAATGTTCTAGACTAGATCAGTGTGTTCGAGGCTAGCTGATGAGTTCACCGACGGGGTGTGTGTGTGTGTGTGTGTGCGTGTGTGCGTGTGTGTGTGTGCGCTAAGTACCAAAGTACAGTACATGTTCTCGTCAAAAGCAGCGTGTAAAGACATTCCAGACGTCATTATCAGGCTGACAGATTGGACTGGACAAACACTGAGAGGCCAGACTGTATGAAGAGGTCAGAGTGTTTTTAATGGGTAAGGGTTATTGATTAATTCCATTTGACTGAAGCCTGATCTATGAGCAACACAGGTCTTGTGTGAGTAAACACATGACCGTACGGCTGCATGGCTGGATTAAATGACCTCGAATACACTTCATCATATTAGAGTTGATGGTGGATCAGTTCAGCTGTAATAGTTTCTCACAGAAGACAGCAGCAGCATCTAAAGACGTGACACAAGTTACATGACGCCTTTGACACCTCCACACCCTCACACTCGCTCAGTCCCAAGACGGTGCTCCGTTTCCTGATATCAGAGTGGACAGACACAACGGTCCTCTGTAAGCCAGGCCTGACCCCACTGTACCCTCTACCCTCTCCCATAGGGTTTGATTTTCTTACAGTTTGTAAGGACACACTTCCCCCTTAAAACCACAGCGTAATAAATCATTGGTGCTCCTCAGCACATGCCAGCATTGCATGGTGGTGAGCATGCTGTGCTGTCCAACTTTGTCTTACAGTAAATGATGAGTATAAGAGGAGGTCAAATAGCCCTGAGCCTCCAGTGAGATGCTTTCCCTCCATCATGTTGTTTAAAATAGGATTTTCGTATTGATTTTCGACCCATCCACGTAATGCTTTCTGGGAGAAACATATCAGCTTTCTGTGCTGGTGGCCATGACACTAAATTTAGCTCAGGGCAGCGTCGTACCCTCCAAAGATAAATCTGAGTAGATCAGAAATGTAGCTGGATTTACCTCATTACACAAACTGATGTTCTGTTTTTTTACATTTTGTCAATACTATTAATTAATTCACAATATTCTTTGTCTTGTCAATCTTTATGTGCAATAAAATAGGAAGTGAGGTGCTTACACAGTAGTAATAGTTGCCTTAGTGGTAGTAATAAAATAATAAAAGACTATGAAGTCATAAAAACACAAAAAGGAAGATTCCAAAAAGTGTTTGAGGACACTCAAACAATAATCCCCTATGAGCTATCTGTAAGTGGTGGCTGAAGGTTAACCGAATCCGTCGCTAACGAAATGAAGCGAGCGGTGCTTCAGGGATCAGACGTAAGACTTTTGGATCAGTGGCCGTGTAACCACCAGGTCACTCTGCTCCAGCCACTGTCCACAAAAGCCAGCAGTCCTTAGGAGAACTTCAGACCGGCAAACTAGGGGACTCATTAAAATCAAATTAAACCCTGACTGCAGGTCACTCATGGGTAACTAATGTAATTACTGAGAGCAGAGCTCTCTGCAAAGAATTCTTTCATCACTAAGTAAATCTCCCATTCACTTCCCCTTTGCCATCTTTGGCTTACCTAACGCAGCGTGGGACACATGAACAACAGGCTGCTGTGTGTTGTTTCCTGAAACACACGCCCACAACATACAGAAACAAATCATTATGCTAACAATGACAGAAATGGTTTGAAAAATGAGAAGCTAAAGTGGAAGTTTACAGCCATGCTAGCAGTTCTGAGCATGCGCTTATGTTAATGTTAGCATGCTAATATGCTCACAGTGACAATACTAACATGCTAATGCTAAGCAGGTATTATTTTTACCACCACCTTACTTTTAGCATGTTAGCATAATTAGCACCAAAACTACAGCAGAGGCTGACGAGACGGTCAATGGTTAAACTTGTATTTAGTTTTAGATTAAAATTTAAACTCAAATTTTGGCTGGAGACACTATAGAAAACATCAGAGTAAGCAGGACTCATCCTCTGAAGACCATGACTGTCTATGGCAACATTCATGCTGTCCATCTATTAGTAGTTGAGATACTTCAGTCTGCGGTGGACCGATCGGCAGACCAACGTTGCCACTCCCAGAACCATAAAAACCATTTGACCAGTTACTCTGAACTAATGAGATCAAGTCGATTGACTGTTGCCAGTCAAACATCGTCGGCTCGTAGACACGTTTGTTGGTCCTCCTGAGTGTGTCAGTATCATCTTCCATAAAAGCAGCACCATGCAGTATTTTAGATCTTACAGATGTTGAACCTTTGAATGAGTGAATGTTTTTAGAGTTTCTTGGCTCTCTTGTCTCAGACTTCCTGTAATTTTTTCCCCCTCCTTTTTGAAAAATATATGAAAACATAAGTATGAAGTCAGACTGTTAATTCTCCCACATTTGTCATCCAGTCAGTCTGGCTTTTGGAAAAAGAGCTAAAATAGAAGTCAGTTGACCCACAGTTCCCATGGTCCTTGAACCTTGCGACGGTTGTTTTCTGTCATAGTTCATTGTTGTGCAGTGGAATCATTTGAACCTGGACAATTGTTTTCCACGTGCTTATTCTTTGAAGAGACCAGGAACGGCTCGGAGGAGAAGGCTCGGTTGATCGGTGACCTTGAAACTTGTTCCTGCCTTTTGTGTGTGCTCTCATAAACCACGGGAGGATAAAGAACTTGTCACAGAAAATGTTTCCCTGCCGTACAACACGGTCCGATTCTTCTCTGGACAAAATGTGAGACAAAGCAAACCTCAGGTGGTGAATGCCTCGTAACTCGTTACAGTACTTTGATCCCGTGATACAGAGAAAGACGACACTTTTCAGTTGCAGTTCTGATCAGTTTGAAGTATATTCACTTTGATGTTGACCCTGCTGATCAAACATACCTCTCACAGCCTGAAGCATCACATGATCTGCTTTTCCCATTGCATCAAATATTACAGGAGGGCTATATGTTACACAACATTTGCATTCCTGTAGAGTTAATAGCCGCCTCGGTTAAGTAATTATTCACATATTGGCCCTCCCCTGATGGCGGACCCTGTGGGAGGCTTGCATTTCCTGGAGGCACTGAGTAGCAAAGGGCAAGAGAGCCCGGCTCTGACCTTGGGAGTGTCTGATGTTGAAATAGACACACTCTCAAGATAAAGCTGCTGCCTGGAGAAAAGCAATGAAAAGGGAACTAAGTCTGTGTGTCATGCACCATGATGGGGATTTATCTGAAGGTACTGACGTTGTGTTTGATCAGTTTAAGGGGTGCATTAAATAGCAGAGAATATCATGGGAAAGTATGGACACATGTAGTAAGCTTCATGATATCAATACCTGTTGCAGTGTTACAGCAGGAGACTGAGGCTGTGCTGTGATGATTTCTGACGTTCAGAAATGTAAATAGGAACCAACAGTTAGCTCTCCTTCCATTCGGTGTGTTAACAAGCTTGCTGAGTGTTTTCTCACTTCCTGAACACGATCACATGTCCAGTTGCTGAGTAATCACAGTGTCTTAGTAACATACAGCAGTACAGGATGTTCAGTTTCAAGACTCACTGTTTCATCCACACAGGACTTGTTGTTGCTTGTGAAACTCTAATAAAACCTCATCAGGGAGGGATTCTCAAACGAGATGTTTCCATTCTGCAGGAAATTTCGCGGCATCTTCGTCCGACCACATTGCGTGCTCTTTATGGCAAAGACAAAGTGAAAAACGCAGTCCACTGCACAGACCTCCCTGAAGACGCTGTCCTGGAGGTGGGTGCTAAGTCAGACACACACACACTGTACCCCCATGTACTGCAGAATACACCCACATTATTTCATCCTCTGATCTCCCAAATAGGTTTCCTCATTGTCCCTCAGTCCATGCATAAGTAACTACCGTGCGTTTAGCCAAGAACAAAACCCCCGACTCTGTGAAGCCGTGTCTTTAGACGAGTCTCATGACTCTGCTCTGTGGGCTGGGGCAACCTCAGCTCACAGTGGTTTTGAGGAGAACAAGAATGGCAGAGGAATTTGAAACAAAACCATTGTTTTGCAGGGAGTGGGTCTGACCCATCGAGCGTCATTGTTCAGGAAAACTCCTGATCTGTGGCTTGGACAAATGCCTCCTTGTTAAACATTAGCCTGTGACTGACTGAGCTGCCATTTTCCCAAGACTGGGACATCGTGGCCAAGAAAGGGCTTGTGCAGAGGAGAATTTACTCTGTGAACTTTCACAATGTCACTGTTCTGACAGCGCAGAGGAAGGGCTGGCTGACACTTTGACGTTAAGGCTTGAATCAGGAGGTGCTGAGATTCATTTTCAATTCCTTTTCACAGGTGCAGTATTTCTTCAAGATTTTGGATGGGTGAATGCAAAGGAAAAAAACGTGTAACTACATATTCAAAGACTTCACAGTTGTCTCATTTTTCTGTTTATTGTTTCAGCCTTATGCAGATTAAATAAAGTGACAAGAGCAGACTCCTGACAAGTGTTTTGATCTTCAACATTGAATTAAGTATTTTCACACCAACTAAACATCTTATTGAGATACTGCATTGCCTCTGATATCCTCTAACTTTTTGACCAGCGACTTTGGTATTGGATTCATACATTAAACTTTGAAAAAAATGTACAACTGCATAAATATAAAATTCTTCCACCATGAAAATGGCTAAAACATTCAATAGTAAGTAGCATCACGTCATGTGATGTCTCCAGCAAAACAGATTTCAAAGCACTGAGTTGCCACTGTTTCCATGGCGGTGACAGTCTTCTAGGCTGGACCCACAAAGCTCTACACTATGAATTAAGAATGAACAGATGTAAGAGTATCAAACAGAAATGTCATCAAACCATATCCTACAGCTAAAGGTGAACAACAAAGAAAAGGTGTACAAACGTATCCTTCCACAGTCAACTCCAACAACTCGGATAAAGAAACACACAAAAAAACTGATTCCATGGAGCGCAGTCATTTACTCATACATGGGCCTTAAAGGTTCAGAGTACCATGCTAGTATTTCAGTTAGTCAGAGCACATTAACACACACCCCACGCACGCACATGAACTAACACACCAGCACACAGACACGAGTGCACGCGCACACACCTTGGACCACGAAAGCTGACAGAAGACAGGAGAGGTTACAACAGGACTGGACTACAGCACTGGACACTCCAAAAATATATAGAAACCACATTAGGATGAATACTTTGGGGACAGAAACACAGCTCGCTACACATCAGTAGTGGAATTGCAGTTTTACAGTAATAGATGAACACATCCCATGGCTCAAGGAATATTTTCATGTACAGTAGAATAAATATTTGCTATTGCTACTCTTGTATTTTACATTCTAACCCTCGACAAACACACAGAAAAGCTAGTGTAAAGCACACAGATTAAGTGTAGGTCCTGTATATTATGAATGTTCAAAGACTAGTGGTGTTTATCTGAACTCTTTAACTCTCTCTACATTTTATTTGTTTCAAAATGAGAGTGCTTATCATGGCTGAGGTCACGAGTTGACTGTGAGCTTAATATCAAAGCGTCCTTGGTAGCGGTCTTTCTCGCTGTACTTGATGTTTGCTCCATATGCTTTGCACTCGATGCGCAGCTCCTCGTTAAGAGTGATGTTGGTAAACTGAATGGCCACCAGAGGCTGCAGGTACTGGGGGTGCAGCAGTTTGCCGTAGTACGGGTAGTACTGAAGAGGGAAGCCTTCGCCCAGGCCAAAGTATTTGATCTCTCCAATCTTGCCTTCATCCTCATCCCTCTGCAAACACAACAGTTGAAAATGAAGCCTAACCTTTTTTACAGCATTGATACTACAGACAAATATTCTTTATGTACGAATGCAACCTGGCCAGATGCCGTCATGCTGAACGAACCTTATTCTTGCAGAAGATGGGGATCAGGTTGGGCTGTGCTTTGGCCTGCAGGGGTCCTGGGAGTGAGTCGTTGCTGGAGGGAGCCTAAAAAAAGAGAGCCGGTCGATTAACGGCATCCTGAGCAGGTGGTTATACTAAGGTTGGTTGTGGCCGACAACATGTGGCTTTACACGATGCAACTTCATGTGATTTAAGTTTATTTAGAACGATATTTATATATGTTGCCACCTTGAATGCAGCAAGGATCCAAATGAAACATTGTTTCCACACGTTATTCTTTCTGGTCATAATCTGGTGGCTACATTACCCACAATGCAACACAACGAACTGCTGAGAGTTTGAGTGACATCAGAACTGAGACATCCATTTCATCCAGGCTGCAGTCTGCAGCCACGTACAGGCAGCGTGTCAGTAATGAGGACCATTAAGAACGTGTACCGTGTGTGTTTTCAGCTGTGTGTCAGCTACGCCTGATTTATGCTTCCCGTCGTGTTTTTATGATGCTTAGTTCTACAAGGTGAAGGATTCTCCTTTTTATGACACATCTAACAAAGACGTGGCTCCTTTTGGCGTCAGACTGGCGAGTCACGTGGCCAGATGTTAAGTTCTTGATGGGTGATGTTTCATGCTAGTCAATATTAGCGATTAGCTTAAAGCTTTTCAAAAAATGCCTGAATCTTACACGTTTAAACTTCACTGGTTTTACGGCTGTTTACTGTTTGTTTACTGTGTCTTTATCAGCGTGAGGACACCTTCGATTACGACAGCTGTAACGTTAAGTGTGCAGTAAACCTACCCTTGGTCTGAAGTTGACAATCCTGTTGAGCTTGACAATGATGCAGGGCTTTCCCTCCTTGAAGCCAAAATAGGGATCACTGTCCCCTGAGCAGCTACCCAGCAGAGACCTCGGGAAACGGCAAGCTTTCCTCTCTCCTAAGTCGGTTTCCAGACTTCCACGGTCCTTGTATGGCTGAGGAGTGTCTGCAAATGGTACAAAAAAGACAGATTAGACCCAAAAACAGAAGAAAACACGATATACAAAGAGCACATTCTTGCTAACATTTACACTACTTTCAAAGCCCATCAAATATTTTAGCAGTGCTATTGTAAGCGTGTAGGCTGTAGATCTCATTATACAAATCTTAATTGACTATTGTCACAGTATTGTTACACTTCAAGCAGTGCCCGTGTGATTGGCTCATACTTGCCTCCACAGTCTTCAAATTTCAATTGATCAATCTGACGCATGGAATCATACTGTTCGAGGAACTTCCTCATGCTGTTGGTATACTTCTGAAATGTGTCCTCTTTAGTCAAAGTGAAAGAAATTTCAGATTTCTCTGAGCGTGGTGTGTGTGATAGACCTGGAAAACAAAAAACATTGATTAGAAACTACAAAACAAATATTGAAATATTGATTCTAGCAGACTTAAATGAGACAACTTGAGAAAAAACACAGTTTTATTCAGTTTTGTGGTTGTGAGGTGAAGTTCCTGACAGCAGCTGCGTGCGAGCTGTTCTTTGCAGAACCCAGAGAGAGTCTCAGGTCTATTATCTTAGGACAACACACACTGTAGGGTCTTGGGGATTTCCTCAGATGGTCTCTGTCAGCTCTTTATGGCAGTAATTTTCCACAGACCTTGTGCACAAGGCCTCAGGAAGGCGTGGCATGAGGAGGAATGAGATGGGTAAGAGGAGTGAAATGAAACATGATGTTCACCAACCTTTCCCCAGCCTCGCTGCTCGCCGATCTGTCCTTTTATTGCTGTAGTTATGTGCAAGGTTCAAGGTGTTTGTGCAGCAGAGGCACAGAGCTAACGCTAGCCGCTTGATTTTCAGTGGTGGCTTGTGAAAGTTCACCAGTCCCCTGCCCCCACCCATCCACTCTCACGTGTGTCTCTCTCACAATGGAAACTTTTAGCCCCAGAGTGAGAGGCGGGCTCCAGCGCTGAGAAAAAAAAATCTAACTACTCCCTGCTTCCTTTATCTTGCCACTACTGGAAACTCGCTTCAGCTCAAAGCGCTCCGCGCTCGCTTCTCTGCCAGGCTACTCTTTGACTGTCACCAGTGGCTGAGGCTGACGGACGAAACAGCAGGCAAACTAACCCGAGTGCACGAGGCCAGTCATTTACATTGACTGCTAAAAATACCGCCAAGGCTACAGCATGTGCTGCGCAAACAAGTACTGGCACAACAAGAGAAGGCTGGGCGCTTCAAATCTGCACCATCTCCGAGCTTGCAGGAAATTTCGAAATGCTTGCGGTGCGACTGAGGCAGCGTTTGATGTTTTCACAAGATTAAATGTTTTTAATCCAGAAAAACAAGCTTAGAGGCGTTTTAGCTGGGACTAAACTACACCATTGTTTCAAAGCATAAACTACAAACTCTGAGTGCCACACGTGTCTATATTTAAACATGTGTGTGCTGTGACACAGTCATAGCACACATGAATCGTTTTAGTCACAGTGGGTGTAAGCTGCAACAGTTCCCCGGTAGCCTGAGGGGGGAAACATTGACTGGCTGAGAGGAGTGAAGGACAAAATGGCTGAACCTATCTAAGGTCAGAGAGACTTCT
Source organism: Chaetodon auriga (assembly GCF_051107435.1). Lineage (NCBI taxonomy): Eukaryota > Metazoa > Chordata > Actinopteri > Chaetodontiformes > Chaetodontidae > Chaetodon > Chaetodon auriga. The sequence goes on from NC_135076.1 coordinate 26,686,570, forward strand.
GATAGAGTAGCTGCTTAAAGGCACACCCCAACAGTCATTTTTAACTACATGAGCCACAGGCAGCTACATCCTCGCCAAAAACATTTCTAACCACCGAGACAGAGCAAAGCAGAACTTCTCTTTCCATTACAGCTGTTTGCTTTAACGTGTGAGCCCGTGAAACATCAGTCCCTGTAACACAGCACCCAAAACACACAGAGCGAGAAAGACAAAGAGCATGTTTACCTGGTGGGGCGACTCTGTCCTGATAGGTGGGTTTGTAGCTGCTTAACGTGAGCAGCAGTGCTTGGATGGTCCCGATAAAAATTCCAGCCAAGCAGGCGTAGAATATTACGTAGAACAAGATGATTTTAACTGCAGGGGAAAAGGCACATTTCATTCAGAGTGTAAGATGATTAGAGCTGCAACAAGAAGGAGACAAACTGAGAAATATACAACCATTTTCACCATTAGTCATCAAACATTCTCTGATTTCAGCTCCTCACATGTGACACATTTGCTGCTGTTGTTTCAGCTCATTGTAAACTGCTGGTTGGACTTTTTGAGGTGTCAAAAACCATAAGTCGATTCATAAAAGCAGACTGATATGAATGTCACAGCAGAAAACATGTTTCAGTACAATGAACAACAAAAGAACAAAGTTATTCTCATTTTGAAGAAGCACCAAAAGTTCCTTTGAATGAATGAACAGAACGCAGCATTTCCCAAAAAGCAGCCTGGTTTGTTTTCTTACTTCTCTAAATTGTTAGTATTCAAGAACTGAGCTAAGAAAAACCTTCAGAATTATCTAGAAGTTCATCAATGTGAGCGGAAGATAATCGATTTATCAGTCAGCTAGCGTCTGTGAGCACTTGCAATTAAAATCTACCTCCAGCTGTGAATGCTTCGGACTTTTTAAGCCTCGATAACACACATAAGTCCACGTTTAATGTCCTTCCCCCACGCTAAAGAGCTACTGAAAAAACTTCATTGAACATTAATGGCTGAACAATGATTGTTGTGTTTATTGTACTTCGTATCGTACAGCTTTGAACTCCAGTAACTTTCACCAGCAAATCAAATAACCTGCAGTGAAATCGCCACAGCAACATCGAGGTTCTTTCACCTTACTTAAAATTTACCCAATTATGCAACGGCAGGAGGGCCGCGCTTCCAGATCAACAGGATGAGTCACTGGCGGCTCTGTCAGCCGACCCCTCCCCCACACTTCCAACAGGTTTGGCTTGAAAACAGTGTCCTCATCTAACTGAACACAAAGGCTCCACTTTCTCCTCCTCGTGTCACCGTTACACACAGAAACTTGTGCTGAGCTTTTGTTGTTGTCCTGCTTTCAGTGGAGTTCGGTTTGCAAAAACGTGTTTTTACCACCTTTAGATTCACCCAGTTGTTCTTGTTTGCATGTGCCTTTACCACAGTGTGTCCGTACTGCAGCTGTGAGATGGACTGCTCAAGCCAAGCTCAAGAAAAACCCAAAACTTACTTAATAGTCTGATCCCACAGCATATCTTCAAAGCAGCCCAAGAATAACTTGGCTATCGTCATTTTGCAGTTGTTTATTTGATTTTCCATTCATCTCTGGGAGTTGAAATCTGTGACAAAAGTCCAAAACTCCAACGACTTCTACCTGATACTTTCAACGTGAAATCTGGTTTCATGGCAGATTTTTACAGGATAGACGTGTTGTGTCAATGATAAACAGCCATCTTCTGGCATCAGTCTGACTCTGGCTTCCAACAGATCGTCATCAACCGTCTCTTTCCTGGTTTATTTGCTGTTTTAGTGGCACCTTCCCAAATAACTTCCCGCTGCAATTTGCAAGTCCAAATCAGCCAATGCGAAACCAGTTTGGCAAGTTGTTAACAGGTTCAATTCCACAACCTTATCTCCTGCAACAGACTGCGGACTGAGAGGACTGCGGGAGTTGGCTGGGCCTGCCCTCTCCACGCCTTGTCTCGCTCTGATACTGTGACTTTTTGCATTTCAAACACACCGAGAACACAGGAGCAGTGGTTCAAGCACATGCGATCCCAAGTGACATCCCTTTATTTCATGCTAAGAGGCAGACGCATGCATCGCAGGCAGCACAGTGCATACGGGCCGTTTGTCTTGAGTGGCCATCTTACAAACTTCTTACAAACTGAATGAATCTTATAAATCTACACTCTGGGCACAGCCAGCTCTGATTCAGTGCTCCAGTGTGGCTGGAGGCTGATATCAGTGTAAATGCTCGGTGAGCTATTTTCTAAAGAGCGTGCCTGCAGCTGAAGATGGAGTACAGGGAGATGCACCTGTTGAGAGGGAAACTATAGACGGACGCTTGTGCTGACGATCTGTGTAGAGATACTATCAAGTGATTCCTGTAAAAATTAAAAAACGTTGCAGGGAGCACCTGCTGTGTGGCTGAGCTGCATTTGCATAACAAATTATATTTACTCCCCTGGACACAGATGAAAAACAGTGTGGAGTTACAGCAATTTTTCGCTCTTTGTCAGCCATGTGAGGCCCTGAGAGTATTCATGTGAGCTTCAGTAATGTCCCTGTCTGATTAAAAGCACAACAAGGCCGTGTTTATAGCCAATTACCTGAGATTTATAAGAAAGGACAGGGTTTCAGGTGTGTGAGTGCACGTGGCAGATGCAGACACACAACACCCTTTTGTAGCCACAGATGTCAGATATCAGCACTGTTGCTAAGAAGAGTAAACAGCAGAGAAAAGCGGCCTGCTGGCGGCGGAGGGCAGACTTTGAATGGAGCGCACCTCCCCCACCGCACCGCCGCTGCAGCGTGAAAAGGCGCCGTCACCACATTCACACCTTCGCCGTCTCTCCGCTCTGGCGCCTTTTGTCGCAGCCTCGTCGAGTTTCCGAACGGCCTGGACGCACCGAAACGAGCCGCACGTCCGACACTGTCAGCTCCCACATGTCGCATGTTTAAAAGAGCAGAAATGGAGTTCAGTTCAAACTCCGTCAAGCGTTACTGACGCGCACCGCTTCTCGTTTCAGCAACTCACGAGGCGGACAGACCTGTTGCTTTTAGAGCTACATGGGTTTTAGTTAGTGCGACATCGCGGCTCTTCATGACTGAGAGCAGCAGCAGCCACCATGTAGTACTCACTCACAGTACAAGTACAAGCAGTGCTAACAGTACTACACTTCCTCACTGCGCTGATGCGACACTTTAAAGTCGCTCCTGTAAGTTCGCTACGAACTGAGCGGCCACGGTAACGACGATACTCCGATTTTTTGGTCCGACAATCATCGTCTCTCTGAAATAAACTCTTCTATTTTAATTAATCTTCATGGGATTTCAAGTCAGGCCCTTTAGAGAGGAGAGAAACTGATAGATGGACGGGGGGGTGGGGGGCGGCCCTTGAGACATGTGAGTCGTGATCTGCTCCACAGCACCATGTTGCCAAGCGGCGCCTGGCCGAACCCGGAAAAAATGCCATTTAGACTTTGTTAAACGGTTTAGCGAGCTTAATTGGCACCATATAATGACGTCTAGTTATCCTATCAAATCAACAACCAGTGCTGGCCGCATTAGGCGAGCATTCCCTCGTCTTAAAGTATTGAAAACAGTGTAAAACGCTTAGAGCCGGATCCATTAATCTTGGGTTTGAGTGAAAGGGGGGGCCTACATGCTGAAGCCACAGATTAGCTGTTCATCTTATTAGAAAGGAATAAAATGTCCTGTTTCCTCTTCCACTCTCACTGCTGGGTGAACACACAAGAGGTGGACGCGACGGCCAAACCCAACTTTGGCCGTTGGGGTTTGGTGGGGGGTCCTGGCCCACACGACGTCCTTCAGGATGACCTTTTCCTAAAGGACGTCTGTTAATGAACGGTCCGATAATGAGGCATCATGTCCTACTGAACACAAAACTAAGGGTCTAATTTGAATTTTGTCATAATCATGTGAGCTATGAGCCACATATGTAAAGGAACAAATCATTTATAGTGCGAGTTAATTCTTTTTTTTTTTTTTTTTTTTTCCCCCCATTAATTAGCCGTACCCCCCCTCATTCGACCTGTGGCGTGTCTGCTGGGATAACTGTGACATTTCGTTTTTCACACCTGACTTTTTGTGTCATTTGACGGACTTAACTTCTTCACACAGCCTCCATTGAAACCAGGAGTCACGACGCAGCGTGTGCGAGGCACTGAGATCTAACAGGTGCCGTCTGTTCAGTCAGGAAATGGAGGAAAAAACAGAAAAATCCCCCCGGAGCTCCGACACTTTCCACTCCGTCAGCCAGACGAGCTCCAGCGGACACCGGGGCGTCGTCTCCCAACAGCAGCAAAGACGCTAAATTCGGTAAAATCAAGGAAATGAGTACTTACACCAACTGCACCCCGTTCGTCCTAAAAACTCCCTCTTCTCTGAATTCCACAGAAATGTCCTCCATCCGCCGTCACTGTCTTTATTCCCCGACATGTTCGCTCCCCGGTAATATCCCCCTTTTCGGTTGATTTAACGGTTTGGTTCGACTGGTTCGGGCTCTGGCTGTTGACTGTCCCTCACGAAAGAAGCGAAAGGACAGTTCCGTACCCGACTCCACCAGTTGTACCACACACAATTTATCTCTCAGGGAGACCGACTCCGCCCGCAAACTCCCGTAATAAGTTACCCCAGGAGGAGGGAGGGCTGAGGCGAGCAAATCACAACCTTCCGCTGCTTTTTGCGTAAGAGGCAAACGAAGAGGGGGGAGCCGGGGGGTCGCTACAGGCTGGCCCCGCCGATGAGCGCACGCAGACGGCGAGGTCGAGAGAAAGAGTCGAACTCTGAGCACAACGGTTTAAATGACGGCGCTGCCATGGGAACCAGTGCGGACTACACCCCTCAGGACTCCACACTCTAATGTGGAAGCGAAGAAGAAATTAGCCGCACTTCCTGAAATACTTCATGTATTGATTAGGATTGTAGTTTACTGTTGGTGGAAAGTCTTTTCAGTGACAAGAATCATTTGGCTCAGGTGGCTCTTCATGTACTCACACTTCTGCCTGTTGTTATTCAGCCAAATGAAGCAATATTTTCACCTGTGATTGGTGTCTGTGCTCATATATCACTTCAGTTATTCAGTGTAATCATATCAACCTCATAATTTCCAGAAGACCATTTTGCGTGGTATAAAAACTTTAAATCATCTTGACAACCGGTGCACCATGTTTGGGACCTAAAGTCGTCACCAAAATGAGACATTTCTTCAACAAACATGTTAGAGATGCATCATATTATTCTGTCCTGTACTCATTTTTAAAAAAGAAAGAATTGGCTCCCATTGTTCACTTAAAATAGCTGAATCGTTCATAATCGGCACATTGCTATGGTCTGCAATGAAAGAAGCCTAAACTGATCTTAGCCACGATTAGCTTCAGCCACAGGTGTAGAAACAAGTATCTTACTAGGACAGTTGATTACTGTGTATATTATATTAAGAATGGCACCTAGAAGTACTTTAAGTTTGAGGAACGTAGTTTAAATCCTGCTAAAACGTTTGGTCATATTGTTGGGTTGAATGTCAGCATTGTTTTCAGATGTAAAACAGTTCTGACAGTTAACATGTTGTTTTTAAAGAAGCAAAATGTTTAGAAGGATGCCAAATCATAGTTGAAGATTTGGAAATGTTTTTAATATGTGAGATAATATAGCAAACTCAAACTACACTGAGGAAGAGGAACAGTACTCACAAGCTGAAAACTAGCAAACAGGCTCCACTTTTAAGCTAGCTTCTCTTAGCCTCAGCAAATCCTATCCTCTTTCTTTTTAGGAAGCTTAAACATTATATTTTGGTCACAACTGTCAAAACTATAGTTACAGACAGAAGAACTGTGCCATTTTAACTCTGATACAGTAGCTGTGTTAGCACTTAGCATCTAGAAGTTTTGATACTGCACCAATGGCTAATGCTGTGGTTGCTACATGCTAACATGATAATCATAGCATCTGGAATAAAACCAGGAGGTGTTCACATGTGACTGTCCAGTAGATTCCTGATTACTCTAGAATATATGTACACATGTGCAGTATGTACACACACAGGAAAGTCTAGTATTCCAGCTTTTCAGGAAGGCTCAGGACACAAATTCTCAAATGGAAAAATACAGAGAACTGAAAGCTGGAGGAAGAAAAGCTAAACAGGAAGGGAGGTGAGAATTCAGACAGGCTGACAATTACAGGGAAGTGGAATTCAACCTGCCCTCTGACATGCAAGCCAACAGAGTCCTCAAAGAGTCTTTTTTTTTACTTTAAACAATCAGGAAAGTCTTCAATCATTTGAATTGGGAGAATCAGTGGTCCATATTTTAGTTGAATTTGACTTTTTATTAGTGCACTTTGGAAGATCAGTGTCATTTGGTCATGAGTCATAAAATGATGACACAGTGCCGAGAAGTCAGAGAGTGACTGTATGATGGCACACAGAAGATTGACTGAGGTTATTAGTGAATACTTACCAGAGAATACACTTTGTACGAGATCCAACATTTCACAGAGGACTGAATTGAACTGCATAATACTAACGTCCAGTCTAGAAATCCATTCGTGCTATCATAAGCAAACTCGTGGGTCAATGGTAATGACGCAGACGGTACACAACAAGTCTGTCCTGTAACTTTATCCACGCCAGAAGAGCGAAGGGAGGATTTCTGGAGAGCTGCTTCAAATTTAGTTCAGGCCAAGAAAATGTGCTGCTACGCTGATAGTGTTTGTCATTTAACTGTTATATGAACAGCTGAATCAAAGCCCAGCAAGTCATGAACTCACCATTCTGAGTTATGAAGATGAAAAACACGTCATATAAACTGAATTTATGAGTAATAATGATTTGTTTGACTGAATTACATCTATGAGCGTTACTGTGAGTTCACTTTCTCTCCTCCCTGTGAGGGAAGTCAAGCAAATTCAGTTTCCCTACAATCATTAATCTGTAAACTTCCACATGAATGCATTTATGTTTTGTCACACAGCAGTATATATCTGGTACAAGGTTTTACATCTGTTACTGTACATAAATGTAAGAGGTACCTCCAAATCCTCATGGCTCACAGTGTTTTATGCTCCTGTATGCTACAGTTTAAGTACACAGAAGTACCAGCTGTTACCATGAACACGGCTGCTGTGTGACAAAAACTCACAAAAATATTAATTCCAAAGGTAACAGACATCAAAAAGGTGTGACAGTTCTGACGACTCTGTTAAAGTGAGTGCAAACCACCACACAAATGACTGCCATGACCCCTTTTTCATTTCTAAAGACACAAAGTTTTAGTAAAACTTATTTAGGAAATGAAAAAATCAAGTTCAATTGGCATGATATTGTATCACATATTGTATTACATAAAAAGAACAACTCTCAATTCCCTTTCAAGTCTCAAACTTCAAAATGGAGTCACTGGTTTCCTTCACCTGACTGAAGTGTTCAGCGTTTCTGTTCGTCCACAGCAAAACAGCCAGCGTTACATGCTGGTCTGTTTTCATGCCCTTATAGGTAAACAATGTAATACACTCCTTAGTAAGACTATTGAATCTGCAGTGATAACATAGCAGCCCACTGTTGACTTAGATCAAGAGTTTGTCAAGATTACCAGGAGGTGCAGCATTCTGAGATAGGTTGTGGATGGAATCTGGTATGCAGCGTGTGCGCTGGACTTCAGCTCATCAACAATAGTGTGTCTATGCGGCGGCTGGAGGGACGACGGCCTCCTGGATTGGCTCTTTGACAGCGCGGTGGATACACGAGGCTGAGCAAAACACCTCAGTCCAAAACAAACTTTTAGAGGGAGGCAGAGAAAGGACTTTAAACACCGAACGCCTCCCATTCAGATAAATATAACAGCGGTGAATGCTTTCCTGCCAAAACATGTATGAGTAGGGCTTAAAGAATCCTGATAAACTGATACTGTTTCTGTAGTCTAACATGCACATTATTTGATCATTTTAGCCTTTATTATATAGCAGCAAGTGACAAGAAATATAACGGAGAAAGGAGAATTACTTTTCACAAAAGCTGGAATGAAACTGGAAATGCTGCAGTTACACGTGGCCCCATTTTAACATTTTCCCTGAACTTTTCAACACAACACTGGCAGATCACCAGCTTATAAAGCCGATATGACAGCCTTTTTAGCAAACAGTTGCTTACTTCAGATATACAGAGCAACATTAGCATTCAGCATTTAGCTGTGTTTTGATTGCTCCTGAGGGGCGTATCTGGCTCGCTATGTTTGCTAGTTGCTGGATTTGTCTGTTTGCTCTTTGGTGCTGGACAGGTAGCATGCAGGGGGTTTATCCAAGCTTTTCACTTAAAACAGCATACAGAAGCAGCTCTAATGAGAGCACTGAGAGTGAGCCAAATGTCTGAAAATCAACACAATAAGAAAAAAGACATCAATATCTGCAGATTTCCTCACTGTAATGAACACCTTTTGCATTACATGTAGTTATTTGATCCATTGTAATCCAAACATATTGACCATAGCAGCTTTAAAGATTATTTGCTGCTGTGCTAAAAAAAAATACCAGAGTTTACATATTTTGACGTGAAACTAGAAACATCTCATGTGCTTTAACTTAAAGTTTAAGGTGTCAAACTTTATGGGATGGACACGAGGATCTCTATGAATGAATTTAAATTCACAATGTTTTCTCTGACAGAAGGTGAAATATGATGTCAAAACAAAACATACACCGAGTTTATGACTATTTCTTTAATCCACATTTGTAGGAATGTAAATCCATCATCCTTAAAGATGCAGATTTACATCATCCTTCCTGCTTCCCACTCTCTCCAGTTTGCTATATTTCCTGGAAAGGTGTGAGATAGAGGTAGTTCTTAGACTGTGAGCTGTGATTTTTAAGATACCAGTAAATTTGAACTACAGCAGCGTAATTCACAACATTTTCTGCACTTTGACAGAAACCTGACAGAGAACGATGAGCTTTAGTTTGAAAGCAGCAGTCACCTACGACAGGTGCACATGAAGACAACAGTAAAAAGGTGGAGAATGTGGTCTGTGCAGGACGCGAGTCTCAGCCTTTCACTGACTGTACATTCCACTGTGGAAGCCACAATTTGCATTTCTACTGTGGCATTTACAGACTGTCCAACAGTTCTCGCTTTCAAGTTAACAGAGGACTTATTCCAACTCCATAACATGACCATTACTGATTTGAACGTCACATTAATCCATATTTCCCCAAATTTCCCACAATCTTCCCTTAGATGTACTGTGAGCGTTTGAATTATGTGAACTTTTATGAACCATTTCATGATTACACTAATTGACTTGAAATTCCAGGTCAGATTATCCTACATGAATGTTCCCTACCAGCATTCAGTTGAAGAAAACTCATTTTGTACTCATTAGCTGGGTTGACTGTGTCCCTCTCCTGCGCTGTAGACACATACAAGCATGTCTTTGTTAGTAACTTTCAAATTACACACCTTGTGGTTTTGGTACTGCCTGGAAAAGTTGACGTGAACGTCTCATTTTGAGGATTTGTAAGGAGGGGCCTGCACATCGTTTCCTTCGTAACTTCCTGAACAGCATGTGGACCCTCTGAGGCCGTATGCTTTGACCTGTTCATGTGTGGGGCAGCCCTCTCCCCGCGTGCAGCCCTCCCTGTTATGCCGTGTCACAGGTGAATAAGCAGGCCTTACCACGCGATCACACTGTGCACAAAATCATCAACAACACACTGAGGATTCCAATAATTCTCTATAGAGCTGATCACAGCTGAACGGTTTATGATAACTGACCATCTATATCAGATATTTATCAATTTTTTGATGGTTCAGGAGATCAAAGCAGACATACAGCTACATAATGTCAGAGACTTGTTAACCAAGCTGCTGATAACGTGAAGTCATTGACAGAATAAGATGCTAATGTTTAACATGCTACAACACTATAGCTGTGGCCACGTTCTAAACTGAAAGCACATGTCTTCATCCGCTAAAGACCAAAGGTGACATTACGTATGTTTGACACGTTGCTTTGTCACTTTGTTCTTCTTCACTGCTCACATCTCTCTGGCTTGGTTTTAATTTCTAGCACACCTGCTGTCAGTTGCTCCAGATGTTTCTAAATTCAAATTCAGAATAATTAATGTAAGTGCTTATTGAGTGGGGATTTACACGCCAATGAATTAAAATGCAGCAACTGCCAGGTGTAAGTGTTGCATAACTGAACTAACAAAGGTAATGTCAGCTTGCTAATAAGACTGAATGGGTAGTCGGTTTGACTTTGCAAAATCATATTAGAGCAAAATTGTTAACTAATTAACTAAATGACCAAACATTAGTTACCATAATCTGAAAGCACTCTGAAACACATCTCTTCATGTATGCAGATGTTAATAAAACAAATTCATGTGAGTTAAGTTGGATATCTTGTTTGGCTTCCTAAAACTGTAATTTCGGCGTTCGTCTTACAACTTGTGATGGTAATTTCTTGTTTGCAGTACTTTTAGTTGTATGGCGTTAGCAATGTTTCATAACACCTGATTCACATATTAATAAAGTCTTTACAAGCTGAGACAGCTCTCAGACTTTGGTTGAAATGTAGTAAATCTGTTGTTTTAAACTAAGGAAGGACCAAACACACATGATGGATTCAGGAATAACTAGTGCAATTCAGCAGATTACAACACTAGACAGAGAGACAATGTATGAATAGTCTCACATGAGATACATTTTACAGTAAAGTTAAAATTTTAAAATGCATGAATTATTTTACAGCACAATGGACAAAATACTAAACTGCCATTTGATCAGCAGGAATCAATGCATTTGCAGAGAGACGGAGGCAGAGTAGGAAGTAAGGGACGCTTGCTGCGGAGCGTGCCGATGGAGAGTATGCCCTGCAGGGCCAATGGGGAGCAGCTGCCTGAGTTACATGGCACAATCGATAAACTGCACGTCACATTATTTTCCATACAGTGAGCACAACATAAGTTCATCCTCTCAAAAGATTCAAAAAATTATTTTATGAGGCCTGTGCTTAATCAGTAGGGTTAAATCTGCATCACCCCACAGACCAGCTGTGCTTATTCCCTGTAATGTTTATTATGGATGAAGAGTGATAATTCTGTTTTTACTGCAGCTGTAAAGGATGATAACAACCTTCCAGAATCAAAGAATTTCAAAGAGTTTCAACATTGTATATAAAATGTTCATTTTTGACTGGATGATATTGATGGAAAGCATAGGTGTCATTCATAACTGGTCAGAACTTAGTAGAACCTATTAAATGAGAAAAATATTTCAGTTTTAAGTCCAGTTTGATATATAAAACTCGAGTAAATGACAAAAACAAACATAAATAATCATAATGTAGTATTATTTGGATGCCATAATAATTTTCAAAAATATACCCATTTGGGAAACAAACCACGCGTTTGACTAACGTGTTCAATGTGCGTAATAATACCAGACTGCTGGTCAGGGGTCACTGCTCGGTCTTCAGGAAGTTGTCACTGGGTTGTAATCAAACTGTCGTGTTTTCACGTCTTTGAAACTGGTCATTAAAATGTTGTTTTTACACTGGAGAGCCAGTTAAGCCTTTGTGCTGAACTAGCTTACAAACATGAGAGTGGCATCGATTTAACTTGTAATCTTTGCTAAGAAAGTCAGTAAATGTATTTTCCAAAAATTTCAAGCTATTCATTTAACTGTTACCATGTTCTCATTTGATAAATACTCATAAAAGAACTGTAAAAGCATTTCGCACTGTAGTCTAGATTTGACCAGTAAGCCAGAATCTAAACAGTTATTGATTCTCTACGTGGGTTTGATCAATTAAAAGCAATCATGTTTCCGGCTGATTATACACTGACAGCATTCCATTATTCTACCATAATATTGAAGGAATACTTCACAAGAGATGTTACTGAAATGAACCTAACATGAATCATTAACTGTTTCCTGTGATTCTGATAAAACTTCATCCACAAATAGCAACAAAGTGATGCCATTTTTAAAGTATTTTTCATTCTGAACTAAATCTAAAGTAATTTCACATGTTGTATCTTTTCAAGAATAACCTTCATCCTTCAGAGTGCAGACACTGTGTTGACATGCAGCTCCATGACCCAGTGTCTGCAAGCATTCACTGACCCAGTTCAGAAATTAATATGGGATGCAATTTGGAAATGGAAAAAAAAAAGTGTATGAATCAACCCGAGTATGTTTTGTAATGAAGCTAGAATCAGGATGATAACATCTACATTTCAGTATGTTTTAATGAAATTGTGCATCATTTGGAGCAGAGATACTCAGTTTGTAGTGTTGAAGATGTGGCGCACCACTTTTTATTACCTATTACTGACACCCTGGGGCTCAGATGAAGCGTTATCAGTGAGCAAATAACATGCATGGAAACTGACCTTGGACATGGTTCACCTTTGAAGCTAACATCACAGAGTTTTGATTTGAATTTCAAATATGCTACAAAACTACTGAGCCTGAGGAAGAAAATGAAACACTGTTTGGTGAAATAGCTTCTGACCCATGATTGCTGTCACTTCAATAACATCAGAAACTGAAAAACAATACAGTATTAGCAGAATCAGTGTCACTTACCACATTTTCCACTCCACTGCATGATTTATGAACACTTTGTGCTGTGGATTAGATTACAGATGCCATGCCTGTTTGTTGAGATATTCCATTAAATGACAGCAAGCCAGCAGTTAATCACAATATAAAGGAAACATAATACTCACCAAACATTCATTAAGAATCATCTCTAGAGACAAGCCCTCATGCAGCACAGTGAAAATAAAATTTAAGTTACCTCATGTGCAACCCAGGAAAATGCCAGTTCACTGCTGCAGTCCATGTACACCAAAAAAAAACAAAAAAAAAAAAAACCCTGAAAGCCTGGAGTTACAGGACCACCTGTTGCTGTGTGCTTTGACTGTCCGCTAACGCTAGGTAGACCTCCTCCTTTGTATAATGTGTAGCACATAACACTACATGAAAAATAGTGTGAGTCACTGTTTGTAACGTTTGTACGTTACCTTCCACTTGTTTCCACTTGCTGACAAGCTGGCTAGCCTTGTTTGCTAACTAGCTTACACTTTTTGAGTGGACGCTAGTGAGACCTGTTTGCTAACTATCTTCCACTTTTTGTATAGAAGCTAGTTAGCCTTGTTTTGCTAATTAGGTCACACTGTTTGAGTTGTAGCTAGTTAGTCTTGCTTGCTAACTAGCTTACACCTTTTGAGTGGAGGCAAGTCAGCCTTGTTTCCCAACTATCTTACTCTTTCTGAGTAAAAGCTAGTTAGCCTTGTTTGCTAACTATCTTCCACCTCTTAAATGGAAGCTAGTTAGCTGCATTTGGTAACTATCTTACACTTTTTTTAGTGGGGGCTAGTAAGCCTAGCTTGCTAACTTCCAATTTCTGAGGGAAAGGCAGGCTTAACAGCGTGGTGAGTCATCTTTAATGTTGAATGCTGCAGAGGACACACGTCTTAAATCATAATTAACACTATGAGGGTTTGTCAAAACATTTATCACCTGTCATTGTCTACAGCGTGATGTTCTCCATGTGTTGGTGGCGTACCATAGAAGTTGGCAGCATGTTTTCCAGCAGTGCCCAGTCTTAGATCAACTTCTGCCAAGCTAAACCTCTTAAAGGCATGATGCTTGGATACCATTCCCACAAATATGTCCAAAAACAATTTGCCCCTGTTTCCATAACTATAGCTGTAGGTTTATAGTTCATGTTTCACAAAAAGTGAGGGAAAATCAAATTCTAATTCAACTTACATAATAATCATTGCAGTGGTGCTGAGACACTGGAAATGAATTGTTCCTGGTCCGGTAGTCCAACTTTCCAGGATCTGTCACAGGAGATGAGACAGAGTTATTGAACTGCTCTGCTTTTCCAAGCAGAACTAATGCATTCACTCAGTTTGTGAGGGCCAGTGTCAAAATATGAAACACAGATATGTGCAGTTATACATGCTAACAGAATGATAACAGCCTTGTTCTAGTCAACAATCAATCAAACATCTTGACCCTTGCATATTATCTATCAGATAACCTTGAAGCCTGAGGGGAAGTTGTAGCACTGATATCACTAAATAAATGAGAACGTGGTATCATGCGGCTGAAATACTTTGGCTGTGATTATTTTCCAGGCAATCATTCCTGCTCTCCCATTATCACTACTGTCAGTGAGGCTTATCTCTGCCTGCTTGCCTCGCCAGCCAGGGCTCAGACACATCCTCCAAGCAACCATGGCGCATTGCTCTAACGAGGTTACAGCCTGAAGCAAAGTGATTTGTTTTGTAGACGTTATTATGGTGGCCTTTTGGCTGGCCCCTTAATTTCATCAGTGAAGCACTATTAAACAGCAAAGGTCTTATGGGAAAATGGACCATGCTGAGGGACCTTTTTGACATCCTCACAGTGCCAGTTACGTAACCTTACATACCAGAGATAGTTGTGTTTTTAGAAGTGAAGAATCATGCCATTCATTCATAATTACTGCCTAAGATGTTTAGATGGAATTAGTTTTGATTGTTTGTTTTGATAAAAAGGTGATCTTCATTCATATCCTCAAAGATAATTGGGTGATATGATTCTTCACACTTAGACGAGGGTACAAATATGGAACTTATTGATCAAAAACACACTCAAAATAACAGCAACAAAGCCTTTAATGTCATTATGATGAACTCTTTGCACCTCAAGTCATGTTGTTTCTTTGTGGTTTTGGTTTGATTTAAAATAAATAGTTGGTCAGGGATCCTTTGCTGTCATGGTTTTAGTAAAACTACTTGTTTTAGGGTCAGGAATGATGGCGGACATGGTTAAAAGAAATGATCATCGAGTGTCAGTGGGAAATGGGGAAAAAACAGACAGCAGTATTTAGAGTGAGACGACTTGATCCATCCATCCACCCTTACCAACTTCTTCTTTGTGGCTCTATAATAACGTCATCTGACTTCCTTATTTACTCCACACAGACCAACGTCAGAATTCCAACAGCTGCAAGAAGGCTTTGTCACATGACTGTAAATACATGTTGTTTTAGGGCACTCGTTGAAAAGAGAGTTGTTTTTCTTGGGGAGGCAGATGATGTCATCAGGGTTATTTTATCAAATGTTGAAACGCTGCCCCCTGAATCACAGAAGACATAACGCAACGTCTTTACAGGCTGAGTACAGCCGTGATTCCAGTACAGTTGAGGTGCTGTGAATGCAATCATTTGCAAACAAAATGTGTTTTACCAATGTAGTAATATCCTTCATCTAATCATGTGTTCACAAAGTGGTGAACTTCACTTGCTGCTGACACCTTTTTACATGGTGCTATGAGTCTGTGTATGTTAATAACATTGCATGATACATTGAACCGAACATTTCATTTTGAGGGTACACAGCAGATTTAAAGGTCACTGAATCCGAGACAGGCAGACAGTAAATGGGCTGTTGTGACTCACATATTCTCCTTCTATGTATGTGATAATCCGCATAGTGCACTGCCTACCATGTGTACATGTAACATCATGTGTGATCATATTCAAACATGCTTCTGACAGAAGTGTCAAACATGCTTATTACATGTGAGATATTATCTAGTACCAGCTGAGTTTGTTGAGCAGGTGTTGTTGACCTGATGTGACCGGAGGAGTTATTCAAAGCTCGGCTCTCTCGTGGCCTTTGACAGATTCTCACATTTCCTTATTTGTTACAGGGAGACTTTTCACTCTATTTAAAACAATGACTTGTACAGTATGTGGTGCTAATTAACAAGAGAGTTTCGTGCTGAATAATGAAGCACAGCAAACCGAGAACGGGTGTCAGGGAGAGTTTCACTGTGTTTTTTCCCAACATATTTCTTTCATTTGGTCGAACACACTGTACGCAGCGGGAAGGATCACTGCTGCTTCTGCACAGTCTCAAGATGTCATCTTTGTAGAAACATTTCTGAATGGGACACTATCTACATGGCAGCTGCTAATGGCCCCTGATTTAAATACAAGCCTCATTCTGGCCTCTGGAACAATGAAAGTCTGTCCTGGTGCTGAGAAGCAGAGCTGCCCTGACAGGCTCTGTAGGAAGGAGATGAGTGATTGTCAGTGTGTATGTGTAAACTGCTGTCTAATCATTGGGATGTTTGGACTGAGCTTTTATATTTCCTATCATAATAAATACAGTAGTACGTTTCTCTTGTGGAAACAGAAGTGCCACAGTAGAGTTTCTTACAGGGGGATATTCATTGAAACACTGGTTTTAATCTTCACAACAACCAATGAGTGTCTCAGAACGTCTGAACAAGGATTTATTCCATTACTTTATTCTCAATGTTTTTACCCTGCGAATATTTGCGAGATCATGAGATCACACAGCCGAGAAAGTTATTTGCTTGAGGCAGAACCACAGAAACACTCGGCTCTTGTCCTTTTATGGGGGAAATCTCAAAATATGAAAACAGTTAAGACTCAGAATTAATGCTTAAGAACCACATACTGTCTCCGAGCACATGGTGAACGATTGATCACAACACTGCAGACCTACAATCTGCTGCACAGCAATGATCACAGGAAGCGAATCGTGGCCTGAGTGCTGTCCTGTAACGGTTCCTGCAGGACCAGGACTGTGTGAAAGCTGGTGCTGGACTCAATGAAGAGCAGATGTGCACTGCACCTTACCTTAACAAAGACTGGGATTAATTTGTGCACATCTGACCCAAAGATGTTGTTATTGTGTCATTTTTAGAGACTTATTCATCACTGGAGTGCATTCAAATAAATTCAGCTTTTCAGCTTACTTGGGTTGCTGAACATTTTTATCGGCACCAGTGACTGAAAGTATGTTTCTTTTGAAAAATCAGCAGCATCTGATGTACAAACAGGTCAGATCATGCTGGGTTGATCTGAGCAAAGACATTGTGTGGACGGTCTTCAATCAGAGGCCCGGCTGCCTCTGCGGTGTGATCTCGGCTCAGTGCAGCCTGTATGTCACAGTCAGATCAAAGTATTGTGAATGAGGCCCTACATTCTCCAAGTGCCAACATCACTGCTCTAAATAGAGATTTTTAAATAGACAATAGTGTCTATAAATACCTCCCAGTTCTGCTCCATTTTGACTTTTGTGGAACTCCTCTTGCCGTGACTCACACACTATTCCTGAACATGTGCTGTTATTTATTTTTGGACGCTTTGAGGATGATCTCTCACACGGGATCAGATTCTCAGGCACACAGTGATTAAATGGATTTCTCTCCTCACCAAAGCCAACAAAAAGTATCTATCAGGTCGGCTGGAAAGCATTTTCAAACAATCAAGTTGTACAATGTACATGCAGGGTATCTGTGTTAGTGTGTATATTATGCAGTATACTGTATATATTCAGTACACAGGATATTTAAACACTATGTCTATTGTTTAACACGTTTGTTTTTTTTTTAGCTAAATCCAGTTTTCTTAGAAGTTCATGTTTACAATTTGCTGTCATCAGAGTTTATGATGTACAGTTTGGATCAGTTTCCATGAATCCAACCTAAAATACCAGCAAAGTTGCTGGTGGCTGATGGTGCACTGATCAGCATGGATCAGAAAAGACAAAACAAGACTTCCTGAAGTGATTTCGCTTTAGAATATTTGGCATTATTTTCATGTAAACATTATTCTCTTGCAGTAGGTATTAAAACTGTATTTTTAAGCAGAACAACCCAAATATAAACATTCTGAAAGAACAGAAGCTATTATATAATTTGCCTTACAACTGTGACATATGCATGTAAATACAGTTTTTTTTTTATACAGGCTAATAATTAATAATGATCTAATAATTATTGGCCTTTCAGCAGAGGCTCATGAGCACATACTGAACAAGCACGTGACAGCCTTTGAGTCTGGAGTCATGATGAATTATAATCTTACATTACAAAAATATTAAGCCATTGGTTTTGAAATCTATTGCTAACAGCTGTGTTGGCCGTTGGCCACAGGGCGTTGGTCACCACCATCACTGCTGATAATGTGGTAATGTGTGTCTCATTGTGATCTGGGACACACACTTCCTGAACAAATTAAAATCTAAATTTCATTATTATTGCTCCACTGAACCCTTCTTGACATCTTGTCCTGGTGCATTAAGTGGTCAAACTAAATATTTTATTAGGACATAAAATATGTAAATATGAGCAAAAGCAACAGAAACTACATTAACACCACACTCCATTAATAACATGAGCTCATTTTCTAACAGAGCCTAATTTGTCTGCCAAACAGCGCTGAGAAGAACTCTGTTTCACAGGAACAGGAGAAGCTGTGGAAAGTCTAATAGCTGTTATGTTGTGGTTCAGTGAAGAAAAAGGATCAGTGATTCTGCTCTGATCCATCTGTGAGTGGTTTCTCCTGAATGTTTGACTCGTGTCAGGACTCAGTGATCTGTGCAGAACAGCTTTGTTCACACATCATGTGAATTATTATTTTAATGGATGCTCCTCTGATGGTCTGATTGACTTCTATTAGATGACATTAATGTAGAGCTTGCTAGGTGCTCTGATATAGTCCTGATGTGATAGAATATTCTTAAATATCATCTTAGATTTTCATTATTACAATAATGTCATATAACTTTAATGCTAAGTTCAACTTGAGTTTTATAGATGGTGTTTACAGTTTTCTTATTGTCAACAAATCCAATCTGTCTCTCAGCACTTTTTGATTTCTCTATCTTATCTGTGGCCCAGGAACATAGCGAGGGCATTAATCTTAAAAATAGGTCACAAATATATAGTTAAGTTCCTTTAAAAAGGCTCTGTGGTTTCCTAAAGCAGCAGGGCACTGCAGTTTTTAGCGAACAGGAGTAAACTGTGTTCATGTTGGGGATTATTTTCCATTGATTTATAGACATTTGGCGTGCTACTGTGTGTTTACAGCTCAGGACGGTGTCTGGAGTTTAAATACAAACTGCAGTGTGTGTGTTCATGGTAATGAAGGATGGTGTCACCCAGTTCAACGCTGTGGCTCACTGATCTGTTTTTAATAGGTTTTGGACTGTTTGCGCTGCCTATCAAGCCTTCCAATTTCACACCGTAAATACAGTATATGGTCTACAACGATGGCAGATTTAACTCTGGAAACCATATATCATTTTCACAGCAATGCATCCTTGATTTCAGACAGAAGAGGGCTCTTCATTTCCAGCTGTGACTGTTGATGCCTATTTAGATTTTTTTTTACAGTTAGCTCCATGAAACTTTCTGTTTCCAGCTGTTTTTAAACAGGAGCTCCATAAGTGATCACTCGATGGCTGCATACATGAAATCGCTTGTTTGTCCCAGTATTTCCAGTGTGATCAGAAAACAAATTTAAGTCATTTCCAGGTTAAGCTTCCCCAAATCCAATAGAATGGATGGAGCCACTAGCGTTAGCCTAAATAGCAGCATCTTGGAGGTGCTGTGACCTTACCTTTTTGGTCGCTAACCTGTAACCCCAAAAACATTAGCCTTGTTGGGGAAGAAAAGCTCAGGGTAGCAATTGTGTGCTGCACCTTAATGGAGGTTTGTCTGTTTTCCCTGCAAAAGTGAAAAACATTGTGTCCTAGAGTGTCCCAGGCAGTTGATGAGACAGCCGCGAGCGAGATAACAAAACATAATGGAACTTGAATGACCTTGAAAGAAATGCTAACACAGGATTGCTACTGTTAGCCAGACATGCTGACCTGTTTGCAGCTTATATTAGAGTAAAGACACAGTTCAATCCATTCTTACATAGGAGAGGGTTTAAAAAAGAAGAAACCAACAACCAAAGACTGTATGAAACATCACTCCACCTACAGCCCCATGCACAGCAATCTAACACGTGGAGAGATTCAAAGCCCGTCCATCCTGCTGTGCCTAGTTACCATTACCTCACTATGATTGGACCATTGGTGGTAAGGGGAGGGACAGACAACAGTCAGTTCATTGCTGGTTTTGGCCTTTTTGCCAGCCTAGTTATTATTATTTGAGTGACCTTTTTTGATTTTATTACATGTTTGATGTTTGTACTTTATCCACATTATTTAGGACAGTTTCCTAATCTAGTCTTAATCTTAATCTTAGTCTATGTTTGAAAACATCACTTGAGTGAACAAATATTCTTCCCCTCACATTATTGCAATTGAGTCATTGCTCAATGAAATCATGATATTCGGTTTTGACAAAATCATGCAGATTTTAACAGATTTCATAAAAGAATGTTTTTTTTTTTAATGTCTGGTGAAATATGTAATGCTCCTGGTAAGAGTCAACAGTTTTATGGTCCAAAATGGCAGTTTCTGTTGAAAACACCATGAAAAAGATGATCACACTGCAGAGTTAACGACCTGAGCGATTGGATGGTTAACGCATCAACACATTCTCCAGAGTCAAATAAAGCGTCACATAAATGTCTGAACTGCACGTAATCTCAAAGTGCTGTCTTTTAAGGTAAACCCTTATCTATGGCGAGACTTTGTCAATGCTCCGTCTCAAAGTCCACCTTAAAATGTCAAGTGAGGTCCACTTTTGGATTTGTCCCGAGTGCTGCAAATTACACATCACTCCTGGATACAAAACATCTGGGCAACAAAGGACTTGGAGGAGTTTAAACTGAGGCAGCTGGGAGGAAACTCGGCAGACGAACAGATTTCTTCAACATGAATCCTGCTCCGGTGCTGTTGGCGTTGTCTTTGCTGGCAACAGTGGCAGCTCAGTCTCACGACCATCATGACATGGCCTGGGTCAACGGCTACCGCCAGAGCTTCAACTTCCAGTGTCCACACGGAGAGGTCATCGTGGCCATGAGGAGCTACTACAGCGAACAAGACGGCTCGGACCGCTTGTGGTCGTTTGAGTGCCAGCCAACACCTGAGGGTCTCGGGGAGCCCAGCGACTGCTGGTGGGACGACATCTCCCGTGCTGGGATGGAGTGGTGGGTGATTTACTTACTTATTGAACACCTGCTTTCTAATTTCTTTGATTGTATGTTTGTGAGCTGAGACTGGAGACAGTCACGTCTGTTCAGGGTTTATGATGAAATCCATATGTGTTGCATGTATTTAGAGAACTTAGAATGTATTAAACGTTTAAACATCCCATTCATTTCATCTCAGTAGTTTTCACAGTAGGATGTCTAACCTGTACAGGCATGCACAAAATTCACTGTACTGATGCTACAGGTTTCTCTCCTGCTCATAATCTTTCTGCAAACAACATTACGGCGTCTTAGTCAACAGAGAATTAACAAGCAGTGATATGAATAAATGATGCAGAATGATGGACGACTACAGTAATTCAGAGATGCACTGAAAGGAGGTGAGTAAATCAGTCATTTGGGAACATCTGAGTCAGATTACATGTTTGCAGTGAACGCTGCAGTGATGTAGGCTTTCAGCAGTTTTCCTTTACTCTGCACAGCAGCTGTGGTCATGTTTGGATTTGTTCATTTTATTCATTTATTCATCGAGGTCCAGAGCAGCATTTCAACAGGACATTTATTACAGGCAAATCCACGTGAAAGCCACGTAACAGGCACATCTTTGGTCCATCTGTCACTTCTTGTTCCAATCAGCAGGAGGAAGTACCGATCAAAGATAAAGATGCCTTCACTTTTAAGTTATGTCCCTTCACTCCTAAACAGACTTCCACCAATAGCACTGTTAAAGGTCACTATTAGCAGAAAACAAAGGCCCTTTGGAGGCCTGCGTGGAGTTTGCTGCTGAAACTGTTGTATGAACAAAACCACCCGTGTTGCTGGTGGATGGGTGATATGCACACGAATGGAAGACCTCCAGCTCCTCTAAAGCATGAAGACACAGCTGCAACCAGAGGATGTTTGATCTGTCACAACTTCAAACTTAACCTTGCTATGATTTACACACCCCTAACTTAAAACAGGCTCCACCACACAAAGTATACGTGGTCTTCTGTAGAGGAAAGTCAAAATTTACACTCAGTAACTGCCAGGAGTGACTGCTGTAGCTAACTGAGCTAGCTATCTTAACAAACAAAACGAAAACATTAGCATGCTAACAAACGACCCTGTTAGAGTGATTAGGGGATAATGGAAACTGGTCCACACATTAATCTGACAAAATGCTGTTTAGTAATAGTTTTCCTCTGAAGATTCACTTCAAAAAACACAACAGACCTCAAATAACAAAATGTTAGCTAGGTTAGCATGATCGGATATTTCCCGCTCATTCTAAAGTGCATGAATACTACTAACTCTGAAACACATATTTCTCCATGTATGCATAAATAACACAAAATAATACACATTTACGAAAGACTTCCTGTTCTACATAGTTGATAGCTTTTGACTGGTGCAACACATGTTTCCTAGCACCCGATTTACACGAGACCTAAGACACTTACTCAGTTTTAATTTTTGCAAGCACCCCTAGTAAATTGCTAATTTGAAACTAGTTTGTTGTTAAGAAGAACTTCCACGCTGAACTTTAGCGATGGATTTACAAATAACTGGTGCAACCCAACCTTTACAGCCTGTAAAACTTACTAATATGTCTGTGCTGCAGCATGAGATTTTAACTCACACTTTCCACATGTGCATATTTTTATTACTTTGATAAAAAAAATAAAAAAATCTCTACACTGGAACAAAGCCAGGTCCTCCTGGGCCAGTATAAATCGCCATCTCACTCCAGAAAGACCATATGTGTCTTCACATGACTACCTCCAGATTCATCCAACAGACTGTGTCCGTGGCCTCTCACAGATATGTATTTTAGAGTCCAGCATTGTCCTTAATTTTTGGAACATGCCGTTCACAAAAACTACAACAATCCACAACAGGTTCAATCAGGTGCATGAATCTGTTTTATCCACTGAAGAGGGAGAAGAAAAACATCTCTGCCTTTAATTTCACTCCTGTGACTGGTTTCCTTTTTATGCAGTCAGGTAATTTTTAATTTCACCTTGCAAATGCCAAAACCTCACATATTCCACTAGCCATCAACAGCACAGAAAGGTTGACATAATTAAAGGACTTGGATCAACCTTCTTTGGATGGAGAATTGTTGCCTACCATCTCTGTGCAAACAGCATCTTGAGTCAAACAACTTAACAGATGCTGGCTGAACTTTATCTGCACACAAGAACACATTTGTGCTCTTCAGATTTCTTTCCAGTTAAGCTCGACTGCACCCAGCCCTCTGATTCAAAGACAAACACTGTATGCGCTCTATCACTGCCACGCCTGCCTTCTTTTAACACAGCTGTCTGTTTGAATTACACTGGCGAGGACATTACCCTGCAGGGAAACACCCCCACTGGCTGAATGGCTGACGGCTGTGCCCATGTTGCCATGACAAACCTCTACACATTGTGCTGCTCCTGCTGCTTGGACCTGGTTTTCTTGGATGTGTTGTGGTGACAGCAAAGTGTATGGGCCATAAACAAACTAGCGTCAACAAACCAGTATTTACTTCAAAACAATATAGTATAAACTTACAAAAGTAGACTGACTGAAGAATGACTTGGAAATGACAGGAGAGTATGAGGTGTCACTTTGGATCGTTTTCAGTTTCTAAAGTAAAATTGGTTTGTTTTTTATGAAACTGAATGACTCTGTCTTTGCAGGACTTCGACATGCACTCGTAACGGCCTGGTGGCGGGCGTGCAAAGCAAGTACTTTGAATCCGTCCTTGACCGGGAATGGCAGTTCTACTGCTGCTACTACAAACGCCGCTGTCCCTACTCTTGCATGTACGTTCTCATGGGGCTTTGTTAACATTTCGGTATTTCAGAAAATACACTTTTCCCTTTCTTATTAAGAGTTAGTGAATAAGATCAGTATCACTCTCAATCTGTCTGATAATGAAGTCAGCACATGATTAGCTTAGCTTAGCTTAGAGCAAAGACTGGAAACGGGAAAACAGCTAGCCTAGCTCTGTCCAAAGTTATCAAAATGTGCTGACCAGCTCCTTTAAAGCTCAGTAATTAACACATGTTTATCTCTTCTGTTTAGTCTGTACACTAATGGAGGTTTAAAAATCACAACCTCCTGGTTTTACACACGTTATGTGCCGGAATGTTTCTTAGCCGTGAGGTTGCTAGCGGAGTCTTCAGAAATGCAGGATTCCCACACATAACCGCACATAAAACACTTCAGTTTCTCTACAGATTAAACAAACAAGATACAACAAGGTAATTAGTGACATTAGAGGTGCTGCTAGGCAGACTTTTTGACCTTTGGACAGAGCCAGGCTAGCTGTTTGCCCTTACTATCAGTTGCTGTGGTAAGACAAGCTAACCGTCTCCTGTCTGTACGCTTCATATTTAGCAGACAGACATGAAATGGTATCAGTTTACTAAACGTCTGCATGAAACCATGATAAGTATATTTCCCAAAATTTGAAACTACCTTTTTAAACGTTTCTACGTTAGTACACAACTTGCCAACACTTTATTTTGTTGCTTTCCACAGGAAGACCACTGACATTCCTGAACACTACAGAGAAGAGGCAGAGCTGGTGGTCCCGAGTTATGGCTACTTCATCCGAGGTGCCCAGACCACCTTCACTGGAGTGCTAAGGTTTGTTCACAACATCTGTTTAATAACTTCTGATCCCATAAAGCAGCAGTTTGGGTCAAGAATCCATCCAAACATTGATGAAAGCCTCTTGTGACTGAGTTGGAAGCAGTCCATAGGAAGGCCTATTGGAACAGAATTTATTGGCAGACCAAACAAAAAACAGAAGAAACAATAAAGTTTGATGATTTATGATTGTTCGACTGACAGGATTTTGTCTTGTACTCTGTTTCAGAGACCGGCAGTGGAAGTACATCCTGTGCAGGATGACAGACTTTGACTGTGATTTTGAAAATTTATAGATTGTAAGCAGCATTTTTTTTTTCTCATTCATAAACAACTTCAACTAAAAATGCATGTTTACTCATACAAGTAAACAAAAACATAATACTGACATTACACATAACTGGTACAATTCCTGTTTTCATTCATGTATTTACATTTGTTAAGTGATCAACCACAGGCATGTCACATATGCCTGTACAGTCAGATTTTTTAGTCTAGCATGGAAAATGACTGCTCATATAAAGGTAAAGTAAACATCGACACAGAGGGTCTACGGGGGATTTGGGCTCCACCAGACACTTTGGACAGCTTAAGCTTTTAGTTGCGGGAGGAACAGGAAGTCCTTTGGCAGCATGTGAAAGTGGTTTTTCCAAAACAAACTCAATTATTTGATGCTGTGGTCATGGTGGTGGAAAACACAGTGTCAGGCTGTCCTCCAGTATCTCTTACTTGAGGTCATG
Source organism: Chaetodon auriga (assembly GCF_051107435.1). Taxonomy (NCBI): domain Eukaryota; kingdom Metazoa; phylum Chordata; class Actinopteri; order Chaetodontiformes; family Chaetodontidae; genus Chaetodon; species Chaetodon auriga. The sequence goes on from NC_135076.1 coordinate 26,711,855, forward strand.
TGACAGTGATGGCCAAACAAAATGGTTCACACCATTTTCGCGGTCTTAAGCGAGCTGCAGTGTCTGGCTGATGGGGATATTGTCTTGGAAGAAACGTTTGGAACAATCGTGTATGTGTTGGAAGCAATGAAAAGCTCTTTCAGAATCACTGGCAACATGAGCTTTGCGTGCGATGAAAAGTGCCCCACCTGCTTTCAATTGACTTCATATCCCTCTTTTATGAAAGTGTCTCATTCAGTTTGGCCGTTTCAGCTATGGAGTGTACTGTACTGGAACTCATGTAACTATACCGTGTGGAACTGGGATTAAAACCATCCCCTTGTTATGATTATGTCGTAAGGTCATTTATTGAAGGCATAGGTATGATGTATTCAATCAGCATGATGCCAAAAAATCTGTTTTCCATTTTGAAAAAACTTATATAACAGAATATATGTTTAAAACAGAACTTCAGATAAGAACCTTATGAGCATTAATGTAACTGAATACAACAGGCTAAACCTTTGAAGGTTGAGGAAAAAGGCTAATCTAGCTATGTGAGGGCATAAGCCTTCATCAGCACATAGAGGATGAACTCAGCCGTGATGATATCAACAGCTCCTTTGGATTTAACTTGGCTGAAGGTAAACTCAACACTGCCTCATGCTGCCATAACACACTGCTGAAGGGTCTGACATCGGGGATTATCTCCGGCTAATCAGGCTTACATTCACGACAGAGTCTGTCAAATATAAAAAGTGGAGGAAAAATTCTAAACAAATATATCTAATGCAAATCATTTAATTAATACTTCAAAGAAATAGTTTGACAGAATTAAATTCAGAGTTGATACTGCTCTCAAAAAGTAACAAAATAAAAGCAAAAACAAGAAGATGCAGTTTTACTGAGCATTATGCTACATACTTGTACCTTATTTTCAGAGCCAGGCTAGCTGTTTCCCACTGCTTTAGCCTTTATGCTAAGCTACGATAACCAGCAACTGGAATCAGCTTCATATTTAACAAAGAATGAGAGTGGCCCTGTGTAAGACCATCAAGTTTTCCAGAAAAAGCTTGTAGCTGGACCTTGAGTTGGGAATGTTTTTCAAACATGTTTTCATTTATACTGTTTTCTTACCATTGACTCACATCGAAATTTTCCCACTTCATCAACCAACCTCCCCATGTATGAAACGTGTTTTTCTTTCCAATGCCAATTCAAAGCAGCAGTGACAGAGCATATATGGAAAAACAAAGCGCCCAGCAGGGACTTTGTCCTCATTGTCGTTCCATTGGTTTTGGATGGGACAAGCAGAATTTCTTTACCAGCTCAACTCTCCAAAGTGCAGTTAAAACTATTGGAACTTAATGAAGTGAGCTGAGTGAAGGTCAGCCGGCTAACTGCTCCGTCTTGAAAAGAGCTGGGGACTGAGCCAGTAGCTTTCAGCGCCGTTTGTTTATGGCAACTGCTGTCTCGGGGCACGGGGCCAATCAGGCAGCGCGACACAGCTGTCCCCTGAGCCTGTGGACGGTGGCGAGCCACACGCCTGCAGAGGCCTCCTGCCCTCGGAGACCCGCAGTCCCTGTGGTGGAAACGTCCTTCCTGATCTGGAAAAGACGGGGGGATACATTGTCCCGCTCTATCCTCTCCTCTCTCCAACACGTTTCATTACAGCTGGATGAAGAACAATCCTTTCAAAACAATATTCACACTGGCTGTAATTAAAGTTTAAGGAGGAGCCACAAAGCTATTAAAGTCTCCTTACTGCAATCGCTTTTGGAATCCGTAGTTAGCCACCATATAATTAAGAGCTAAGTATACATTTATGGGAACAGAACCCCGGAGAGAAAAGGGGATTTAACTTCTGATGAAAACTACTGTTTTCAGCAGAATGCATGAGATATATTAAGTCTGGATGTTTAATGCACACTTGTTGTGGTTGTGAATCTAGATTCAGGTTGGGCATGACTACATGAAACACATAAGCAACCACCTGTTGGACGACTCACTGACAGCATGCAGACAAATACAATCTAACTAAACTTCAAATATTAAATAATGATGAAAATGCACATATATGAAAATAATGATACAACATTTAATTTACAGTAGATAGAAATAAATAAACTGGCTCATTCTTCATGCATGTTGAAATAAAACTCTGTCTAAAATAGGAGTAAGTTGGGATTCAGACCGGCCAATGCAGCGCCGTGTTGAATGTTGTCATGTTTCGTTTCAGCAAAAGTTGAGCCTTGTTTAGCATTTTAGCCGGATGAAGCTGCATTGTTTCACTGTAGCTGACAGACCAGCTTCACTGAAATGAATGAGAGGGCTGCAGTTTCCACAGACACAACTCAAATCAGTCTGAATGTAGCTTAAAGGTCTGAGAGGCTGGACTGACGATCAGCAGCGCTTTGAGCTAAATGCTAAAATCACATGCTAACATGCTCACAACGTCAACGCTAACACGCTGATGTTTAGCCAGTATAAGGTTTAACTTAATTTAGAATGATATCATGCTAACTTTTACTAAATAGCATTGGACAAATTTTTACCTGATGATGTTACAAGATGAAAAGTGAACAGATCACCAACGTTATTACATTACATAGAAAAACAGGAGCTACATGCTAACACCAGACATACTAGCACCAAGCCAGCGATTTGGTTAAAAAACCTTTACTAGACTACTAGACATATCAAAATAAATATCAGTGACATTATTTACTTGCCTAGTTAATAAAGGCTTTTCGATGACATCCTTAGCTCAGTGCTAGTCTGAAGTTAGCCTGTAGCTCCCTGTTTCTATAGCTGACCAGTTAAACTTAAAGAGCACCTCACGTTCACCTGGAGTTTACTACTTGACAACTGTGAGTACCTGGTACTTTTTTTCTTGCCATTACATCTTGAGGAGAAGATGGCTGTCTGTACCAAATTGTTATTTGCTATATGCCGTTTGTCCATTACACTGTAGCTCATCCGCTGTAAGTGATGAGACACAGAAAGTACTTGTATCAATTACACCAGTTGAAATTATCAGCAACAAGAACACACCCCATGATGCCTCTTCAATCAAGCATCAATCACGTCTGAATAGAAAGAAATCATGTGATGTTTTTGTACTCACAGCCATTTCTCTGCACTCATAACCGGAAGCATGCTGGTGTAGTTAATGCCTGAGTTCATTAGCTGTGATCCAGTGAGGCCAGTGTGCTGCCAGAGCGAAGCATGAGATGAATAACAGCTTCTCATAAAAAGAGGAGACGGCACCCATCCTGAAAATCCACTCCAAAATTAAGTTTAGCTCTCCAAAACAAGCTTGTTGACTGCTCAGAGTGCAGAGCTTGGCCTAAATCCTACTGGTGCCAGTCCAATACCTTTGTTTCTCTACCAATGCTTTACATTAATGAATATCAATGTAGGTTTTTTTTAAACTTACTAAAACAAGTCAAACTAGGCAAGAAACCTGCTTGACACCCAGCATGTATAACTGCACACAGTTTGACTTGACCTGTGACAGCAGGCTGAGCACAGATGAGATTAATAGCATGAATGAAAAGCTGATACCAGGGCCAGGTTTAGTGGCATTTTGCAATAGCACAAATATAATATAATATAATATAATGTCATTTATAAATCCATCTGTGGAAGAGATGTATGCCATGTGGCTCATTCCATTATATTCCATTATAAGGACAGTAATTCTTTAATAAAGATGAAATTTTGTTGTATAAGTCCATGTCCAACTTGAGAGGCTACAGTCAGTTCAGGCATGTGTGTAATAACAGCAGGACTGAACAGAGAAAACTTTATTTAAACAGCAGAGATTACAGATTTACAGATAGAAAGTGTTAAAGAATATTACAGATATGACTTAAACCAAGTTAGATGATAAAAGTACCCGCACTGCCACATTTTCGTATGTTCACAAAAAAATCTTTATTTAACTTCACGAAGGTTTCAACTTTCAAACTAATGACATTCCTGTCAGCCGCAGCTGTTCCATGTGTTCACTGCTAATTAGCAATTGTTAGCATGCTAACATGCTAAACTAAGATGGTGAACATGGTAAACACACTTAGCATGTTTGCTTTTAGCATTTAGCTCAAAGCACTGCTGTGCTCTTATTTAAATGTTACTTTTTTGCTTAACTATACATAAAATCATGACTGAATATATATTTACCTCTAAAAGTGGTTTTAGGTTCACTATTTAAAAGTAAAATAAGATGTTTTTTTACAATAAACTCATAGTATCTTTGATATTGACTGACTCACTGACAGGATATCCTGAGAGAATAACATTAACTGCAGAACATTCAATATTACATTGATTTCATGTTTTCTAATTATTCTTGACAGTTACATCCACTTCAGTGCTCATATTAAATTATATTCATATAATATTATGTGGCTCCAAATCAATTAGCTGACCATGAAATGAGAAATGTAACTGTTGTCACACCTCGTCTCCTTCAGAGACATCAAGTCAGGCACAGGGATGGTTCTTCAGACGTTGCAGCTGGTCAACATATTGTTTTAATTGAAGGAAAACACTCTGTTTTGAAGCAGTGAAGAAGTGAGGCACTGTGTTTGGATGTGGCAGGGGGAGCCCGAGCGAGTGAGCACCATGGAGCGTGACCCTGGCCCGGCCCTGGGGCTGCACAGATAGCCTGTTTATTTTAGGGAGCCTCTGCCTGATCTCACTGCTCTCACTTGAGGACAAAAACAGCTGCCTCGATTCATGTCGGACAACCGGGGGCGCAGTGCAGGGGAGACCCACCACAGCTCAGTTTGACCAACTCTTTACTGCAGAACTGAGCCGCTTTCTGACAAGATCTGAGTTATAACGGTGTGAATTCATAGTGTTTGTACACAGCAGAGAACATGAAACTGGTGGAACTTAAAGGGTCCCTGTCCCTTCAGATTCTGCCTCCAAACCAGCACAACTGAGGTAAATTTAATTCTGTGTCTAGTGGTTACAGAGCTAAAAAAATAACACTGAAAAAAATCTTTCCAAAAACAAAGTCCTTGTTACTATGGATAATCCACAGACCCTTTCTCAGGAATTTTAATATGGACCATTTCTCCAGAAATTCCAGTGAAAAGTTTCAACCACAACCACCATTTTTGCAGGACTAGTTACCACTGTGGGTAAGTAAGAACACATGTTTGTTGCATTTGTTGGCTGACCGGCCCTTTAAAAACTGGATTCTTTGAAGATTTAAATGGCTTTGTTCACATTAAATCAAGAATATGAGAGGTTAGCTGAAAAACAATAAGAGCCGCAGGATAACTGCTCGGTTGCTTTAAAGTCATCGTTAGGGGGCCTGACTGAGTGGGACGGGACCACAGGATGGAAACAACTAACTCGTCTCCTGGTGAGGTACAGTGTGTTTACTTCATGTTTTGTTTTCGTGATAAAGCTAGTTTAATGTTTGCAATGGTAAGCATAGAAGAGCTGACTCAGTAATATCAGCTACACACTAGCTAACATTAGCCACCCTCAGCTACTGGTCATACCAGACCACGTTAGACTGAAACAACAAAGCTCCTGAGTGTATTGAACTGAGCAAGAGAGCTTCTTACTGCTCATGAAATCAGCTTTTCATGCACAACAAGACGATCGTGTTATTTCTTCTTTCAAAAGTGACACTCTCACTTTAATGGCTGCTGCAAGACGGCCAGCAACATCCATTATAAGTTGTATCACTTAGTCAGAAAGCTGACAGCCCACGTCAGTCGGGCATGGTGCACATGTGCCAGCATGTGCAGTATGTACAGTATGGATCCCCATAATAGAGAGGCTGTTGTTCATGTGGCAACCTGTGGCTCGTTGGGCACGGCACAGGTTAAACCGGTGGGTGTTTCCTCTAGCATGATTTTGCTCTACTCCTGGAGATGAAGGCACATTTAGTCACAATGAGGACGTGATTTGAGTGTTCATCTGAGGTTCCCGCTTTCATGATGGCGCCTGAGTCTCAGGCAGCACTTTGCGATTTCCACCGAGAGCTCATTCACTTCTATTCAGACTCTGTAAGCCATTCAGAGGAACCTCTTCAGCTGATGCACCGTGAATAACAACACTCTGCTTATTCCACCAAAGCGGATTCCTTAATGAATCTATAAACAATAATTTTGTGGGAATCAACGTGAACAATAAGCTGATGGGAATCCTAGACTTCCCGAGTGTTAGCGTTCCCAGTCGCTGGCTCTTGGGAAAGATTCTTTGCATTGAGGACTCAGGAGGGAGCTCTGCACTCGTGTTTACACAGTCAACTCGTGTTCGTCCTGGGATCACAAAATGATGGTGTCAGATAATAGAAGCTGGTTGAGATTTAAAGTTAAGAACAACAGCTTACTCACTTTTTCCCCTCTGGCTCTGTGTAGCAAAAAGTTTGGGATTTGATTTGGGAAGGCAGCCAAAGCGTTGTGGGAACAAGAGGTGTAAGGTGAGCTCAGTGGCCTACTGGTTCCCAGCCTTCCCTTTGGCTTTCTCACTTTCTCTGCTCACAGCGCACCTCCAGACAAAAGCATCATTATTGCTCTTGGACTCTTCACTGGTGAATTCTTGGTAGTTAAACAGCACAGAATAAATTAGATGGTTTATGGCCTGTGATGGAGAGAGCTGAATGGATCCATGACGAGTAAGCCAGCGTCGGGTGTTTCCAGTCATTCAGCCTCTTAGCGGGAAATGTTACACCACAATATTTCCACTGGAGGTTTTGTCTCTCTCATTAGCCGTGATGAGCTTGTGGCTGCATTTCCTGGAAGCCTGAGAATAAAACAAATGGCGGCACAGAGAGAAGCCTTTGTTTTTAAAAGGTGTCGGACCCTTTTCTGTGATTTTACTGGATCTCGCTGCAGGTGAAAGGTCAAGGCTGTGAGTGTAAAAGATGTTCTGTGGCTTGTCAGCGTGTTAATCGGTCTGTTGGCCAGAGGCCCGGGCCGAGAGAAGAGCAGGACTCAAACAGTACTGTGTTACACAAAACAGGCTCTTCTCACAGCGTCAAGCACGTGCTCGGGTCTTAGTTGTGTGGAACCCAACAGCGACTCAGAGTGTAGATACGCTCCCACAGTTTCTCAGGATGTAGAAAATACATCACAAAGTACAGAACAGTGCTCACAGGACGCACGCTGACATTCTTCATATGGCAATTTGTGTTTTTCCATTAAACGAATACTCTGGATGTAACTGTGAGCTCATAGAGTTGATCTGTACTTCAAAACGAGGAGTCATTTGAACAGCTCGTCCAGGTCAACAAGTAGTGTACTTTAGTGTATTAGAAATATAATCGCAGTACAGAATTACAAGTACACTTCTACTTTTTTGTGCTTAATTTAAAGTTTGTTTGACATACACTTTTAAAACTTCTAAATAGATGTCAGTAAGTTCTATTTAAATGTTTTAAAAATGAATATACCAATTCTGCAGCACTTAAAGTGGTATTTCAAAGTACTACTACTCTAATGTAAGTCTATTATACATTGTACTCAAGGGTAGTTTTAAAAAGTGTACCAAATTACTAATACCTTTAATAGTAATAAAGTGTACTTATGAAAAGTATACATATTTTCAGGTCCTTTGTAACACGCTGTTAGAATGTTTAATGTGTACTTAAATTTCACTTCATGTTAAGTATATTTAAGTATATTTACAACACATTGGTGACATAATACAATTGAACTGCAAGTGTGTTTTGAATGCTCACAAGTACTGATTTTCACTTGTGTACTTGACTAATTTAGCAACTATACACACTTCAAGTATTACTCAAGTATTACTTGAAGTGGTGCTCAAGGACTGTCTGAGAATTAACCCTGATGATGTCATCTGGGTTTTCTCTGTGTTAGCCTGAAACTACAACAGAGCATCATACAGACTGTGGTCACAGTGTTTGAAAGACATTGAACATGCATGGAAGGTAACAAAAGGCCAGTTGCATTATGGGAGGTGTAGGATACATTTTTTGAAGCATACCGACAAATACTGGTGACTAAAGCTGGAATTGTGTTTCTCCGAAGGTACACGTTAACTTCTCTGTGTTCCTTTAAGCGAGCTGATTGGTTGATTCAACTCCTGTCAGGAGGCCGGTCTGAAATGGAGTCAAGGACAATCTTAAATGTGCTCGTAAATGTGCTTCAAGTGAAAAATGAACAGTTAGTTAATTTATCTGAGCATGTTGGCTTACATGCAGCCCAAAGAAGCATGACTGCAGCTTAACAGTATGGAAGCCTCAACTCCTGCTCCACTGATTCTTTTTACTACATGTTACCTTCAAGGCCCCCCAGTGTTATGTTTAGGTGGTAGTAAATGAAGGAAAGCCAAGAACTAGATTAGAGGATCGACCAGTCGCATCACTGTGCATTAAATATAGAGCAACAGTCAGGAGGCGGTTAGCTCAGTTTGCCATCATGACTGGAGGCACTGTTTGCCAAAAACAGCCATTTATACGCCTGCAGCCGCTTTTAACTGCATCAAACAGTCCTGACGTGCAAACCTACGTAACTTTATGTCCCGGGTACTAGCAAAAGTCTGTCTGTGTGAAACTTCAACCATTCTTGTAATTGAATAATCACAATCTACAGACAATACTACTCTACTGTTTCTGATGTTTGTATGTGTTTAATATGTTGAATGTCCTTGTTTATATTTGGGAACTAGACTGTGTTTAACATGATTTACAGATGTTTATATATGCTGATTTATATTTTACATATCCATAAAATACAGAAATCATCTCTTTTATGACTCAGAAATATTTTTCCTGCATTGTCTACTAGATTGTCACCAATCCAACCAGTTTTACCAGTTTAAATATCTTTAAAACAGATGGCGATCAGTTGTTGGCAGACGATCACTTTTTGGCTCGACACAGAGGCGCAGACAGCCCGACTCTGTCCGAAGTTCAAAATTTTGCTTGCCAGCACCTCTAATGCTCATGAGTTAACATGTTCCATGCTAAGCTAATATGTACATGCTAAGCTAAGCTGGCTCTTGCTCCATGTTTAATGCTCAGTTGGGTGCATTCAGGGGACTTTCTGCTGTAGTTTTAGTTGATCTGGTTGACCAGTAGCTTATGGTGGCAAATGTTAGCAAAGCTTAGATGATGCTGTGCAGGACTCTTCTCTATATGAGACTGTAACGGTCACGATCGCTGCAGTTCGCTCTCTTTGGGGGCTCCTAGAAGTGGTGCCTTCACCAGTGCCTGTACATCTATTATTGGCTTGTTTGATAAGGGTGGAGCCTTTAACATGTCGTGTGTAAATGGTATAACCGCCACATAAATCCTGAACTCTGAAAGATAGACTCTCATGTGTAAAACTAAGCTACCTACTGTTCTCTGATCTCAACAATCTTTAAGATTTGTTGCGCAGCCAAACAGCAAAGATCTACTGCAGCCTGTTTGCTGTAAATACCCATAAAATGTCAGTCGCTCTTAGCCAGCCAGACAACAAAGCACTGGAGGATAAGCACAAGTGGTGACATAAGCAGAGCCGTGATTGAGAGCTCTTACATCATCATCCTCCATTCATGGCCTTGACAAACGGTGCTGATTGCCAGTGTCCTCCATGTTGGACTTTTCCCCCTCTGTGCTCAGCAGCACTTTAATCACACCACCGGGAGAAGGTTTGAGAAAACTGTGAATTATGACACAAACGTTTCTAAGGATGAAACTGTGAGTCTCACAGGTGTGGCTGCATCTTCCCTGCCTGTCTGGTATATTTACAGCCACCACAGAGACTCTCCTCAGGCAGCGTGTAATGGAAAAGTACTCCAGTGCCAGAAGAGCCATAGCTAGCCCTCTATTACTATGTCTGGCCTTGGACGCAGCGAGAGCAAGACAGTGAAAGATAAGGCTGTCTCCACTCGCTCTGTTCCCCAGCTGTGTTTGTCCTTAGACAGTCAGACACCTTTATCTTGCCCAGGAGTCTGGGTCAGACACAAGATCATTCTGACTGCACCAGTTCAGAACCATTAGTGTAACAGGGCAGATAGTAGATTACAAACCTCGACCTCAAATCAAGATTGCAAATCTACTGTAGAATTCAGACCCATAATATCCTCTGAATGGTTCCCTCAGGGCGCCCCGGGACCTCACCTGGTAGAGTTTGCACCATGAATCAAGGCTTGGGTTTGAATCCCTGTGCTGCATGTCATCCTCTCTCTCCACTGCCTTTCCTGTCTCTACAGTCACTCTCACATAGAGCAGAAAGGCCAAAAACTAACAAACAAAATACTAAAGATGGCCTCCTCAGACAGTGTACACCATGTGTTAATCTGTACAAAAATTAAGATGCGTGTGGGGGTCTTATGTGACCGACTGGTCCTTGGCTCTGAGCAGTTGCACTCAGCAGCGAATGTGATGTCATTACCACCTGACGCCCTGAGTAATGAATCGAATGGCACTGCAGTGAAAGCCGGTCAGTGTTTTAAATGTAGCCGCGGTAGTGACATACAGGATATTGTCATAATCCAGTGCAGGTGGTTCAGGGGATTCCATATTTTTACTGATTTAAATGGACAAACAAGCTGTTAACATGGTATGACAATTGAATTTTATTTATTTAAGACAACTTTTCCTGTTTTCCTCAGAGCCAAGCAGCCGAAAAGACAGGACACACAAACAGTCAACACCACCTTGGAAAGAGAGAAGATTCACTAACGAGGTAAAGTGAAAGTGTCTAGTGGAGTAGACGAAAACATTAGCAGACAAAGCGTGAGTTCATTCATTCATTTCATCTATAATGGAGACATGAAGGCAGATAGAAACGGTGCCAGCCAGACTATCAGCCAATCAGCTTTTATTTTCCCGGGAGATTGTACCTGTGGTGAACCAATCTAAAGTCTGATGGTGCCGTTATTCTACAGCCATTAGATTGTGCAATCATTTACTTCATAATTATACGTTATAAATGTCTAAGAAATGTCAAATTCTTGTGAAACTTTCAGAGCACATTTATAAGGAAGTTCATCAGTTCAGCAGGGTGTAACCTGGAGAGAGTCTGACTGGCCTGCAGTAGAGCCACTGGCATAGGATGGCATCTTTGCAGGACGGGAAAGTGAAGATATTTACGATAGAGTAAACAGCAGGGGGCCTAATATTGATCCCTGTGGAACACCTTTATCAACTGTCTGGACTCTTGATTTAAAACCATCTGCAACAAAAATCTGAGCTCGAACTTTACCAAAATAACAGTTTCAGAAGTTAATGGCAACCACAACAGAACATTGATGGTACAACAGCCACATATAAAGCCGACTGCTGCTGCTGAAGGACATTGTTATCCCCCAGAAGGTAGTTGTGAGTTCACCTGTTCTATAATTTCATGCTGACGTGGGCCAAGCTTATTTATTATTTTCAATTTTCTCTTGACTGTTATTTTTGCTTCAACTTTAGTGAATTCTGCATATTTTAAACCTGCAGCGTGGAACTTTTATCTCCCTTCTGGCAGTGAGAGTAATTACACAAACGCTGTGGACGTGGCATGGTCCGAGCTGCTGAAGCCTCCATCGCTCGGCTCTGACAAACCAAACATTACTGGCTGACGTAAAACGCATCACTACTGGTCCGCCAACACGGGAACATTACCACAGACAGCAGCTCCAATATCCTGCCAAATACAGATTTACCTGGTGATGAGAGGAGAAATCAGCATCGTGTGAGCTCATTTGGAAAGAGACTGACTGACGTAACAGTAAGAGACGTTCATTTATATGTAGAAGTCCCAAACTTCAGCTTTCAGTGCCACTGAGACAAACGATGAACGTATAAATACGCATATATTCCCAATTAAAGACAAATCTAAAGAAAACTACAAACAGAGGCTTTTTATTCCAGTACAGTAAAAATAGCCTCATTTACAAAACCCTGCAGATCAAGGTCAAAACTCTGAATTTAGGGTGAAGAGAAAATAATTTAATGTCTTATTCTTGGAATTTTTGTGTGTACAGTCAATAACGGCCTGCTTCAAGTGAGAGTGGAAAAAGATTCAGCAGCAAATATACAACCAAACGCCAAATGGCCAACCATGCGGGTAATAGGGGCAGTGATCAGTACTATTTCTCTGCTCTACAACGCCAGAGGCCATGTTTACTCTCTCATGTCAAGGTTAGAGGCTGACGAGACCATCAGCGTGAGCCATTTTGGCTGTGCGTCACGTGAGCTTCACTATACATGACAGAGGTTTAGAGGAATGCATTGAAATACATGTGGATGAGTGCATCTTTGATCAAACCGTGAAAAGGGTGATGTGGCAGTGACAGACGTTATTTGATTTACGGCAAGAAACAAGCAGGCGTTCAGGTAAGAGCAGACAACGGAGGTAAGAGAGCTTATAAAACTCTTTCCTCTCTGTCATTCACTGTGAAGGCAATGAAGTCAGAGATGAGGGCATCAGGGTGGGTAATGAATTGAGAGAGCAGGCAGACCATAAAGGCATATATTGATTTTGTGGCAGCTAGGAATAGACATGCACCCAGAATAAAAAAAGAAAACATTTATCTTGTTGGGAGGGAGCTTTCAGACACCGACAGACAGCTAATTACACAGAACCTGAGGACAGTATGACACAACCCACACAAAGAGCAGTAAGGAGACGCGTTGATGTGTGAGGTGCATGCAGAGGAAGTCTGTGGAGCCCTCAGGTGAGGCGTGTTCTTCAGGCTGAAACTCAACAAGAAAGCAAACACACTTAATTCCAAACATGGCGGACTGTTCCTTTAAGCTTGCAGCTTTAATTATAGCTGAACTCTGAGAGCCTTGGGTTTCCCTTTTCTTTGCATATGCATGAAACCTGACTCAGAAGAGCACCTTTCAGTGCTCAGAGAGTATGTCTGAACCACACGCCAGCCTTCCTGTTTTGAGTCATGAATGTCTCTACAGCAGAAAAACCTGCACAAAAGCAATGAGCACCTGTAGAGAAGAGGAAATGAAGAGGGGAGCACATGCCTCAAGAGGAGGAAGTGCCAGGATGTGGTGAACAAGCTGAGCGGTGACATTACACTAAACAAAGGTGGTTTTGTTAGGAAGGAGTTTGGCAGTGAAGGCATCACAGGTTAACATTCAAGCAGCCTGTGATGATATTAAACCAAGTGATGGAGCAAACAGACGTCCTCTGACACAGAAACACACTGACGGGATGCAAATAAACTCTTTCCCAGCGTTCATATGAACACTGAGCGACACGTGTTGAGGTTCCTGCCAACAGCAGCTGAGAATAAACATATTAAATCTCTGCCTCATAGGAGGGGGAGCCAGATACATCAAATCAGCTCTGTATGGGAAGTTAAACAAGGCTGGAACGACAAAAGACCTGAAGTAATCTTATGGTCTGACTCTTTGTTTTTTCTCTTTGTATGTGCAGCTCAGACTCATTGAGAGTCTCCTTGTGTTCTGGGGGTCTGTAGCCTCCAGTTTACTCAGCGAGTCGAGGATCTGTGGTCCACAAAGGCAGATTCTGAATCAGCTGAAAAGAGCAGCGAGAGACCTTGACTGAAGAGACATGACTGCAAATGGAAATGTGACACCGAAACAGCAGACAGAGGTTTGTCTCTGTATGCCTGCACTCGAGTGTCTCTTTCTACAAACTCCAGAGCTCTGAGAATATGTGGCTTCATGACAGGTAACAGGAAATAAATACTTCATCCCCTGAAAGTCCTTTCTGAGGCAGCAGCAACAGATGCATCACTCAATTTGAGCTGTGATTCGTGCACGGTCCAGTCAGTGTAACTGTGAATGCTGGAATGCAGTGGTGAGACATTTACTGACCAGTGTTTGATGTCAGGTTTGGTATGTGACACATGGATGAGCAACAAATGATCTGACGCCCCCTCCCCTCAGAGTAATTCAGAAAAAAACAGCGGTGGTATTTCAGCTGTGTGATGTAGGACGGTTAGAAAAGGGCTGTAGCGCCACACTGAGGCCGGTCAGTGCCGCTCTGAGGATGCTGGAACAGGATTAAAATGCAGTTTTTCCCTTCAGTCCATCTGTGTGTGATTAACAGCTGGAAGGACAGGAGGTGATTCACACTTGCCTCCTTAATTTTACTGATAACAAAGCAACTTGAAGCTGACAGTGAAGGTTTCTGAGCTGCCTGGACGGCCTGTTTTCTCAAAGCGGATCTATTGTACTAAGCAGACGTTCTTTGACACTTGCTGCTTTTTATTGTTCTTTATCAAGATAACCTTGAATATGTTTGGGTTTTAACTCTGGTTAACAGACAAAACAAACTAATTGAAGAGGTCACCTTGTGAGATCTTGTGATGAGCAGTTTTTTTTTTTTTTTAAAGCCGTGCTACCCATGCTAACAGCCATGCTAATAGCTCCAGGGATGGCAGACAGAAGTTGTGTTCACAGTTCAGTCCTAAATGCATCGTAATGACTTTAGTGACCTCCTGACTTTCCCCTCTTGTGCCGTAATCATTTTACGTCATCCAATGTTTTGTTTTCTGACAAAATACCTGCAGAACTAGTCCCATCAGCCTCAGCTGCCTAGCTAACATGCTAAACACCTGCATGTTACCATTGTCACTGTGAGCATGCTACCACGTTGTATGTATAGATTGTTGTATATTTTTTTCAACCGTGCAATAACACCGTATTTGTTATCCAGTATTCTTAGAAACTGTACATACTTTACACATAAACTTAATTCAATGTTCTTTTTATGCAACAGTATTTCTCAATTACGATTCAACATATGACATTGGTAGTTTTCTCATAATAGTACAGTACAGTATTTTTATTTTATTTACAGGAGCTTAATTCACAAAGAACAATGAAGACGGGCTCTTATATTGCTATTCGCCCTGCAGAGATGTTGGACAGGATGGAGAAATGCTGGAAATCAGTAGCATCATTTTCTTTATGTCTCTGCTCTCTGAGGATGAAAACAGGGGGAATTTCCTCTCAACAAAATATCATCAGTGTTTATGTATGTATGAAAACTGTACTATTATTAACTATTAACTATTATTTGATTTTGAACACAGAACATTTCTTTTATCTTATTTCTTCCAGATGGCAGACAGCTGCCCTGCTGGAACGACTTTCATCTACAGGGAGGAGGTGATAAATAACTGAAGCTAATGCAGAGCATGTTGTGTACAGTACACACAGATTTGTGACTTATCTCCATCATTCAGAGGGTTAGCTTATCGACACTTCTGTCAAGCTGATTATGTGAAACTAGGCCTGGTCTCCTCAATGCCGAATGTTGAATTCTGGAGTGAACTGACAGTTATGAAAGTACAAAAACTAAACTGATTTAATGTTCCTGGAAGAGTTGGAGTTACGCACATTTACTCAACCACTGCGGTATAATATAGTACCTCAGCTGCCTTCCAATTTATTTATCTTTAGATACTGAAGCAAGTCTTTATCTAATTCATTCATGGAGCTGCCACAGTGGATGGATTAAGTCAGACTTTCAGACCAACAGTCCCAGAGTGAAATAAAAGACTACAGCATGATAAAGTGTAAATTTTAATGTTTTTAAACGAGGAAACAGGTCATACAAAATGTTTTTACCTTAGTGCAGTACAATAAAACTGAAAAACATGGCGACTAGAATTGAGGAGAAAAATCAAACGATAATAATTAATGAAAACATGAAAAAAAGATTAAAAAAAAACAAGTGAGTTTAACTCTCTGTGGGGTTATAAATTTGCTCATTGCGCCCTCCTGTGGTGGATTATGTTCACGACGTCCTTCCGCCTGTTGCTGACGCAAAGTCCGGTTGTGCAGCAGCCATTTTGTCTGTTCGGGCAAGTCTACCCTGACGGTTACTAACTGCAGTTCCACCTTAGGAAACAATTTGAAATGTTGTTGTGGCTTTTTCGTTTCATGTTATCTACCATCTGAGCGGCGGATAAAATTTGTACCACATTTTTACGAGCCGAGGGCGGCCGTCCTCTCCCAGAAAAGTCCTCAGTTCGGCGGGGAAAGCGCGGCTCGGCCGAGACATGTCGTGCGAAGAAAGCTACTTGGCAATCATACGCTATCTGACCGATGAACGGGAGCCATATGCGCCGGGGACGCCTGGCAATACCAAGAGGAAAATACGCAAAGCGGCGACCTGCTACGTTGTTCGAAACGGGACTTTGTTTTATCAGCGTCGGCTGAAGGGCCAGAATGATTTCACAGAGCTGGAGGTGGTGCTGCAGGACGGCCGGAGGAAGGAACTTATCAACGAGGCGCACATTATGGAAGGAGGGGGGCACCTGAACCAGCAGCTCACCTGGGAGTCCATCTCTCAGAAGTACTGGTGGAGAGGTACGAGCTGAGGCCAGGTCACAGCAGCTCCCTGGGTGTAGTCACAGAGAGGTGGTTCAATGAGCCGGACAACCCGCGCTCACGCGAGCCTCTTACAAATATAAATACGCCACCGCCATCCACCTACTCATTGTCTCCATCTAGTGGTCAAAGGGCGACGTTTCACCTTGGACAGATAATTATTTTACTTTTAATTGAAGTATTGAAAGTTAATGTGCATATAAAAATATATCCGGATCCTCTTTAGTGCACACAGATTGGTCGCTAGTCTCTCTGTGGTCCGTCGAAAGACCATAATATGAAAAGTTCCATAATGATTTTAATTTTACTGACTATCTACTTGTATGTGAATGCACCACTCAGACGTTCCTGCATCTAGCAGCAAGCAAAAATGCTAAATATTAACTGATTTCAGTGCTTCAAATGTCAGTGTAATCATGTTTTCTGTCTTCTGTAACAGTAATATGAAGGCGTCACATTGGGCTCTGGGCAGTTGTGGCTGAGTTTAAAGTGACGGTGTCCTCTTTTTTGACCCCCTCAGGTATCCTGAAGCATGTCAAAGACCACATCAGAGAGTGCGCTCAGTGTCAGACCAGGCGGACCGCTGATGACATCTCTGGACCTCGTCTGCTCTCGCGGCCGGGGAGGCGCCGGACGGCCGCCAACGTACACGATGAGGAGGATGAGGAAGAGGAGGAAGAAGAGGGAGATGATAGTTTATTCGTCAATGATTCATCCTGTCAGCTGAGATCCAAGCTGACCAAGACGATGGCCAAGCATGAGCTGGTGTTTGTACGTTTCACAGATGTTTCAGGCCTAATTGTTACAAAGCTGTGATATTTCTTAACCCACAATCACATCGTTTGTTCATGGAGTTTCTGCGTCTGCTCTTTCCAGGTGGACAGCAAAGGTGAGGTGAACCAGTTCCTGCCTAAACACAGCCAAACCATGCTGGAAAAACTCAACCAGCAGCGTCTCAGCAATCAGTTCTGCGACATCACGCTGCTGATCGAGGGAGAGGAGTACCGCGCTCACAAGGCTGTTCTGGCCGCGTGCAGCGAATACTTCCACGAGCTGTTCTTTGAGAAGGGCGCCGTCTCCACGCACGAGGCCGTGGTCGACCTCTCCGGTGAGTTTTTGTCGCTTTGTGTTCGTGCTGGTTTGCGTAGCAGCTCGGTTTTAACCCTCATCGTCTCTCTCTGCAGGCTTCACCAAAGCCAGCTTCCTGCCGCTGCTGGACTTTGCCTACACCTCCCTGCTCACGTTTAATTTCTGCATAATGGCAGATATCGCCAACCTGGCGCGGCATTTGCTGATGACGGAGGTGCTGCAGATATGCGAGTCTGTTCATAAGCAGGTGGAGGAGCAGAAGCTGACGGTGTACCAAAGAGGAGACGTGCACACCGTGGTGTCGAGCCAGCCGGCGCCGCAGGAGGGCTTGAAGGACGAGTCTGGTGCCTACGTGGTCACCATACAGGGTGATGGCAGGGCGGTGGTCACACACAGCGGCGTGGCTGTGGCGGGCGAGCCTTTAGCTTTTGTTGCACCTGCTGAAGAGGCCTTCATCCAGCAGCCGATGGCGGTCGTCACTGAAGCTGTGGAGGGAGACAAAGAGCATCATGGGGAGGCCGGACCAAACGAAACCGTGACTCTGATCGCTCACAGTGGACAAGCCGAGCCGGGAGAGACGGTCACGCTCATCTCTCGCAGCGCAGAGGAAATGGAGGGGGAGACGATGACTGTGGTCACCCACAGCGGGCAGGCCGGAGCCAGCGAGTCGCTCGCCGTGGTGTCGGCGTGCCTGGCGATGGAGCAGCCGCAGGTCGCCGAACCAGGAGCCTTCGTCATAAACGTGGACCCGGACAAAGTGAGCCCCTCAGAGGTCGCCAAACTGGCATCTGAAGCAGCGGCGGCGCCTCAGGAGAAGACAGAGTCAGCACCCGTTCCCCAGAAACGCAAACGAGGGCGTCCAGCCAAAGTGAAGAAGGAGGTGGAGGAGTTCGTGCCACTGGAGGAGGAGGATCCCTCCGCTGATGAAGGCCACGGAGACAAGCAGGAGGCCATGTCTGATGATCCCAACAAAAGACGACTCAGGCAGCGCTCTATCGCTGAGGGCGGTTACGCACGTTTACACATGGGGCTGGAGGACGAAGAGGAGGCCAAGAAAGGTGCGACCCCGCCGCGAGCCGCCACGCCGAAGGTACGTCATTCCACCAGAACGAAGCACTGAGTGTTAATGAGTTCTCGTCTTGTTAAGAGTGTCAGATGTTTTGAGCACAACATGTTTTTAGGTGAGTCCAAGGCCTGGGAAGAGAGGAAGACCACCAAAGCAGCCAGTGGAGACTCAGGCCGAAGGACAGTCCGAGTCAGGGGCAGACCCAGAGGCCAGCACAGTGGAGGTCGCACAGACCGGAGAGCCCAGCACAGACGGCGCCGGGACGACGGTGACGGAGCCTGAAGCTGGAGCCAAGCAGGATCAAACCCCGGCAGAGAGCGCCGTCGATGGAGAGCACACGTGCTCCGAGTGCGGCATGTCCTTCCAGAGACGCTACTCTCTCATCATGCACACGCTAAAACACGAGAAGGCGCGTGGATACAAGTGCAGCGTGAGTATCAGCGTCGTTTTCATTGTGAGGTTAACGCCGTGAAAACGTTCTGACCGCCGTCTTTCTGTGTCCTCTCAGCTGTGTAGTAAAGAGTTCCAGTACGCCGCCTCTCTCCGCGCCCACCTGGCCCGACACAAGCAGCAGAGCAGCCAGCGAGCCGCCATCGCCAAACCCCCCGCAGAGCAGAGCGCCGACGCCAAGGTGGACAGCGATCTGGACGACAAGAACTTATCGCCGCACACCAAAAGAGAGTTTGTGTGCGACATCTGCGGGAAGACCTTACCGAAGCTCTACTCCCTGCGCATCCACATGCTGAACCACACCGGCGTGCGGCCTCACTCCTGCAAGGTCTGCGGCAAGACGTTCGCCCACAAGCACAGCCTGAAGATGCACCGAGCGCTGCACGACGTCACCAAACAGTTCCAGTGCGAGTTCTGCAAGAAGTCTTTCGTCAGCAAGCGGAGCATGGAGGAGCACACCAGCCTGCACACAGGTGAGAGCGCGCTGCCCTTCACCTTCATCATCCTCACAGAGAAAACTACACAACAAACGTGGCTTTATTTTAGTTTTGGTTTCATTTGTCCCGGTTAGAATGGAGGTGAATATTAACTGAGCACATGTAAGCATCCATCAGATGATGGTTCAGTTCAGGTTTTTTGGGGTTGTATCAGGTACTTATACATATAAATATACTTAAAATATTCAGTGTATTATCTACAGTTGATGGCGCTCACATTTAACCCAGAAGCTCATCAATGCACAACTGGAGACAGAAAGTATTTTATCCACCTAAAGCAGTCAGTATTACTTCAGTGTTTGCAGTATTTTCAGCATCAGGCAGCTCTTTCCTTTGGCATTATACAGTATTTGTACTGTGAAGCACAGCTGTGCCCTGAACTGTGTGACGCTGCAGAGTCAGACAACAAAAGAACATAAAAATGAGACGAGAGGAAACCTTTATGAGGCAGAAACTACAGAGAAGTTCTGCAGATGGAGGCTGAACAGACTGAAAGTGAGAGACTTCTTCATTTCGTTACTGTTTGTTTGTTAAGTGCTTTCATTCATTTGTAGGATTTAGCTCTGTTTGACCTGCTGGTTGATCACAGCACAGCTTGTCACCGAGTCTCCGTCTGGTTTATTTAGAGCTGCTCTGGACGAGCGTGAGGTTTGTTCATGGTTAAGAAAATATAACATCAAAGGAAAATAACCATAATACAGCGTCCACTTATACTGAAGTTGACTCTGATAGATGGGCCTTTTTTAGGTGGAGAGATTTTCTCTGGTACATAGTTTATAGCTCTGCCTCTCTCTCTCTTTAAGAACTCATGTTAATATTTGTTTATATACTTAATTGTATATTTTTTTCCTCTTAGTTTTCCTCTTTGTTTATGTGTTTGTTTAACCTGCTGCTGCAATAAAAGAATTTCCCAAATTGGGATCAGTAAAGTGAAGTCTGAGTCTAACAGCTGTTTTTCTCTGTTCATGTTGGTCGTAGACAGAAACGTGAGAGACAGACGTCTTAAAAGATGTGCAGATGAATCTAAAACTTAACCCGAGTGAGAGCGTGTTTTTGTTAAAATGACTCTTTCTTCACTGTTAAATCCTCTCACAGGTGAGTCGAAGTACCTGTGCAACACCTGCGGAGCCACTTTCCACCGAGCCTCAGCGCTGAGTAAACACCTGAAGAAGCACCAGCCCAAACCCGACGTCCGTCCATTTGCTTGTGCTCAGTGAGTAGCTGTCGGTCTCTTTAATGACGCGTGATTGGACAGTGAGACATCTTTTTTTCTTTGAACATTTATTAGAACAAGTTCTTAAACAATGTGTTTCACACACAGTGATACACACAGATAATGTTAGCACATGTATACGAGTCAAAATAAATAATAATAAAAAAAATAAGTTAGCAACATCAAAACTCAACAAAGATTACAAAGAAATGTTTTCATACATGAAATAGAGGCAGATTAAAATTTGTTCGCGGGTCTTTGAAGTGTAAGTTGTTGGATGGTGTTTTGATGGTTTTGCTCGTGTCACCTGCAGCTGCGATAAGAGGTTCTACGAAGCCAAAGATCTGCAGCAGCACATGAACAAGCACATGGGCCTGAAGCCGTTCCAGTGCCAGGTGTGCGGGAAGTGCTACAGCTGGAAGAAGGACTGGTACTCCCACGTCAAGTCGCACAGCGTGGCGGAGCCGTTCAAGTGAGTCCAACGGAGCCGAGTCCACTTCCTGCTTTGGTGTGTTTGAGATGTGCGTGCTGATGTCTTATTGGTCCCCTCAGGTGCAACGTGTGCGGGAAGGAGTTCTTTGAGAAGGCTCTGTTCAGGAGGCACGTGAAGAAAGCGACGCACGGGAAGAAGGGACGAGTGAAGCAGAACCTGGAGCGCGAGTGCGAGCAGTGTGGGAGGAAGTTCACGCAGCTCCGAGAGTACAGACGCCACGTCAACAACCACCAGGGTGAGACTCCCCGCACGCCGGGAGGAGGCCAAGTCCTGTGTGTGGAGGCTCGCTTACCTGACTGTTTGCTTCTCGTCTCTTCCAGGTGTGAAGCCATTCGAGTGTCTGACTTGCGGTGTCGCCTGGGCCGACGCCCGTTCCCTGAAGCGCCACGTCCGCACGCACACGGGGGAGCGACCGTACGTGTGCCCCATGTGCCAGGAGGCGCACATCGACGCCCGCACTCTCCGCAAACACATGGCCAAGTATCACGGCGACAACCTGCCCGGGAAGATCATGCTGGAGAAGGACACCCTCCAGTTCCACAACCAGGGCACGCAGGTGGAGCACGCCGTCAGCATCCTGGCGTCCGAGCTGCCCCCGGAGCTCCGGCCGGCCCAGCAGCAGCCGGCGGAGGAGATCGAGACGGTGCTGATCACGGAGGAGACGGTGGAGGCCGTGCAGGCCGTGGAAGCCGTGGAGGCCGCGGCCGACGGCGCGGTGGCGACGCTCTCGGATCAGGGCATCATGCAGGTCGTGAACTACGTTCTGGCCCAGCAGGCGCTCACGGGGACCAAGCTCGAGGAGGCGCCCGAGGTGATTCAGACCATGGAGGTGGAGGTGGCTCACGTGGCCGAGGTGGAGTAGCTTTGATCCACGGACTGATCAGGTTGTCACAGTCGGTATGAAATGTCAGAGGATGTAAAAAGATTTTTTTTTTTTTTTTTTTGTGGAGAGAATGTAAATACTGTGATTGATCTCTTCAGCTCAGATCTGTGTGTTGAGTTGTGTGTGTGTGTGCGCGTCACATTTCTGTGTTCTTTGTAAATAGTAAGAATATTTACAGATCTATGAAATGTGGAGAAATAAAGGCGGGAACTGACACACGACGCCGGTGAAATGTATTTCATCCTGTCACATTTACACCCTCAGCAGAGCGAAGCTGGATTTACTGCAGCGCCCCCTGGTGTCAGCATGAGGGACGAGCACATGAAGCCAATACTTGTTGGTCATTTCAGCATGAAGTCGACATTTAGAGGACTTCAGGATGAAATGTGATGCTTTGATGGTCAGAGCATAAATGTTTAACCTGCTTCACGGTAAAAAGGATTTCAAACAACCTGCAGCTCAAATAATTGGACACAAAGGAGTATTAACATGCAATACAGCAAGAATGGATATTTATTTCAGATCTATATCAAAATACCCTCGTTATATTGCAACATATTTACAACACATTGTACAAAAATATGAAAATGCAGATGTTTCTGCTTTCTAACAATATAGTGAGTGAGTGTGGGCTGCGGGCGACTGTAGGTACACACATACTGGATGCGCTCGTCAATACAAACAGTGTTCTTACTGGAGAAGCTACCAGTCAATATTCACATCAGTATACTTAGTTCCACCATGAAAACATGCATTTTATCTAGGGAGCCTTTCAAAAGAAACAACAACAACAAAAAAAAAAACTATACAAATTTATATACATTTACATGATAAGCTCTGGCCAGTTATGAAATGAAATAAACCTCTACCAAAACATGGTTCATGAATAAAAAAAACACTCGTGCTAAGCATCCAGCAAGAGCAGAAGCCTGCTCTTAAAAGGCAATCAACCACTTTTACACAGCGGTAAAATCAACAAGAGCCACAGACAAAAGGACATCAGTCATAGTATTCTGAACACTGGGTCAGGAGCATTAGGCCTATATGTGGCTACATCAAATGAACGACCGTCCGTCACTGAAACACACGTACTTCACAACCTCACACAAACTCGCCATAAAAAAAAAAATAATGAAAAATATAGAAAGTTCAGCAGAAATTGCCCATCAATTAACATAATACTTCTGACAGGAAATGTTTGAAATGTATACAATCAACGCTGACTTCTGCACCATGAGAACCAGTGTACTCGACTAGCTTGCACAACCAAAATGGTGAAAACGTATAAATCCATTACAAATTGAAATACACTGTTGCTATGGCCCATAGCACAAACAGAAGCCCTACTAAGCCCTCTAATGAAAATGGTCTCCGGTCATGGCTTAAACATGGGAATGAATCATGAACACTTAAAGCTCAAAGCCATCTTGATATCCTCAGCATTTCTTAAGTGCTCTCAAGAAATATGAACATAAAATCCACCTTTGCTCGACGCCGTGAGCCTCAGCTCGGCAAACACCACAAAACAATGAAAATAAGTGCAGTTCTATTTGAATATGTATTTTGCTCGCAGTAGTATTGGCACTAACACCATGTTATCAGTGAAATGTTCCATCAGCAGGCGTGAAATGACAAACGGGAACATCGCGGGGGGGGGGGGGCGGCGCTCGTCTCACTCGCCCTCCTCTTTGATGCGCTGCTGTTTGTTGCGGCGAGAATCCAGGTCGAAGGAGAAGTCAGACCACTCGTCGCGCGGCGGGAAGGAGATGGTCTGGCGCAGGGTGAAGCGTACGGCGTCGATGACGCGCTCGCCGCGGGCCTCTGAGGAGCCCACGCTGACGGTGGACGCCCCGCTGGTGGTGCGCACTATGTGGGGGGGTGGGGAAAAATCCATGGCCTGTCGGTGCTCCATGATGCCCTTCCAGATGATGTGCTGGAACTCGGCGGGGATCTTCAGCCTGGACAGGTCCTAATGGTCATTACACA
Organism: Chaetodon auriga; assembly: GCF_051107435.1. NCBI lineage: Eukaryota > Metazoa > Chordata > Actinopteri > Chaetodontiformes > Chaetodontidae > Chaetodon > Chaetodon auriga. Next base: position 26,735,808 of record NC_135076.1, read on the forward strand.
GGGGAGCGTTAGTATGCGCAGGCCGAGCCACTCTTCTCTCTAACCCATCAAATGACTCGTGTTGGATAGGCAAGGGCTCACCTCCATGTTATAGTTCTCAATCTGGTAGATGTTGGTTAGGCCTTGTGCTGTGAAGTAGTCCAAGCAGCCTGCGCAGCCCAGCCGTAAGAGGAAGCTGTGGAGGGAACACAGGAGGGGCTTGAGACGGACGTCCAGGGGTCAGTGCTCACACAGCGTCCTTCACACTCTGTCACATCGTGCAATTTTCAACTTCTTCCCATTAGCAACACTGTTTTTTTAATGCCCCCCCTTTTTTATATAGGATGTATGTATATACAGTTAATTTTTTAAATTTATATTTATATTTTATTCCCTTCTGTGTCTCCTTCTATATTCCTGATACTACTGCTGCTGCCTGGACACCCTCATTTAATAAAGTCTTATCTTATCTTAAGTGTCCGCACACACCAACACATTCTGCTCGAGACTCTTTCAGATCTGCTGTAATCTGGTTTCATCCTTTGGGAATGTTAAGATGAATTTACTTATTTTAAAACTATTATGGGATGAGGGTGTGTTGGTGTTCATGACGATAAAGAAAACGTGTTTCAGCGCTGAAGGTCTGCAGGTTTTCAAAGTGTTTACGAGGCAGAATTTAGATTTTATTTGAGGCAAATGTAAAACACTTTCTTTTTAGTACAATTTAATTCATATTCAGTCCAGTGTGAGGGCTCCAGTGACATCTAGTGGTGACGCTGCAGACTGCAACCATCTGCCCCCCACCCCCTCCCCTCTGCTCGCTGCTGAGAGATGCCGGTTTACTGTGGAGTCAGTGTTTGGTTTGTGCTCTGGGTGATTCTCTAACTGAAGATTTTATTCCAGTTCTGCTAAAAACTCTGTGCACACTGGACCTTTAACAGCTTCACGACGTCCTGTAACTTTTCAGTAGAAACCTGAAGGTGAAAAGCTGAATTTGCCCCCAGTTTTATGCTCTCGTCGTGTTTTTTATTTACTGTGCAACATTTTCATTGCTCATATCTTCATCAGGCACAAAACACTAACACACATTATACACACACACACGTAAATACAACAGGTGACAAAAGCAAAATTTCAGTTTTTCATGTATCTTTATTTCCTTCCTTTCCTATTTCCTCTTTTCTCTTCCTTTATTTTTTATTTCCAATGATTGATTATGGATCATTACTTTGTTTTCTGAGGATGTCTGAGCTGCAGCTGATGGCTGCAGATTACCGTCCCTTCACACACAGTCTGTGTCTACACTGTGCTGTTTTGTGCCTGATGAAGACCTGATGGACGTGTTTTGTCTCAGTGTCTCCTGTTTGGTCCAGCGCCTGCCGAGGAGGTTGTGTTAAGAGCTTTATTCATCCAACATCTGGAGCTAACCTCATGCTAATTTCTCACATGGAGACGAAGGGAACACGTTCGATCACATTTTCTATTGTATCAGTGTTTTTAAAAAGTGCTGTGTGGAGTCATTTTGACAGGTGACAGAGTGAACTCTGGGAGAAAACATGTGTCCCTCGGTGGATCGGTGAGGTACCTGGAGATGCTGCTGTCCATTGGGTATGGAGGAGGGGGGGTACAGTGGGAGGAAGGCACCAGGGGTAGCTGTGGCTGCAGTGCGTGTGTGGGGCTCAGTGAACTCATGTCAGCGTTCATGGGGATGTGAGTGCCCATCATAGGAGACACTGCAGAGACAAAAGGAGCTACTGTGAGCTTTATCTTACTGCTCTGGGATTTAGAGATTACGTAACGTCAGCTGAAACACATGAGGGGGTGGGGTATGGGGGGTGGGGGGCATGCAGAGGTTACTCTCAACATGATACATGATGCATCCTAACAGGTCCTGCGGGGGAGTCTCACAGGGATCACATTCTTTTAGAGGAGGAAGCTTTGCGGGGAGGGGGGCAGAGAGGCGTTCAGGTCCCCTCCTGCCTGCCCTGACATGCTGTCTAAGTCTACAATGAGCCCAGGAGGGACGGGTGGGGATGGGGGGGCACGACCTGAGACAGACAGGAAGAGAAGCAGAGGGGCACACTTACTGTCAGTCAGGCCTCCAGACATGCTGGATGGGGTGAGTGTGTTACGCTGCTGGGGGTTCATGAGCTGGCTGACAGACGGCAGCTTGTTGACTTTCCCGTGAGTTGGGGAGCAGGAACCGTACGAGGGCTGAGACGGCACTGAAGTCCTGCGGCGGGAGAGAGGAGGTTACAGGCCGTTACCGTCAGCAGAGTTAATGACACACGACTGGTCAGTACTGTCCTTCAGTGGAAACAATGATAACCGCTGCAAGCAAACATGACTGATAACAGCAGGCCGGATTATTACAGCGATTAACTTTAATTCTGGGGCACGCGGGGAGGGTCTCCTCATACTGACCACATGTTTCAATAATGGAAGAGCAGAGCAGGAAAAGAAAAGGACGGAGTTCAAGCGGGAAAAGCCGTTTATTATGTTGTGACAGATAAAAGTGCAGCAGCCACAAAGAGAGCAATCTGTTTCAAACAGAGTGGTCACAGTTCAAATGTGCTCCGAACATCCCAGAGTGAACATCTGCAGCTCAAACAAACACGCTAACTGTCCTGCAGTGACTTTACAAAACATGACCAGCATTCGCAAAAACATCGCAATAATAAAGTCTCTCCCCCCAAAAAACCCCACGACATAGACAGTGTGAGTCCAGCTCTCATGATGATGCAAAGGCAATGAGCTCTGCAGGTCAAGTACGATAGAAAAACAGACATTTACGCTTGGTTCCTGTCCAACTTCGGCCAGGCTGAACGTTCACAAACAGAATCGAAATGAAACGGAGGATTCATCACGACAGGAAACTCTGTAAAATGTTCTTTTATGGATAAAAAATAAAAGCATGCAATTCAGTCTACACATCATAATCTATGAGTTCCACGTCAAGAGTGGACAAACAAAGTCCGGCGTGTCGGACTGCAGCCTGTGTGACACACTGACACTGTCTCTGAGGAGATAGTCCACGACGGCGCAGCAGCAACACATGTTCAAAAGTCCTCAGTGCAGAATCCCAGGAAAAGGCAGAAAGGGAGGAGAAAATCAAAGTTGATAAAAAGGAGACAGAGAGGAGGTCCGTGTGACTTGGAGGAGGAGGAGGAATGTGGGGCAGAGTCTCAGGAGGAGCTGCAGCGCCGCCTCTGCTCTCCTGCAGGTTCCACGAGGTGGCTACCAAGACGGGTTTTTATCAGACTGCAGGGAGGAACCAGAAAGAAGAGAGAGAGCAGAAATAAGGGCTCGCAGACAGGAGGAAGAGGAGAAGAGTGACCCCAGAAAAGTTCAAAACCAGAGAGAACTGCACAAAGTTTGAGAGGCAAACAGCGTCAAACCACATGGACGTGCGGCACTAACCACAGCGTCCAGAAGATGGCACTCTACCAACACAGATGACGGCGCCGTGTGTCGAAGGTGTGAGGAAAGAAAAAGGCCTGAAACATTTGCTGCTGACAGAACCTTTTATTTCAAAGGCTGTGACGGAAACATCGGACGAGTTGTGAATTACAGAGGAGAGTTAAGAAAAAACATGCACAGAAAGCAAACAGAGGAGAGAAATACGTCTTTCTAACATTCAGACTAAAAGAAAAGTAGGAATTTAGGATCTAAAATGTTCAGAAAACCCTCTAAAACCTGAAATGCATCACGGCTTTGAACGCCTGACAGCGACAGAAAGCCGACAACAAACAGGAATAAAGTAAAAACCAGCAAATGCAAGCACTATCTCACTGTGAGGCTGTCTGCCAGTCTCTTAATGGGAAACTATAACATAAGCAATAATTATCATCATAGGGCTGTCAAACTATCATTTACACCCATCTCCTCTTTTCCATAGCTTATAGTGAAATGGGCGTGGACGAGGAAAAGTGTGTGTGAACATGTGCGTCTGAGACAGTTTTAATTATGCTCAGGCGAATAGATGAGGCTAAGGCACGGATTTTGTTGGGTGCTGTTGTGCAAAAACCTGGCAAAGCACCCAAAGGCGTTACCACCAATCTTTGGAAGCTTCTCCTTAACAAAGCACAGCCAGGTACATTTGTCACGATTCATCAGCTTTGGCTCGTGTCCCATGAGAGAGCAGAGGAGGAAAAAAAACAACAGCTCTGCTTGATGCAAGGTTCACCCTCCAAGCACGGAGCCAGTTCCAGGTAAACTCTCAGCTGCTGGGAAACGCTGGATAACAGCCCTTTTACAGCAATTACGATCAACTTTTACTTGATAGCTGCGATGCTTTAGTGGCAGCGATGAATCAAGAAATCTCATGCGGAGCCTTTATCAGTGCAATCTGCTGCTGCAGCAACAAGTCGGTTAAATCAGTGCAGAGTTCAAAACAAAAGCAATTTCATCCAAAAAAAAAAAAAAAAAAGGCTCTGAGCAAGCAAACGAGCGGCTGTGAGGACGAGCTGGAGGGCGCGAAGCTAAAAAACAGCACAAGGAAACGGGTGCGCTTGAATGTGAGGGTGAACCTGTGCACGTGATGCAGGACTGCCTTTCAGAACGAGCCTGAGAAATGACTTGATTACTTCAGTATGAGAGCGAACAGGTACTCACTGCTTCTGAAGGAGATTCTGCTGCTGCTGCCTGTACGACTCTATAGTGTGCTGCGGCAGAAACTGCATGAGTTCCAGAGACTCTTTGATTTTTACCAAAATCTCATAAATTTCACGGCCTTTGATCTATAAGAGACAGAAAGAAAAGGGGACGGTGGTCAGTGAGCAGCTCAGACTCAGAACAACGTTTTAAAGCAAATCCCTGGAACAGCAAAGAGGCACTTACAGGCAAACAAAAAACCTCCTCGTCCGTGGATCTTCTCTTCTTGATGGTGGACATCTGGATGCCATGGGAGACTTGGCGGAAGGCTGCAGAGAGGAGAGAAAAGCTTGAGCATCGTGGTCATCGTGCTAACAGTTAGCCTAAGGCAGAGCAGGAGGGGGAAACAAGCGAGGGAAAGAGTGAGAGCGTAGCGGCATTCTGAGCGCCGGGTGTTAGCGAGCGCAGCGGTTCAGGGTCCTCGACACTGGCAGCACGTCAGGTCAGACCAAAGCCTGTCAGCCCACCACCGGCCCCAGCCCTACTTACGGCGCTTCGTACCCTCACTGCTCTTTGTGGCGTCCGTTACGTGCTGCTTCCGGATGCTGTCCTCGTCCGCCTTCCGGTCGCGGCCCGGGCAGGCGCAGATCCTGGCCTCGAAGCACCGGCGGCCTAGTACCTGACCACTGGGAGAAGACAGGGACACAGCGGGTCAGAAACACGCCACCGCTGAACCGCAGGAAGACAGGAAGTCACTGAGGGGGGCGGGGGCTCTTACTCTCTGGTTTCCAGGGTCACGATGATGAGGATCGGGCGTCTGTTCATTCCACCCACGCAGCTCGAGTTGCACATGAAGTTGTACAAAATTGTGGTAAATTCTGTGCCCACCTGAGAAAACAGAGCGACACGGGCGGTGAGCGATTTCACTCAGTAAACACAAACAGGAAACTGGAGAATGAATTTCCACGCACAGCCTCACAGGTTAAACCTGCGCTCAAAAACAGCCGGTCACTGTTAACATCTACTGATCCACTTAAATATTTATGAAACGACGCTGCTTTATTTTAGCTTTGGAAGTGACGTCAGATGCAGCCTGACGAGGGTTTTTGGAACATTTAGCACAGCGAGAAACTCGCCTCTACACACTGAGGAACACAGCTTTTCTTAATCTATTTCAGGGTTAACTTGAGTTACACTTCAGAGAAGAGGAAGAATGTTTGTGGATACGAGGACACACGTCTGCACTCTGTTAGTAACCTGGTTAAACATATCTCACTTTGCTTTGAGAGTGGACGGTCTATTAAAGTCAGGTACAACTGCACAATCGATTCAAGTCAACATTTAGACCTTAAACATCATCTACTGGGGAGTGTGAGACAGATTCATCAACCCGATTCAGGTGTGTTTGCTAATTAATTCAATGATTCTTTTGCTGGCACTGCATCAGGGACCTTCCTGTAACTGTCAAAGCTGTCAAACGACGCCCTTTGAAAGAGTCAACACTTTGAAGAGACACCTGAACTAAAGAATGAAATGAGAGCAGCTAATGCAACCTGGCTTTTAATGAAATATCGTACGCCGTCATGACCTACAGAGGCCATGTGGGCGCCTGTATTAAGCTGAAGCAACAGTTGAGGATGTGAGGGCTAGGACTCGATGACGGACAGCTCACCTGAGGAGGTTCATAGGGAACTAATACGCTCTGTCTTCCAGTGATGGTGTCCTCCACGTACTGGGCGTGGTTGTTTCCCTCCACGCGGATCAGGTGGCTCGGAGGAGCGATCTGACCTGGAGGCGGCACAAGTCTCGTCATTAATTGTCGACAGAAAAGGCTCATTGCCGGGTTTGTTTTTCCACTGACTCAAAGAACTGACCGTCATTGAACTCGCGGCTGAGCTCGTGGTTCGGGCAGCGCTTCACCACTTCGGTCACGTGTTCGGCTTTCTTGTAAACAGGCATGGCTCTGACGACGGCCCCCTGCGGCGGGGTGGTCAGGACTTTGATCTGGATGGGACACGTCTTGGCAATCTGGCAGTATAACTTCTTCAGGTCTGTTGAGTACTGGAAGAGAGACGAGGAAACAGATTACATGAAACTGCAGAGAAATGAATGAAGAAACAACCATTTTCAGGGAAAAGTTCATAAGCAAAATGTGTTTTTTGCCTAAATCTTAAAAGCACAGATCGAGCTGAGGAACACCTGTTGACTGGACTCTGCACTTCTGGTTTCCCCCGAAGCAAAAAGGGTTAAAGACAAGACTGTGATTATGACCTACTTAAATAAACACACACACAAGTTCTGGTGTCACGGGTGTGTGTTGGGCAACCTTAAAGATGTCTTACAGAGAGCCTCTGGGACTTCCGAGGAGCGCCATAAAATGGACCCCTCCAGCAGCAATTAAACTGGGCCTGGCTTTCATCTTCAGGGAGGAGTCTTCTGCTAAAGTATCTGATGGCCGCTCATCATAGAGAACGAGGCTTCTGAAGCGGCTGGCGAGCCAACGTTACTCAAGGTGGAGTGCAGTTTTCCTCGTGGGGTTGGATGAAAATGACTCAGTTTTTAGGAGCTAAAGAAGATTCATCTCTGACTGGTGCCAAAATGTGATGGCAGCTCACGCAAACTGGCTAACATTCAAGTTTTGTGAGCCAGGAGTCATGAAAAATGAATGTACCTTGATCCCTGGCACTGTTAGAATTGATAGCCAGTAAGCCATCAGAAAGGCTGAATTGTTACTAATGGGCATAACCCAACTGTGTAAACAAACCATTCAAATCACTGCTGTGTAAGCACAGCTCTAAATCCTCGATGTGCAGGAGACGCTGGGTGGAGGGTGGAGGGGAAAAATTCCCTGTCAGGTTCATTTCTGAGTGAAGAAAAGTGAGCACTGTGAAAACCGCTTGGGGCTGCGTTGGAGAACAACGCAACATTAAATTCCACCTCTATTAAGTGCGGTTCCAAAGAAAGGGAGCTCATCCCAGTACCCATCTGTGCTGACTTTAAATATTACACAAGCTTGGCACGGACATTTTCTGCTCTGCTCCCCAGGCACAACCTTTCCTTTCATCAGGGCGAACCCAAAACAGTACCTCTCGTTCCCATAGTCGCGCTCTAACACATCACTGCTGTGCGTTTCAACAGAGATGGGATCCACTAATAAAGGCGAGTTAATAATAACCCAAATTCTCAGCTATGCTCCTTTCCTCAAGTGACCTCATTATAAACTGTACATGCACAGGATGAACTGACACAGCACTACAGACTGCTGCTAATACTCACTGCTGGAAAGTCTTAAAGAAGGCAGCGAGGTTATAAAAATAAAATCAGTGTCAAGTGTCTGATTTGCATGAATGCATCGAGTTAGCATGATATGGTGACAGATGAGCACAATTCAGGCTCTGGGACGTGTACGTCAACACAACGACTGAGCGGACTTCCTTCAAATCAAAGCAGCTTTCCAAAAAAAAGAAGATGAATGGCTGAAGTTGTCCCCTCACCACTAACCCGATACTCCCTGCACGCCTCCGTCACTCAGCTAAATGAGGTGGAGAAGCCAAGCAGAGAGACCAGGGAAAGAGCAAAAGAGAAAGAGAGAGCGGCGGATTAAGAGGCAAAGAGAAAGAGAGAGATGTGCTGCGTGAGGGGTCAGAGCGGACTGTTTGGAATAATTGCAGGGAGCTGGTTTGTGTAGCTGAAGGCGAAAACAGCACAACTCCGACCACTAAGATCTAATCAAAGACGTAAGACGCAGAAAACCAAAGTTTGTTTAGATCATATCCTACCGTCTCTCTCACACACACACACACACACACACACACACACGAACCATCCCTGCCCTGAAGCTACAAACTTTAAGCACACAACTATGTGCTGCTGGTGCTGTTTGCTCAGCAGTGAGAGCTGGAGCTGCTGCTGATGGCTGAAAGCAGCGCCCGGCTAAAGCTAACACTGTTGAGGGCGGAGGACAGCCGGTTGACTGATGGGATTCAGTGGCTCACACAGGGTGCGGTGCTCAGGTGTTAACATGTAATTATGAGCCTTTCATTGGTCACAGTGTGCATTGCGCAGCCAAGGAACACAGAGCGCACAAAGCAGAGCCGCTTAATCACAATCATTTGAAAGAAAACTTTTCTAACTGTTTGCTAGAACCACAGGTGAAACGTTTGCTTTCAACTGGCCCATGTGGCCGTGAGACGGAGGGAAATAATGAACGACCCGCAGTGGCTGTGTGCACAAACACAACCGACCCTGACTGCAGCTGTACGCCGCCGCCGGACAAATCAAACGACGCTCGTCGACTCCGCCGCAGCTCATAAGCTGGTGTAATAATGAAAAAATGTTCTTCTGATGATCTGACTGCATGCAACATACAATTTGTCCTGATGCTTGTACAGTGCTGCATGTGTGCAATTACTTTCCAACACATGCAGCACTTGAACACACAAACACACACTTCCCGTTGAGCGCAGGTTGAGGCAGGCCCACAGCTGTAGCGTTCTTTTCTCCCTGACAGGCGCTGCGGGCGCATGCAGAAGTCAAGTCCTGACAAACATCAGGCCTTAAACAAGCACTGTTTGGCGCCTCTGGTCTTGTCTTCTTCATACCTGACATGTCATGTCATGCCTAAAGCTTCTCCCAAACCCGTTTAATTCAATAATGCAGTTTTTTTTCCACTCTCCTCTTTTCCCTGAAACAGAAGTAAAACACCTGTGTCTTGGAAAAAAAAAATGAACGTGGGGTAAAATGTAAAGATTTACAGGAGAACGACCTTCCTTTACACTTCGTTCTTAGAAAGAAGAAGAGTGCTTTGTTGGAGTCATCAGCACCACACAATCTCAGCGATGACATCTGTCCCGAGGCAAACCTGTACACTGACGTGTGGCGTCATGTTTATGGAGCCAGCGCTGACAGAGTCCAATACGCGTCTGTCACTCCCGGGATTAGCGGATCGAACCCTTGTCTTCACCAGCAAACGACTACAGCTACAACTGAGGTCACTGCATTTGAAACTGACGATAAAAGGTGGGGACGTATGAAGGAAGAACATTTTTCCATCTGCTCTTTTTCTTTTTAAATCGCTCAAATAATTTTTAAAACCTGCGTCTGCCTTCAAGGAAGTATTAAAGCTGCAACCGTGTTTGTGTTGCTCTAAAGTTCAGTCATCACACAACGGTGGTTTTTGTGTTGAGAGATCCCAGAATCTCAGCGAGGATTTGGTTGGTTCTGATCGTCGTCTCCTGATGACAGACTAATATCTTTCTTTGTATTTATACAACGACAGCATGATCCTGTTTTCTGTTGAGGGAACTCACTGCTGCAGGAATCTGCTCAGGGTTGTTAGGGGTAAAAAAAAAAAAAAAAGTCTTGTAATCTAAACTGTAAGAGAATGGGCTTTTCCACACCGATTATGGAGAAATCCCATAGCCCATATCATAAAAAACCTTTTCAACTCTGCCTTTTTAAAATTTCCCCTCCACCTTTTCCCATCTGTAGCTTTTAGGGCTTGTCTCTCTGTGACGGGCGAGTCGTGACAAGCTTCTTGACACAAACAAGTCTCAGCCCCATCTCGTGAGGCGTGGGACGGGCCCGCAGATGTTCCAGGGGCAAGCTGTGTCTTGCTGCCTTTCGCTAGAACACTCTTCTCTTTGAGCATTCAAGAGCTCTCCTCCTCCTCCTCCTCCTCCTCCTCCTCCGGCGCAATGTGAGATGCAACCATCAAGCTTAACTCTCTCAAAAGACAGAGCCCACTCCAAGAGCACAGGGTTCAGGAAAGAGGCACACAGTATTTACACAAGTATTATCTACAGGCCCTCAATCCATTACTGTAATCCCCCCAGCTCTAAAGCGTCCCAGTGATAGCCCAAACCATGACATTCTTCTTCTTTGACGACTATATGTGGTGGCAGGTAATACGCATGGCAAACACAACCAATCTTCGGCCTCACAATAGTGGCATCAGTCGCCAACAATGGCTGCCTCGTTTGCGACACTACATTAATTTGGGAAAGCAAAGGAGGTGAAATAACTTTAACTCGTGTTTTCACCTGGCCAAGAGTTTTTTTGTCTGCCTAAATGATAAAAAGGGAGCACCATGGAGACTGCAGGAGTGCCAACAAGGAAACTGTGTGGGAGCAGTTCTGGGAAATGTTGACGTGTTGCACCTCTGCATGTGTGTGTGTCACAGTCATCCTAGACAGGAAGAGGTTAAGGTGTGGGTTAGGGATTAGGTGTGTCTCCATAAGAACAGTCATCAAAAAGCACAGTACACAGTCCACTAAGTCCCGTGGAAGATCCCGCAGGCCTTCAAAAAGGGGGCATTAGCAGATCTGTGCAGAGAGCAAAGCTGCGGTGGTGACATCTTTAGTGGCTCTCTGCCATCAGTCCGTCAGTCCAGCAGTTGAGCTATTGGGCTGAGATTATGTGAGCTTTGTGAAAGATCTCCTGAGATCAGGTGATGGAGCCTCCTTCGGGATGGGAACCAACGCTATAATCACAATTCTTTAGAATTCGGTTGACTGCTGCTGTAGACCACGAGGCACAATGACCCTGTCTGTGAGCCGCGATGGAAGATCAGCACAACAAAACAACGTTCAGGAGGCTGAACTGTGATAAATACCCTTCGGTTGGATTAAGCGACTGCTTTTTGCAGCTACGTAAGGCATCTTTAGTGAATGACGTTTAACCTGGTCATTAAATGGGAAAACAACTCGCAGACTGTATTAATGTTCTTTCAGTGTCGTTATATGAACGTTTGTACACTGGAGAGATAGAAAACAGTAAACAAAGGGTCTGAGGTGTGTCTGTAGCTCAGCATTAACAGATCAGATCAGATCTGAATGAACTCCATCATCGCGCAGGGATAATCAGCAACATCTGGATGAGTTAACAAAGTCATGAATGCTGGACGCAGGTCTGGAAAGGACCGCTTCCTTCATCACAGTTAGCAGATTTTTTTCATTCTTATTTTTATTTTATTGCTGTCTTTTTCAGCTCTCGTTGTTTCTCATCTTTAGAGATATATTCAGCAGTCCTGAAGACTGATTCTGTTTGATTACTTCACTAGATTTTACACAGAGAAACATTAAGTATGTAAAACCTCCTGCGCTTTCTTTTTTTTTTAGGTAATTATTACATAAAGCAGTAAATGTAGCCCAGGCGTCAGGGAGAGATCAGCACTCTACTCATTGCAGTTATAATAAGTAACAGTCCCATTTCCACCTTAAGTCAGACCAATCAAACCAGTGTTGCATCATGTGTTATGACTGTGGGACACACAGTCGGTTGCACTACATGTGTCTCTGGTGGGGATGTGTCCTAAACCAGTGCGGCTCAGGCTGCGGGGCGTGCCGCTCACAAACCACACTCTTAACCTCCTCACAGTTGCACAGCAGACAAACACTTTTGTTTTTGGACTGTGAAAATGAGAGGGATGAGTGAGGCAGCCAGTGTGGGAATTGGGTAAATGTCACAGTCCCACACTCGGCGTGGCCAAGGAATCAGGCGAGAGCGCCGAGCACTCCCTGAGTTCAGCCTGTTTACTTGGAAGGCACAGTGCATTAAATTCACCGCATTAAGCTCAGCAGGTTTTACAACAGTCCCTTTGGACAAATCTGATTGGGACGACTGTTATTGTTATTTAACGTACACTAATGATAGACCTTTTCAACTACCATTGCCATTGGAAATGTCTCCAAATATTTTTTTGCAATGAGGGTCCATTATGTAAATCGTAAACATGTCGCACACAGCCAAAGAAGGACGCCATGTAAGTGTGACATCCTGCTTATCAGCCAGGGACCCTCCAAAAACACCAGGACAAAACCTCTGTCTGAGGGTGACACCTCTGTCACCGACGATGTCCGCTAGGGTGCATTCATACGCTGAACTTGTGTGGCTGTGACAGTGTTGACACACAGCAGACACATAAACAACTGAGCAGGTGGGGCTCTGATGCAACAGCTGTCCCTCAGCCCTGTCATGCATAATGACAGAGCAGGAGGAGCTGGTTGTGTAGGTTTACGGAGCATCACATGGTGACATCTAGCTGCACAGGACTTCACCACACCTGGACCAACTGTTGAGCCTGTTTACCTCTGTCATCAACAAAGTGCCAGTGAACTTTGCCTAAGTTGTGAATAAAGCTGAGCTTGGATGTGGCGAGAACATGATCACCGGGAGCGAAGTAAGGTTCATGTGACAGTCTCTAATAGTGACAGCCTCGCTGTGAGATCATCCTCTTCAGCTTTCCATCAACTGAAGCGTAATGTCTCAGCCTTGACGAGAAAATGCCTGAGGATTAGTCATGAAGCTATACATCTCATGTGAAATTCTTCCTTGCCAGATGTGGTTGTGCAACACAGGACTTTCAAATAATGTGCACCTAAATCTGCCTGGAGCGCAGATCGTCAGATAAGGAGTTCATGGCTAGAAGCGTCACTAACCTCTGCTCTGACAAATCACTGCCTCACACGATGACCTGTTACGATGACAGCTGGTGCATAAATGTGTCTCTGTGGGTCCATATATATGACACATATAAAACTCTATGAATCTACATGAAAAACTCACATTTCAGACATATGCCAAAGGTTTGACTTGGGTCTCCTGCTGTAGGTCACCCTGTCTTTCTCCCCTGCCCTTCCTGCCTGTCTCTGTCCAGCTACCACTATCCAATAAAGCAGACATGCCAAAGAATAATCTTTCCTTAAAGGTTTGTCACCCAGTATGAAACAGTCAGTCACCAAAGACAGAAAATATGAGGTCTGTGCACTGTGATTACCAACTTACCTGGCTCTGAGTCGTCTTACAGGAGCATGACAGTGTGCCACTGGATAAGACTTGTGCTTCCTTTTTTGAATCTTGGTTAAATTAATAGTTTGACATGTACACTTCTTTACTAAGAGTGAGATGAGAAGACTGATAATTCTCTCGTGTGTGTACATGTTGATTTATCTCTTTAAAACGTGTTAACTCTTTACTGTCCAGTGCAGCAAAAGATACCCTTTCATATCAGAAGTATGTGCAGAAAACCCCTGGAACAGATTTCAGTTTTTCAGGAAGACCGGCGAGAAAAACCCTCCGTCAAAAAACCCACTGGATTAAAGATGATAGTGTTACAAAGGTTAGCTAGGAGCAGAGACGGGACTTTGGCTCTCTGTGTGTGACGCAATGCAAGATTTTTTAGAAAATACTGCTCGACTATGAGCGACAATCACACTTCAAGGAGTCTACTCAGATGAATAAGTGTCTTACCGTCCAGGTGGCAGACTTTGCTGTACTAGACTGCTGGAAAGACACATCAAAGGTGTGGGGCCCTGCATAATCTGTGTTGGATGGGATGGCCGGTGAGGGAGAAAGGGCGTCGAAAGTTGAGCTGGGCTGAGCGTAGGGTGAGGGGGCTGTCACGTTGTTCTGTGCGTGGTCGTTGTTGTAGGGGCTGGTGGAGGTCGAGCCGTCGTTCTGAATGTTCTGATCCATGCTGTTCAGGAGCCCCAGGTTTGTGTACTGCGACTGGAGACAAAATAAAGGGGATGGGGGAGAGGGGAGCAAGGACAGAGGAATGTTTTCAGTCATTATGGAAGAATCCCAGCGTGCTTCAAAGTGACAGACAGGAAGCAGAACCTTAAACATGCAAACAGACACACTGCTTTGTGAGAGAGTGAATAGCAAGGGTTTTCTGAGGCCTGTTTGATATGAAAACATGATAAAATCTTGCTGAACATACATTCAGATAAATTGATGACCGAACTTTAAAAAAAGAAGTATGTTCTAGGTTTTCAGTTAAAAATTGCTGCCATGAGTCCTGGAAGTGTGTTTAAAATGAATTTCTAACAGGAAAACCTGAAACTAATCACAGAATACTCCATGTCAAATGAGGACTGGAGGTGGTGAAGACACTTGAAGGAAGCAGGAAGTGGAGATCTTGTCTCCCCCCCCCCCAAAAAAAAGGGTCCATGGTTTAGCAGTAACATAAACCATCTTTCCTTGTGTTGTGTTTATGGTCGGGCTCCTTCCTGAACCAATGTGTTAACGCTCCTGAGATCAGTGGCCTCAGAAGTGGCACACAGAAAATCTCATTTTATAATTCAATCACTCAAATTATCAGTCGAGCTTCAGGATCAGCGTCGGGCTACAAACTCGACTACCTCGTCTTCTGATCCCTTTTCAGCAGCCACAAGTATTCAGACGGGAGGAATGGAATTAAAATATCTGCCTTTAAACTGGATGGAGAATACACCTGGGTCTGAGCCAGCCCCTTCTTGCTTGCTCCGCTTGCCATTCACCCCATTCCTTTCCATTTATAAATGGCACATTCCTGGACGAGGTGCCATGGCTCTCGCTCTTTAGACAGCCATTAATCTCTCCAGGGCCTCTTGTTTATTTCAAGCACGGCTGACCACAGCTGTCCGGCTCACACCCATTGCACTGCCAGGTGTTAGTGGTGTGCCAGATGACCAACAAAACACAGACTAGGTGAGCTATATAACTATTAAGCACGGTGGTGACATATGAAGCAATGTTGCTTCTTTATTACACACAGATCCATCCACACACACACACACACACACACACACACACACACACACACACACACACACACGAACACACACACGAACACACACACACACACACACACTGGCGCAGACAGACTCACACAGTCAGACAGACACACCTGAGAGAGGTCATCTGAGTCAACCTCAGTGTACTTGTGCAACAGCGCCACAGGGTAGCTCGCAGTTTGGATGAGGGTCACCGTGTGCGGCGCAAGGCTGCTTAACCCCCCGGAAACAATGACACCAGGGCTTATAAGAGCTTGTCCTGAGAACAATCACGCTGGGCATGCAGGTGTTAGGAGACAAGTGTTTTGTGAATGGAACACACACACACACACACACACACACACACACACACACACACACACACACACACACACACACACACACACACACAGAGGGAAAGAAAGGACACTCCACTCTGGTGCAGACCCTCCAGCCTTCAGCAGAGTGAGGCTTCCCCAAACACACACTCCCTTACAATGGGCTAATTACACACATGTATTGTAGAGGTTTAAGTCATTTGGCTGAAGAGCAGCCCTGTGCATCTGATCTCAGGGAGGAAAAATGGGCAAGGTTCAAACTGGTGTGACTAAAAATAACAGTTATTCATGAACTTCTATTCATTTGCTTTAACCTCCGTGAAGGAAAGAAGGGACCATTCCCTGCTTTGCATGTGGACTAACAGGGTGACACAACTTCCTGTTTAGATGGTGTTTTCCCGTATATGCAGAGTCAGCGATCACGACATCAGAGGGGTTTCTTTTGAACTGTGGTGCAATTCACGGCAGTGGCACTGAGGCGCTCATCCGTTCAGAGATGACACAGCCTCCCCGGTACCTGATGCTGACGGCTGCAGAGGCGGATGTGACAGGCACCAATTATCAATGTCAAATTATTATTCCGAAGAAAAGGTTGATGTTGGCCAGAGACCAAATGCAGATAAAAGCAGAATGCCTGACATAGAATACTTAACATTAAATACAGGGTGCTGGATAATGCTCCTCGTGCTCTAAATGAATATCAGGATCAAAGATGAAGATAAAGCCATAATTGACCAGATAGTGAGGCCCAGCAGTAGAGCCTCACCTAAACTCACCATGTTTTAATGTTTAATTGACTGGAAGTGGGATATCAGCGTTTAAGAAAGGCTCTGCGAGGGAGTTTCAGGCCTTCCTTTCATCAGATCTTATTCCACTATAATACAGCAACCATTTAATAACTACTTTAGCTGCTCTTAAAAATTCCTTCTGTTTATAGCCGACGCTGTGTTTAGGCCTTTGGGATGTCAGGCTGCTAAGCAGGAACACGGTAAATCAGCAGGCTTGACATCCCAAACAGCCTCTAATAAAGTTTTTTGAAAGGCTCTGCTGTCTGTTTCAGGCCTTCAAGCTCATTTCTTTGTGTGAGATAAATGCTGGGGTAAGCATTACAGGCCAACAGGAAAATTAGACTGTTGACCTTCAGAGTAATGGCCTGTTGATTACAATGTAGGAATCTGAATTATCCAGAACACATAATTAAAGACTTTTGAAATACATGTCGGCACTAATGCAGAAGTTATAGCCAATGCCAACACGGTGACATTTGGTATGTCATACTGACACATTCATATTACTGTTTGTGTTGTAGTTACTGCCAGACCAATGGGCAAATGAAGATATCTTAGTAGGTTTAACAAAGATGATTATGCTCATATATCATTATAATCATGGTGGTTTCTGCAGCAGTGAGATCCTGTTGGAACATGAATGTCTGCGAGGTCTCTGTCAGTTCAGAGGTTATGACTGCTTTCTGATTAATATCTTACTTTGAGTGTCACAAGGTGCAAAGATTTAGTGATTTCTGTTAAAACTGTGCAAGAATAACGTCTAATAGTAGACTCAGAATTGGCTTAACTGATCAAGTATAAGGAATCTGACTTGGGTTTTTCATTGCATTCAATTTACTTACACAGGAATAGACACCCAGCAAAGAACGAGGACAACAAAAGAGGAAAAAATAAAGAAGAATGTAAAAATTAAATTATATATATATTTCTCCAGCTATCACTATCTTAGTCAAGTGTTCTGCAGTTGTAAAAAATACAAATAGTTCAAATAAATTAATATTGAAGTAAACATACACGATTCTGTCCTACTCCAAATATAACAGTCCCTCCATGAACACCACGAACGCCACACTGTACCATAAACTACAGATTCATAATTTATGACATACATAGAGAAATTCCCCTGTTTCTGTGACCGTTAGATGGTCACAAAGTGTAAGTGCTGATGAAGCCAGGGCTTGTGCGACCAACAGATGACAGGAACCGGAGCAGACCTGGCCCGAGGGGGGAATAGCTCCCATTCCAGGCTCTCTGGTGACCTGGTCCATGCACCTTGGGCCAGCATGTAAGAGCTTCTAGGGGACTGTGATGAGTGACCACAGGGGATGGAGGCATTAAAGGCTCAACAGGGTTGGGGGTTGAGGTGGGGCTGGGTGGGGGTCTATCTACACCTTATACCTGCTGGGGTGGGCAGAGCAGGTGATTGTATCTACGTCAACACACCATTAAAGCAATTACGATCCTGGACTAAACAGCAACGCCTGGCCAGCCACATTATAATGGCTGCAGCGGCTCCCAGGAGACTGGGGACGGGGGAACCCGATACCTCACACACTGCAGGGATTGAGCTGGACACCACTTAAAGACCCCCTGCTCAACAACTTAAAAGACAGTGACCTGACACACCTGCTATCTGCAACCTGCAATCTGAGAGTCAGTCACCGCTCACTTGCTCTGCCTTTGGTTTGGATGCAGGATTTGGTTGTTAAAAACACGACGAGAGAAGGACAACACAGAAGTTCGCAAAAGCAGGGAATGACAGAGTAAAATAAGAGAACAGAACAGAAACTACCAAATCTGAAAGTAAAGCATGTATTTCATTTAGATTAAACTTACCGACAAACGACAGTTTCATTTTTGTTTTTTAACAAACAATTCTATTGTGACATACTGAAAGTCTGGCAGGGCCATTTTTCTGCTTCCCACTGAGCCATTATGGTTCAACTGAACTGATGCAACATCACACAATTCCCCTGATCAGAAAGCCATGTTGTCTGATTTAAAAAAAGAAGCTGAAAGTAACTTCAGTTTTAACTTCTTTTCATATTTAATTTACTTTAACACATGATTTCAGCGTTTACATCAAGCTCTGCAAAGGCAGATGCATTAATGATGAGGCCTCCACTTTCAAAGGGACAAATGGGAAAAGAAACTCACTTTTTTTTTTCAAACTATGAAACTTAATGCAGATTGATGCATTAAAAACTTTTTTTTGCCATTTTTGGTTTGTTCTGTCTGTGAAAGAATAAAGGAACGTTCACGGTCGACATCAGGAATCTTGGAGAAGACGCTCGCTTCCTCCTCATCCTACACAAATCCTCTAAATTTCTAATCAAATACAGAACAAAATAAAACCAAAATCGTTTCTAATCATTAAAATAAACTCTGTTATGGTGTTTTTTATTTACTTTCTCATTCTTTATATTTTCCTGAGCTTTTCCATGAAAGGAACAGAAAATCCAAACCCTCCAAATCCTTTTGGAAGTCACATTTTCTAACACGTAAAACAATCAGTCAAAGTAAATCACATCCACTGACTAAATCAACGGCCAGCCAGGTAGCAGCCATTTCACATGAAGGACACGCAGCATTCAAAGAGATTCTCTGGCTGTTTACATTCCCCCACTCTCTGCCACATGCACACAGATGTGCACGCCAACACACACATACTGTCAAATGCAAAAAAGAAATGCCCGCGTTAAGTCTTTCTCAGTGTTCGTTACATGATTTGAACAGGCCATTTACATTTTTATTTACTTAATCAGCATTAAACGTCTGTGTTACACTGAAAAGAATCCGTTAACAAATGATGAATCCAAGATTTTGGATAATTTGGAGGACTGACACAAGTCCCGAAATACAAGGCCTTTTACTCTTATGTGATATTTCATTAAGTCCGTGGAGCTCTGGGGGACCAACCGAAGGAATGGGCGCGATGGAAGACGGCCCATCACCAGTTCCTCCGATGTCTTACCTCAGTGTAAGATGTGGTGGTCCCCGTCTCCAGGTACAACATGTTGGCGCTGAGATTGAGCAGAGCTGCTGCTGTTTGCTCCACTGGCTCCAGGATTCCACTAATCTCTTTTCCTCACTCTAAAGGAGTGATGTGGACTGCAGATGCAAAGTGGACGAGCAGAAGCTTCTATAGGAATCTATGGGAAGGTCATATATACCGGGAAGAGAGGGGAGGGGTCTAAGGACAACCTGTCCAATACCTGAGTCCACACCCATCTCCAGAAGAAGCGCCGTCTCCTTATCCTTCCTTTGAGGCTCTGCAGGCCTCCTCAAAGCAGTTAGTTAAGGAGCGAATTACTATTTAGTCTTGGGAGCAGCGTTTAATATCAGCCTCAACAAAAAGTAGAGACGCTTTCATCATATGCTTGCATTTTATTTTTTATTTTTTAAATTTTCCTTACCTTTCCTAAAAGTACAAAATAAGACAATCCAGAATAAGCAGCTAAAAATACCAAAAAAAAAAAAAAAATTAAAAAAAAAATTAAATACTTTTCACTCAGGAATGTTTTTATCTTAACTACACTCCTCTTCTATCATTTCTGCCCGTACAGTAAGAAGTCATTTAAAGTAAGCCTTTCAATGCACTTCTGAGTTCATCCACATGGGAAAAGATGTAAGAAAAAAATCCTAATGAACAAATAAATGTGAATGATAATAGGAAAGACTAACAAATACACAAATAAAGAGAAAACTCCATCAGGCCAGAAAGCCTCAGAGTGAGAAGTGCCGTCTGAGGTTGGGAGAGTACACCTACACCTAGTTAGCATAAGAATTGCTCCCAGCTGCATCCCCTTAGCTATTCCAATGCAGAGACCCCAGAAACACAATGTGACTCCTGTAGATTGCTTGTATCTATCAGAGATGACTGATGTAGATCTGTTTTGGAAACATGCATGTGGCTCAGGTACTGTAATGGCGCTAACACTGACCAGCTAGCTCTCTAGAAATGTGACCGTTCCAATAAAACGGCCCCAGTGGAGTTTCTATGGAAAATCTGACAAATTAATTTTATTCTGTTGTAGCTTACAGCAGACACAAAAACTTTAAATGGCCGGAGCTATTAAGTCTCCTAGAGCCACAGAGATATTTGCTGAACAAGCAAAAAAATCACATGTGTAGGTTTGTACTTTCATCCTTTCAAAGTTGTCAGAATTTCAATCATCTACTGTCAGAGAAATGTGGAGTGGAGTCATACTGCACATGTGCACGTGAGTGGATAGTGATGACAAATGGGAGACTGCTCAGTGGGGTGCAAATCACTTCTATTACTACAGAGCCACGGGGCCAAAACACTTGCCCTGTGGTCAGAATGATTTGAAAGCTGTCTGAAAACTTTAACACAACTATGACCTGAAGTCAGCGTCTCCAATCACCAGCCACACCCTGCTCAGCCCCCCGGGGCAATGGGCCTACAGGTCAGCCTGTCACAAAGGCAAATCAACACTTTAAAGGGCCCAATTCAATGGCCTCCCGAGGGAGCCAGGCGTCAGTGAAGACCCAGCCAAAGCTTCTGAGCGTGATAATTAGTTTAGCTAAACAAACTTCTAATTATTTTAAAACAACATTGGCATCTGAAAAGAAGTTAGAGCGCTCAGTGTTAGGGTGAGGCTGTACTAAAATACAGAACAGCAGCTGCGTTCAAGCAGGACGGGGCAAACTCAGAATACTGACTTTATGATGCAGCAGAGTTTCCATTATCGTTTTTTACCGAGAAAATCTGTTTGAATCAGACATATCCAAATCTCTCCAGTCATAACGTCTGGTGATAATAACTCTGATATCTGAGAGTCTGTTTTCCATTCAGTTGCACTGTGGTCCCACTGTGCTCTGCTGGCTGCACCAGATGCTGTGGACCAGTTAGGAAGCTACAAGAGCACAACTGCCTCTGTGTGCTCCTTTTACATGCACTCAGTCTATTGACAGACTAATTTCATTGGGAAAACAATGTATAAGCAAGAATAGCCTACTTTCCAGTAAAAAATGTACTATGAATCTAGATGCCTTGATGATAGCATTCTTTATGCAAGCTGCCTATCAATTGTTTCTAAGTGGAATAAACACACAGGTAATATTTGGCTGGAATTTCTCCCTTTTGTGCAGGACATGTGGACAAGCACCAATTTCTGAGGACAGAAAAACAGAAAGCCTGCAGCTGAGATTCAGGCCGAGAGCTTGTAAATCAACTCATATCTTAAACTCTGATAACTATCCTGTAATGTAAATACTTCTAACATGTTGCATGTTTGTGGCACAAAACGTTCTCTGCAGACTACAGATTATAATTTACAAGCTTAAAAAGCAGTTCACGGGCAGCACACTGTCTGCCCATCATAAACTCAGAGTGCAGTCACTTCTCTGTTAACTACATTACCTCAGGTGGTGAGAAAGGAGGAAGAGTGAGACCAGGCAGCAGCTAAAGATCTGCAGATCCAGGGGCTCAGACAAAAGAGGCTTTACTAAAGTTTTTCCCCTTTAAAGTGCCTGTTCCTTAAATCAGCTAGATTAGTTTAGTATCAAGTGTCAGGCTGCAGTGGCCACGAAGGCACAGACACCTGACCTGAAAACAGTGCAAGCTCCCATCCACAATGACAGACGCAAGAGAGAGAGAGCATCACTTGGGTGGCAATTCCTAAAACCCTCACAATTGACTGCCACCAAATCCTGAAATGCTCCAGTTTAAAAGACATTTAAGCTTGAGCTGTTTTTCGTTAAAATCATTTATCTGCTGGACAAACTCATTTCAAAAGCTTCCAAAAACACTGTAAAGGGGACAGTTTGTAATTAGACCGCAGCACAGACGGGTTATTTTGGTGACCAATCAGCACAGTGAGCTGTGTATGTTAAATAAACATAAGTATCAGGACAAATGTAAACTCAAGGTGCTCCACAACAGCCCAGTTTACCTCCAACATGACAAAAAAGTCCAATAGATGTTTTTACTTCTCTGTAGCTGAGAACAGAATTCAGTTCCACACTTTTAGAGGAAAACGCTGTAATACAACAACACAAAATCACTATCCACCAAGGAAATGCACTGATAACCGCAGACTTGATAACAGTACCATAAACGAGTACTTTATTTCATACAAACACTGCTATCATCCATTTAATGACTCAATGACCACTCTAAACTTCTTAGGAATGGAGGGAAGTTACTCTGCGCTTTAACAACAGGAACATCCTTCTAGTTGGTTTCTAGGCATTCAAAAACTTCAACAGTGGTACTTTCCTGGTACTATCAGGTTGGAGACTGAAGTACTGAGCAAAGCTGACCGGTAAACACAGGCCACAAGATGCATACAACACATGCACATGTTGTTCAGACTGCTGCAAAGCACTGGCTGCAGATGTTTTCTCTACGACTCTGAAAACTGAGTAAATAAAGAGACGCTCTATTTTGCTGTTAGTTTTTCACCACTACTTTAGAAACAGGTGTTTTCAATCTCTTTGCACATCCGCTTTCCAAACGCCCGTCACACCACGGTGCATTTCTAAGACCTCTGTGCTGCTGTTGTCATCTAAAACAAAGATGTTGCTTTTCAATCTGTTATTGGTCTAATATGCGTAATCACTACAGTTCCTCCTTCCTGCCTTTTTGGGGGAAAAAAAAACAAAAACTATTCTACAACTTTTTTTTCCCCAACTGAAAACTCAGTCTGGTTTAACTCTCATGCATGTTGGAAAGTACTGAATTAAAATCTGATATTTTAAAAAAAATCTATATGGATAACTGGTGTTTATGGGATTACTGCTGAAGGATTTATTCCTGCACTCTCTCTCAAAGGGTGTGACCTGCAAGTTTTCGGTTGAAGCTGGCATGATATAATACTGCTGCATAAAGGTAGAGTTAAGCCTGGTCTAAGCTGTAGGACCCATGTCAGAAAATGTAAAAGTGGTAGTGATAAGGGTAATAGGGGCTCATGTGGTATCATCCCCACATCCACAGCCAGACAAGGTTTCATACTGACTCACTGACTCAACAGTTATTCAAGTGGACCGTGGCAAGCATTCGTTCCTTGGTGCTACGCCTTAAAAAACACTTCTTAATGTGCTGGAGGCAAACTGGTGGAGCATGAAAAAAAATAAAAGAAGAGCTTATTATCGTTGGGTGTTTAATGCAGAGGCTTACTTTGGATTTAATACAATAAGAGTCCCTACTAAGTAATCCAAGTTAAGCTTGAAGTTACTCTTGTTACTCAACTTAAAAAAAAAAAGAAATAGAACATTAGTGTAGTAGGTTGGGAGGTACAGCTACCAACAGCGTCTGCGTATTCAGACAAAGGGCAAGATGGACTTACTGTTAATATACCTTTGTCAGGTAAGGTGGATGTAATGACTCATAAAGACAGCTTTGTCAATGACAAAGAAGACACATCCGATACTGACATGATAACGGAAATGATTGCGCCACATTTGGCAGCTTCTTTTCAGATGACGGCATTACCATCAAATAAATTCTGTGGAACTCAGAAAACAGAAAACGCATCGGCTGCTTAAACACTGAACTAGGACGCAACAGCAGTCACACACATGAGAAACCCGAAGGTGTGGTGAAAAAAGTACGAATCCAAACACAAACATGTAATTAGATCTCAGAGAAGTTGAGTGTCGATTGAGCTACTCTGCTGTAAACTAGTTCAAACTCTTATCCTGTGTCTGAAAAGGACCTCTGTGCCTCAGCTCAGCACTGCGTCTTCCACGCACAGCTGATCAGAGCTTTATCTGGGTGTAAAATCAGCTGTTTGGGGTAGGATATAGCGTTTCTCCTGCCACTATTTCTGCTACATTCCATCATGTTATTCTACCCTCTGCTTGCTCCTCTCCTCCCCCCACCTTTGCATAGAGAAGACACGTACTGATAGATGAGAGCTGGGACCTCTGCAAGAGAGGCAGGTGCTGCGTTAAATTGTTGCCCCGCAGCTACAGAAAAAAAATCCAGAAGAAAAAGGAATTTCAGATTAAACATAAACCCTACACAATACAAATAAGTCCCCCAGGGCACTAAACAGTGAGCTGCATTCTAATGACTCATGAAAGAGGCACACCTCCACACGGGTGGAGGAGGGGGAGGGTGGTTTTGCCCACCACCCCTTTCCATCAAAACAGACACTTGACTGATTGGGGCTTGGTGATTGGCAAGCCGCCACGGCAGCGGGCTCTCAGCCCCACGCGGATGGTGGCCGAGTTGCTGGCGTGCCAATCACTGCACCACGCCCCTCTTTGGTGTAGAGGAAAGTGGGTGGTGGGGGTGGGGCCATTAATCACCAGTTCAAGAGAGCACAGGCCCCCTTGGGGGATGTGCAGGGTAACATTACTCAGCTCCTTGAACACAATTTTTATTTGCTATTTTTTTTCCACCCTGGCTGGACAACAGCATTCCTACACAGGGAGGGGAACATGCACATCATCTCTCAGTAGCAGAACAGGCAAAGATGTGTCCCTGTCTACAGCTCCAACAGGAGGGTTCATACAGTGCATCCATCGAATCCCAAAAGGTTTTTATCACAGCGCTTTACTTGACTACTCTATAATATGAATGTCTGTTTTGTGTTATCACAGGAAGCTCATAATCTTGCTTCATGCTTCAGCTCATTCTGATCACAAAAAAAAAAAAAACACTACCTAAAGCACATCATCAGGCATGTGACTGTCTAAATGCACATTCTACCACCGACCGCCTCTGAGGGCCACGCAGGTCAAGCACAACTAAATGAGATAATATCACCTTACAGACAACATCTCAAGACAAAAACAGATGAAGCAGCGTTGCTCACTGGCTGCTGAACTGCTCTGCACCACAGTCTCACAACAGTCCAGGGGAAATTCCACCAGCAATACGAAAATTGAAAGTATACTTTATATTGTACAACCTAAGGAATTTACCACTGGAAGTCCCTTTAACTCAGAATGAAAGTAACCTCAGACGGCCCATGTATTTATCAGCCACAACTAAGTGCACAAATAATAAACTTAAAAATCATGTACAATTTCACACTACTAAATGTTACACCACCTTGTTTTTGGTGAATTAGAGGGAAATAGCAGCATTCTGCATGGCTTTAAGACATCATTTGTGTGTTTTTGAATAAATGTTTCAGAGAGTATATTACTTGGTCTCACAGGGCATAAAACTGACATCTACACTGCTCATGTGAGGTTACTGACTCAGCACAAAATGAGCTGGAAATTAATAATGCCAGCGCCATAAAGGTCACTGCTTAAACTTTATTATTCCATAAAAAACATACACCACTCAGTTTCATTAAAAAATTATAGTTTTAGGTAAATAGTAATGATTACTGGTTGATTAGCATATTACATGCAGAACTCAATGGGGTCATATAATCACAAGTACGTCATGAAATTTTGAATACATTTATTTTTTTATATGTGCTCATGCGGGGTCTGAGGCAGCAGGGAGTGCAAGTGACAAACTATACAAAGCATTTTCCTTGAACAGCAAACCTACGTACTTACAGTAAGCGTCTCATCCGGTTCATGCATGGTTATGCAGTCCATACTGATCTGAATGGTGTTTCCTGCAGACCCATCTGTTGGACCATCTGTGAAGTTCAGCTCAATGGGCTGGACTGAATGAATGGCAGATCTGAAACACAAGGGACGGCTCATGCTGAGTTTATTGTTGCATTTCAAGCACATTGATTTTTTTCCTTTTTTTTTGTAGTATTCACTTACTGGTCCAGCATATCAAACAGTTGGTTAAATACATCTTGGCTGAAGGAGTCAGTTGTCTGTGCTGACTGATTCTGGGACATGGTGGTGAGGAATGAGCTCTCTCTCCAGGACAAACGAGACGAAGGGTCCCTGAGTCTGCACGGAGACAACAGCAACCACTATGATATTCATTTTACTGCTCATATTCCACATAAGCAATATGTATTTTACTGTTGCCATTTTTGAAAAAGGCACAGCTATTTTAATAAGCAGTTTTAAAAGTTGCAATGTCAGCAAACATTCAACATAGGTGTTGATGCACAAGGCTGAGATTTGGCCACCCAGCCAGTGAGGAAAAGAGGAGGAGGAGGAGTCCTGCTGGCAGCCATTCATGAAGGGCGCTTCCATTGTGAAGAAGTCAGCCTGCATAATACTGAATATTTGTACTACACATAATGGTGATTATGCACCATTCAGACAGAGGCACTTTGACCTGCTCCCCTGAAACATTACACCTGCTTCAGAGCTCAGGCTGCCATTGTTCCTGCTGAAGTGGCGCACGCTGCAGTCTGAGACAGGCGGAATTCCCCCCACGGTCTATATGATAGCACTGCTGCAACTTCTGGTATGTGTACAGCTGGACGGGCTTGGGTGGGGGGAGGGTGGAGGAGATGGGGGGCCATAATCTGAAGCTGGCACTATTTTAGGTTTTGGAATTCCCCAACATAGTGTGATGAATGATATTAATACCTGACTTACAAACACAGGCATATCTAATGAAGCAAATCATTTCACCGGTGCAGGAGGAAAGTTACTGTGTTTAGAATAAAAACTTTGCAAGACAAGTTTGCATTCTAAAAAACATAAAAAATATGTGAGATGAGGCCTACAGATCATTCAGTTTGGACCAAATTAAATATAACAAGGCAGCTTTTGTGATATCAGCAGCACTATGTGGAGGCTCTGACTGTTTAAGAGGAGCAATGATATGCAACTAGTAGGAATTACAGACCAAAACCATATTTGTGTTGGAAACTGGACATTGACATAACTTTCCTACCATTTGTACCTGGTTAAACAAACATCTGAAACACACTGGGGAATAAAGTTATTAGTAATTACTGATAGGAATAAAAGGTAAAACTGGACCTCCGATTAAAGAAGAAATGCAGAACAAAAACTCTGTAATTCACGAAGTAAAAACTATTTTTGCTATGCAAAATTAAGTCATAATAGGAAACATGACTAAATTAATTATATGTGTGGCGAATTTTATTAGCATGACGTTAACAATGGAAACTAGCAAGCTAACGTTAAGTTAGCTAACTTACGTACTTCGCTAACAGCTAACGCCAACTTGTTTTGTAACCACTCTGGGCAACAAATATCTTCCAAGCTGCTTTAACATCACCAGAAATTCATCTCTGAACCAAGTTAAACAAATGATATTCCATGTTTTAGTTAAGTCTAGTTAGCCTATTTAGCAAGAATTAGCCTAATTTCATGATAACCAGCTAGCAAAACAGTCGGTAAATTTCACTGCGTTCCCTTCAGCTAGCTTAGCGTTTATTTCGGATAAACCTCCGCCTTGACTTTGCGCCGCTCTTGCACATCAGTGCCAGCTGGAGTTCATTTAAAATACAAATACTGGAAGACTTTATACCGGCAAAAGCACCGTTAACGTTACCTTCGCTATCATGAGTTCTACGACTCCTACCTGATCTGTTTCCGGTTGCCTTCATGGTGGCCCTTGTTAATTGTCATGACAACTAGAGTCTCGCGGGAGCACCGGGCAGATAAAGATGGCGGCCACACAAATCAGATAAATGACAATATGGCAGCGCTGTTCACCACAATCTATTTTTGTTCGATAATAACAGAATTTATGATGATGATTGCTATGATTATTAGATTAGATACTATTTTCTCACCTGAAAGTAGTGAAAAGTGTATCTCTTAAAAATGTAAGCCTGTTGTACTGTATAAGACTTTTTCCAGATTGTTTTTATTTAACTGTTATGACACTTTTCCAAATGTCAAAGAGGACAATTATAGGAGAAAGACATCTACAGTATAAATAAGACTGGCAGATATGTCCATCATACGGTGAAAAGAATGAATTGCAGTCACTGGGAAAAAAACCCCAACAAAACAAGGTGGATGAATTAAACAAACAAGCGAGTCGACTGTGGGCAGAGCAGGTGTGGTGTGATCTCTGCTAATCAAGCAGGGAGGATTTAGGTGTGGTCCGTCTACTGAAGGACCGAGTTAAACTCCATTTGATTTTGGCTTAAAATTTCCTTTGAAACAGGTTGTTTGGCAGAACTCGTTCAACAGTCGCCTCATTACTGTGCCTAAAAGACTTTAAGCTTCGCAGCATTGTCTGTTGACCAGTTAGAATCAGAAAAGCTGTGCATCAGGTTGAACATGCAAGGCTATAAATACATGTCAGTATTATAATAATAAGCCTACACTGACTGCTGTCCTGCACTCTTAAACATTTGCGCTTAATCCAGTTTGGTTGTGTTTTCTCTGCAGTTACATTGTGTGCAAAGTCCTGTAAGCACCTGAGAAAGTTTTTATCAGACTCACTGGATAGTGTTAAAAAGTGCATTGTCATTAAATGCATTGCTGTAATTTATACAATTTGGATAATAATAAATGATAGAAAGTAATTCTTAAAATCTATTGATTACACTCTCCTTTTTATTGTATTCAGCAGTTTTATTTCGGATAAATGGGTCTATCCCCGCTCTGGCTGTTGTTTGTCTGCTTTTCAGTGTCAGGTTACTCAGAGAGTTTCTCAGTTAGCCTGAGGCGAAGGCTGTTCAGCATCCACTTAAAGACAGCGCAGCGCCTCCAGACGAGACTGGGGCAGAGGTCAGCACTAAACAGCGATGGCCATTGTCTCTTGGCAGGTTGGGCACACCGACCGATGAAAATGCAATCAAAACAAACAGCCCAGCCGATCGGAGCCCTTCTCCAGTGTCTTTATTAATCACCTGTTCAAAGGCCTAAGACCTTCTCCCCCTCATCTGTCAGGCTAGAAGAGGGACATGACTGCAAAACAATAGAAAGCCCCAAAGTTTCTCCACCTCTTATCCGCTTATGTTTATAGAAGTGAAACAGTCTGAAGTCAAATCCTCTGGGGCAAAAGGACAGACACAAATTCCTGTAAAGTCTGGAATGCAAAGAAAACCTGAGAGGAGGGGAGAACTGGAAGACCAATAAAGATACCATGATTCTTGAAAGCTGAATAAATCTGAAAAGTAACACCACAGAAAATGAACGCTACCAAAACTTTCCTGGTTCAAAAATAGATAAAGCACAGCTGGTAGCGGGTTTTATTCTGGATGCATCATATAAAGCCTTTCATACCTGCATCAGTAGTTATCAAGGTCCAGTAAATGAATTATTGTCAGCCACAGAGGCCGAACTTTAAGTTTGATCAAAGCTCAAAGCTTTTTGATTTCAAAACGCACTTCTGTCAAACACAACTACAACGACACTGACAGAGCACACGAATGCAGACAAAGCGCAAGAAAATCCACCAAATAATGTACAATATAAATTATAATATTTATACAATAAATAAATATTATATGAACACATACGATTACATATTGTACCCTCAAAAACATCCACATATTTATAATAAAAACATAATAATATATAATCATTTAGTATTGATTTATTATCATTTGAAAGAGATTACGATGCATGAATGTGTCTCTGAACCCAATAATTGCTAATGATTAGACATTCAGAGATGAGGTAGTGGACTGACCTATGGGCCTGTATTATTAATTGATCTCATTGATTGATATATTGGTTTAAAAATCACTGTATTTTATTCTGCGCAGTAGTTTAACTGTTGGTCATCCTGCCCCTTAGCAGCAGTTCACAAGTCTGACATGTTTATTTATTTGATAGCATAAATAATTATTAGGTTTTCTGTTTTCTTTCAACAATTACTTTTTTTTTTTAATTAATAAAACCAGATTTTAGTTGTCATTGATTTTTTTCTTTTTTGGAGAGCTGCCTCTATGAACCCATTTTTCATCATCATCATCTCCGCAACACAATCCTGTTTTAATCATTTAAAGTATTTTGTTTTCAAGTCACGTTATACGTGCTAATAAATAAACCAAACTACTAAATTAAATTAGTAAATATATGATCTTAGACACCAAAGAAGCAACATAATCATGACATCTATGAGCCAACACAAGATACAGTATTACAGTGTGCTGCAACTGAATGACATGCATCTGATAAAACTGTATTATTCTCTTATCATTCTGGATTAAAGCATCTGCAAAACATGTGACATCTTTTAAACCGTAACATGCATTTGCACTGGAATGGCCTCCACAGTAAAGATCAGAAGAAGACCGAGCAACCGCGATCTGTCATGTAATCTGTCTGCCTCTCCGGCCCTGATGGCCCTTTACACATGCATTGTTGCCATAAGTATGCCACACTTATAAATATATCAGGACAGAGCAGCAGCTGAGGATCCAGGCAGACACAACTGTTCACAGGTCACTTTGGACCTCCAGACAGTATCAGTCTGAGCGGTGGTCCAGGTCAGACAAAGAGCGGGGAGATTCCCACCCCGTTCAATGATCCACGTATTCTCGAGCTGCTCTGTCCAGCACTTCATTACATGTCAAAGATTATAGCTGAATACACATTTACCACAGTTGTACCACATGTTAAATCCATGCAACATGTCAGGTTAGCTGAGTGTCTGCTTCAGGGTTTAATGTCAAATGACATGGCTTCAAATACATTGAAATATCAAGGAAAACTAATTGTGTAGGTTTCTACAGTATGTATGTACTTACCGGTGAAAGGGGAACTCTGGGTAATACTGCACAGCTGTGTAAGGTGAATTCATGTTGTCATGCCAAACTTCACTTTGCTGAGATCTTCAAAATGATCAGCCTGTCACAAAGGCGCATGTATCATCGGCTGTGCATGAGCGACAAGAATAAATAAAATTAATGAAAAACAAAAATAAATACAAATAAATAAACAAACAAACAGGTCTGGATTAAAGTGCCGGAGGGTACAGTGCAGAGTGGAGAAAGTTTGAGAGATGTTTTGACTTTAGGTATTTTTTCTTAGGCTACCCTACAAATAGGAGGGGCTTCTGCCAGCTCTTTGACCAATCCCCTGCTACAGTTGTACAAGATATCACTCACTCTCAGTTGCTAGGATATACATATCAAGCAACTACATTTGACCCTGCACCTCCCCACCCAACACACACAGCTTGCCACCATCCTGAAAAGCTCACCCCTCTGCCCCTCCATGTGTTTCTCTGGCCACTTCTGACATTTCCACCCAGATTCCCAAGGGTTTTGTGGGTCTGTTGCATCACGTCTCTCAATGCCCAGGAGGCTTCGAGGATGCTAAATATTGCTCCTGAGAGGGTCAATTCTGTGCCGATTCAGCAAAAATGGAAAGAGTGGCGTAGCAACAAAAATCACCCAAATATTTGATTTTGAGGAAGTGAAACAGACTATTTGGGGAAAGATCTCAGATGTCTAATGAAACGCTGGTGGAGAGTAGTTGATTTTAAGAGGACCACTGACACAAAATGAGAAGAAAATGGTCCTTCCAGTCGGAAAAAAGGGACACCAGACAAAAACATTACAGTTTAAAAATCCTTTACAGTAGCCTACATAAACCCTTCGTGCCGCGTCCCAGCACATTCTTACTATTCAATATCCGACTCTCTCTCTCACACAAGCAGTATGACACTGTAAACCAAGAGGTCTTGTGTGGTTTTCAGAGATGAACCGCAGATGAATCAGCAGGCTAAAATAAAAGGTAAGGTCACAGCGGGGGGAATGATAATAAATAGATGTGGTGTATCCAGGGAACACAAATCTCTAAGCTGCTCTCTTGTACTTTTAATAAAGACAAACAGCCTCTCTCTCCCCTCTGACTGCCTGCTCTGCACCTATGAGAGACGGCGGACATGTCTGCTGTGGGCCAAACTGGTGACGTGACACTGTGGTCACACAGCTGTTATTTTGAAGATGCATTCCACCAAAGTGCAGGTGTTTGCTATCAAACAAGGGCTCACATTGAAACTGTCACACTCAGTCAATTACTCAGCAAATACACCTGAAATTAGTGCACACAGATTTCCTTCCTATTTGTTCATAAGGAATATACGTCTGGCATCAATTTTTCTCACTGCAAATGAAATCCGGTGCTCAAAAAACCTCTACACCAGTATGAATCCATATTACATTGGAGATACTTCACTGTTTATACAAGAGTAAGAGTCCACAGTTGTGCTAGTGGTTCTGTGAAACTGTACTTGAGCACAGCGAGGCGCTGAGCTAAATGCTAATATCACAATCGCAATGCTAACAGATTCAGATACAGAAAAACTTCACTGATCCCTGCACGGAAATTGCTTTGTTGCAGGATAAGGTGCTCAACAAACAGTTACAAAGAGGGCTAAAATACTTAAAAAGGTAAAAGAAAAAAAAAAAACTGCAAAGCTACAGACTACTTTAACAAAGCTATAATAATAATAATAGTAGTATAAATGTGCCAATCCAAATATGTATGATGTTTAATAAGTGATGTTTTACCATGGCCTCTATTAGTTTGGGGTGTTAGCATGCTAACTTTAGCTCATTAGCACCAAACTCAAAGTACAGCTGCAGCTAAAGGGAATGTAGTTTTCCAGGTGTTTTGTCAAAGAAGTCAGGGACATGGATCTGTGTTTTTGACGGCAATAGAAGTGAATTCATCCTCTAGGAACATGAGCGTCTGTACAAAACTTGTTGAGATATACTAATTGTTGAGATATTTCAGTCTGGACCGACGTGGACCGACCCAGTGACGCCGCCATCCCTGCAGCTAGCATGGCGAAAAGCACAGTTTGATCACAAAATGTGTGTAATTAGTTTTTATTGACATCTTGTCAGATGTTAATTTATATGCTTCTACTGGAAGTTTTAAACTATTTTGATTCATTTTCTTGTTTTATATGAGCATCTTGATCCCTGCAGTCGACGGCCCCTTCAACGTCCCCTGATGTGCAGTATTGTCAGTTAAAATAGAGGTGTCCCTATAGGGATGTCATGAGATGTGGAAAAGCAGCCTCCTAATGAATAACTTGACATAAAATCAGAGTTAGAATGTAAAATATTTGACAGGATCTGGACGATCTGATTACATGAATCACGCTGGTTTGGTTGATTAGTAGAACAAACCCATCATCCGTCACTTTCTCCCACAGATAAAGTTGGTACATGGATAAAATATAGAACAGCTGGATGCCAGACTTCGAAGAGGATATCAGTGCTGTTACTATGTGCACTGAATCGAAACGAGTGCCACTGAAGTGTGACCGTCTGACTGTCGAAGCGTCTATTCCCCAAGGTCGCTGCTGGAAATATCAGTTGTTGTTAATCAGCTTGCTCTCTTCAATAAAGTCCCCCAGGTGGGAAATAAAGTTCAATCGCTGTTCACGTAATCACAACTATAGTAAAAACTCTCTTGTAAAAGTTCGGGGTGATTATTATGTTATTAATACAAGAAAAATCCCCACTCATAAACCTTTCACACACACTGAAGCTTTGACCACGGCCCGCTCTCAACATAACAAGGACAAACTGACCTCAAGATGTCATTAAATCTGATATTTACAACGACATCTGAGACCCTTACATCATTAATTACTCTAAGGCTCAAACGTTGAGCACCGGTCACCAAACCCCTCTTACTTCATTTGAGATGTATGTGTGTGTTTATGAGTTGGCAGCTACGTCAGTGACATCTCTGATACGGTCATCAGTGGGAGTGCGCATATGTCTAACGTGGTTATTATCCTCGCAAGGCTCCGATTTGAGAGCGCTAAGCTGGTTTTAATCTGCAATTGTATCTGCAGTCAAAACCATAGATGGCAACCGGCCCTGTGTGACCAGCCTCTGCTTAATTCATTTTGGTGTGTTCATTGTCCTGAAGGCATTATGAGGCCCCATTCACACAGCCTTATTAATGTCAAGAGTTTACATACGGCATGCCAGAGAGCAGTTGGCGGAGCAGCTGATGAAGTAGCCCCGACGTTTGCTGCACTATGGAGAGATGCATTAACAGTGTCAGTCACACACACCACACTGTGGCCAATCACTCCCACACTGTGAGGGGGTTATGTGGGCATACTTGTGTGCGTCTGTGTGTATATTCCAGTTGGTGACTAATGCAGGGGAAATCCAGATGAGTCAAAACTACCAGTGTCCGGTGCAGCGTCTGAGAGGTGATAATTTACAGCCTATGCACTAAACTGCCCAGCAACTTGGCATTGTTCATGACATCCCTATAGGGACACCTCTATTTTAACTGACAATACTGCACGTCAGGGGACGTTGAAGGGGCCGTCGACTGCAAGGATCAAGATGCTCAAATAAAACGAGAAAATGAATCAAAATGGTTTAAAACTTCCAGTAGAAGCATATAAATTCAGCTCCTGAAGCGTGGAATATTTTCAGCCTCATTCAACCAGTCCTGCGCTTCCATTAACGGCGATAAAGTTAAAGAGCCGTAAACGAGCATGAGCTTTCCCATGTGACCCGAAAAACCTGTATTTCTGTTCACTGAATCACTATTTGCGGTAATATTCAGGCTCCCAGACAATTATTGATGCTTTCCCACGGTATGATTCAAGTTTTTTTGTGTGTGTCTTTTGTCACAGTGACTTTTACACCTGATATCAGGTTGTTGTCACGTTGGGAAAATCAGTCTCGCCTGCAGCAACAAAAAGGCAGCGAGCCAGAGCTGAATAATTCATCCAGCAGAACCAGCATCAGTGGGAACCAGATTTGTTTGTTGTTTCTACAGCACATGAGTAATTGTGAGTGTGATTTATTTTGGTGGAACTGCAGAACAAAAGAACTAAAAACTAAAATTTGAAAAAAAAAAAAAAAAACCCACAAAAAACATGTTTTAAAGAAATATAAAATAACTTTTATAGCAACTTAAAAATGACAAACTTATGATTTCGGTCTACTTTGAAGCAGCATTTATTTCTATTAGGTATATTTTGGGGTTATTTTTGGGTTATTCTAATTAATGAAATTCACTGTATATGTGTTGCTTATTAAAACGTACAGTTAATAGTTTATTATTTATTTTCCAAAATTAAGTTTCCTAATTACTTACAATGATTACTTCAGTAAAATCTGAAGCCCTTTAATTTTAATATACGTTTATATGTGGAACATATTTATATTTTTTTATACACGTGTGACTTTATTCACACATTTATACCGTTTGTCTAAAGTAATTTTAGTTCCTAGCGGCTGTTATTTTATGAGGGGCAGTTGTGAGTTGTGCATTTCCTAACCGTTATTTTGCAACAGAGTCAGAAGCAGACAGGAAATGGTTAGTTAGCAGTCAAACAGCTGTTGATCTACACAACCAACAGACATGGAGAGACATCAGTTTTCATCTGGACTGCAGCGCTATCTTTTTTCTCATTCATTTAACTTCAATTTTAATCTAATTAAATCAACATTCTTCAATGAATATAAGTCGTCAGTTTCATCAACATAAATGCACGCAGGCGTTCAATGAATAAAATAAATTTGACCTTACAGCCCTCTGGAGGATACAATCTGATGCAGCCAACGCTGGAATCTAATTCTACAGACATCATAATAATAATGTTACTGGTGGAGCCTGATCTTCATCTGCAACTGCGCAGAAATACTGTGTTTAAACAGAATGAATAAAAAAAATTTAAAAAAAAAAAAAAGAAGCTGCACAGCAGTCGGATGTTGATTTGAATGTTATGAATGAAGCTTCGAGGCTTTGAACTATTCGTGTCTGGCGCCCTGAAGAGAGTCCAGCATTACTTTTCCACTCTGCCTGGACTGCAGCAGCTCCTGAGGGGAATATCTGGCTCTGTAGCTGCTAAATGTTAGCGAGTAGCTGTGTTCACCAGCTAATCAGTGACTTTGCTGATTGGTTCTGGGCAGGTTGGTATATTAGAGCTTACAGAAAGTACAATAACAAACATAAAATAGATGATTTAATTAGCTGAAGGTTAATTTTCTGTCAGCTGATTAATTCATTAATCCTAGCCACATTACATATCGCCCATTTAATCAGATTTTTATCTAAAAAAAACCCACTAATTAGTGTTTCTTCTAGACTCAAAGTGAAATTCAATGTCCTGCAACAGTATTTCTGCAATACAACATATGGCATTGGTAGTTTTTCTCAGAAGAATATTGGCGATAGTATTTTTTATGGGCAATAGTATTTTCTATGGTATTTAGTATTTCTACAATCTGTACAAAATGTACATATACATAGTTGATCTTCTATTCTATTTCCTTTTTATCTTGACCCTTCTGTGCTACTGTTTTTGCTCTTTGTAATGCCTGCTGTAACGACTTAATTTCCCCAGTGTGGGATCAATAGAATATTATCTTATCTTATCTATTTTGTCTTATCTTTGAGTTCACATTTGACACTCTTGGGAAAAAAGGTCACATTTTGTGCTCCTAAACTGGGATTGATCATGTATCAAT
The DNA here is from genome assembly GCF_051107435.1 of Chaetodon auriga. NCBI lineage: Eukaryota > Metazoa > Chordata > Actinopteri > Chaetodontiformes > Chaetodontidae > Chaetodon > Chaetodon auriga. The sequence goes on from NC_135076.1 coordinate 26,772,302, forward strand.
GGGTTATAAAAACATGCTGCGCTAACATTAAGGAGTCATGTGAATGCAGACTTTGAAAAACAGGATGGTATAAAGGGGAGTGTTGCTATCAGAGCGCAGTGAAAACAGAGACTCCTCAAACAGAGCCTTGTGTACAGTGTATAGATCTGGATTACCAGTGGGCCACGGGGGATTGCAGACTAAATAAAAGCATGAAACTGTGGATTAAAACCTGCTCCGGTTCAAACGAGCACCACTGGCTCGCTTTGTTTTTCTTCCCAAAGGGCGCAGAATCCCATCGCGGACTAGAAGCCGAGCACTTCTGGTAAACACAATCAAAGCTTTCCACCAACCAGCCCCAGATCTGAGAGGCAGACAACCAGCGAACCACGAACCATCAATCACAGCTAATCCAACACTAACCCTGTCTTTGATGTCAGTCAACATCACTCATGGGGTGGTGTTAGCGTAGCGGTATAATTTCACATTCACAATGGGGAAATGAACTGAAACATGCTACCACATAATTACATGAATAACTGCTTAATGTGATATTCAAGCAGTCCACACACACACACACTGAAATAAACATGCGCCTCAGCTGATCATTAGCAAACTGAAGCTAAAATGTAACTGAACCATTAACACCAGAGATAAATTCCATGATGTCTCTCTGCCTCACTAATCATGTCTATGCAGATTCATGAGGATTAGATGGTGATCATCCTCTCAATTGAGAGCTGGCATTAAATGAGGAAGTGGTCCGGACTCAGAAGCCGGGGTGGTGATATTTTACACTGAACGAGCAGGTGTTCCCAGGACCTGCTTCAGCACTTCTGTGAGGTAATACAATCTTTCATATTCTGACTTTCAGAAATATAGTCCATGATGTAAAAGATGTGGACCGGTGTTTAGCAACCACACCGCCGGTATCCTGGCAACAGGTTGACAAGTGTGATTGGTCTGCCCCTCAACCCATTAAAAAGCATGTACGCGTAGGACATAATGATGCCTGGGGGCGGCTCAAAGACACATTACCCCCCCATCCATGAGCTTACACTCGTCCACATGTAATCTAAGCGAGGGGTTGAAGTGTCCTTTGTCACTGGATACGCTTTAAAAATAAAACACGCTGTCGATGTTCTGGGATGCTTGAATGAAAGTGGATCTTTCAGAGGCATTTCTTACAGTCTCTGATGAGCAGATGGATATAGTTCATCTGCGACATACCAAAGCCATCAAACAATTACACGTCCAACATCGTGACGCCAGAGCAGAAACATCCCTAAACACCACAAAACTGGGACATTCAGTCAATTTCTCTTTTCTGGAGAAGAAAAATAATCTTCACATAAGCCTCAATTCATGAGAGAGCCCATGGTGCTGCTTCACAGCGGGAGAAAGGCTTGTTTTTATTGGTGCTGATTTCACTGTTAAATTCCTGTCATGAGTCACAGTCAGTAAAACAGGACGGCCTTCATCTTCCAACAATGACCTTGACTTTATTGGTTTTGTCATTAATTTTTTCGCTGGCCTAGTACAGGAGGTGACGTTAGCTCATGCGAACACCTGCGTAATCCTTTTCGCTAATTGATAGGCTTAAGGAATTTACATTGCAGTGACCACATAGAAAGCTGATCCAGGAGGGCAGGAGGCAGCGGGACGGGAATGTCTGCAGAATCAGGTAGACCAGGTTCCAGCCGGATAACGTCACCCGTCAATCTCTGCTGGCCAGAAGGTTTTCTGATTGTGCATCTGTTTAGGCGGCACGGTTGGGCCGTGTGGGCTGGTGGGAAACAGACGTGGCAGCACGCCGAAGGCCAGTCCCGCTCTTCTCGTCTTACTCTTGCTATAGCCGTGCATGATGTCCGCATCTGCTGCCAAATCATGCCAGCGCTGCAAAAGGCCTTCAGAGCAGGTGATGTGGCGTTTTCAGGATGCAGATGCTGATTGAGGAAAACGGAGCTCCAGATCTGATAAGTTCATAACCGGCGGTGTCGGTGTCAAGCTCTCGCTTCACATCACAGAACCAAAGTGGAGTCTGAGTCACTTGGCAGCGTGTGTGAGTGACACCTGGCTCAGCACTGACAGAGTTCAAACACCTTCAGATGGTCATTAACTGCTTTTGTTCACAAGCACCGAAGATATCACTTTCCATTTCTATTTTGTGTTGCAGCAGGTTTATTTCTGTGAACACTTACGTTGAGGTGAGATTAATCCTAACGATTTGTGTCTGAGTGTACATACACTTTGACATCAGTCCTATTTTTGATAAATAGTGGTATCATGTGTACAGTAGCTTTATATCAGCTTATTTAACTGTAACTACAGAACCAAGCATCAACGTCTGGGGCCAATGCTGAAGTGCCAATAACTGCAGTTCCTCAAATGGCCACTTGAGGCCAGCTCCAAAAGTGAGTCCATTACCCATAGACCTTCATATTAGAACGGCCAACTTTCATGCAGAAATGAAGATGTTTACAGCCTGGTACAAAAAACAGTTTGGGTCTTAGAGCTAATTTCCCCGTTCATGACAGCTGTACGGGGTGATTTTTTATAGAAGCTTTAAAGAAGAAGTTTAGTGGAGTCGAGCACTGCTAAAATGGCGACAGCGTCCATGTTGTCTACCTTCATCTTTCAAGGATGGGTTTGACTATTTGGGAAAGTTGCTTGCAAGAAGTTGGATGAATGGATTCATGTTAGTCTCATGTTATTACGCTAAACATGAAGCTAGAGCTAGCATCCAGTTAGCTTAACTTAGCACAAAACACTGAAAGCAGGGGCAAACAGCTAGCCTGGCTCTGTCCAAATGTAGAAAATGTGTCTACAGCACATCTGAAGCTCACTAAATTGCTCTTTACAGCAGGCCAACAAAAATATTTCCAGGGTTCAATCCCCTTAAAACTGTATCTTGTCATACACCTTCTTACATTGTATACTTGATTTTTTACAACCGAACGGAGCCAGGCTAGCTGTTTCCCTCTGCCAAGCTAAGCTAAGCTAACTACCTGCAGGCTCTTCATGTTTTTGCACAAACATGAGCCTTAGGAGGAAATCACACATCACCTTGATGTTTCGAAACCGTTTGTTCAGTTCAAAGATTCATAGTTAGTTAACATCAGTACACCTTTGCTGTTACATTCTGTAGCCCACTGCTATGATTGGCTTTAGTCCAGTAGGCTTTGTATGTTCTGTTCTAGCTGCTGCGCTCAGTTCAGTACAAACTAGGGCTGTACTGTTTTTATGGTGAACAGCTCAGCAGTTAATAAACTATAAAGCAGGAAGTTGTAACAGCCAGTGAACGAGCTGACAGAGGACTCAAACACAAGATACTAACAGCCCAAAAATCCAAAACTTTACTTCCTTAAAAAGGTTTGGTACACAGGAGATCAGTCAACATGAGGAAAACAAATCTGACAAGGAAAGAACTAAAATTAGACAGTCATCAAAAACACAACCGTGGCTGGAAGGCTCGACACAACGGACAAAAAAGATTTGGCACAGAGGGATGGGGAGACAGCTACATACAAACAACAGAAGCATGTAATGAGACACAGGTGTGACACATCTGGGTGGAGCAGGTAACCACAGAAGCGGGACACACTGGGGTAGGAAGTGAGGCGTCTAAATGAGAAGACAAGTGAAATTATGACGATAAGAAGCTGAAAACATGAGGTTTCAGAGCAGTAATATAACGTGAAATGTGAGTGCAGTCACCAGTTAGTGAAGCTCCACTGATTGGGTCAGTTACCAAAGATTAAACCTGCAGTGCAAAACGTTTGTCTGAGTCAACAGGATGGATCCTTTCATCGAAACGCTCAAGTGCTTGCGTAATAAAGACATCTCCACAGTGCAGCAAGCACCCAGATGTTTTCATGAGTTTACTGTTCATTATGCATGTAGAATGCAGGTGATTACAACCTGAAACTGAAACTGTGTGAACAGCAGTAAAAATGCTGAGGATGTTTGTTACTGTGAGGAGCTGAGCTTCGGTAAACGCTCATAATGAGAGATATGGACGTTTCATTTGCTGACTGATTTGCTGATGAAGGTGGATCAGAGTCGCCTGTTGAACTTCTTGGGAAAACGTTAATCTCATGTGTAATCACACATTTCCCAACATAGCCAACGCTCATACAAAGCCACAAAAAGCGTGAAAAATCGAGGTTTATCAGATTAACAAGGAACACCAAGCCTGTATGAGATATACTGTTGCTTCCTTCTGTTTGGTTTGCTTTGTAATACAAGAAGTTTGTATTAACCAAGCAGGAAAATAACAGGTCTGAAAAACAAATCCGTCCTAAGACTGCAGCGGGCAGGCTGAGGAGGTTGCAGGACAGGTTTGTTGAGCCTCGGGGGCCTGCGGATCTCTGCACTCAGTCTGTCCTCACTCAGCGCCTGCACTGCCGCTTGTTGCTGCTACAGAAGGTGCATAAACCATTTGAAATATGTGTAATCCTGACAGACGCTCATATGCTGCTAAGTTAAGTGATCCCAAAAGATCTCGGAGTCATGCCGCTCTGGCTTGGCCCGGGTCAGAGAGAAACCCACCTGATGACAAATCTGAACTCTCGCTGCTAAAGCAAACACATCAAGCTGATGGCAAGTTAAAATGAATGCATGTCCACCGCTGTCTTGGGTGCTACTCGATATGCTCTTTGGCTTTTAGTGTGCATCATTCCTCCGGTTTTGTTTGGGAAAAAAAGTGGAAGAGTGGAAAATGTGATGAATATATCATCAGTCAGCTTTTCCATGTAATCTACAGCCGCCAAATTGCTCCTTTTCAGCCCCACCCCATCCTGACACAGCCAAGTGCTTTTACACACACACACACACACACACACACACACACACACACACACACACACACATTGACTTACATTGATTTCCTGGAACCTTTCTCTAACCTTAACTCTCATCTTCACCCTGAAATTTTATTCGTAAAGCACCTTTTCAGACAGGAATTGCAGCTCAAAGTGCTTTACAAGAAAAAAAAATCACATGCACCAAGTGAGTGCTTCACAGAGAAAAGACAGAGTGGACATAAAAATATAAAATATGAATGTAAAATAAGATGGAGAATAAAACCTACTTAATAATGATAGTAAAATGTAATGCTTTTTATTTTGAGGACATTTTGTCCCCATAAGGAAGGCGAGTCTCCACGATGTGACTGTGTAAACAGATTTATGTCCTCGCAACATGAGTAGTACACACACACACACACACACACACACACACACACACACACACACACACACACACACACACACACACACACACACGCTGCTCCAACACCCTCAGGTGGACTGCACCGATAGCAAAGGATCAACTGTGGGGTGAAGTCGGACAAATGGTTCAAGTGCCAAACTTAATGTAAGGTGATTCTCCGAAGGCACTGCTACAGAATGCCACACACACACACACACACACACACACACACACACACACACACACACACACACGCACACTCTCTCACAGGAAGAGAGACACACGGAGGCGTCATCGCACCTCTTCTCCCTCTGTCAGTATTAGTCACAGGGAGTCATCACACAAAGAAAAGAAGCTTATCTTTCACCATGTGAGGCCTTTCAAAACACCACACTATCCCACTTATCAAAACAATTTTTAAAGGGGTTGAACAGATTTCAGCAATGCCAGGAAGCGCGCAATTGTAACTCAAGTCATTTCGGGCTTGGTTCGAATCACGTTGAAGCGAGCGGGGAGCGTCTGTGACCAATCTGCACTCCATGCCAGAGTCAGAGCTGTGTACACTGTGGCACAGCAGGAAATGCCACAGCCATGTCAGTGGCACCTAGTGTCTCATGGCAGCCTGAACGCCGCTGGAATGTAAACTCTGTCCACACACAGACATCACAGCCGTCAGCGCTGTCCGACCAATGGGAAGGCGTCACAGTGCCACCAGCAGGCTTTGGAACAAAGGGCAGAAGAAAGTCTCTTAAAAGAGGTCTTTTTAGGAGGAACTCCATCTCCAGGATCAGCCAATCAGCACAGAGAGCACGTAGGCTTACTGTGATTTCTCCAGCTGTGATTCTCTTTAGGTAAAAACACGGGCCGCATCTCATCTGTACGTGCCTCCAGAGCTTATAAATCAGGCCCCTGAAGGCCCCGGCCATGTGAGCCGTGACAAACGAATTCTGCTTTGCGCCTCCTATGAGCTTCGTGTTGAGAAAATATTTACTGTGCATGTAAAGTACGTCCAGGGGGTGGCCAGCTCATGTCTACTGAAGGTTAGCAACGGCGGACATCTGGTGAAATTGTAGCCCACAGCTGTCGCCAGCCTGACATCTCCTTGCTCTCAAATTTATCTCCCGCCACTGGGACATCTGCGTACGACATGCCAGCCATATCAAGGACATATTTTCAAACTGCGAGGAGGTTGCTGGGGACACGGCCGCTGACACGAGGAGCCCGGGGGCCGCTGCTGCTGTTGGGCGGAGGGGGTCAGAGGGAAGGGAGAGCCGGGGCGCTCACTTAGCGTCAAGCCATCGCATTCTTCCCTCCTGTGCTGGAGGTCAGGCTGGGGGACAGTTAAAGGAGTGCCGTCTTTAACCAGAGCTCAGACTGACATCTTAACCTCACTCATAAACTGCTCCACTTGCTGAGGAAACAGGCCCCGGAGGCAGAGATGGCCACTGCTCAGACCAGTGTGATTAACATTCTTAAAGGATAATAACACTATTTTGACATACGGCTCATGTGTGGTATGTTTTCACACTTAGAGACTGCGGTTCGGTATGGTTTTATATTTCTGAGACCTTTGGTGCTCAGTCCAGGCTGACTGGACAAAGGCAAATAATGTGCCTCAAAAAAATCCCTAAAACACGATAAAAAAGCACAATTATTCAACATGTTGCTTCAGTAAAATGCAGAAGTACTGCACTCGTGCAAAAGGGCCCCTGCCAGTGTTTTATCATTGTATCACTGGATCATTATTACTGATGAATGAACATGTAGTTTATAAAGAAGTTGACTCCTTTATAAACGTCTGCATCATGTTTTATGGAATTACCATGTTTTGTATGTTAAACTCTTAATCTTCTTAAAAGTGAACAGCTGTGAAATAAATGTATAACGTGGCTGGAAAGTACAAAATCATATTTTTTGATCTCACGTTGAAAGGACCAAAAAGATTTAATGCTTTGCAAAATGTTTTAACTCTGCTGTTCTGGACTTTTTTAAATGATAATTAAACATTACCCTCGTATTTAAAAGCAGAATATACTCGTTAAACACTTAAAAAGAAGAAGCTCAGGACTAAAATCAACTACTACTCTGCTTCTGCTAATATCAATGATAACAGGATGGTGCAGGCAGTGTTAGTATAAATTTAACAAATGTCAAAGTTCTTTATTTAAAAAGAGAAAAACAACCAAATTGTCTGAGCTCTTCTACTTCCCTCTCACGCCTTAAAAATCTTTAAAAATGTGGATTGAAAACACAGTGTGGCCTCTGTGTGACGGTTTCACACACAGTACTGTATGTGAGTATCCGCTTGTTTCTGCACTTTTGCATAATTTAAACACATTTCCTTAAAACTCTGCCTGGAACGATTGTTACCTTTGGAAACTCTGACATCTCCACCACAATTTGAAGTAAAGGTCGGTGCTTTGAATAAATCTCGGCTGCACAGCGTGAACTTGTAAACATGGACCCGGCGGCAGACCTGGCAGCGTTTAAGAGGCTGAACCTGCAGGACATAAACTCACCTGATGGGTTTCAGGTTGAATCCCTGAAAAAATGACTGAGGCTCACAGAACATAAACATACAACCAGCCACTGCCAGCAACCAAAACCCTAACTTACACAGCAATTTGTCATTTTTAAATAAAGCTTCCTGCCATGTATTCAAAAACATGCCTGTCCTATGGCTGCACATGCTGACTCCTGACAGTGTGCAGAGGAAAGCAGAGTATTGTTTCCCCCTGTTGGCAAGAAGGTGAACATTAAATGTCAAACCCTGAATGTAAATACGTGAATTTCAAGGCTGATTTCAGTTACTGGTAAACTTCTGTAAATCATATGTCAGACATAAATCAAACAGTTTTTCCCCTGCAGCAATAAAATATCATCATGGGCATCAGATAGCAGACAGCTATGATGCATATGTGTGTGAGGAGTTTGATATGGATGTGGGTTTAGCGTGTGTGTGCGTACATGTCTGAGGCTCACGCCGGCTCTTCTGCAGACTCTGCTCATTCTCCTCCGCTGCAGCCTTTCCAGCAGCTTGTCATCAGTGCTTAGTCTCACCGCTGCTGACCGTCTGCCCAGCGTCTAGAGGGGGGGCGTCCTAAAACAAGGAGCCGGATGACTGACACGGCAACACAGATTCACTCTCATATACTGTCGGACATGTGAAGTATGGCAGAGAACGCAGTCATCATCCACCCACCAGCGAACGGTGCTCGTCTGATGTTGAATGCATGCCAGTGTGGTGATTTTCATCAGTTGCACAAGCTGCATGTACAGACTGGAGCTGCAGCTCAGTCAGCACACTTTCACTTGACACTTGATTTTGTACAACATCATCATACTTGAACACTCTGTTGAGGTTTATCTAAGTCGTAAAAATAGGCCGAGAACTCTGAGAGTGTGTGTTTCACATTGTTGTTAATAATAATAATGAACTGTTTGAAGAGCACCTTTCATGCAGCTCAAAGTGCTTTACAACAAAGAAATCTCACGCAGCGAGGCTTCACATAACAAAGACACCATGTAAAATTATGATTGTAGGAAAAATAAGATGGAAAAGGAAATAAAGACAATGCAAAACATAAGACGTAAAATAAAGCGACTGAATAAGAGAGTAAAGTTAAAAATAGAGTACAAAGAACGCACAAAATCAAGGAGAATACAATTTAAAAGAAGTGCAGCAGTGCATGAGCTCAGGTCTTTATCAGGAGAGTCTGAACTGGTTAAAGTGAAAAGATCCGTTCAAGCTTTCTTTTCATTTTTCATTATTAATTTGTTAATCCTCTCAGCAGCTTTAAAGCCTGATCATATGACATGAAGCCGGAGGGAAAGTGTCAGTGAGCGCCGCAAAAGCCTCACAGTTCCTTCTTAAAGGGATTTTAAAGGGACAGTTTGACATTTTCGAACATGCATTTGTTTGCTTCCTTGCTGAGACAGAAGAGACTAATACGACCCTCACGTCCGTCCGTTGTGTCTGTAACCCATGAAAACAGCTCGCAGCTCGAGCCTGGCTAGCTGTTTCCCCTTGTTTCCAGTCTTTGTGCTAAGCTAAGCTAAGCAGCTCCAGGAAGTAGCTTCATATTTACTGTACAGACGTGAGAGCGGTATGAAAGTATCCCACAAAAGGTCAAACGATTCCTTTCAGGAGTGAATCGCAGTCAAACTGTGAAGGTGGAAGCATGAACTGGTTTAAGAAAAGCTAATCTGCTGTGTGAAGATCAGTTCATCAGCTTCAATACTGGATGTACAGGAAAACAGGACTGGAATGCAACTAAGTACATTTACTGAAGTACTGCACTTGAGTAAATATTTGATGTTTGAGGTAATTGTACTTGAGTATTTTCTGCTACTTTACACATCTACCTCTAAATGTAAGAGGTGATATTGTAGTACATCTATCTGCCGGCTGTAGTTACTATGCAGACAATGTTTTTAACCACAAAATATCTGAATTGTTAAGAATAAGCTGTTTAAAATCAAAAACAAATACATGAATACTTTTACTGTGATATTTTTAGTACATCTTGTTGATAACACTTATGATCTTCTACTTGACTTTTGAAAGCAGGGCTTCTGATTCTAATGGAGTATTTTTACACAGGAGTACTTTTACTTCATTGAAGGATCTGAATACTTATTCACTACTGGAGGATCTGTACTTCATTAATTGAAACAGATTAACTCGGTGGCTCTGAGGTCGGTTTAAGGTTTGAAGGCAGAATAAATTCTGATATAAGCGTCATCATTTCCCCTCATGAGTAGCTACGTGACTCCGTGTTCTCTGAGCGCAAAAAGAAAGCAAAATAATTGTGAAAGAGTGATATTTACTGCTGCTCTGATTTCACTGCTCACAGAAATCTAAAGGTAGGACAGTGTCGTAAAGGTTGCACATCTCCTGAATGTCCCTCTCAGCTTTTGTTTTCCATAATAAGAATCCAGGGTGTGTTCTGGGCTGCAGCATTCTGCATACTTGGGAGGGTTAGTGGATTTGACAGATCTCCAAGTGTCCCATAGCCCTGAGTTCAGCGAACTCGCTCCAGACACAACAGTGACAGCTGGGGGAGGGATAAATAAAAACAGTGTCTCTATCTCCATTACAAGACAGCCATCCAGACAACAACCCAGTAGCCTCTGAGCGCGCTTGCGTGCGTGCCAACACATCCACATGCAGCACATGCGCGAACACACGCACGCAAGCTTTTTCCTCACACGTTCACTCCTTCACACTTACTGTATTCGCCGCTGCGAGGGCAACAGATGGAAAAACGAGGGAGGCGAGAAGAAGGGGAAAGCGGCACAGAGGAGAATAAATGCTGCTGGACTTGGCCCGTTAGCAACCGGCATTCCTCTGACAGGTGTAACATGTTTACCAAACAAACAAGCAACACAGATGTCAGGGAAATGAAAATGGGGACTTGAGGTTGCATGACCTGTGAAAAGAAGCCTGGTATCCAAGCTGGCATATCTTTGAGGGCTTTGAAGGTATTTCAGAGAGATGAGACGACTGCGTGCCACACCAGGATTGCAACAGTGTCTCGCAGAATTTGTCTTATGTTACTCGCCCCAAGCATCCCAGGCAGCCCTGGTTGTTAGCCGGGGCCATCCAGGGTCACAGGCACTGATGGGCAGTTTTTAAAGCTCTCACTTTCCCCATCGCATTCCACTTCAGGGCAGCGGGGAAATCATCTCGCATCACACTCAAGGAAAATAACCACTTGGACCCGTCGAGCTCGACGTGCTGACTTCCGACGTGACCTGCGACCTCCAGCAAAACCACTTGTTCCAGGCCGTCTCTCCAACAGGCCTCACGCTAACTAGCTAATTTGTTAATTGCTAATTCAATACTGTTTTCACACTCATCGTGCTCCTTGTGTTTCCAGAGGAAGACCAAACGATCCATCAGGAATTGAGGACACTTCACTAAGTGACTTCTGGGGCAGACTGAAGCACAAACAATCACATATATCAATATTTGCTTGAAAAAGCCCCCAAATTAAGATGTTTTAACTCAACTTTATACGTTATTGTGGCACAGGAGAAAAGCATTGGACAGAAATATCTAAAGGCGCCATTAGAAATCACTAAATCTTTTATTTCCAAATCTTGAGACACTTTTCCAAACACGTCTTTTTAACTTTTTAATCAGCTCATCGCTGAGTTTAAAATGTGGCCAGAGCAGACCATTAAATCATTTGCCACCTGCACATTATACGCTGATTAAAGTTTCTCTCAGCTCCAATTTGGAAACGTGGTGAAACTCTCAGGTGCTCAGCTTTCAGTGAACTGTCACCGCTTCGCTGACTGATGTGGCTTTTTGTTGGGGGTTTAGAGTTTAGTCTTTTTTAAAACTGGGAGCTTTTGTGTCTTGCATTTGTCTGACTGAGCTGAAATGTGAACGTCTGCCTGCAGAACGAGCGGTTTCATCCCGGTGGCTGCAGGCGATCTGGAGACAGCTGTGAGCAGCGGTGAATATTTGGGTTTATTTGGGTTTGATGTATCACAATTAAACACCATGACTGAACAAAACAGCCTCAGCGAGACAACCCTGACACGACTCATCTGCAGCCGTTCTGTACTTCTATTAGTGGACGTTGGCGAGCCTACACGCACGTTTAGCAGTCACATGTGTGTATGTGGATCAGGAGGGGCTGCACAGAAAGCGTCGGGGTCGGGAGAAAACCGAGCTGCTGTCTGCTGCAGGGACGGCTGGCGGCAGGTGGGCGTAACTGGGCTTGAACATTTCGCTTTTGTAAATTTCCGACCAGCCACAACTTTTCATACAGAGTTTTGCATTTGACTGTCCAAGACCGGGTTGGTGAGGCTTTGTTCCAGGACGGCGGCCGCCACCTCACGCCACCCCGGCAGACCCGCCCCTGGTCCCTAACTACAAACTGCCAGTCAATCAGCTTGATGCTCTCCTGGTGGAAAATAATTGGAGGAAAGCAGAAGCTGTATTATCTAGCCCGAGGGGCTAACTTACCTTTCCAGAAAGGAATGCAATCATTAGCTTTGCAACTCATTTATCTTGTGAGATGATGTGCCGCTCCTTGACAAAGCAATGATACACACTTACTGTACTGCATTGGAAGTAAACTGTTATCAAAGAGTTTAATGCAGCGGTTCTCAAACTGTGGGGTGGGCCCCCCCGAGGGTCCGGAGAGCCACTGCGGAGGGGGCGGGGATGACCGGGGGGACAAATCGGGAGTGAAAGTTGAATAGAATTTATGTGGAGAAAATAAACAAGAGTGAGTTGATGCATTCGTTCTGATCTTTATTTCAGTGAAAGTCAACTTGGATCCTTCTTTGTTTGAAGCCTCCCTGATCAGCTGTGAGGTGGGGGTCATGAAGTTTTCTCAGCCCCTGAAGGAGGACATGATAAAAGTTTGAGAACGACTGGCTACAACACACCCTCACATGTAACTGTTGAATGATAATGAGATTTAGGCAGAATGTGTCTGACAAAGGAAATATTACAGAAATTTACTGCAGTTCAAGGAGTTGAACGGTTGATTTTCATACTGTTATCTGACAGTTGACGCAGTAGATCAGCTGATTGTATTCATTGTTTTTAACACCACATGTCACGACACTGTAAAACTTCACACTGTCATCAAACCAAATGATCTTTAATCATTGACTTAAAGCAGTGCTGCTCATTCTTCTAAAGGTTAACAGTGGATCAAATGATTCTGAACTTGATGCCTGCAACATGTTCCAAGAACTTGGGCAGGGGCCTGTTTACCACCGTGTTACATCAGCTGCTCTTTAACAACACCCAGTAAGCCTTTGGGAACTGAGGCCACCGATGGCTGAAGTTTGAAAGTGAAGTTCTTTCTCATTCTTGCTTGATATACGACTTCAGTCGCTCAGCAGTCCGAGGTCTTACACGTCGTATTTTATGTTTTACACTGAGCCACGTTTTCAGCGTCGACAGGTCTGGACTGCAGGCAGGCCAGTGTGGAACCTGCACTCCTTTACCACGAAGCTCAGCATCGTCTTCCTGGAATTAGCGGGGACGTCCCTGAAAAAGACGTCACCTGGATGGAGGCACATGTCGCTCCAAAGCCTGCAGGTACCTCTCAGCATTAATGGCGCCTTCACAGAAGTGTCAGCTACCCGTGGGCAACACGAGGTCCACGATGTGGACTCGTCAGACCGTGATGTCTGGTTTTCACTTTGCACGGTCGGGTCTTAACTTGCAGTTGTAGATGAGGCGACAAACTGTGTTTACAGACAAAGGTTGGACCACGTGGTTACATGCTTTATACAGTCATGTCAGAGTTTAACGCAGTGCTGCCTGAGGGGTCGAAGGTCACGGCCATTCAGTCTTAGTTTGGTGTGCAGAGATTTCTCCAGATTCTCTGGATCTTTGGATGTGACGGACTGTAGATGGTGGAACCTTAACTTCCTTCCAGTTGTGCTTTGAGAAATGTTCTGTTGGACTATTTCCCAGTTTTTCACAGAGTGGTGAACCTCGCTCCATCCTCGCTTGTGATCGACTGAGCCTTTCCAGGATGCCCAGTTCATGATACCCTCACCTGATACCAATGAACCTGTTTACCTGTGAAATATTCCAAACAGGTGTTTTTGGACATTCCACATCTTTCCCAGTCTTTTGCTGCTCCTGTCCCATCTTGTTTGAAAGGTGTTGCTGCATCAGATTCAGAATAAGCAGATATTTAAGCAGAATCAACGAAGCTGATGAGCTGAAACATTAAATATATTGTCTTTGTGCTGTTTTCAGTTGAGTTTATCTCAAAAAGGATGCCAACTTCTTTGGGCTTTCTTCAGGATTGTATATCTAATACCTGTTTTAACAGACTCCTGTACTGTGGTGAAATGCTTTTTGTAATCTTCTTCTACGTCCTTAGATCAGAACTCTGATCATCCCTGCAAATCCGTCAATTATGTCTAATAATTATATACATACTAAACTGCTGCACCAGTATCTGCCTCACCTCACCAGTAATTCCAGAGTACAGACTGTACATGAAAAGCTGAGAGCCAATCAGAGCTGTAATTCAGATGAAGCACCTTCAGGGCTAAATATAATGATCTCTAATGCACAAAAAAGAGAGCATCTGAGGACAGAGTTGGATCATACACAACAACACACCCACGCCATCTCCTGCCAGCACAACTGCACACACACTGGTCCAAATTCACTCTATATCCTGGCATTAAGAGCAAGTCACATCACATCTACTTGTCAGCCAAGTGAAGTGATGCCCTTAACTGTTACGAAAATAAAGGCTGACCGAAAACAAAAGGGGAGATTCGAGTTTCTTGAAAGTTCACTGCAAACGTGACAGGACACGTAAACTGCATCATCTGAACAGCAAACAGCCGAATCACAAACATCACATCTGCGGAAGTCCTTCATTATTTTAAATGATTTGTGACATGACAGTGTTTGGAGCCTTCATCGTCACTGCTCAGTGCTTTAGCTTCCTGCTTTACCTGCAGCTCAGACAAAGTCACGACACTGAAAGAGTAAAATGGTTACTGTAGCTGTAATTCATAGAAACCAAACAGTCAATTCACACAGTTGGATATTTGTCTTCTGAATCATCAGGTGGCCTAAATGTAAACTCTGCATTTTTTCTTTATGAGCACTCATTTACCTGCCACTTAATCCTGTTTTCTGAACATATTTTACAACTTGAAGAGCAGATATATGGATGAGGTGCTTCGCTTCAGGCCAGAGCTGCGCTTGATCCAGGATTAGAGACACGTCCTCATTCTGGGAGGAAACGTGTTAACCCCTTCAAACCCTAAGGTTATGATACACGATACGGAGCTCAACTTAACCGTATACTTTACCTCGCGCAACAGCAGCTGCATGTACTCCTGGGACACTCGCTACTTAACCTTGTTTCCTGAAGAGAAAACCTTAGAGGAGACTAAATACTGCCGGCTTAGTTTGTCTGCATTCACTTGTGTTTGTCACTCAGGATTCGACGCGTAATTTGTGAAGCTTTAAAGCAACAATCTTAAGACTTTCATGTGATCAAACCCTGTTTTTGGCACAGTTTATGCTTTTTTTCCCACACTATGCATTCAATGTATTTGCATTCTGTAATTACCTCTCTATATAGTAGTTTTCAGTGCTACTGGCGGGGTCCGCCATTCAAACAGCCTACCTCTGCACAGGTGACTGAAAGGAAGCGCTGAATGCAGACAAACCAGGGTAACCTCACTGCCATCAGCCTCGCTGTTCACTCCTCTTTCTGTAGCTGTATTATTCACTATTGAGTTACTGTAACGGGATTATAATTTGGAATTCAGGAATTACGTTTTAGCCATCTGGGAGTCAGCTTGTCCTCCGTCTTACCAGGAGTTGATGGAGGGTTAATGCTTGTGTAATCTTTGCGCCTTCAGTTCCAGGACGAGCTAGCTTGGCACAGATGGAGGTGCTGGGAGGCTGCCTTTACCAAAAGAGGAGAAATACGACTCCTGGTAATTCCAAAGTTGTCTCATTCACATGCTGTGTGTTCTTAGCCGGCCTCGTTTAGTTAAGAGCTGGATGGTTACTGTGAGGTCGGGACTTCTGGAGAGCTGTGTGCAGCCACCGGGGCTAAGCTAGCTGCTGGACAATCAGTAAATGAATCCAAATTTTACTTCTGCTTGTTCCATCAGCCTCATTTCTATTTGTGGAACATAGCTGATTACATTTTTAAGTAACTTACCCACACTGCTCTCTTTACAGCGTGTCAGAGCTGTCAATGTTACTGCTAATGCAAACCTCAGCATTCAGCTTCACACTAAAAGCATCCAACTGGTGACACACGGGAGGCTTTTATTGTGAAGCAGTCACAGGAAACACTTTGGATTTATCAGTAAGATTAGCGCTGACCACGATCATTCATCAGAAATGTATTGCCGGGAGTAATAACGCAGTGGAAAACTACTGAGCGCAGCGTGAAATCAGACTGTGGCTTCAACCATCATTGATCAACTTCTTTATTATTACAGTGTGAGTTTGTTTGGCTGCACCGTAAACACATACACCAGTTGCTCTTCTGTTTCATTTGTGACAAAGCAGCTGCTCAGTGAGCGTGTTTAGATGTGCATTAGCATCCTGGTTTTGATTATATTCGGGATAATGTGTTTACATGGAGCCCCATTCATAGCAGCTTTCTGATCGTCTGCCTGCAGGTGTGTCCTGACTTCTCACCACTTCAGCCGCTATGAGATGGTTCAGAAACCTGGACAAGGTGTTTACATGCCACAGTATCCTGGTTTCTATCAGGGTGCTCCTGGTAGCATATCTAAGTTTCTGAAACCGGGAAAAGCTGTAACCAAAATATAACCAGGAAACTCGTGTGCATGTGAACGCGCTCACTGAGCGTTTCCTGTAGGACTGAACCACTGGCATCACTTCATCAACCTGGACTGGAATCATTAAGTTCACTTATAATAACTTTAATCATGTGATAATTATGATTATTAACCTCTAGCTGCTTTGCATGATGCGGCACTGCAAACATGAGTTCTTAATTATTACGCACACGGCCGGGCAGTGAGCAGAAACAGTGCTCAGGGGTCTGCAAGAAAAAATCTGCATATCTTACCAAAAAGAGAGAACAAAATATATGTATTTCTTGCGTGTGACAGGCTTACAAGACGAACAGATGATACCATAACACGGCAGAGCGACACACACAGCAAACACACAAATCAAGGGGAAATTCCAACACTGTACGCACTGTAAAAATACACGACGGATGATAAAACTAAACTGACAAATGTGCCCCCATGCTCCAGTGAATCTCTAAGGGGCAGGATGCCATGGGAATGAGCTTTTAACAGAGACACCGGGGGAGGAAGAAAGGAGTCCCATTGCGAAAGAGTAGAATTACCATATCACTGAGGAGCAAATACAAAGCTCCTTGAGAGCAGCGGGGGATCCGTCATCCGGTGAAGAGCGGTGTTGAAATGTGGATATTTCTGAGTGCTCAGACGCCACACACTGGTAATAAGCAGCAGGGGAGAACACACAGTTGTTTAAACCTCATACAGAGCTTCCTGACAATCCAGGCGTCAAAGAGACACAAACCTGAATGTGGAAAAACCTTCGGTCAATTGTAGAACTTCAATGAACTCTGCGTGAACAAACTTACCGACGTGCCGTGTAAATAGCGGCACACGGTTTGAACGACAGCGAGACTTTTAAAAACGCAGACGAGTTAGAAGCCAATGTTTCCTCGAGCCATGCTGTATCCCAGTTTGTTCTGGTTCCCGAGGAAAGACATGAGGCCCATGTAAGCCTCGATGTGGAGGTTCTGATTCAGGACCAGGACGCCGTTGGCCTTCCCGGGAACTGGCTTCATGGCGTGGAGCTTCTGCGCTGCATCCTTCAGCTGCTCACGAAAGCTGTGGATCTGTGGACAAGAAGGAGGATCGGAACCACATCAGAACTTCCTCCTCACAGATCCTTGACTGCGTATCGCAGTAGCCATGTTAGCTTCATGCTAACCTCCATCTCGATCTGAGTTTTCTGAAGCTGATTTTTCATTTTCTATTTTGGATTTTATTCCCTTCTCTGTCCCCTTTTATATTCCTGATACCATTGCTGCTGCCTGTAACACCTGAACTTCCAAAACGGGGGATTAATAAAGTGTTATCTTATCTTATCTTAAAGCTGCCCTCACAAATCTAATGAGCCTGATGTCACTCGGTTCGGTTTCTGTGATCTTATGCGACTGTATGTGGGATCAAAAGGGCTGATGGTTCAAACTAATTTTTCAGTTAGATGCATGTTTGAAAACAGTTTCACTTCAACAGTCAGGCTGCCTTACCTCAGAGGCTGGAGCTTGTTAGCAATTGAGAAATTAAACATTACTTTAATTGACATTGAGATTGAAAACTTTCAAGAGCGTCCTGGCCAAGATAGGCAGCAATAACATGAGTTATAGAAAAATATGGTGCAACATAATTGCAGTGTAAAACATTTTAAGAGCACCCTAAAGCCACAAAAATAAATTGGACCAATCTGAGGCAATAACTCAATGAAACCAACACATCAAGATTTAAAATGCCTCTGAAACATCAACAGTCAGCAGGGAGAGCACAGATTCACCACAAATTAGAGCAGATTTTACATTTCCAGATCAAACTGCAGAAGATTCCAGACGGCTGCTTTCATCAAGCGTGTTTACGAGCGATCAGATCGTGTTTTCTGCGGTTTGCTTTTTATGCTAGTTCCTAGAAATCTTATCATCACCACTGGCAGACTTCTTTGTTTCACACTGGAACATTTCTCTAAATCACACGGCATTTTGATTGGCCGGTTCTGCAGAGTGTGTCACCGTCTGTAAAGCCACCGGATTCCTGATCATGACCATGATTCATAGCGTAACGGTAGCCGAGGTCAGGGGTCAAACCAGAATCCCCCATCTGCTCTAATCACTGAAGCTTTGCTACGCTGGAATCATTGATGACTGTTTCTGAACACAACATTCAAATTTGGCCGCTCCTCCCTGCTTCAACATGCTTCAACACACACAGCAAGCTATTACGTCACATCTGTTGTACTCAAACAAGCTGGCTAAGCTAACCGCTGACATCTGCCTGTCCAACTCCACGCCGCTCTTCACCCTTATCCTCATCCTCTCCTTCAGTGCTCGACAGTAGGTCAAAGTCAACCCCAGATTCACTGGAACGAGCTCAATCTGCTTTATTTGCATTTTTCTGCGCTGTGTGCAGCATTTTCGTAGCTTCCTCTTAGATGCTACGGTGAAGACCTTTTAGAAAGTCGCGACCTCACCTGCACGCTGTTATTGGCTGGGGGCTGCACACCCGCCGCCCGAAGGCTGCAGCCAAGAAACGTCCCAAACACAGAAAATTAAATAAAGGCAGGGCTGATTGAGATGGATTACTTTTCTATGAGCCTTTAAGGAAAATCCTGCACAGCTCACCTTTAAGACTACGGTTACATTGCATTCTTAGTGAATGATCTTCCAGGTCTTTGCACACCTGTGGCTGGACGACGTCTGTGTTCACTCATTGAAGTGTGTATAATTGCACCTTTTCTCTAACTGTGTGATCGCAGGGACAGAATGTACAGCAAGACACATCTGAAACATTGCAAAACGTGTGTGACACTGTTGAAACTTCATTACATAGATTGCTCCATTGTCTTCCTCGGGCTGAGTCGTTGGCTGTAACTGCTCGTGAGCATCTTGGTTATGTTGAAATTCCTGTATAGATTCTGCAAACACGTCATATTTTCTCTGTTTTGGTTGTGAAACACAAAACTGTCGGCAGAAACAGTCTGAGCCTAAACCTAAACAGATGCAGTTTGAGTGCTTGGTATCTGATCGCTGTGGGTCTGCTGAAGATGACAGATCACACATGGATGATAATTCCAGTAAGTTCTTCCTGCGTGATGACTCATCTGACCACACGATGAATCTCACCGCACTCTTGTTTTTTAATAGTTAAGCGTCTCCATGACTCTCAGAGGACACACCTCCACCTGGATTAGTCATAAAATGAAATTTACTCGAATCAAATATTTCAACATTTCGACACATTCTGACAGATCAAAACCGGCAGCTCGCACTGATCACACACTTTCTCCTGCGGATGCTCCATCGTTTCAGTTTCATGTGCTGAGGTGTTTGGACGACTTTCAAACTTTCACTGGAAATAATCCCACTGAACGCTGCTGACGGTCACCATATTGTCCCCGGAGAGAAACGTTGCTGTGTGGGATCGTGGGACACACCTCAGATATGTCTCCACACCACCAGAGGTCAGTGAGAAAATGTCTTTTTGTGGACTGATGACCACTCGAAGCCCCTTTGCCCCATGACAAAAAGTCATGCAGTCTCTCATTCACACACACATTCGTAGACTGGTGGCTCACTGCGAGCACTAACCACTCACACACACTCCCACTCTCCCCCCTGAGCCGCCCCATAATTCAATCTGGATGAACTGACCCTTTAAAATGTCCTTCTGTTATCATTGATTGATCCACTTACGTTGCAGAGAGCGGCGAATGAGTCACTGATGGTCCTCACGGGGTGGTGGGTGAAGGTGATGTAGGGGAAGTCGGTGGCGAAGGGGTTCCACTTGGAGGTAAAGGAGGGCTCTCTCAGCCGGTCCCAGTAGACTCGCACCCCCTCCCCCTCTCTCCTAAACACATGGAGAGAAGAAGAACATGAGTGACGGAGTGTTTCCGCCTGAAAGTGACACATTTGACTCCATCATGTGACTAAACTTCAGACTCCACAGGCCATGTTGTCACCAGATCATTAACATTACTCAGTGCTCTGTGCAGGAAAGGTCTGGGTTTGTTTTCCAGTGAGAAGCACACACACAACACCCAACAGGAAAGCTTTATCTGCCTCCGGCCACATTCACAGCAGCAACAGCTTACAGGCTGTCAGTTATAAGTGACGATTATGTGGCACTGTTTTCACCTCTGGCTTCTATCCCAAGAAACGCTAACGCTGCCAAAAAGAAGAAACCACGACGGTGTCGTTTCTGACTTATATATTTTAATGAGCAGACAATTCAGTTTGTTGTTACATAAGTAAATGAGACAGTAGCTAAACTGATTAACAATGTGCGAACAAAAGACCATCTGAACTAGACCTGCTAACTAGCCTAGCTTAGCAGAGTAGCAGTGGAAATCAGACGCTTTGGTGTGGCTAAGCTAACTGTAATTTACATATTTATGAGTCTCGAATTGTAAATTAATTTCTGCTTCCGTATGTATGGATATCAGAACAGAGAGACACCTAATCCTCAAGTTTATGTTCTTTAACGTGTTCAAATGGACGAGAAAGCAGAAAGAACAGTTTCCAGATGCAGCCTTTGCCCTTTAGATTCTGCATTGTTAAGTATTGCATATGATGTCTGTCGATGATTTTTGGGGTCAAAATCATTTGCCTAAAACGCCAAAAAGAGCCATGAAAGAAAGACTAAAAACCTGCTGCGAGTGAGCCAGCCAGCCTGACGACCAAACCCTTTCTTCCTCCTGCTCTCTGCCTTTAAGTACTTTACAGTAATCGTGTGCACAAATAAAAATGTATAGCTGCCTTCTGACATGAAAAAATGGCACTAATCTGTCCTCAGGGCAAATATTTGATGTAAGGGCAATCTCATGTTTAGCGGGCTTAGAGGTAATCTACAGTGTGTTCGTCATTGTCTCCTTCCTCGTTTTAAAGTAAATACCATAGCTTTTAATGAAACTGCCCTGGAGTCACATCTTTCCTCAGCCTGATGAAACCTCAGAGGACTGAGAGCAAACAGATCCCATCTTGGAAATGACGCCAGGGTTGATCTACATGCTGTGAAGACACTTACAACTCTCTGTTTACGGTGTGTCCATCATATGTGATCAGGGGCTCTCAAACATCTGAGAGTTAATAATGGGGGGGGGGATTGCTGCTGTTCAAAGGGAGAGGGTCACAGAGAGTTCACGACACCTTCCTCTGCATCTCTTTTGAGGCTTTTAAAGCTGAACTGAAAAGCGTCACAGAAAACAGAGCTGCAGAAGTTTAAGGAAGAAGCCGTCGATATAACCGAAGTTCAAAAATGAATCCCTCCAGACTTGATGATGTGAACCATGTAAGAACCTGTTTTCAGGACCGGTCTCATCTACCACCATTTTCATAATCCTTTAATCATTTAAGATATTTCTCAGGCAAAAACAGCAAACATTTCCGACTCCAGCGCCTCAGTTCTGAGCTGTTTTTCTGCGTTTTAAGTGTTAAAGATCCACCAAGTTCGCGCTGCACTCGCATCACGTTTTTGGACTCGCAGTCGGCAGTACAACAGACACCAGAGATATCCGATGTTTTTATTCCATACACTCTTCTTCCTTGTCAAAAGCTTGCGCCTACATTTCCCACAATGCAACAGTTCAGTCAGAGGTTTGGCTAATGTAGCCTCAAACTGCTGGCCTCACATAGAAATGACGGTTGGCTAAGATCG
Organism: Chaetodon auriga; assembly: GCF_051107435.1. Taxonomy (NCBI): domain Eukaryota; kingdom Metazoa; phylum Chordata; class Actinopteri; order Chaetodontiformes; family Chaetodontidae; genus Chaetodon; species Chaetodon auriga. Next base: position 26,794,445 of record NC_135076.1, read on the forward strand.
CTTGGTTCTAACTGCACACTTCAGACTGTTCGAACTTCTTCAATCTTCCGACCCAGCTGATGCTGACTCGAGTGACATCACTTGAGGCAATTTATCAGACTTCATACAGTTCCCTCTAGAGGTTCAGATGGCTTTGTCTAACCTTTTAAGACAGTAGTACTCCCTAAGTCAGCTTCCTAACTGAAAGCGATGCGTCGAGCGATCATCAGATTGATTCAGTTTTCCCAGTGACGACGTCCTGACCTGCTCTGTGCGTTAGCGAACAGGCTAAACAACGTGTCGCTTGTGTGAACTGTTGCTCACCTTGGTTCTATTTTTGTGAACTTTGGCCCACCGACACAAAATAGGTCAAAATAAACTCCCCCCCCCCCCCAAATTCAGCAGTCAACATGGACAACACAAGACTAATTTACGAGATTGAGATGCGACACATTTAGATGATCTATGGGAACCTTTTTACAGGATGTCCTAAAAAGGATGAGGTTTGGAAGGAAATCCAGTAACTGTCTGGAGTACCAAGTAAGTAAACTGTCCAAACATGACTCATTGAGGGACAATTCACAAGCAGCACCAAACCTCACGCTGCAACATCGCTCATAATATATCCAGACAAGTTAACACGCTGCACCCGTTAGCGGTCGCTCTGTTAGCAAGCAGCAAACTGGCATTGTGTCAGTCACTTTGGCCCATGTGAGAGGTACTTTCCAGCTCGGTATTCCTGGTATTGTGGGTACTGCTCACCAAATGAAGGTTGTTGGATGTGCTGGAGAAAAGATTCACTGTATATTGACGGTTTGTGAAATGTTTTTCGGTCAGGGACTTTCTTTAAAAATCCTGAAAAGAATATTTGGATTAAACACTCTGGCCTGACAAATCTTTTGAATTCGGGATGATTCAAACAAAACTGCAGGTGGAATCCTTTCATGAAGGAGTTCAGGCATTTTGAGCTGCATCACCATCCCTCTGTCTTTGTAGCCGGCTGATCAACACCTGTTTAACTAAGCAGGTAAACAACTCGTGGATAAACCCCAATTCAAAACAGAAGCTAGAAAAACCTGCCGTGACAGGTTTGACTTCTCAGTCCGACATAATTACACTCAGACTAGAACAACACAAACAATACTGTTACAGCAGTTTAATTGTCCTACAAAACAGAGAAGAAGTCAGGCGGAAATGTTTGGTGAAACATAAAATCAAACACTCTGACAACATGAGGGATCGAATTCGTCCGTATTTGATGTCGTTTTTCAGTTTTTTCCTTGGACAAATGGTGTTTTCTCCTTTTATTAGACGACGCTGACAAATTAGCTGCTAAAAAGACAAACAATTCAATGTCAGCGATGCCTGTCAAGATTTCACTGTGTCTTTAGGAACTGTGCTTTGTTGAAACATTTCTGCTCTGTTATGCTTTGCGAGTCATTTGTCAGCTGCATACTTTTAACACAGAGAATAAAGTATTTTTGTAGTTTTGACACCAAACCCACACATCAGTCCTTGCTGCCGTTGTCACCTCTGCACTTGATGTGTGGATGTGCAAACACTTGGGTTTATTTAGTGCTCAATACTGTGTGTAGACATTGTAGACAGCTTTCAAGAGGCAACTTGCAAAACAATTTAACACATATAAATTGTGCAAACAGTGCTCATAAAGCGTAGCTTGTTATGGCAATCAAACAGCCCCTTTTGGAGTTTTTGTGATTCTGTCAGCAGCTGGAACCTCTGATGGTTGTATAAGTCGGACTCTGTGGAAACAGTTTTATCTATAATGTAGCCGCTGGTTTGCATAAAAAGGTAAAAAGGGAGGTAAATAAATCAGGATGCAGGAGATTTCCCAACAGTGTTCTGATTTCCTTAATGACCTGTCACACTGATGTGCTCATTTCACCACATATCTTGTGCAAGAGCACTTCCTGCCAAACAGAATTAAACACCTGAGGCTAAACAATAGCGGCGTAGCTGTTGATATGTCACGGTCCCAGGGAGGGGCTGCATCATAATGCAATCATCTAGCCCTGTTTACACAAGTACTTTCAAAATGACAATGCTGCTGCTGAACATTGTGTGCCTCCTCCACAGGCAACGCTGTGCAGGGAGAAAAGGGGGAGGACAGAAAAAAAGCCCGGTACAAAAGCAAAGCCCAGGCTAAAAGACTGATTATATTTCAGAAAAAGCGAGTAAGGATGGTGGGTTAACATTTGTACACATTGCCCTTTGTAAGAGCACACAACGATTGCCCTAGTATAAATGGGGATATAAAAAAGCTTTGGCAAATTCCACAGGTAAGCTATCACTGGGAGAGGGACCAGCCCAAACAGGCAGAGCAGGGCTGGGCTTTCCAGCCAGAGGCCTTGGAAGTCTTCACTGTGTTTATGTGGCAGAGCTCGGCTTTGGACTTTCACTGCTGCTTCAGTGCAGTCACAAAATACAGAAACGGTGAAAGCAGGCTGCACCTTTGTCATTCACAAGTTTCTCAAGGCGTCAAAAGAAATGTCCAAAAGACAGGGGCCAAACCGAGGGACCCCACCCTCCACTGACCTTCACGCTGGAGCTCCACTTAATCCACAGTGTTTGCACAAAACGCACACATGCATGAGAGAAACACTGTATTTTGAGCTTAAGGGCAAGTGACGAAAAATTCCTCTCTGGGCTTTCAAGCGCTTCATACTCATAAGTCAACACACAAGATAAATATCAAGCCCAGCTCCAGTTGTCATGGCAAGTGTCCCACATTGTCTCAGAGCGAACAAACAAATCTGGTCTGATTGCTCAACAGAGCCTGCAGGTTTGTCAGCCATCCATACATGTATCCATCCAACGAGGTTTCACTCAGCAACCGAAAGGACTAAAAGGAGAGGAAACGGGTGGACGACTAGAAAAACAAAGAAAAACACTAGGAATTGAGTTCCCTGCCACACTCAAGCCTTAAAAAGACATTCACATTATTCAGGAGGAAGCAGCTCATGCAGCACGAAGCCTAAAACACACAGCGATGTTACTGTAGATGTCATGACGCAAAAGCTGTGATATCATAGCTGCAGGCTGTTGGCAGATTTTTCCACCTTGAAACGCAGAGTCCACAAGTTGAAAGCTGCTCCCAAGGTGTATGAATTTAGAGCAGCATGCCCAAAACATTATACGTCTATTGGTGTTTATCAGGTTACGCTGCGCACCCTGAGAGCAGCCTGTGAGCAGACTCGGATCCTGATCTGAGCTTTTGTTTCTGGGGATTTGAGTGTTTTTTCATTCTGCTTGGTGTTCAAATAAGACTCATGTTACAGGTAGAATACAATACCCGCCAACAGACTGTTGTACATGTATAAAGCAGGCAACTGTGATGGTTTTTTTACTTTCAAGTCTGTAGTTTGTGTGGACGTCTTAGGTTATGAAAGTGCAGCTGAGGTCATGATTGCTGGGAATCAGTCAATCAAGGAAGCAGCAGGTGTGAAATTTCATCCTCAGCATTACAACTTCTTTTTTTTGCAGCTATTAAGAAAACAAACATAAAGATGTTCATGTTTTAGAGTTGTGTGCAATGCCAGTGCCTGATGTCAGTTTGCCTCGCAGGTCTGATGAACTGTCGCAATAAACCCCAATAAGTATTTGGGGTTTGTTGTTTATATGAAACCAAATCAGTTGTTATTATGGCAACAACTACTCTTCCATATTAAATTATACATTACAATCAACCAATGTTTACACTCAGTTAAAAAAAGCATTTACAACACCACCATTACACCCAGCGCGACAAATTGCACATGTGACGTGAAAAACAAAGAGCGAGTTGAAAGTGAAACATAAAGATAATAACGCTCAATTTGTCCAAACGCAAAGAAAGTCAAAGAAGACAGAACATAAGGTCAGAAAAACAAATGTATCCGTATTTCTGTTCGTGTCAGATGAAGAGCAAGAGAAGAAAAACCAGAAGAGGTTTGAGGTCATTTAGAAACAGAAAGCTCCGACAAGCATTCAACTGGAAAATGTGTCGCTTAGTAGATCTGAGGATCTGTATCAAGGCGGTTTGTTTTAAAAGGCCAGAAATCATCATCATCATCATCATCATCATCATCATCATCATCATCACTGCGTTTAAAAAAAACAAACAAATATCGATATCAGTATTGGCTTCAAACATGCCGTACCCACAGATACAGATGCAGTTATGAAGCTGCTCGTTGGTTGACGCAGTAGAAAGTCGCCTCTCCTCACCTGCCTGTTCGACAGCTGTGGGTACTTCCAGGAAATACTGCATTATTTTTAAATACACATACAAGCTTGAAAACTGCAGTTGTACTTTATCACCTGGACTCCAGTTTAAAGGGGCTTTCTGCTGATTTCACAGATGAAGTTCAGGAGTACCAGACGTCTTCTGAGGCCCCGGACGAAGCTCTCCAGAGGTTAAAAAGATAACTCTGATGATGTCATAGTGACATCAGTAATTAAGGAGTAATTAAAATGAGAGGGGACCATGTTTGTATAACCTGCAACTTGGATTAAGACGTAGTATCATAAATACTCCTCCTCAGCCTCGCTGACTTCTCACGAACACACCGTCCTTCACCGTCTCTCTATTGTGAATTGAGTCATAGGTTTGCGTAGTTTGATTTGTTACGGAGTGAAAACAGGAGTGTCAGCCCTCGTTTACAGAGAGCTGGAGGTGTGTGTGTGCACATCCTTCTCACCCGCAAAGGGAAGAACTTGCTAAGCACAAATTTCAGCGTTTAACTTGCCTCCTTTTCACCTCAGACACAGACGTGGCTCTGCCTAAATTATCATCTGATGATGCGTCCCACAGTACATTATGCTGATATTATCCCAGATAGCTGCTGTGTGCTGACTGCCCTCTGCTGTCTGAATGCGTACGCTGCCTCGGTGTGTATAGGTGTGGTCGGGACGCCTGCAGAATGAGAGGATGATCTCAGAAGAACTAACGCAAGGACGACAGATTTTACACGCTCTTGATCTGTGTATTAAAACAAGAAGAAAAAAATCAGTAATAAGCTCTCTTGTGTCAGCAGAACTGGCAACGCGAGGAAGAAATTCTAGTTAATAAAACAGTTTTAAGTAGTTGAAGGTGGAGGCTAAATAAGGCATCATTCCCTCTGAAGCCTTGTTCAGAAAAAACTACATCTGATCAGATGAGGAACAGAGGACTGCAGTGCTGGGATTATTTCCAACCTTCATAAATATATATATTTCCTACAACAGTTTCTAAAGCAACCTCTAGTGGGGCTTCTTCAAACCTCCACACCCAACTCTTTCAGACAGGAATAAAAAAAATAGATGATGTGCTGGGTAATTAGTTTGTCTAGACAGTTTGGAAAGAAGGCACTTAAAACATATCTTTCCCAACAGATGCAGAATATACTGTGTTTTTTCTTCTCGGCCGCACCTGGAGAATGTGCGATGAAAACAAAATCATCAGGACTAAAAATACTGACACTCCCTCAGCACTTTCTACTGGCATCATCAAGGTTTCGGGGAGGCTGATGGAGCACAGACGAGGGGAGTGACGCCAAACAAGACGCTCCGTGGAGGGGGTTTGATTCTCTTTGTTCTGAAGCTGATGGTCTGGGAACTCAGGGGTCAAACGTTCACGAAAGTGCTTTCAGTCTCATTTCAGTAAGTTTAATTCTATTAATTCTATTATAAAACATTCATATCCTACGGAGGCCTAGCTGCACAGGTTAGCGCGGTAATATCATAAAAACTACATCATTGTGGGGGCCTGTGGTCTGACTTCATGGGATTTTACAATCAAAAGAAATTTTTACTTTGTTGTGTATTTTTTTAACTGTGCAATCGTCCAAACACTGTATTTATCATCCAGACTGGCAACAGTATTTTTATAATCTGTACATAATACACGTTATTTTTCATCCTGTATCCTTTTCTGCTCCTTTTAATACGTTGCTGGCTGAAACAACTTAATCTCCCCGGCATGGGATCAGTAAAGTTTTATCTCATCTTATCTTAAAACAAAAAAAGATTGACAAGCCATCCACACGTTCAATACCTCCATCAGTGTTGCCATAACAGAAGAAACAGGGGAAAGTGCACGGCAACAGTTGTGCAACCTTTAATGCCATTAAAGGCCTCGACGTGGCCAGGAAGCGGCTCCTGACGTAACCGTGAAGGTGTCAGACCCGGTGCAGGCCGTGCGGTGGCCTGACTTTGGAGCAGCAGTGAGTCACAGCAGAGTCATCCACGAACACATCACACACATGGAGAGATGTGATGTGGCGTGCTCCTGCCCTGAACCGCCTCTACCGAGGGTGCACACTGACATCAAGTGGTCGGACGACGGCTGCAGAGATCCTGACTTCTCACACCATTAAACCTCCAGTAACGGTCAGGAGTCGTTACCCTGACGGCTGAGAGGCAGCTGAATCATGCTGATGTGTTTATGGTGAAATGGAGACCTTCCTCTTTCATCAGCGTGGTGAGATTTACATGTTGTTGGATTTCATCACTGTCTGAGCTTTAAACTGAAGACGGCCTCGATATCTTTTCTCTGTATTATCTTTGTCTTACGAGCAGCCTGTTGAATCTTACACACACACACACACACACACACACACACACACACACACACACACAGAGTAACAGACATCACACTCAGGGCCTCAGCTAACATCTTAACAAATTAGTTTGACATTTTGGGAAATGTGTGCATCGATTTCTTGCTGAGAATTAGATGAGAAGATCAACTCTACTCCTACGTCTGCCTGATGGAGCAGCTGCAATCAGTATTTTGTGTTAAACTGGATCACCTGACTAACTGTATGTCAACGGCGTCACTCGTAGTCATCTAGTCACTCATGGTTTGGTTTTTACAGCCTGAGATGTTTCCTGTTTCTGTCTCACTGATCTCAGTTGTTGGAGTTGGTGGAGACCGAAGCGGAGCTAAAAGGAGACTGAGTGAGAAACACGAGTCCAAACGGAGCCGATGTTGATTCGTGTCTGCGGCTTAACTTGAAAACTAATGTGCTTCACGTTTTATTACTGGCTGTCCCAACTTCAGCATTAAACATGTCGTCTTTGTGGAGCATTTAAAGATCAGCCTATCATCACATTCTGTTCAATTAATGTGCACAAATCAGTATTAGCTGCACTCTCACAATATTCTGCAGTTGTTGCAGAGTCAGAGCAGAAACTGTTAACTGTGCTGCTTCTCCCTGGACCAACGTACAGACGGACCTGACACGTCAGAGCTGTGAGCTGTGATTCAAGTCTGTTTTAATGGTTGGTCAGTGTGACCGTTCCTTAACTTTCAGTCAAATTCTTCCCGTTTATGCATCATAACTGTGATTTTTTTGTCTCTGACCTTGTTTTGCATGTTAACTGGACGTTGTGTTCAGTCATTTGTAGTGTGTGACGGTTGTATTTGTATTGTTTGTGTTTATCGTTGTAATGTTAACCCGGTTAAATAAAGAATATAAAGGGTGATTATGTGAGTGTTGTGATGTTTGGCCGCGAATCCGAATAACCAAAAAATCGGCTACAAATGCATAAACTCTTATATCTGTCTATAAATACATTATAGTGTGCTATAAACCATTTATTTTTATATACTGATGCTAAACATTAAATAGGCTTAAAATTCAGCGTCACTGAAAAAAAAAAAGTGTCATTAATGTCGCAGCTAAATAATCTTCGCTGCCTGACTTTTAGCACTTTTCTCTCACATTGATTTCGTCATGTGGAAACAAAGACTCGTGTTATTACAGCAGCAGGATTCATTTTCATATATACATGAACTTTACTGTAGATCAGTTTCTGCCAAAAATAAGACAGAATGACCTCGACCAAAAAAAGGAGAGTCTTCCTGAGGGAGAGCCAGAGAAGAAGAGGAGGAGAAAGAAGGAGGAAGCGGTGAAGATGAAGACAGAAAGAGGGAATGTTTGAGGCTCCAGTCTTTCTTATTTGAAACCGTCTCTTTACTGCTGGACTCCCGGGTGGCTTTCACGAGCGTTTTATGTATAATTTAACGTAATGTGCAGAGATAAAGCCTCCAATAAAGGCAGCGCTCTCTAAGCTCTTCACAGCACATTACGTTTTATTCATCAAATTAGTTTTAGTTGGTTTGGTATCCCCTGAGCCGTCTTTAAAAGGTTTAGATGAAAGGACTACATTAATTTTGCCACTAATCAGTTAAGCGACAGCTCCAAGTGACAGCTCTGCACTCCTTACCCCCGAAAAACTCCCCGTCTCTCAGCCGTTCCACATGTCCCTGAATGCACCCTGCACCGATCCTCTGCATGCACCCCCCCCCCCATGCTGCCCCCAGCATCACGTCACTCTCTTCACTGACATCTCAATTCACCGCTGATATCTGTCAGTGAATCACGTGCACTCCTGTAATCTCAAATATTCATTTCAAAGGCTGCATGTTTTCTTTCTTTTAGAATGTGTTGTTCCATGTATTACTTCAAAATGAGGCATTAAACAATTATATACTGGTAAGAAATGCGATCATGCACGTGTCAGAGCTTCATATTTAACCGCAGAGCAGGAGGATGTGCTTATCTTACGCTTGCGACTCTTAAGTATCGGGATTCTGCGAGTACTGCTGTGATCTTTTCGCCGTTTTTAACACTAGATCATGGGAAAAAGCTGAATCATGCACTTCTACAGACTGCAAGTCATGAGTCATGTTTCCAAAAACATTGCAGGTCACATCAGGTAGTTTTATTTCAGCAGCATCACTGTTGTACTGCATATAGAAGATTAACAGCTTTTCCAACATGTATTGTTTATTGACTCCTCATTCTTTGTAAATATTGTTTTTTTTGTATTTCTGCATTACTGAATTTATTGTTCCCTCTTTTGTTTTTTGTCTTTTTTGTCCTCATCGAGCTGTATGTCCTTTTTTCCAATGCAAGTGCATTGAGTGCAATGTTTAGAACGGAATCAAATCCCTTGTATGTGCACACGTTTGGCCAGAAAAGCTGATTCTGATTCAGATGATCATGATTCTGTTCCTGCTTGTCAGGCTGGTGCCATAAGAGGTTAATAAATCAAATAAGATGTGAGGCCAAAATGAATAGACATGGACGTCCTTCACAAAAAGACATTTGGCTTTTGTGGAGAACATCAGAGCACAGAGCAGATAATTAAGGCTGGTTTATAATTCTCCAAGTAGTTTTTATATTCTTAAATTACAAACACTAGAAAATTTTAAAGTAGATTGACTGAAAACTGACAGGAAGCCAGAGATCCAAAGCTTTCTCTGTAACACACTGTTGTTCTACTCACTGCTGAAATGTCGTTGACTGTTTATATTAAGTTACAGTGTCAGAGACGAATTACAAGACATCAACCTTCTGAGGTTAAAGCTGCAGGTTTTATGAGCAGGAGGTTCACTGTTGAAGGACTAACCAATGGCTAAAGAGGGCACTTACTGAAGCAGGGAGCGCTTTGGGAAGCTGAAGGCTCCGTGGGCGATGCGGTCCACAAAGTTCAGGGGGATCCTCTGGATCTGCTCGCAGTTCAACATGATGAAGTCGTACTTGAAGACCAGGAGAGAGTTGTCCGTGATGAGGACGAGGCGCTCCTTTTCATTGTTCCAGTGATCCACCCTGAAGAAAAGAGTGAGTTAGATCTACAGTGAAAAATCATTCCTCTGCACTTCCATTTTAACAGAAACAGAATTTAAAAAGGTTGCTTTATTTTTAACAGTGTTATCTGTACAAACGATGAGGGAAGGCAGGCAAAGGATGACAGGAAAGACAAAGACACCAAGAGCATCTGTCCCACATACATGACACATCTGACCCCTTTATGTCTTTGTCTGTGTCAGTGTGTAAGCAGTAGCACAGGTGTACACTTCAGTGCACCTCGGTGAAAATACTGTAGTCTAATACAAGAGATTTGTAATAAATCCTCATCATATGCTGTTGAGCTCTGCTGCGTTACACTGACACTGACTGACTGACGCCATCACGGATGCAAAAGGGGTGGACAAAATAAGTAGATGTACCTAATAAACTGGCAAATAATTGAAGACTTCAATGCTAACTTTAGACTGTAGAGCACTAGCTTGTAACCGCTAAACAAAGTGCTGTCGACTTGTGATCCATTGCCACTGGATGCACAGTTCAACCAAAGATTAAAGGAAAGTCTCAAAGACAAATATCACTTATCCAGGTTTCCCATCCTATCAATCATCAGTGGTTCACAACCTGAGGGTCACAAGATGATTAAAGGAACAGTTCAACTTTTTGGGAAATATGCGTGTTGCAGACAGTTAGATGACAGATTGATACCAGTCTCACATCTGTATGTTAAATAACCAGAGAGAGCGGAGGGGATCTTATCCTAGAATAAAGGCTTGAAACCGGGGAAAAGAAAGCTCGGTCCAAAGGGAAAAATGTCCGTCTGCCAGCACCTAAAAGTCTAAAGTCAGATCTTGTTTATTTAATCTGCACGAAATGTAAAAAGGACAATTCGCCTTTTTACGGAGGTTATGCGCTGGATTACTTCTTGGCCAGAAACAGTTTCCAGGCAACCGGCGGTGACTCGAGGACTCCCTGCGGGGGTCCTGACCCCTGCGTTGGAAACCACGGTTGCAGAGTGATTTGAACTATGTGTGTCTGAGTCTTTTTGTGTGAAGTACACCTCTGATGTTAGCATTCTGCAGGAGGTTACTCAGAGTTAATACTAAAAACACATATAGCAAAGCTGCTCAATTATGTACCGTAAAGCCTGACAATTTCCAAAAACGCCCTTGGCAAAGATCATACAATATGCATGCAAGCATTTCTAAGTCCCTACATTTTTCCTCACAAAAAAAAAGAAAAATCAAATTAACAGAAACACCTTTAAAGCAGCAAACTAAAGTCTGCTTTCCCTCCACAACGTGTGTTCGAAAATGTTTGTTTTACTAATTTAAGTCCCAAAAAGCATCGTCTCACACACACTCTGCCTCACCGCTGTGCACACAACTAATTCATGGTGGCACGGATTCTCTTGGAGTGGCTCTCTTCCTCACGGCCCACTGAGCCGGGTTCATGTGACCGACTCCAAGTGAAACACTCTTGATTGCTGCTGGCAGCCGGAGGCCAAAAAAGACAGTTCACTGAACAGCCGAGGCATCATGGGAAAGGTGTGGGTGAAGAGCTTTGACTGTGCTAATGAAATGAGTTAACCTCGAGTGGGCACGGGTGTCGTGGACGGTACAGAGGTGTTACAGAGATCCAGGATCAGACTGTGGGCGTCTGACACGCTGCTGCCGCTCGGCTTGACACAACAAGGCAGCTCCAGTCGGCAACATAGCGAGGCCTGAGCTGATGCATCTCTGCAGGACATGCTGGGATACTCGGCGGCACACAAGGGAATAGTTTAGCATTTTGGGCAACACACTTATTAACTTTCTTGCTGAGAGTTATGAGAGAAGATCGACAGGTTACAGCAGCCCATCAGCCGAGATTAGCATAAAGACTGGAAGCAGGAGGGAACAGAATGCTTTTTACCCTCCAAAGGAAAAAGAAAAATAACAGCTAGCGGCACGTCTACAGCCTGCTAATTAACATGTTATATCTCAGCTCTTAATCCACACAAAAACCCAAGTATTAAAACATGACATGATTTCCTGAAGCTAACTGGCTACTGGCTCTACTGTGGCTTCATATTTAGCACAGAGACATTTTCTCAGCTAACCTTCTCACCTCTTTTTTACCGTTATCACCTGAGGACAGAGCCACTGTAGCTGTTTCCCTGTGTGCAGCGTTTATGCTAAGCTAAGCTAGCTGCCTGTTGGCTCTAGCTTCATGGTTAGCATACAGTCGTTAAAGTGGTATCATCTAAGCAGAAAAAGAGTATTTCCTAAACTTTCAATAAACGATCCTCCAATCCATCATTTTTCATAAATATCTTCAGTTACAGTTCTGTTACTGAAAATAACTGTGTTCATATTTTGACACTGTTTGGACGAAACACTATTTCGGGCTTATTTTACATACATAAATAAAACCACCTACTCCATTTGTCAGTGGAAATGGCCCTTTGTGATAAACACAACCTCAGAAAATGCATAAATGAGAGAGAAATAAATCCTAAAATCACAAACAAATAATAAAAACAACACAGGATCTGTCACAATAGTGGCAACAGATGAAGCGAGATCATCTTACTCTTTCTAAAGCTACTGACAATCCTCTGCAAAGCCAGATTTGAGGAATATCTCGTGCTTTCCTGACGTTAGCCACCGGCCTCCCATGGGGAAATTCAGCAGCAGCGTCACCGAATTACCACATAATGCACTCTTTTTGTTGTAAGAAATCCTACAGCGGCTTCTGCAGCGATGATCACTGCAGGCCAAATGTAGGACAAACGTTAACGTGTGCTGGACAGAGCTGCATAAATGGGATGTATTATTCATTCTCACATAGCCAGCCTTTTAAATGTTTCCTGAAAGCTTTTCGGGAGTGATACAACCTGACATGTGAAAGCACACGAGGTAAATGTCCTGCAGTCCCTTCACTTCGCTCTGCGTTCGAGGCAGTTAGATCTCTACCTCTGCACTGAATTAGTTTGGGGCCTGATGACAACGTTGTATTTGGGTTAATTACAGGCCTGTGCTGCAGAAAAGGATAAATATGTAGAATTTAAGGCAAGCATCCTCTGGCCCTGTGGGCAGCAGCTTATTTGCAGTACATATGTTAATGATGGATTATGAATGAGAAACACATGATACTGTAAACTCTCTGTGCGTTAACAGTTGCATTATTACTGTGAGGTGGAAACCTTGTACCTCCAATTTAGCAGTTTGCAAATACTCTGAATACTGAACATGAAATATGAATTATTTATTTAACCTATCTATAAATTATATTTGGATAATTAAAGTAGCATTTATTTATTTATGTACTTCTTAGCTTCCATGACAGCTGCTGAAGAAGATCATGAGAAGCTGCTGAAAACTGAGAAAGCTTGTAAGTGGACCTTGAGTTATAGATAAATACATTATAAACACGTTGAAATGTCCTCCTATTATGGTGCTTTATAAAGCCTTTAGTGTCTTATATTGCTTAGAAATGGTAAAAGGGGGTGTTGGGGTTTAAGTTAAATGTTACCAGGAATTATAGGTTAAAGGTTTTCACTTGGCACGACAGCACAAACATGACGCTTTGCAGCAGAACACGCCATCGTGAACTCACTCCGCCATCAGCCAAACGCCGTGAACGCTGCCATCCACTTCTTTATCCACCAGAGCTTCCACGTCTTTGATGGCCTGATCCACAGTGCCAGGCTGAGGAGACAGAAATGCACGGGTGTCACTTTCTAATTTTCCATTGTGACAATCACAATGTGTGCACACAAAGCTTAAGGGGTAATCTTTGAGGCAGATACGCAGCTGGGACCGGTCATCCAACAAAATGTCAGCGCGTCTGTGTGTCAAACAAAATAACAATAAACAAAAACACGAAGCCTTGGCACATGAAAATGACTGCAAATGAAGAAAGCTGAGTGTGCAGCTTCCTGTTTAAAGCTGAGTAACTCTGGTTTTTGAAGAAACAAGAGAAAGCTTCAGAACACAATACACGACACATCCAAATGAGCGTTTCTGCTCTCCGATGGATTCCACACGCTGTCATTTTTAAGACAATCTTATCCTGGTACTTTGTGTTTTATTATTTCAACGTCAAGCTGGAGAACATAAAAAGATTAGGAGTTCGCATTGAGCAGACGTGTAACGGTACGCGGATTCATCCCGAACTGTTTGGTACAGGAAGTTCGGTTCAGTGTGTTTCTTCATCGGTTCAGTTTGCAGTGTGACCCAATTACTGTGACAGCATTACGGTTTCCGGCTAAGTAACGAAGAAAATGGACGCTTAGAGACAAACTGCGTGCCGACATTGTTCAACTTCACTTGGGTTTGTCTGTGGAAACACGCCAAACACGTCATTTACGACGGCATCGCCCACGTGTCGACAAGCAGAACGAGACGAGTGGAGGGAGAGTCCACGTGGCGTTCGGGAAGCCTCTCACTGTGATTCAGACCAAAGGAATAACTACAGACGCAGGAGTGTTTGACTCTGTGGATATGTGATCGTAGAACACAGGATTTAAATATGTGGTCAAAGAGCTGGAGTTCACCGGTGCAGTACGTCCACCATTTATGTACCGTAATACCTCAAATACTGATTGATCCTGACAGTTTTACAGTCAGATAGTTTTATAATCTGAAACTGGAGCTGACAAACTGTCAGCGCCTTCTTTTGGACTAACTGTGTAATGGCAATTAAATTAAATGACCTCCGTAATATCTTTAGAGTATCTGTACTGTAATTTCTTATTACTAACGGTACGACACATACACAGCCGACATATCGGCCGTTCTCTGGCACATCGCAACCTCATTTTACACGTCAGCCTCCAAAGATGAACTGATTGTTATCAGAATGAATTACTCAGCATTTTACAGAGTGATGGAGGAAGTATTCAGATCCTTCACATGAGTAAAAGTACCACAACACAGTGTATTATCAGCCAAAGATATTAAGGTATTAACACTGAAGTGCTCATTGAGCAGAATGACCCTTCTGAGGGGTAGTTTTGTCGTCTACATTCTTCACCACGAGGGATTTTAATGCAGTAATACAACTGGATTTAATCTATACAAATGTGTTATGTTTCATAAACTAATCACATCTTTAAATGATGCTAAATAGCATTAAGCTAACTCCGGTACAACGCGTCAAATGCTAAGCTAACATTTATGTTTGATTACCACTTAAAAATAATATAAATTTAAAAAAAAAATATTAACTGCAGCTGCCAATTAAATGTAAGACAAATTGCCTCTAAAATGTGGTGGAGCAGAAGTATAAAAGTGTGAAAATTATAATATTAAAGTAAAACGTACACTAAACTTGAGTGCTAGCTTAAGTATGTTAAGCTAGCACTTTTTATGAGTTTCAAAGAGGCTCCAAACGACGTGACACTAACTGGAAAAATGTGGAAAACTGAAAGTCTTTACCCTCAACACGAAGAACCTCCTGAGCTTGAAGTGGATCAGTGATGAGTCCACAGACACGGCGGTCCGCTGGGAGGGGGCCGCTCCGCCCTCCGCTGGCCGCCCCTGCGTGTCCTCGACGCGGGCGGCGGGCGGCCTGTCCTCCGGGCCGTCGGATGAAGAGCTGAGCTGAGGCTGCTTCTCCTCACCTGGCACTCCGCTCTCCTCAGCTTCTGCCATGATGGGGCTTCACAACACCTGAAAACATCAACAAAACTTAAAATGCAGCTTTTAATGAAGTGGCAGAACGACTTCTTCTTTCAGCACATCCTGACTCTGAGCCCTGCGGGGGGGCTCCTACACGTCAGTCTCCCCCTCCAGAGGATCAAGACTCAGGACCGAAACTGTCGCTTCATTTGCCCCCAGAGACACTAAAACAATTTCGGTGAACATTTCAAAGCAACGAAGTAAATAAAGGTTTTACGCACCACTAAATGTCGAGGTCGCGTTGAAAGGTAGCAGCAGCAACAGGTGCCTGACTTCCTTGTTCCGCGTGCAGCAAATACTTTACAGGGCGTAGACTGCAGCAGAGCAGCCTGCAGCTCAGGCTTTTTAATTCCTCTCATCTGAACCACAGTCACACAAACCATCACCCCGCGCACTGACACATGGGACACACCTGTACCTGTGCGACGGGGCTGGTTTCACACTGTACTGCATGAACATCATCTAGATTTTTAGATATTTTGAGTCTTGTGAGACTGTTTAAGGTAACTTCATCCACATGTTCATGCACACACTTCTCATTTCACTCTCTTTTATTGTGTGAAAGCGCATTTTCTGGCTCAAATCAAATGCATCTACAATTACAAACTCCTGTTGTGTATGCTGGGTTTTTACCTCTTTTACCTACCCATTTCAGAAATATCAACAGGTCATGTGAATGACATGAAACTAAACTGAGGATTTTAAAAATATGCTTTAAGATTTGCAGAGCTGAAATGATTTTTCCTGTCGACATCTGCGACATTAAATGAGGTTAACAGCACTTTTTTGTTGTTTTTTGTCAGAACAAAATATCACTGTCATTTTTAGAGGAATGGAAATATGTTCTGCTTTACTAATGAGCATCAGGTGCTTTACAGAAGGCAACAATTCAGCCGAAAAAGGTGCCATCTTTTCTGAGTTCTTGCTCTCTGAAAAACTTGTTGTGGCTGTTCCTGTTACCTGCACAGCACAACAAACCAAAGGCAGACAGGCACAGGAGTTAAGACCCAATGAGAGAATATTGGACATATTGAATAAGTTATTGTTTGCTAACAAGTTTGCCATACAGACAATAGCATGTCTTTTTGCTGAGTTTGGATTTCTCCAATGCCAAAGTGCCCCTGAAAAAATGCAGTTTTGCATTATTCCTCCTTTTCCAAGGACCGCACTGTCGGGTCCCACTTTGGAAAACAGCTCCTCTGCATGCTAAGTGCAGTGATAGCAAGTGCTTTTCATGTTGATGTTCTTGTTTTCTTCCAGGACTAAATGGCTCTGGAAACAGTCCACATTGACGGGATCCATCTGGAAAACAAAAACAGTTTCCGCTGGTTACGCCAGCGTCTGTGTTCTCATTAGAAGAACTTCTGCCAGCTCGAGCACTTCTGACAGAACGTATGATTTTCATCATTGCAGAGTAAATCCCCTCATACATTGCAAATCAGGTCCTTTAGTGGGACAGTAGTCAGTTACTTTGCATGTAAAAGGCTTAAAACAACACAGGAGAAAAGAAAAAGGCTGATGATAAGTGGGATAAACGTCACACACTGCAGACTTTACATTTTAAACACGTTCAAATACAACAGAAGTTTGCACATTGTGTAGTTTTGGTAGATGATGTGTTATCTTTGCATAGCTTATGGAGCAACTGAGTTAAACATCAGACTGAGTGGATGCAGCGCGGTGGATCAGCGGTTAACACTCTCACCTCACAGCCAGCAGGTCCCGGCCTTTCTGCGTTGAGTCTGCATGTTCTCCCCGTGTTTGCGTGGGTTTCCTGCGGGCGCTCCTGTTTCCTTCGCCATCAGAAACATGTACGTTAGGTCAACTCTCCTGTCAGCGCCCTTGACCGAGGCACCGGCTCAGAGCTGGAGTTGGTCCCCGGGCGCCGCTCGGTGGCTGCCCACTGCTCCTCAGGGATGGTTAAATTCAGAAAAACAAATTCACTGTGGTGCACTGAGTTTAACTGTATGTTACTATAAAGCATCTTCTTCTTTTTCTTCTAATTGGATTTCTTAATCAGTGGGTGCTGCTTATTTTGATCACTATTCTGTTAGTACAGGATCAAGACTGAAGAATAATAAATGAGGTTTTAATATGAAGAACACTTAACCCTGCAGGTCCGTGAAAAAAAACACTATTCATACTGTTCATGAAAGATTTCCTCTGTCAAGCTTATTTCGCCATTATGACATTTTTCCTAAAATACCAGTGAATGACATTCATAAATCAACCGGACAATAACACAATCAAAGCGATTGTGGGATGAGCCAGATCACTGAAAGCGAAGGAGACTTCTCCCTCCCACAAATCCTTGAATAGCATCGCCATTTAAACATCAGTCTGCGTGTAAGCTAATGTTTTCTGACATGGCATACTGTAAGGCCGCTCATTCCCAATCAGAGCTCTGTCAGCGAGCTCTTCCAACGCCTTGTTGGAAGTTTAAAACCAATTCAGTTGTAATCTGCAGCCGTCAAAGAAATGCAGACAGATTTCTAAAGGCGTTCTTTCTGCACGGTTGCTTAGCTACTCCCACGGACTGCAGGCTGAGATTTTCATGCTCTTTAGTGTTGTGTGAATGGCCAGTAGCTTTCAGTCCAGATCTCCTTTAGCTTTTTTTTTTTTTTGGTCTGTAGTCAAGTAATTACTTCTAATCAATCCGGAGCTCTTTGCTTCAGTGATGGCTTAATAACGAATTTTCTGAATTTTTGCTCTAATAGAAGCACTGGTGCAAGAAGCTGGAATTTCTTCAAAAGCTCCATGAAATCAGCAAATCTTCTTGCTGTTGTTGTTTTATTTGATTCTGAGATAACTGCAAACTAAAGACCAGAGCATAATTGAATCACAGACCTGGTGGCAGTTTTAGGGGAATATCTCAGCATGACAGCAGCATAACATTGGATTTCTGATGCTACATGCTTTATGTAAACCAGTGAACTTGGAAACCCTTTGCCCCGTGATGCATCTCATCATTCGGAAAAGGGAGGATAAGAATAATCCATATTGTTGTATCTAGGCCAAGTAATCAACACTGCGTAACTGGAAGTGCTCACTGCTGCCAAGCTGTAAGCGTTTCAGTTGGTACTGTATCTCCTTAAGTTTATGCCTCAGCCTCTCCGTGCAGTTTTTGGTGCCCTCCAAAGACATACATGTTTATCACCGACGGAATTTAGCATGAATTAATAATAGGTTAAATAATACATGTCATATTTCCCGTGGATGTTTTAGATGAAACGGTGATGCATGTCGTGCACTATAGTAGCATGGAAAGTAGTGCAGCATGTGTTCTCCTTTGTAGCTAAGTGCAGTTAATGTTTGCCAGTAACTTAATATTATCTTGCATATGTTGAAGTGTATCTTGAACTGTTTTGCTGTGTGTTTGCTGTGGTAGTATCTAAGGAAGCATATTATGTTATGCATGCACTGTATATACTGCACATTAATAATTTATGCTCAGTGAGTTTCATCAAAATTCAGTACAATACCTTTTCACAGAGGACCATAAATACCTCTACTGACACTTTACTATCACTTAAAGCTGCTATAATGAACATTTTTGTAACAACAATGGATCAGATGACTATGTATAAGGTGACAGGGGTCGCTCATGATGATGAACACACAGAGAAGTAGCTCTAAGGAGCATTTTAGCATCATCTGCTCAGTGGTTGTCTGGTCTGCAGCTTTACTGTTTGGTTCACCGTTAATGCTCTTTTAGCATAATTTTCAGCTGTTTTCAGTATTGTACCTGCTCAGCAACAAACAAAGCCAAAGTAAGCAGCTAGCTGGTGAACGCTGTTGAGCATTTAGCCGCTAAAGAGACAAATGTTTCCCTCAGGAGCTGGTGGAGACCAAAAACAGAGCTAAAAGAGACTAACTATGCATCAGGTGGCCAGGATCTGGTCTTCAAATGGTGCTGGTCTGTATCTGCAGGATGTGAAAAGAGGCAACTGTGAGCTAACATGTTTGCTGTATCAACCTTGAAGCTGATAATATGTCAACGTTGTCTCCACTGGTTGCTGAACTCTCAATCAGTGGTCAGACTTAAAGCTCAGTGGGAGCAAGATTTACTAGATTTACATTATGTTCAGTAGTCACTGGGATAAAAACTGGAGTGATTAATAAGGTCCCTTATGCAGGAATTGTTGGACAAGTCAAGGTAAGCACATTCCAGTCTTTATGCTAAGCTAAGCTAAGCTAAGCTAAGCATAAATGTTAGCGTACTTCCCAAAATGTCAAACTTTAAGATTTCATGAACGAGCTCTATCGACCTTATTTCAGTGTGTATGGGTAGTTTCTTTCTTGTCTTATTTGCAATTCCCAGATAGTTTATAATTTTACATTTTAAATGTATTGTTGGATGAAGTGTCAGAGGGCAGAAATATTCTGTGTACTAAATTTTGTATAAAACTAGTTAAATTCAATGAAGAGGATTATTAAAAAAGAAAGAAAGCAAGAAATTATTAATAAATTGAAATGATATTTCTTCATGATGGGCATGTTGTACACTTCTGGATACTAACGTGAGTCAGTTGAATCTGGGCCAGAGAATCCTCTGCGAGATGACATCAGTTGACTTTACAGCTCAAACAAACACACAAACATGTCCAGGGGCATCCGCCCTTCATCTTCAATGTTCTTGGTGGATGGAATAATTCAATTATGTCCCAGCACGTTTGTGTTTGTTTATCCATACTGCAGCGAAGCCTGATTTAACTCTCCTGAGATATCACACAGGATCAGCAGATGTTGCGTAGACCTCTGTGACCCTGTAACTTCCACAGTCATGATCTGTGTGTGTGCAGTGGCTCGCTGAGGCGTAGCAACACTGGCAGCTTCTTTTTCCCCTGCTTAGCCCGTGAGTAATGCTCAGACCAGAGCGCGGGGGCTGGGCCATGAGGGTTCATTAACTCAGCTGAAGCCTGATGAGCTGGAAAACTCCTAACCTTCAATGTTTTAGCCCAGTGAAAGCTCCACAGAGGACTTTAATTTTGTCCAGTATGGCAAATGCCCCGAGTCTATGTTAAGACTTTCTGTCATTTTTGACCATTGATTAACGGATAATAGAAAAAATGAAGACAAGTTGCTCCATGATTTATATATTACACAAAGCTCCACCAGGAGACCAGAAAAAATAATACACATAGAACAACATTAAGGGAAAATACTTCTTCTTTGTTCAGCAGAAAACAGAAAATAAGCACATAAATATTTAATATTTTGGACAAGTTACAGCCAATTTCATAGTTTTGATCTGGAGTTAACTTTTGCATTTCAGCTGGACCACACTTAATTCTCTCTGACAGTAATGTGCATCTCAGAACTGCTGTATGTTGTCTTGAGCTGACAATGATGTGGCGTGGGAGAGCTGCACATGCTGACCGTGAGTTGACCACAGTGTTTACTGCCCAGAGGCTCCACTTCCAGATGACTGCAGACAACTGTTTCACTTGACCTTGGCCGTTATGACCAGCCGGCCGAGACCTGACCTGACAGGTACGGTTCTCGGGGACGTTTTAGGTCAATGATGGAGAGTTTCAGCAGAGTCTGTTCGGAGCCTGGCCAGCTTGAAAGTGATAGTACGTGCATAACTCAGTGTGACATGTGGCTGTGGTTTGTCAGAGATAAAAGGTTCCAGGCCTTGAACCTCTACGTCTAGATCTAAGGCACAGCTTCGCATGAACGGCTTCTGGTTCATAGGCTCACATTTGGGGTTAAGAGTTGGCATGTAAAGCTCCAGCTGGGTGCAACTAGTTGTACACATGTTTTAAAAGCAGCAACTTGGAAAATAAAACTGTGTTTTAAAAGTTTGTTTTGCTGGGAAATGTGCATTCGCTTTCTTGTCTAGAGTTTCATGAGAAGGTCTATGTGGCTTTCCTGTCTGTCTGTAAAGTATGAAGACAAAGCAAGGAGGCGGTTAGCTTAGCCCAGCATAAGACTTCAAAAACTTGCCTACTGATGTCTCAGCAAATGGTCTTGTTTTGTAAAATGTCCAACTATTCCTTTAAAAGGTTCTTAAGACGGGAGATGTCCTGATCACAATCACTTCACTGCCCCAAAACAGGACTTTGACTTCAGTGGCGGCAAAGCTGGATTGTCAACCAGCAAAGTGGGCAACTGCCCCTGGACTCCAGACCACGAGGGGCCTTCACAGCCTCTTGTTCACTGTGAGTCAGTGTGTGGTTGTGGTGTGTAAAATGACATGTAAAGCTCTTAAGCTGGGCCTTCCTTAAATACCTTGTCCCCGTCTTTAAGAGTCTGAAATCCAGTTTTAGGACCTTCAGTACAAATTCAACATTCCTGAATAGATTTGAACAAATGACCAGACGTGGGACAATGGAGTACTCTAACATAGGAGCACAATGCACGGCCACTTAGGCCCTCCCCAGCAGGTTCATCTGGCCACTGGTGTACCACAGTATCAACTACAAATAGTGCATGACTGTTGCCCAATACAAAACAGTAAAAACTCACAGTGTAAAAGGACACACAGTATTGTTCAAGAAGTTTGAATCAGTGTCAGAGCAGAGACAATGAGATGCATAAGAGTGTTTTTAAATGTTTACATTGTTCCTGAGGCTGAAACCGACAGTTAAGTATGCAAAGTTGGAAAGTGAAAAAGTAGGCGTTGCAGACATTGGTGGTACAAGATTGCGTAAATACCACTTGGGTTACAGATAACTTGGCATTAAACCATCACAGCAGCAGGGGAATACAAGCAGTTCAAATAAGACTTTCACCCCAAAGTCCTTCCCCATGCCCCACATTTAAGCATGCAAAGCGTTTCCCCCCACTGGGCTGAACCTCAAGTGGTCCTCATGAGTTCAGTTATGGTGCAAATATCACACAGAGCTAAGAGCTGTATGAGTGTACTTAAGCCAACCTTGTAATGTGCTTTGTCCAGAGGGAGAGCTAATCCAGCCACTAAGTGGCAGTGTTGTTCCAGTGATGATACGACACCAGCAGAACATGGAGAGCGGGAGCAGAGCGAGCAAATTCATGTTCTACATGTGTGATTACAACATGTTTAACATGTATTAACTCACCACCCTTTGCTTATTAGCCAACAACCTGACAGAGAATATCATATGATTAATATATATCCCGTCGTTCCAGCTTACTGTACACTTGTGAATAAATGCATTCGCGTCAACGTGCCTCTGCTCTCTTTCTTCCCTCTCTTGCCATCCTGATTCTGTCTCATCTTTCTCACATCACCTCTGACTGTAAAGCAGACAAGCCCTCCTGGCAGATGTCATTACCAATCCAAAGTGTTTCTCTGTGACATACTGTGTCACCCTGGACACACTGACTGCTCCCACTTGGCCCATCCACGCAGCAGGAGGCACCGATCAGATATCATATAATTCATCATAAATTGTGATGTTTCTGACTCATCCTGGTTGCACTTTAGCCTTGAGCTCGAGTGAGACTGGCACTGAAAAGTAGCCAGAAAATGATTGCTTTGATATGTGGTACTAACAGGAGGAGGATGAAAGCCAAATCGGAGCTGATGAATTAAGGGTGGCAAGTAACACATTTATTCTTAACTGCTGCCTTTTAGCAAGGCAGTGTATTTTGGGCTTTATGGGTTTCCTGTCATGCTCATTTGATATTAAATAACCTCACTGATCTCTACAAGAAACTTGGACTTTCATTTCTACAAAACAAGCATCAGCATTTTTCTCTCACCAGTCATCTTACAACAGAAATGTGAAACTTCTACACACGAATTCTGAGGTTTGCTGGATATTACATCATGGGAGTTTCACTACAGGTGAGTAATGTTAGCGGGGTTTCCTGGAAACATACGACCTCTGTCACTATGACTGGAAGGATAAAGGTAATAGATTGTTGAGGGGTTGCCCATAAACACACTGCTGCTCTGGCGCTACAACAACAGTGATTTCGCTCTCGGTAACTAATGGCTTCACGCTTCCCCCCTGGTGCTGAGGTGTCACTGGCATGTATGCGAAGCCCTCTGGGAAATGTAAATGTACACAGTCACTCCTGGAAAAGCCTGCTGTGCGAAGTGCCAACGCTTTCTTTAAGCATCAGCAACATTTCACCTTAATTTGATGTCAAAGTAAAACTTCAGTTGAAGGGCAAAATGAGGCCTAACTTACGATGCTTCGGTTTCCTTTGTCTTTGGTTTGCCTGAGGTGAAACAGCCATTCAGGAATTCCTACAAACAATGCTCCACCTCTACTTAGTAGAAGTTCACAGATTTGTCATGCAATGCCTGTAGGAATACAGTGCATTTTCTGCTCTGCCGCAAAATCGCTTTCTGCTCCAGTGGCATTCTCTTGCCCGTTTGTTGGGGCAGTGCACAGCCTCATGTGATTTATTGGGCTTGATTGCAAGACGAGCAGTAACTCACTGCTTCCCCGCCATCATTAACAGCATACAATCCTGAAACAGGCCTAATTTTTATTGTTCATTCCCTTCATTTCTTGCTGAATTTTTTTTTTTCTCCTGCACAGCTCAGATTCTAGTCTCAACATCTGCCGCTTCATGCTCTGTTTAGTCGACAAACTTTTGTGTGCAATTGTGGAACATTAAACCAGTAAGGTGCATGTGAGGATGTTGTCTCTGGTACGCCTCCATCACATCATCGCCCACAGTGTCACTTCTAACAGAGGAGGAGGCAGCAAACATTTCCTTTTCAAGTGATTTCTTTGGGAATGAAAGGCGATGTGAGAGAAAACCCAGAAAATGAGGAGGAATTACAACAAGGTAGCCACGCGAGGCACCGGGACATGGAGATGATGAAACAGAAGCCCACTTTAGAACAGAGAGCCCTACAAATCTTACAAGTCCCCAGTTTATCAAAGCCAATCCAGGAGACAAAGCCCCCCCAACTTTCAGTCACTCCATGCCCTCACACAGCCTCTCATCTCCGCACAGAAGTGAAGTTTGAAACCAGATAAATAGTTCACCCCATTTACGGCAAGTCGAACACCTTCATTTCCCCCGAATATTTGTTCAATGCGGCTGGGTGACGCCTCATCCAGAATTTGTGCCTTTGCTTGTTTGTAAAAAGGGGTGTGCAATGGCTACTAAAAATAGCTCCATTGACCCACTTTTTCAATAGGACTCACTGGCATTGTTAAAAGGAATAGATCACATCACTCCAGACCTTTAATAGAAACATCCAGTCATCATCTTTTCAGTATAATCTTGAAGTTACAGTGACATCACCTGCAGCAGGCTTTTCTTTTATTTAAAGCTCAGCAAGGCCAGTCTCTGGTTTCAGTGTGCTGTGAAGGCCATGCATTAATGTGGGTTCTCCACTGTCAGCGATCTGTTCGAACACGGACAGGACTGCCTTGGAAAGTACTCCTTACTGAAAACAGCCACCGTCGGGCAGTGGAGTGCCGTAATAAGACACCTCTATTGTCTGGCTTTTGCCTTTTATCAGCATGTTAGTGAGCCCCAGCCCTCAGACAGGTGAACTCAGGGACCTGCAGCGGTGATTCCCGCCCACTGGTCCTGGGTACAGTTACCAGCATGTACATGGAACTCTTGAGGAGTAGCTCAACTAATTTGAAAACAGAGAAATAACAATCCGAATAGGATCAAAACTGCTGCTATGCTAATCTTTAGTAAATTTACTGTCGCAATAACCAGTAAGCTAGCAGCTTCGCAGTGGGCTACACACCTCCCACCAACCTAATTCAGCTGTAGACGCATTAACAACATGTGTTCCGACTAAGCATGAAAACTAGTTAACAAGCAGGCAAAGGAGTCGAAACACTGAGCTGAAAGTAATGGATAAAAGGTTTAAATTGTTAGCTAATAGCTGAATGTATGAACAGGTGAAAGGGTTAGCTAAAAATAACAGACAGAAGGTAGAAATAATAAAGCTAAAGGTAATGACTAAACAGCAGAAACGTAATTAGCTGTAAGTATCAGATAAACAGTTGAAGTATGAAATTAGCTAAAAGTAATGGATTAATGATTTCAATAATTACATAAAATGAAATGTAGAAGTGAAATTAAATACATAAATGTTGAAAATAAGTAGCTCAAAGTATCGAATAAACAGCTGAAATGTAGCTAAAAGTGAAAAATAAGGAGTTAAAAGAATGAGCTAAAGTAACAGTTAAAGAGTTTAAACCGATGCAGCTGCAGTGCTCGCTGTAGGAACGCAAACTTGACCAAAAAAACAGAAAAAAGACCGAAAAACTGCAGTATTATCCTCATTTTGTACTGTTACTTAACATCCACTTTAAACTCCACTGACATGAGGACATTTGGAACATGGCTTCTGGTGCTGATGAAGGAGTTCTTGAGCTCGTAAGGATGTGGGGCCACGTTAGACAAAACAGGTTGGAGCCACTGACCCACAGGGGCCCGTGGGGAGGCGAGCGAGCCGTTTGGTTGTCTATCTTTGTGGCTGGGGAAAGGTCCGAGCGGCGGAGGTCAGCGAGTGGCATTCATCCAGGATAGACTGCTTGCTTTTCTCTTTTCTGCTTGATTTACCGAGAAGTCTTTGAAGTCTTCTCGGGTGGAGTGATGAATCAAAAGCAACAAAGGGGAGCTTAGAAAATCTTCCAAAAGCAACCAAAGCACAAGGATGACAAAACAAAGGCTAACAAATGCACTTTATTATACCCACAGAAGATTTATCTCCTCTTCCTGCGGTTCGTACTGCAGTGCATATATGGTGTTTTTAAAGATCTGCTAAATCCACATCACTGTGTACTCATGAATGGTTCTGCAATAATAAAGAACCTCTGAACTAAACATTTTCTCCAAAGTGAGCTGTAAGTCATCTAATGGAAGCGATGATAAGTGTAAAATCCTGGACAACTCCCCTGACACCTTCTTGTAGATCTGAATCCAGACAGTGCGCTCTGAAGTGCTGCACTTTCATGGGAGAAAAAAGAGGCCTGCTCCTATGGCAACAGAAAATCAGTTAAATGAAGACAAACAGGAGGCCTCTGAACCTCCACCTACGCGCGCACTAAAAAACACAACCTCCTTTCACAAATCCATCAATGCGCTAACTTTGTAGACTCGCTGAATGCTAATGGCTCGTAGCATGCACCGCTTAAATAGGTCACGACTGGGAATAATTGTATTAACTGCTGTAAATAGAAATAAACAGGGCAAAGTGAAGAACAGTAATGGCTTGTCGGGATCTATTCAGAGGCTTTCTCAGAAAATGGCAGAGAAGTCTTGAGGGAGGCACTCAGTGTCACAATTTGGCTTTTTGCAAAAACTGCCATCTGTGTAAGAAAGCCAATTATGAACAGAGACACGGGGAAGCAAAAAAAAAGTCTCCAGGTTTCAACCTGATAACATTCTTCAGAAAATGAGCTTTAATGATGTTCGCTCATATCTGAATAACACAGATAATATGACTCTGGAGCTCTTCTTCTGCTTTACCTTACATCTCTGACCTACCACGCAGCATGCAGTGATCGAGTGGTCTGCACTTCAGTCGGATATCAGGAGAATATGAACTGAAAGATTTAGTTATTTAGCGTAATCGGTCCAATGTCTGTCTGTTGTTCAGGATCTTCCCTTCAATGTTTGCTTCTGAGATGCAATGCCAAGAACAAGCTGTTCCCTGAGCGTCCCACAAATATGCTCAGTGGAGGCTTTCGAAGTAAAAACAGCAGGAAGTCGATCAATTCTTCAATCGGCCAAAAGTCAATCCAGCTGTGGAGATGCACATGCATAAAACATGTTTATGGACACGCTATTGAGCAACATCATCACACCCAACATCACTCTGTGTGCTCTTCCACAGTGTCACATGGATTCCTTGTAGCAGTTGACTCTTATTTCCTGGTTTCTTTGCACACAAATGTCTTTGCCCTTCCATCCCGGGAGCTGCATTTACTCGACAGCACATTCGTAATGTTTGCTGGTCAAGTCGTCTACTCTCCCTGGCTGGCGAGAGCAAGGTATTCTTTAAATGTTTGAACAGATGGTTCCCAAGAAGTCTGGAGGTAAAAATAAAAACATGTGCGTGAGGCTTGAGAGCTCAGAATGCCATCTATTCTTCATCCCTTATCTCCTCTGGGATCCCGGCCTGGGGGCTGATGGTTTTGGAAGCGCATGCACACTTGGCCAAAAACAACAGCCAAATGGTAATATATAATTTTGAGGTTGCCTACAGTATGAAAGCATTCCTCTCCGAGCAGTAATGTAGATGCAAATTAAGGCTTAAAAAAACCCATGTTGCATTCTGGATGTCTACAAAAACACCATTAAAATCCCTATAATGTAAAAATACTGATCATCTCTCCTGTGAATGAGTTGCATTCACTCACATACAGTTTTTCTCACATTTTAATGGTGTCATCTATCATTTCTCTGCTCTTTTGGGCACTAGCAACAAAAACTGGCAGTCTTTGCCATCCCTAGAGTCTGCCTCCAGCATGGCTAAGAGCTCAGTAATGGTAAAAATATCAAAAGTCACAAATGCAGTCCAATCTGTGGAGTAATAGATCAGACTTCAACATCTGCGTGGTGGTGACACAGCACAACAGCTTTGTTGGGCAATAGATCCTCCTCTTGTGGTGTTCTACAAACCACTGCTGACATATTCAAACACAAGAAAACAATTATTTCTTACACAGTATTTCTACACACTTAGTATTTCTACACAGTTTTGTATGGGGAGGCCGAAGTTTTATCGCCCCTGTGATCAGAGGCGATATTCAGAGACCAGAGGCGATATTGAGTCAACAGTCAGACATTCAAAGTCCACAGAGGATGAACTCTCTGACTTTTCGTTCAAACACACCTCGATTTGTAGTTTTGACTGAAACATCAGGTGTCAGACTGCCATGAAATCTGGTGCAACCGTCCATATCACTTCAGGATTCATTCTAATGACTGATCATCTCTTAAATTTTTATCTTGCGCCACCATGAGGTCAAAATGTCCAATAATTCAGTTTATGACCACGCACCCACAAAACCGACGACATTTCCATCAGCCTCAGCTGTTCCTTGTGTTAATTATTAATTCACAAATGTAAACATGCTAACATGTTAAACTAACGCCTTCGAGTGCGATCAGTCATTTACAAACATTTTTGATTTCTGACGCAGTTGGACAACACGTCTTATAAACTGGATCTATTCAAGCGCAACCCGACCCACAGCATGTTGACGTTAGCGGTTAGCTCAAAGCACAGCTAAGTACAGCTGTACTTTGTGCTTATTGCTAATTAGCAAATGTTAACATGCTAACATGCTAAACCAAGATGGTGAAATATCACCGCGCCTTCAAGTGCGATCAGTCAATTCTAAACATTTTCAGTTTCTGATGCAGTTCGACAAAGTGTTTTATGAACTGGTTTTGTTCAAGCACAACCCGACCCATAGCACGCTGACGTTAGCGGTTAGCCCAAAGCACAGCCTCGCATACTCTTCATATTGTTAAGAAATAATTAAGTAGAAAACTAAAGTAGACTAAATAAAAAATGTCTGCAGGAAAACTACAAATCCCATCATATTAAAAAGCAACACAACAGTAACTGTAGTAAATGAGTTCCTCTCAGGTCTGAGAGTCTGCACAGCGTCTCTGCAGCATCAACGCAGGCCTGTGGAGACGTCGGAGTGTTCAAGGACTCAGCGTCGCTCTCCCTCATATCCTAAATCATTAGTCTGCCCAAACTCTGCCCTGGAGAAAAAACGCCTGACAGAGACAAAACATAGATCTCTCCAGTCTTTCGATGTATGCCTGGGGAACGCGCGAGATGAAGACACAATGTGAAGGGCGACATGTATAAAACATGAGCGGATTGGGAGAGCGAGGTGAGCACCGAGCGCCGCCTTGGAGAAAAGACTAAATATAAAGAGATGTGTGTCAGTGTCCGTCTGATTTATGACCCCCTAACCTTTTAACCTGAGGATTTTAAGCTGCTGTGATATATTTCTAATAATTTAAAAGGGCTGTCAGTCGGCTTTCGCTCTGCCCATCCAGATTTTTTTCTTTGCTGCTTTGCCCTAAAAGTGGCTGCTGTACATTAACTCACACAGTACTGAGACAGAGTTCAACAAGACAGAAGAGAAAACCCTCGATTCACACAGCAGCGACACTTAATGTACATCTGGTCACCAGAGACAGACGAGCCCATCTTCCCTGCAACATCTTTCAAAAATGTAGATGCAAATGTGGAATAACAGGGACATCTGTGTCAGGGCGGATTGCCCCATTAACCGTCGCTGAGAGCAGGAACAGAACATTATCCGTATTGTTGTCAAGTTTTTGCCACTCAAAGGATATGAGGTAAGAGAGCTGACAGCTACACAGGAAAACACATTACTATTTCAGCTGGCGTTGCTGCTTCCGTGCTGCTCTGCAACCATTTTGAATCATCCCTTACTCCTGCACTTAATTGTTAATGATTTCTTCAAATGCGAGGCGGTATCGCTCACACTTTCCCTCGGAAGGTGCCACATTCCAAGATGTAAATCTGGGGTTAATCCACAAATTAGGTTTCCGCAGGCGGCGTGCGTGGATATTGTGAGAACGGGAGTGTGTGCCAGGAGCATGAGAGAGTGCTGTCTGCCATGCAAACCTGAACCACAGACTGGATCTTCAAAATGACTTTGATCATGTAGTTCGGAATCATTTACCAGTGAGACGGGGAGCATGTGAAGCACGCGTGGCCAGTGAGCGATGAGGAGGCTAATGCTAAAAACACGGAAAGCATGGTTATTCTCAAAGGGGCTTATTAAATTTTAAGAAGAGGTTGGGGGGCGGGGGCTTCTAATCAGGCACACAAATGTGAAGAAAGAGTTCTGTGGAGCCGGCAGTGTGGAAATATAGTCATCAAGTAACTGCTTCATGTAGGCTAGATGTCGAAAACCCTTTTTAGCCACAATTTAACAGACACCTCGACCTGTAGCTGAACCAGAATCCTCATAGATTTTAGTTTATATTTATTTTATATAGATTTAATTCTGTCCAGAGGCGTATTCTCTGGTTTTCTGCCTCCAAAAAAAAAGATTATCACCTCTAAAAATGACAGTATTTTAAATGTTTATTCAATTGTGTATTTAATTTGATTAAAGGGCAACGAGAGTTGGATTGCAAATATATTAATCAGTAATTTTATGATAGCAAATTTATGACACAGAGCTCTTCACAACCAGCCGGTGGAGGCTGGTCAAACGGCGGTAATGTCACGTGGTGTCAAAGAGGTGAACCTCGCTCCATCCTCGCTCAGGAACGACTCAGCCCTTCCACGATGTCCCTTTCATACCCCGACTTGTATTGAAAGCCGTCCAAAAGCTCCACAGCTCTGAATTGAACCGCTGCATTTTGTTCATTTAGTATGTTAGTATGACACTGCGATTGAAGCAGCATCATCTGACACACTGGAGTTATTTACAACAGCTGTGTGCAATACTGCTGTGCTAATAAGAAGTTTGTAGGCTTTACACAATGTTTTCACTCCAAAGGAAAAAAGTCCAGGTGCTTCTTTGATGAAACAGATGAAACAGCTTTGCTAGCTAACAACACATATAAATAAGAGTGCTGTGGAGCTATTTTAAGGCAACGGAACAAACATCAATATCTGTTTAGATGGCGAATTTCCCAAAATGCCAGTACCCACAAACTCTGATAAAATGTTATCCTGCCCAAGAAACCGAGATAAAACTGCTGCAGCGCTAACATGCTAAATTTGTCCACACACTCATCGGTTCAGATGATAAAGTTCATTGCACATTCCTTCACAAAAGATCACAAAGACTGACATTTAGAGGAAAGTCCACAGATTTACGAGACAAGCTGTTGCAGGGGATTACCTGCTGGAATCAATGCAAAGAGTTAAGCTACTGATTTTTGCCACAGATGCCAGTTTATTAAGCGCTTCCTACAGCTCTGCGTGGCTGCACCAAGACGTGAGAGACGTCTTCTAATTCAAAGAAACGTTGGACACCTATCAGCTGGCGACGACACCTTCCTCACTGTAATTAAGTTGAATAAGGACAGTCAAAGAACGACGGGTTGCTAGGAGACTGTTGCAGAAGGAGCCCAAGGAAGGCATCAATGCTGACCTTTAGCAGAGGACAAGGCAGGAAAATGAAAATGATGTATCACATTGTTTTATGCGACGCATCAGAGATTTAAATATAGAAATCAGCCATTTATTATTTCACTAACAAAACGGCTGACGGGGAATCAATGGAGCAGATTCACAAGGGCTTTAAGGCAAAGTTAATACGGGAGGTTATACTCTTCGCTAGTAACACCAGATGCTTGAATCACTGTTTCCATGACTCATGGGATAAACAACACTTCACACTGTGTTTCTAACACACAAGTGTTGACACGAGTGCATTGTCTGTCAGCCACTGATGCTGAGAGCTTGATTAAAGTTCCCTAAATTCCAGTATGAACTTTAAGATGCACAGCAGACTCGCTGACCACTGCTGCAGACCGCAGGATCGGCATCATATTTGAAATAGCAGCATTGTTTCCATCACCGGTCTTGTGTGTGGGCCCTTCAGCCGAGCCGGATCACCGAATCGCTCGTGCCTCGAGACCCACGGTGTGAAAGTCTGGTCCTATGCTGCATGAGAGTGTGTTTAAATCAGGTCATTTATCTGTCTGGGTGACGCGCCGTGATGTGAGAGGCACACACTTCTGTGAGAGCGAGCGCCACAGGGTTGCCTGGTGGAGCCGCTGTGTTCATGTGAGAAGAAGGGAGTAAACTTTGCTTCACACTCTCAGACGGATTTGTGGATGGTGAAAGAGAACGAGACGAGCAGGATTTCGTTTTTAAGACAGTGGCGTTGCAGCTGTGAGGGTGTCACTGCGCTACTTTGCTGACAAGCGGTTTAAATATTTCACATGGCCTATATTCAGGCAATTGATGTTTGACATTTACAGCCACTTCGGGAGCATTAGTTCCATTCATTCCAAATCTTCCATATCACAGCGCTCTACCACTTCCAGGAATCTGTTTGTATCCTGAGACATCTGATATTATTCGAATACTTTGGTAGCAGCTCCTCGGCTGGAGTGCACACAAAAAGTACAACACTGCACAAAATGACCTTCTCATCAAATGATACGAGCAGAAGCAACATCTGTACGTATGTAGGAGGTGACGTACGGCCGTCAACCTCCAACCCGGAGCGTCCCCTGGCTGACAGGTGAGAGGAAGCAGCTGATGATCAACGTATATCAGAGACGTCACATGGCTGTTAACGCTCTCTGCAGGCCAACGGGAGGAAAGCAATGAGAGGGACTGCAGTGTGAAGTGGGGAAGTAGAAACATGTTGTGGTTTGACCTGGAGTTCATGCTGGGAGAGGAGCAGGGCAGCCACTGGTTGTTTTGGCTACACCGAGTCAAACCGTACCGCATTGTGTTATCAGTTTGAACTTACCAAGCTCCTGAATTGCGGCTGAGGTCACCTCCAGAGTCGGGACAAAGGGCACCTGAGCACCTCCAGGCAGGTTACTACGACGTCAGGTGGGCTTCGGCACCATTCAGGGACGAATCAACGACATGTTCGTAAAGCCTCTGCAGCTGTTGTCCAACACAGCAGATACTTCATCAGTTCCAATCATCCTGTCTCTGTTTTTTAAGGCCATTAGATGCCAAGAAAAAGCGGGACAACAGTCAGATAATCAATGATAGTAAGTAGCTGCTTACCAACAACGCTTAACCGAATGAGCTTTAGCTAAAGTCCTGCTGCTTTCAGTCCAAAAACTGAGCTCTCAAACATCAACTGAGCTGAGAAAATGAGGCAACAGGGTCCCAAAGTGCTGCAAGAGGGTTTTTCTGCATCTGCAGGTTCAGAGATTTGTGACAACACAAAGAGAAGCACAATCTGAAAGAAGCAACAACATGTAATTAAGATGTTAATTATGTGTGCAAATGACCAAAGTGCTGAGAGGCCAAAAAACATCACAAATATAATAAACAGTAGGATAGATCGACTGAGCCAACAGTTTTTACAAGTGAACTCACACTTAATTCATAATTAGAAATATTTAGCAGACAATAATAATTAACAAATGACATCTTAAGTATCAATAATTAAGGTATTAATGAAGGTCTTCATTATGTTGCATGCACTTTTACTTATTTTCAGCTTGTTCCCTCATAGCCATGAGTTTCTAATGTGTCATTCATTATTTCATAGGTGTTAATCCATACATAGTCGTAGTCATGTGTCATGTAGTCATTTATTAAATATGGCCTGCGTACATATTCATAATAAACAATTCATGGGCTGCAAAAGTGTCTTTTCAAATGTGAGCAAATACTTTGCAGCTGTAAATGTCACTCGGTTAGAGCGACCACAACACGACAGCTTCACTTTCTAGGAGAACAATGAATTTATCAAAGACCAGAGACCACAAACGCATCACTGAATGGTGGTGCATTCACAGCACAGCGGCGACACACGGCCTTAGAGACATAATCAATAATGCTGATTACACCATAAAACACAGAGAAACAACTGAAAGAAACAAAGACGTTATTGATATCAAAAGAGCTCCTTTGTTTGACTTTCGTTTGCTTGAAGAGATGAAAAACACTACGAACAGCCATGTTGTAAATGCGATTGATTGAGTCTAAGATTCGGTTGTTACTGCTAATTTATTGGACTCTCGAGCAAAAGAATCCACTCGAGAAGAAGGAGAAGTGTGAAATTTGAATTTGAGACGAGCTGTTTTCTGTGATGGAGCCTTTCCACTTAATCCACTCTGTGAAGTGAATGGACTCGGCCTTGATAATACACTCAACCTGTGACATTCAGCTGTTTGTACACAAATGTTGGACTGGTAATCCACAAATCCCCCCCAAATCCCCTTAATCACAGCTGGTTGACCGAAATACTGCCTAAACCTCCGACTCAGGGGCGTTTGATAAACTGAGTCTTGGGCCTGAGAGGACACAGGACGGCGGTCAGAGCAGGTTAATGGAACAGCTGAATACTGTCACACCCACTTGAATCATCGATATACTGGAACAGTACATCCTATTCTTTGCCCTCCATATGCTATTTTTGCTATACAGCATATGGAGGGCAGAGTCCACTCTTTCTGTGGCAGCCTTTGAGTAAAAACATCTCACACGTCTGCAGCCGATCGTACAAACGTCTTTTCCAGTTTACCGCAGCTCTAAATGTCTACAGTCATGCTAGCAGTTCTGTGAGACTGTGCAGACGAGAGCTGGTGTGAATGCTAAATGCTAACGTCTGGCTGTTACAATGGCCGCGCCCCCTTCTGGGTGAAAACACGTGCTGTGAAAGCAAGGCGCCAAATGGAAAGAACCCGTGGCACCGTGACGAAAAAGCTGCCGAGTGACATTTTGCGCATCAAACAACTGAAAACAAGCCAGTTTAAAGAAGATCTGTGGCTTCAGGCCATCCGCACAGAGGATGAAAATATCGATAATAAACTTTATTTATAAAGCACTTTCATACCTAAAATGCAGCTCAAAGAGCTTTACAATAAAAAAAAAAGAAAATTACACCAATTGGTTAATGTCAAAAAGGGACAATCAATGTAAAAATAAGATAATCATAATCATTTAAAACTTTATTTATGTAGCACTTTTCTTCACAAAGTGCTTTACAAAATGAAATAAAAATGAAACCAGACAAGGCAGATAAATGAATGAAAGTGA
Organism: Chaetodon auriga; assembly: GCF_051107435.1. NCBI lineage: Eukaryota > Metazoa > Chordata > Actinopteri > Chaetodontiformes > Chaetodontidae > Chaetodon > Chaetodon auriga. The sequence continues at coordinate 26,829,289 of NC_135076.1, forward strand.
AACGATCAAATCAATTGGAAGAAAACCAGTTTGAATAAAACATACATCCAGCATTTCCAAAAGCTTTCACAAAAAGAAAAGTTTTAAGATTTAGAGACTCAGAGTGTCTGAGGGACGAGTTTCAGCCTGCATCAGGAGAATCAGAGCTAGTTAATGTCTAAGTTTTCAGCTGCTTCCCTGATATCCATAGGTAGTTTGTTCCAGAGCTTTGGGGCCTAATTGACAAAGGCTGCATCCACGATTCTTTGGGCTTTTGCTGGAAGCCTCTGATCACCCAGCGGCAGATGACCTCAGTGTTCTAGACGGAAAACAGCGAACGAGGCAGCCAATGAAACGATAAACTGTGGGTCCCGGCCAGTCGGTACGTGTACGTCTGCAGCTCATAGCATGACTCAAAACTATACAGTTGAGGCAAACTGGAAACTGTTTGTTTAAATTGTGCATCCAGCCAAGCAAAAAGGCAAAATAACACATCGAGCTTGTTACCAGACTGTGCAACACATTGCATAAGACTATTAACATCAGTTTAAGGAAACCGCGGAGAGCAGGCGCAGAGAACAGCATGTGAACTCTGAGGCAGAGCAGAGGTGCACAAGTTCAGGCATTGAAGCCTCTTCTCCAGCAGTTCAAGCCAAAGAGGTGGAGTTGGATTAGTTTGGAGTGTCTGTGCAAAACAGTGATGGAGGAGGGAGGGGCGACAAGTTTGATGTGAATAATTTATCACTGATGTTTCCACTGCCTTTGTTCTAGCTCCAAAGGATCCGGGTTTTAAGTTTTAATAGCATTTGTGGCTGGACTTATTATGTGTGATCAAATAATTCTCAGTCCTGGGATTAAAAAAAATAAGTATTCTTTGCTCCTTTTTTTTCTAGCAATGTAAGTAATTGAGGCCACATGGGTATAGCCCACTTCTCTCTCCCCTTCACCCTCTGATTTTAATACTGCAAAACATACAGATGTGTCTCTGGTATTTCAGTGACTACGCACTCATCAAAGCTGTTCAATCATTCATTGATTTAAACATTTACTTTGGTAAAAGTTCACATTATTGAGCCCAACTGGAAACAACAGATGGATCCAGTAAGACAGTAAGTTGCACTTGTTAATTCTTAATCTGTCTTGCAAGACTCCTTTGTTGAGTGCTGAGTGGTGGAAAGAGTGCGTCCAAGCAAGATATGCTAATCCACCCTCATGCAATCTTCATGCACCGTCTTTGTATATATTATACTTTAAAACCCATTTAAATGCAACAATGACAGTGGCGGCAGAAGTTTACACTACAAAGATACAGCAGAAAAAAAGGCTTCAGCTCCGGAGCTGGCGTTGGAGATAATTTTGGAAACTGATGGTATCTTGTTTAAGTGTAATTATCACATGGGTGATATGTTAAGAGAGAAATTCAAACAAAAAAAATGAGGCTGAAGTGATCAAGAGGCGTCTTATTTCATCATATGGGGTTAACAGTTGAACTCTGTGATGTCTGGAGTTTCCAGCACTATTTGAATTCTGCGCTTCTGAGAGAATTCAGGCACCTCAAACGAGGATTCATTAAAGGCTCACGAGCTAAGAGAAAGATTGTTAGATGGATGAACGCGGGCCTCGGTGAAAGGGTAACTTCTCTGGCTTTTTCCCGCAGGCAAAATTTCAATTATACGTCCTCCTCTGAAGAAAGAAAGAAAAAGGAAATGAAAACACTTGATCAAAATTGCCTTATTTCCAGAGCTGTCTTGAGCTTTGACATCACCGCGAAGCAACATGTTACATCAATAAACATGAGTCCTTAACATGCTGCTCTGGAAAGAAAAGCAGCAATTTGCAGCCACCAACACAGAAACGTCTCCTTTCAAAATGGTGGTAATGTGAAGAGGCTGAGGAACAAAACTGAAGTACCAGCTCAGGTATCATTGAGCAGAATGTTGTAACACCTGCTGCCTGAACCAGTGATTCCCAACATGGGGCACGTCTGGAGTTGAAAAGGACTACTTCAGAAAAAAACCCTTGAAATTCAGATTTTATCTTAAAACTGGTCTGTTTAGGAACAAAATAACCATCCACAGTGGAGTCATGCTGAGCTTTCAGTAAATCTATCAAGCTAATCTGTACCAGCTAATGAGAGAGCGTATGAAAACGAGTTAGCAAATGAGTAACTGATAAGGTTTAAAGGCTGAAACGTCCAGAGTGTGAGAGTCCAAACCAGAACACAAACCTAAATCCATATTTTCTGCTGTTACTGAACTTCCACTTTACAATCAGCTGAAAACGGAAAATGATGTGCGGTGGTGATGAAGGGCGGCGCTGATGAAGGGGTGTCTGAGCTCCTGTGGCCGCGGTGCGGGGGTACGATACGTCAGACCTACGTACGCAGTGGAAAATCTCATCCCCACACCAAACAGTGCTTGTTTGCACTATTATTTAACACATTCCTGTTTGTCAGCGGCCGCCTGGTTCACATGGAAACACTGAGCTCTGTATCTGCTCAGATCTTCTCAGTGGAGGTTCAGGTATAATTGGTAGCACTCAACAATCCCACCAACTGTCAAGGAAACAAGAAAGTGGTGTTCATTTTGCGCCCATCGCTCCAGCATTCAGATATCCTCAGCTGGCTTAATCAGTCGGCCCGCTTTAGTGTGAGAATGAAAGTTCACACCGAAACACAAGGTTTTGCATTAAATCCACCGACGACTCTCTGCCTCTTACCCTCAGGTCAAGAGGTGACAGCTCAAAGAGCGCCTTAAATCATGAGAACTGCTTTACCTTTCAGTGGAGCTGCAGAGACGCACCTACACTAAGTCAGTAAAGTCTGTGGATTTATGTGGATCTCAATCCTTCCCCGTGCTGCATATAAATCAGCCATCATTCGTCGGACTCGGCGGGTGAAGAGCGAGCCTGACAGTCCGACTGTGGGGGGAGGGGAGATGGTGAGTGACAGCTGGGAGGTGGAGGGAGGCAAAGGGCAACAGGCAGCGCCGCGCCGTGACCCCAAAACACACGTTAGACGTGTTTCCAGAAAACAGGCCAATGAATTTAAAGAAGAACTTTTGGTGTCGCAGAAAAACGAAAGGTGCAATCAACTGTTTGGAGCAAATAAACGCACAGTGGAGTCAGAAGACGGCAGCACAGGCTGTAATACATAGAGTAGAAGAAGAAAAAAGTCGTGAACAGAGAGAAAAGCTGTTCTTCTTTTTGTTCTTCTTGTTCTTGTTATTTTTCTTGTTGTTGTTGTTGTTCTTCTTCTTCTTCTTCTTCTTCTTCTTCTTGCTGATTTTGGTCAGAAGGCGGTGGTGCAGGCTGTAATAAATAGAGTAGAAGAAGAAGAAAAAGTCGTGAACAGGGAGAAAAGCTGTTGTTGTTCTTATTGTTCTTGTTCTTCTATTTGTTCTTCTTGTTCTTGTTATTCTTCTTGTTGTTTTTGTCGTTGTTCTTCTTGCTCTTGTCGATTTTGGTCAGAAGATGGTAGTACAGGCTGTAATAAATAGAGCAGAAGAAGAAGTCACGATCAGGGAGAAAAGCTGTTGTTCTTCTTCTTCTTCTTGTGGTTCTTGTTGTTGTTGTTGTTGTTGTTCTTCTTCTTCTTCTTCTTCTTCTTCTCCTTCTTCTTGTGGTTCTTGTTGTTCTTCTTCCTCTCTCGGGGTGAAAACAGCAGCCCCGTCATGTGAGTTAAATGTTCTCTATGTCAGAACTTATTAAGGAAACTTTTTCCAATGTGATACTCCAAAATAAAAAAACACAGTAGAAATGGTGCTATTGTGAATTTAACAGATAAACAAGCGTCACAGCGCTGACATGTTGGAGTTTAGAGTAATAATCCTCTCAGTTACAATCAGCTCAGAGCTGATTTTGAGTCAAACCTCTGTTTTTACCACTCGTGCTGTTTACTGTTTAACGTTTCTTGGCTGACGGCGACACAGTTAGTCTAACTTCATTTTCCAGCCTGTAAGAGTCGAATCAAACGAGAGTCTCATGAGCAACAACAACTGGGATGAAGAAACACTTAATGAAGACAAGGAAACCACAACTGGAACAGTATATCTTATATGTACTGTTACATAACTAATGCAATCCAGAAGCTTCAATGTACATTTTAATGAAGCGAGATGACGTCTGGGCTTCTGTGTGTCGGATTTTGTATGGTAAACAAAATTTCTACGGCATCCAACACAGTCGACAGCCATGCAAGTGGTTTTGTGAGGAGGCTGGAGCTAAATGCTAATGCTAACATCCTGATAATGACAATGCTAGCGTGCTGATGGTTGACATGTATCATGTTTGCACAGCAGCATGCTAACATTTGTCGATCAGCACTGAATGAGCTGAAGCTGATGAACTTGATGATGGAGGACTGTTTGGCAAAACTGGAGGATTACGCCAAATGACAATGTTGTAAAAAGTCTTAAATGTCCTCACGTGATGTCACTTGAGTCAGTGTTGGTTGGGTCTGAAGATCACAAGTTTGAAAATAAAATATAACATAAATAACTAAAAACAGGGTGAGGAGTTAGTGAGCTTACTGGACCTCTGCAACAGCTTGAGGCTACATTAGCCGCTACTAGCATAACATACCCATATCTCTGAAAGAAATGTCAGTGATTGAGTTGCATTGTGGGTAATGTAGGTGCCAGGTTTTGACAGGGGAGAGGAAAGCCTGGAATAATAAAGATGATCTCTGATTTAATTGGAGAATGTCTGTGTTTCATGTACGTTTATACCGTCCATGTTTATTCATCTGTGATCGGTATCTGTATTCTTGTGAGCAGCTGATCTGTATTTAATAAGTCCTTTTGATTCCCTGTCAACACGAGGCCTCTCTGGACCCTTTGCTCAGTCAGTTGGGCTTCGTGCCTGAGAAGAGGAGATCCAAACAGCGTCTGACTGTGGGAACCCAGAGACAGAAGCAGCCGACATTAACAGAATGACTGTAATATGAAAGAGGAAAATGAATCAAACTGTTATTTGTGCTGGACGCTGCCCATTGCCTCTCCCAGTGTGTGTGGGAGTGAATGAAATCACAATGTGAGGGCAGATTCCTCTGTGAGCATTGTATAACTAACCTGATAGTGGAGCGGCTCTAATGAATCTCAGTCATGACAGGCTGAACTTCGACAAAGCGCAGCAATTCAAAGAAATGTTATCGGTGTCGTCTCACGCGTCCAATGAGGAGAGCTGACGCTGGGTTATTTTTTGGAAACGCGTATCGACAGTTTGCTCTCAAAACAAGTGAACTGCAGTGATTAGCTGAACTCCAGATGCACGCTGCGCTGCGTCTGGCTGAAGCGAAGCCTCTGATATCACTGGCAGTTTAACAAGTGATCACAGGCCCCGTATCAAATCAATTACCATCCATTTATTAATCTCTGCCAGACTGCAGATAGCGCAGTCTGCTCCAAGTCTTTCCACGATAACGTACAGTGTCACCACGTCCAACGTGGCTGCGGCTGCTTCTCATGTAAATCATACACACATGTGCAGCTGACCTGTGGTGTGTGTCAGCAGCTACTGTTACACTCTGGATAGGAGCTTCTTCTTTGATGAATGATACCCAAGGAGCAGAGCATAAAGGAAGTGTGTTCAGGCTAATAACGAGCAGCTGTGCAGCTTCTGGCGCAAACCATACATCATCCCGGCAGCACCGTCTGCAGTCCACGTGCTGCACCGTCATTTCAAAACATTACTTCAAAAACACCTTTGCAGGCTCAATCTGTGTCTCTGATTGTTGATAGTTGCTGAGTAATCATCAGGTTCAGCCACAGTTTCTCACTGTACGCTCAGTGCGAATCGTGTTCTTCGGCTGAAAAGAACTTTCCTCTGCATGAATTCTGAGAAAAATCACTGGACTCTGAGTTTTCGTGTCCAAGTTCAACATGCACCGAGCTTCCACGTTTCTTATTTTGCAGAAAAATCCTGGAAAGCCGTCAAAATCCCAGCCTGCGATCGAGTGTGTTTCTAACTTAGAGTCAGCACATCGAAAACAAATGAACAAGAACATTTTTGAGCTGGACAGTACATTTTCCACAGATGTACTGTAACAGGCATGTAATGGGCACCACATGTGTAGCCTCTGCTCTGACATGATGTACAAAGACGTTTGTGGAAGTTCAGTTCAACAGCAGCTAAAGGTGCAGTGAAGAAGGCCAGTTCACGCTCAACGAGGCCCCCTGGTGGTAGGAGGGAAAATGCATTTACAACACAAACTAATACACAGATTTTTTTTTCGGTATTATCAGGCTCAGAAACGAGACTTCTTTGCATCTTTGCCGTTCCAGAGACTAACGGTCAGTCGTGCTAACAGCTTCGCGAGGCTGCACTGCTTTGAGGTCAGCATGCTAATATGCTCACACTGACGATGCTAACACCTTGATGTGTAGCATGTGCATCTGCGCAAACATCTTGCACAATGTTACATTTTTGTTTACTGTGCTTTTTTCCATTTAATAGAACAAAAACACTGTATTTTATCATCCAAATGTTACTGAGCCATTCTTCTCAAGGCAATATTATTTTTCTGCTCTTTTTGTGTACAATGTGCATTTTCTATCTTTTCTTATTGTCCATTTGTTCTTTTTCTGCATCTCCTTTTATTCTTGCTGTCTGTCCATCTTAGTTTGTGTGTTAGCATGTTAACATTTGCTAATCTGTACAAAAAGACTCCTCCATATATTAGTAGGTGCATAGCCAGTCTGCTAGCGTGGTTTAAAATTATATAATCATTTCTATAACAATAATAATATATTACATAATTCTAAATTTCTGTTTTTTTCAAATTAGTGGAGCGTATTTGTTCCTGGCTAATGTCTATGTTATCATGCAGAGGTAAAAAAAAATAAGTAAAAGATTAATTCAGATCAGTAAAATACAGTTTGAGCTCCTTGCATGAGCGACATATTTTCATGATAGAAATTTAAGTTTTTTAGCAGCTAAAAATAGCTTGCTGAACATTTTCATGCTAAAAATGACATCATTAATTGTTAATGGTTTACAACAATCTGGAGCGCAGCAGTAACAGACCAAACAGACTCTCACAAACCAGCCGGAGTGACCGCCAGAGGTGAAAATTTCATTTTACATGACTGCAGTAGCTTTAGAGGCTCGGCTGCACGGATAACAGCACTTCAAATGTTTAGTGTTCATTTGTGAATGAGTCATGCAACATTCACACTTTTGCATCAGTCAGTAATGGAGGCTTACAGAGGCAAAAGTTTAGTTTCTGAGCAACCTGTCACAAAGTCTGCAGCGCTGATCGAGTCTGTGAAAGCTTTCCATCTGCGGTCCATCATCTCTCTTTAGAAAGCAGTGAATCTGAAACGCTCCTGCTCTTTAAGATGTTTTGATGAACAGTAAGTCATGAGGTGGCTGCTGCTCCTGAGCACCCTGGGCACCTTGGCCGGTCCTTGGATGCTCACAGCCAGTTGTGGAGCAAGAAAAGGATCTAATAACGGTTTCATCCAACGTGCTCACACGAATGGCTTGGATTTGTGTCTCACAGTGATCTAAGTTCTACAAAGAGCAACACTGACTCAGTGATTACATCACTGCCTTTAGCCAACTCAAGGACGCCCAAAATCAATGCTCTTGATGTAAATGCACAGTGGGAATTCACTTTAAAGCTAATAACATTAAGCTCAGAGCACTGCGATGTGGGCCCACATTGTAATGTTATGTAAATCTGACCATATGACAGCTTCATTTAAATCCGAGTGCGCAAGATTATGCATGATAGTGGCCCATTTTGCTCCCTCGTGCTCATCTCTGCTTCCCGGTAAATAATTCAGGCCATAATTCTGCGTATTAGAAGAAGACATTCAAAAATGCCGAAGCAGGCCCCCGGAGACTCCACGCTGGAATTTTATGCAGAGGAAGAAATTGGAGGGTACATCATGTTGGCTGGAGGGCCCATCACTCATCAATTTGTTTGTAAACACCAGATTTATGTGCAGTAAAGCAAGTCCTCGTCTAAACTGCTGCAGGGCTTTTCTCTCTCAGACACACGCGCGCGCACGCACACACACACGCACACACACACACTCAGTTTCGCCTCCAGCATATTTAGGAAAAAATTACGAGGAAATCTCCATGATGCCGCCATTCTGAGATCGTCTCAGTTTACTGGCAGAGAAATGAGGGTGAGCGCGTGCTCTCCGGTTCACAGTTCACGTCAGAGGCTGCAGAGCGATGAGCTGATGATATAACCGCCGTGTTTACTGTAAGCATCAGCTCGGCTGTGGGTAAATATTTCTGTTTGATTTCAAACTCTTACGTGCATCACTTCTCGGTGACCAGAGGAAGAGCCTCCTCCTCCTCCTCCTCCTCCTCCTGCTGCTGCTTTGTCTCTGACATTTCAAATAAAGCTGGTTTTCCGGTTGGGTCCGGAGAGATCCCTCTCTTACACTTCTGATCGCTGTTTCAATGCAGCAATCTGCAGGAAGTAAATGAAATGCTCAGTGACTTACGGCTGATATGCAGCACACGAGTAAAGATGACAAATGGAAAGGATTAAATCAAGCGGGTCTTGGGAAGGCGACAGTAAAAAAAAAAAAAAAAAAAAACTTTCAGGAGGTCTTTAAATTATTCTAACAACTCCATCAAGCTGATCCCAGCAGTGAGCATACTTCACAGCTGAGTGCATTTGCTGATCGTGGCCACAAAAAAAGGAGACTGCACGCTGTATCTCTGTGTAATTAAACTGTTGTCCCAGACGTACACTCAAAAGACTATTGCAAGTGTAGGATTTCTATTAAGCAGGTGATTCCAATTCGTCTAAAGAGCAGTCGGGGACTCGCCGCACGAGGAGGGAGGAAATGAATGGGAGCTGTGCACGCGCGGGGCGTCCGCCGCCGCTGAAGGGCTTTTAAACGACTCTTGAAGAGAGCGAAGTAGCTGTAGGTCACACCGGAGGTCACCAGGAGGTTTCAGGGGAGGATGAGGAGAAGACAGAGAGACGGAGCTCATTATCTGGGCAATCCCAGAGGCCGACGGGCGAGTGTTAAGCAGCCACAGGCGGGGCGGCACCGGCCTGGATCAGAGGGGGAGAGTTTGGTATTTTCTTAAACGATTCAACAAAACACTGCGAACAAAGACACGGAGACACGAGGCTACTGCAAAGCTTTTATTGAAGAAGAAAACAACAGTTGACTACATGCCCCTTCCAAAGATCCAGAGCAGATCAGATGCTTTACTGTTACAACAGAGGGTCAAGCTCTTTAAGACTCGTTTAAGACTCCTGCTGCAGCCTGAAGCTCCGCGGCTGATGGAAACATCCGCTGCACGGATTCAGAGACGAGCCCAAACAGAGGGATCATCTTTATTTACTTTGGTGAGGACGAGTAAACATGGCTAAATCTTTGAGCGAGGCACTGTGAGACACACAGCAACAGTATCTGAGTCAATACTGCTCAGTCAAAGGCACTTTACAGACGAAGACAGGAGACAACACAAACACAGTGAACGAAGGAAGAAGCATCAATCTGTTTGAGAGGATTCACGTCAGGCAGGGTCCCTCAAAGATGCGCGATGTGTTCACGGACCGCCGCACAAATACCGTCAACAGGAGAGTTTAATACAGCTCTAATGGCGCATGGACAGCCTACAGCGGAGGTTAAGCTCAGGGTACGCTTTGTAGGAAACGTGCTAATAAGCCAATAATAACATATTTTAATGATAAATAATAATAAATGCCTCTTATTCTGTTTAAAAGAAATCTGCTTTAGAACTGCAAAGCACATCGTATTCAGCTGATATGTGCACATCCTGCAGACAAAACGATCATTAGTCCAATATTCAAAATTTGAACCTTTATTTAAACTTCACAGATCGTTCAGGGTGGTTCATGTCTGATGAAGCTCTGCTCAACGCTCCTCTGTTCTACTGCTAGCTCATCGCTGGTCGTGTCCGTCTGTGCGGAGCGGAGCAGGAAGTGAACGCGGTGTTCAGCTTCGCGTCATGATGAGAAACTCAGACGCTGCAAAACCAAAACAAAGAGCTGAAGGACGCTAAAACGCTCCGTCGCGCGGAGGGAGAGCCTGTGGGCTCCTTGACTTGTGCGGCTTTAAACCACCTCACATCCTGCGTTTTGCTAAAAATGGTCGAAGGCTGTCTTTCCCAAACCGCAGCAGCAGCCCTCTCTCTGGCCGGCAGGCCCAGGCTGTGAACACGCGCTTTCAACAGCAGCTCTAATTGACGGCTGCATTGTCGGTTACATAAAAGGAATTAATGCCTGATTGTTAACTGGTACATGTACTTAACACCATGCAGAGTTCTGATTTGACAGCGTCAACGGCGACAAGCTGCTGTGGAAAACACTATCTGCAGTGTTGTGAAGCGCATTTTTTACACAGACGCTGACGTTTGGAGCTCGTAATTACTGTATGCTTCCTCACACTGCGGCTAATTAAGTTAAACACAGCGCTGGAGTGATGCGACTGTGCAGCGGTCATGCCTGAAAGCACCGCTAATGTTCCTGATTGCTGCAGTCTTGCAATGAGATGTTTTCCTGTGGAGCCTGAAGCAGAGGCCCATCTGAACCACAGAGAGCAGAGGTCCGATCCTGGACTGCTGAGCGACCGTCGACACAGCTGCTTATGAGAAGGACCTGCACTTGAATCTTAGACGCTTTTGTTCCCATCCTGTTCGTAACCAGCTGCTGCTTTTGGTTTGAAATCCTGGATCGCGCTGTCTAACGACGCAGGCGGGTCACGCAGCTTGCCGTCGACCTTTAGCGAACTCAGCCCGATCACCAGCGACGACTGCCGGGGCTGAAACCAAGCAACACGTGACACAATGATACACGGAGCGTGTGTTTTTTGTCCTCTGTTGCCTGACAACCGGCGCTAATCAGATGACTCACCGAATCAAGTGTCAAGCGGTCAAAGCGACAGATGAAGAGTGGATCTGACCTATGTGAAGATAAAATAAGGGGAATGACTCAACGTGGCACATTTCAGGGCTTTTCTCTGATAACAGAATAAAAGATGCTTCAGACGACTGTGAACGGTGTGAATTAAGTCTTGTGACGGACATTTTAACGTCTTCAGATTTACTTTTCCTGCTTATTACCGTTGACTGCTTTTTATTAAAGGGCTTATTAGCACAGTTGTTTACATCGCGTGACCCTGGTTGAAACGCTGCCACAGTCAGTTTGATCACAAAGGCTCTGACGTAACCGGACGTCCTGATTACAGTAGATTCAGCAGACAGAGAGGTTTTATTTCTGTGACCACTTCTTAACGTAAAGAGGACTCTGAAGGCCGTAGTTATCTGCTTTGTTCATTATATATCCATCCACAGTTTTGGGGAGTTCTCTGTCTCACGTCAAACCAGTCCAGCCAATCAACAGAACTTTACTTAAAGGGACCCTGTGGAGTTTTCTTGTAAACAAATAAAACAAACTCACTTCATTTCCCCTTTAAACATTTGCAAAGCTGATGGTTTGTTTATTTAAAATCGTGGTTGTTTACGTCCATGTTCGCGAGCTTGTAGTCTTCTTCTTCGATGCCCTTTCAGGCACATTGTCACACTTCTTTGCTCGTTACTGCCACCACCTGTCGATCAGCAGAAGAGCGTGAAACCAGCTGCATCACACACCTGCTCGGTGCCGCCTACAGCGACGGACACATTATGAGACGGACATGTAAAAGGCCCCCCACCACCAGCCTACACTGGAGCAGGACCCCGAGAATGAAAGAGACACACACGACTGCTTTCAGAGAGCAGCCTTTGTAGCTGTTTGCCATTATTTTCTCTTCTTTTTGCATGTTTTTTCCATCACTCCGGGGACTTTTTTCACTTCATATGGAGGTTTTGATACTTTAGGTCCATGTGTGCGTTCTCATAAAACCCTAAAAACTCCACAGGGTACCTTGAACTCACCACCATCGGTTAAGTGTGACTCATTGCTGTAGTGATTACACTGAAGTAACTTTCAAATCAAACAGTCAAACCGCTGCTCAGCGACTCTCGGATGGAACAAATAATAAAATCAGTCACTTTGGGGAAACTCTCGTGGTCCCTTCTTAGCCCATCGACTTTAAACAAACACTAAATATAAAAGACACGTGTCAGTGGCACAGTCAATACTGACAGACAGCACAGTGACACACAGTCACACAGTACCAACAGCATAGTTTGATTAAAGGCTTACTATAAGGACACTTATGCTCGAATCTGTACAGGTAAAATATTTCCTTATTCATAAAAATTTCTTATAAAGTGTCGATGCAATTAACATCAAAAATTGCATAGCCATCTCAAATCTCTACCAGACTGCTTTCACTACAATCACTAATCTAATCTATGTGATGGTAAGTGAGAGAAAAAGTTACATATTTATCCGCTCAAAGACTAGATAATTAAATTCCAATATAAGGCCGCATGTAAATGAATGGAATGCCTTGATTGTACAGTTCAGGCCCCAGAAAATTATCCACCGCACACGTAAAAGCAAATTCGATTGGAAGATACAAAGAAAATATTATGTTCAAAAGGAAATTGCATTCCACAGCTGCCTATCGAGGGTTGTGTCTCTGTCACTGAGAATGACTCGTTGTGATTCCTGTGGTCCCGATCAATATCACGTCATGTTTAATATAGTTGCATACAAACTAAGCGCACAGTAACTGTGGCAGTTTAAATTCAATTCTTTGGTGTTCAGTCATGCAGAACTGCTTGGCGATAATGAGCTTGAGTGTGTAATCGTATCCCTGTTTGTGTACCGTCTGTGGATTTGCACTGCGATAAACAGTGAGAGTGAGATGATGTTCTCACCGACGTACTGTATGCTCACGGTTTTCTAAATACTGCGAAAGCTACAGGCACACACACATCCATCCGTGACGTCTTCACCTGCGGGGCAGATGTGTCAAGAGTCAGACTCCATCTTAGATCACAAAACCCAGCCGGCGAGTAATATCTGGGCTTGCATGCACACATACATGCATGTGCACCCGGGCTAGAACACACCGCCTAACATGATAATAATATGGGATTATAACACTGAGTGTGGATGTGTATTTTAACTGTTAACTGGTGGATTTTAAGGTGATTTTTAGCAACAGTTTGACATTTTGGTAAAGGTGCTGATTCGCTTTCTTGTCGGGAGTCAGATGAGATGCCACTGTTACATCTGCACGGTCAATAGAAGGCTGCATCGTAAGCTTAGCTTAGCATAAAGGCTGGAAACAGGGGGAAACAGCTAGCCGCTAAAGCTCAGCGAGATACATGTTAAATCTCGTCTTTTTAATCCGTGCAGACGCAGAGGTCTAAACACGACAAGGTGTGGCTTCACGGAGAGCGATGTGTCGGGATCATCTCAGTAATTAATGAGCTTTAAGGATACAATTAGGTGGATTTCTGTCTCCAGGTGTGATTAAGCGAAGGGATTCACCTGCAGACGGCAGCTTCGTATTGAGCATGCAGGCGTGAAAAAGGCATCGATCTTTTCATCTTACTCTCAGGAAGAAAGTGTGTGAGCACATCCACCAAAATGTTGCACGGGACACACAGCCTCGTCTGCTGCGACTGTACCGAGTCTGTAGATACATGTTTGCAGGTGAACACGTGATTCTTGTTACTGAGAGTGAATATATAGAGAGGGATATATGTGTTCTGTAAATGCTGAGGAATGCAAGCTTGTGTGGATCGGTATGTCTGCGAGGGAAAGAGCGAGCGAGCGAGCGAGCGTTGGGTTATCACAGTGGAGGTGACCGGGCGGTGGGCTGCTCAGAGGTCAGTGGTGGCCTTGGCGGTGAGGGCCTGGATGCGGCTGGTGTTACAGTTTTTGCAGAGGACATGTCCGTCCAGAGGGTAGCAGCCCTGGTTATCCCCCTCTGAGAGCAGAGAGCCACAGTCCTGCAGGACACAGATAGCCCGTTAGTCCCCAAACACAAACAGAGTCATTAGCCACGCTCACCGATCAGGCACATTCATACGCTCTCTGTGTTCACACCCTAAATGAGCCATTTACCGCTGTTTAAAAACTCAGCCGGAGTGGAGCTACAGGAGGCTCTCTGCAGAAAAGCCTGTCAGCGTTCTGCTTTCCGACCAGCTGGAGAGTGAAGAGGGGCAACGGCGGGTTGTGACGAAAGGTCCCTTTGTCTTAAACCTCCATCACCTCAGCGTTTGGTTCAGCTTTGACGTTTCAGATACATCTTCAATAATAATTACTTAATGTGTGATTACAGGATTCTACTCTTCTTTTCCAGAGTTTAAGATCAACATATTTCCTAAAAGTAGATTTGTTGGTGCGTCTTTGCCGTTCTTTAGTTTTTATTCATTCGTCTGTCACATGTATTAATACGCAGCTCGGCCTTTTGCCAGAAAGCAGCTGTTAAATCTTTTTTTGTAGGTCTATCAGGCTGAAATTTCAGCCATGAACTTTTACAGAAATTCATGGTCCCCAGAGGATAAATCCTAATGACTTTGGTGATTTTTGATGAAGTACTACCAGCAGGCTCACATTTGTTGTTTTCTCAACATCGACTGGATGAATGTCGTGAAATGCGATTTTCATCTCAATCATTTTCGTCCAGTTCTTCAGTTTATGACATTTACATAAAATCTCAGCTGTGCTCTGTGTTAAGAGCTAATTAGCGAATGTTAGCATGCTAACAAGCTAAAGTAAGATGCTGAATCTGGGCCGATCCAGGCGTATTTTAATATATGTGTTAAATAAAGCATCATTTTAATTAAAATCCTTTCTTTCATGAACTCTTCTCTCTACTGGATCTATATGTTATTGCTAAACATCGGCATGTTAGCATTGTCATTGCGAGCATGTTAGCACAATGAGCACATTAGCATGCTGATGTTAGCATTTAGCTCAAAGCACTGCCTCGCAGCTGTACGCTCCAGTTATTCTTTCGGCTTGTTGAAAATAATTTAAGCAATGTACACACACAGTGCAGAGTGTATGAAATAACTCATTTATCTGATCAGCGCAGTGTGGAGCGGACTGACTGTTAATCAGGCACACTGAGCACATGTATGTTGTGTATTTCTGGCTGCGCTCTGCAGTGATGACGTGAAGAAGACGTCTTGAGCTGAAAAGCTGCTCCTGTACGGTGCGGTGTTTGTTTTTGTTGCAGCACCTGTAAAGCTGAGCTCCACGCTCTCTTTACAGAGTAATAACCACAAAGCCCATGAGGACAATTTCACACACACAAATACAGATGCACACATTGCTTTGGCATTATTTTCTCCTGGTCTGTGACGCCGGGTTACACTCTCTACATCTCTCTCACACACACTCTGACAAATACAACTCGCTCTCCTCATGTTTCCCTGGTGACAAAATTCTTCTCTTGTTGAGCCCCTTCAGCTGAACTAATCTGCTTTGCTTTCCTTTGACCTTTATGTCTGCCAAACGCTCTGTGTACTCACACTGCCACGGCTCTTTGACAATGTGACACGTTACTTCTCTCTTAGCCGGGCACGTAATGTCTCAGCGCCGCTTATCAACCGGCGAGCGGCGGCTGACAGATTGGTTACTATGCAAGTCCGTGAACTTTGCAGAGCAGAGACGGAAAGCCATTTGGAGGCAGGTAAGAGAGGGATGATTCAGTCGTCTGGCTGAAAAGGTGACTCGGGGGACGTGCATGCATGTGGCGCCTTACACCTTCATGCCTTAATGGCTGTCACCTAGAGCTGCGGCAGATGGTACGAAACCACCGCTGCTAATTACAGGGAGCTGACATACCAGAAGAGTTACCTCACATACCTCACAGCGGTAACACTGCACGTGGAAGTCGCGGTCCAGGGCCACAATACGGACGGTCTCCTCCTGGCCCGGCGCCGGCATTATCGGCTCAGAGCACACACAGCAGCGCGGAGCGAACTTCCTGCCGGAGAGAACCGAGAACAACAGACGTGAGCTCACAGCGACAGGAAACACTGCTGCTGTCCGATCCATCCTCGATGCTTTTTAAGACCCACACACACAAGCAGGGCTGCAGCTAACAGGGATGTTCATTACTGATCAATCTGCCTGCTTCTTTCTCGATCAATCGGTGATTCGTTGGGTTTTTAAAATGTCGGAAAATGGTGAAATATTCCCGCCAGAGCCCGAGGTGACGGGTTCAAACTGCTTGACTTGTCTGGTCAACAGGGCAAAGTCCAAAAATAATTAATTTACAACAATAAAACAGAAAAAAAGGGGCCTGTTGTGTCACTTAGAGCTGCAATTCCTGCATGAAAGGTACTATACAAATAAAGTTTATTATTATTATTATTATTTTTACTTGACTGGTGCAACATTTCCTAACTTTCCTGGCTCGTGAAGTTCGCTTGGATTTCTCATCATTATATTCCGTCTACTGGCCAGTTTAACCCAAAAAAATATTATTTTTCCTTTGAATAATTTTCTGAGGTCTAAAAGGGTAAAAATATTCAGGAATTCATAAGAAAACTAAGAGAAATTTGGGTTTTTTTGCAGAAAATTTGCAGAGTATTTTCTTCCCTGCTTTTCTTTAATCACCTCGTGACCCCTCCGAGTTGTCTGGTGACCCTTGCAGGGGTCCCAGCCCCAGGTCTGGCACAGCTTGTGCATTTGTTTCCTGTATTTAATTATTCATTCTCTCAACCACAGAGGAAAAGCTAAATTTGCCCTTCTCTGAAATAGTTCATATGAATAGAATATTTGAGGAAAAGCTAAACATAGCAGGGCTTTTACAAATATCACAGCCGACTCTCACAGTGACATTTTCAAGCCTTCAGATCAGTAACTCTGGAAATGCCTTCAGCGGGAAGAGGCCTGTCTAACAATAGGATCATTGAGGATATGAAAAGCACCCAGAGATTTCAGGTCCCGTCAGGTGACTGAAGGCCGGGTGGACACTTATTTCACACGCTCACTGCACGCCTGAGAATCAGGAAGTGAAGGGGGCGCGTGGCTTTGGGGAACCACGGCTGTACAGTATTAGCCAGAGAAAAAGCTCGGGCCCCGGCGTGACTGTTCCTCGACACAAAGGGCTGCGCTGTTGAGGTCACACTTGTCATGTGGAATTAAATAACGGCCCAGTGCAGCTACTCCACAAAGCCAAAGCTGTGCGCTAACACCGAGAGCCAGCTGTTTACTTCTGTTTCCCTTCTGGTCACTGAGCAAAGGAACATTTCTGGTAAGGTGGCGGTTATGCAATCGTTGGATTGTGACACAATGACAGGAATTTACTATTAAATTCATGTCTACAGCTTCGTCTCATAGGGTCACTGGGCTTGTGACACTGCCTGCAGTACTTCCCAAAAAGGAAGCACTAAGATCCCATATTGATTATTGTTAACTGCGGTTGAATTTGTGAGGTCAGAGAGGGATTTCGAAGCAGAATTACTTGATTTAGCCACTTGGGGGCAGTGGAACAAGCTGAGGTGTGAGCGAAACTTGCCTATTTAGCAGACATGGAAGAACATTAGCTTTCATTTAGAGTTGAGCTTCTTCCTCTTTAGCTCTATGTCCACCAATGCTAAAGGTTCTACTTTCTTTACCAGCTAGATGCTACCGTTGTTGGTGCTGCACGGGATGTTTACAGTGTTTTTATTTGAGCTTTTTGCTGAGAACTGCTGCCTGCTGGAAAAGCTGCAGACCATACAACCAAAACAATGAGCTGAAAGATGCTAAAATGCTCCAAAGAGCTGAGCGATAATTCCCCCTGAGATACTACGAGTGACACCGTTCATGTCATTTGATCCATTGTTAACATGAAAACGTTGATTTGTGCAGCTTTGAAGGAATGCTCTGGGATTTTGCACATATGCTAGTTTCCTGATGATTTGTTTTGCTTATCTGGGCAAAAATACTGGAATCAGGCTAAAACTGCCAGCCTCTAACGTCTATCAAAATATAATTATTTCACAAGTTAATATGACACTTTGGCTGTAGGACCATCAGCTTACACACTGGAGCTATTTTCCATAGCTGAACACAGTGAGTGTACGGGGTACCACAGAGGGAGATTTTTGCATAATGTCACAGCTGGAAAATAAAACCAAGGTATTTCTTGGATTGGAGGAAACAATGAGTAGCTAACAAGATGCAATATATACAGCAAATAAGATCAATTTTGAGCTATTTTAAGGCTTTGAAATTGGTAAAGGAACTTGGAAATGGTGCACGTTACTCCTGACAAATGTTCATCAAAACATTGACTCTCCTTTTAGCTCTGCTTGGGTCTCCTCCAACTCCTGAAGCTGCTGAACTGTCAGCCATGATTCTCCGTGGGTTCGTCAAGATGAGCACACGTTTGTTAGTACATAAAAAACACTTATCTGAGCTGTGATGGGAAGCTGTTGTACGTACTTGTGGAAGTCCTCGATGCAGTGGATGTGGTTGGAAGCGTCCACAGTGAAAGGGATGCCGTCCAGGCTGCGGTGGCACACCACGCAGGTGAAGCAGTGAGGGTGGTAGGCTTTCCCTGTGGCTCGCAGGATGCGCTCCATGATGGGCTTACTGCAGATGGTGCAGGTCTCAAGGGTGTTCTGTAGACACAAACACACAAACCCACAAACACCCACATGGTTACACAACCAACCTGATGATGAACGTAGTGATTCTGATGATTCATCTCCAAAGGCCCTTTGAGCCACTGTTTACAATTAGCACTTGTCCGCTAACAAATTTTAACCAGCACGACATATTTAGATGAGTTTCTCTGCATTTCCTCCGGTTCTGAGCTTGTGATGTTTAACTTCCTGTTGCCTGTTCAGGTGGCTCCGCTCCCATTCGTGCCTGCGCAGCGAATAAATCCACGCTCGGGACCTTTAGCTCGGCTGTCCTCAAATGCCTCTGAAGCTGAAGGAATCTGATTAGCACTCCTCTCGAAACACAAACACAGTCATTTTTCAGCTGCCCTCACCCACACTTCATCCTCCCATATGCAAGAGTGTGAGCAGTAAATATTTCCACTTTGTGATGACTGCAGGTTTTCTGCAGCCAGGCGACTGGGCAAGCGGCCCGCGGGGGGACGTGGCAGCCGCCTGCCTCTGACTTATCTGTGGCATCTCTCTTCTTAATACCTGCCGGGAGACACCATTTGTTATTTCAATATTTCATAAATAACGACTGCCTCTCTAAACAGCAATGCAATTACGGGGGTGTGGATATATCATGTGAGGGTGATCAATGTGCGGCCTGATGTGGCCGCGTGCGAGCTCGTGGGCCCCGCTGTCGCTGCCTCTCGCTCAGGCATTTCCTGGATCTCTGCGTCTCTCTGTTCTCTCCCTTTTTCTGCGCTTGGCTGGGCTAAAGAGTTGCACGGTTCAGCTGTTCCCATTGGCTCCCACTGTAGTAGCAAGCTGCCTCAGTGTTTCCAAACACAGCTCGGGGTGTGTAGCAACACTGCGCTGCGTCATCGGCTGCCTCCCAGACACACCGCCGGGCGCTGCCGTTTAAGATGACACTTCTGTGACCGCTCGGCCGCGGTGAACTCCCCGCCGTGCCCCGTCCGGCTGTGGAGCACGTGCGCTGGCATTTATAGTCTCTATGCTAATGAGCGAAGCAGCTTTGCAGGACGAGGCTCATGAAACTACAGTGCAAAAACCTTCCTGACACGATTCCACGAGGTGCCTGACTTTTGATTCTCAGATCAGCTCGAGACACGATCGTGTGTCACTGGAGGGTAAGAGGGCAAGAGATGAGAGCGGCTGATGTACGACCGCAGGCTGCGAAGAGGTGGTTTGAAAAATGGCCGTTTCTTCAAAGCACTCCTGGAGAGGCATTATTTCATGAAAAGCAACGTGTGCAGACAAGCTCTGCATTCTTATTTGTCTTTTTTCCCCTCTCCAAGACAGTAATAGAAATAAACATTATTCCCAGGGCAACATTTGTGTATAAACAATGTCCATATTGCAATCCTGCTCGATCCTGGAAGTGGAATGAAGCCTTTAATGAGCTCGCTGCACTGAGCCCTTGAGGTTTGCCTCACACATGCACACAGAGGCAGAGAGAGGTAGAGGTGGAGAGGGAGAGAGAGGGGGAGAGAGGATATATTTGCAACCTGAGAATCTGAGTAAGATACCAGGGCCAAACAGCACCAAACCATCCTCAACTCTTACTCATCTGTCTGCATTTCCACTTACTTATTCTCATCTGCCCTTCATGTGGGAATACCTTGCCCTTGTTTAGCTTAACTAGAGCATATGATTTCACAGCACACAGTTCCTCCGGGCCATTGTAATGAGTACAGTACTCAAAAGACAAAATTTTCTCTCTTTCTCTCTGATGGTAGGATTCTATGACCTCAATTCATTCATTCTGCTCAGCCCCTGTTGTTTTTTATCCACTCGTGACTCCTTTTATTTGGTATTAGGTAACATTTATTAGGCCTGTTACACAAATGTGGGTCTGATGTCAAAACAGAGAATGTACAAAGAATGTGTTTGGGTACAACCTCCACAGATGGTTGAACAAAATTCTGCATAAATCACTTCATGCCCTCTGTGTCAGACATCCAGGTCCTTTGCAGTTTGCCACTAGAGGGCTGTATATGTCTGCAGATGTCCGGGTTTTGCTTTTCCCCTGACTAAATGTGATGTATTCAAGCATATGTATTCTTTTTTTCCCCTCTCCCTCATACATTTCTCTAAGTGTTTGCCCAGAAGGCTAAACAAATGTCTAGGCAGATGAGGTAAAGTGAATTTAGGTCAGACAGCCTCTTGCTGAACTGAGGGGTGAGTGGAGTGCGTTAAAGTCAATTGTGGCCCCTTTTCCTCATTGTGAGCCGTTTCCTTTTGCTACGAAGTGCTATCATGGCCTCACGCCGAACGCACTGATGCCCGCACGGTCCGGCGCAGCTTCCCACTGTTTCGCAACGGGCTCCCAAACAACGTTTGACACAGCTGTCTGTTGGAATGAGGAGTGTGATGGCAAACAAAGCATGTAACAGGGAGTTAAGAGGTCCCATGTGCTCCACTCTGAACACGAGACGCAGGCCTGACAGACGGAGGCAGACACACACAGTCAAACCACACACACACAAATCACCATTCAGTGCAACTTTATCCAAAAAATGTTAACATTGTTGGACAATTTTGCTCATTTCTAAATCAGCTTGTAATTTCTAAGCTTATTGGATCAAAGGCCACTGCCTTCACACTCAAACAGGTACAGCGCAACTAAATGAGGAACCAGCACAAAATATTCCAGAAAAACAACAATTCTGCACTTTCCAGTTTAAATCAACACACACAGGCTCAACATTAGGCTAAATGAGGTGATCAGAGAGAGGGCGACATCTTGTCTTTGTGCCTCAATGTACTGCAAGACATCCTCACATTTCAGGAGCTGGAACACTCAACCGTTTGACATTTTTGCTTGAAAATGTACGATTACTCAATAATCAAAATAAAATATTTACAACTACACAACAAAATACTTGCACTGCTGCTTCATTCAATCAGAGGGTCTGGATGCCCGATTAAAATATCACAATCAATTCAGTCTGCGGTTTGTACTTTTCCATGCAGAGCGCAGCTACAGCTGAAACAATGCTGGAACACAGACGGATTTTCCATGTTTGCAGATGAAACAATAAGCAGTTGGAGATCTGCTGTGGCACACTGCTAACTTTAAGCTGTTACCCATCTCCTCCCTCCGCATCAACACAAATTTTGCACCTATCTGTCCTTTTTTCTTTTCTCACATGGCCGAGTCGGGCTGACAGGAGTTCACTGAGACCGCACGCGATTTATGGCCTGGCACGCTGAACTCAGACTGGGCCAAATTTACAGTTGATCTGATTCAGTGTGTGAGTCCAGACCTTCACAGAATGTGCTGGTTGGTGCCAGGCCATGCTGCATGAATTAAGTACACCCTACTGAAGGTAGATCAGAAAGGCGCTGCTGCGAAAGAAAGGTCTGAGCGGCGCCGCCGCGTTTTGGTTTCCTCTGCAGCGACTTGATGGTGAACTATGAGTCAAATCAGTGACCCTCCAACTTCCCGAGGGAAGGTGTCTGCTGACTTAATGAGCCTTAACAAGCAGCCCCTCTCCCTTTTATTGCCTAATATGGGTCAATAAAGCAGGACAAAGACAAATTATTGTGCCAAAAAATATATAATTAGGCACTCTTTTAAACAGGAAGTGTTTTAAAACAAGAGAAGAAGAAGAAGTGGGAAATAACAGAGATGAAGGAACTATGACTCACAGCGAGCCGAAGCTACAGAGAACATGAGAAAGTCACAAACTACATGGGTCAACAAAATAATCCAACAGCACAAACTACAGCTCGAGGGACCCGAAAACAAGGACACTCAGAGAAATTCACAGTTTCACCGCCGCAGCTTTTCTTATGACTGTCTGTCGGAGCCCAGAGTGCATCACATGATGATGATGATGATGAAGATGCAGTACAGAGCGTTGGCCTTGCAGCACAGCGCTGCTCCTGTGGTCTTTGTCTGTATTCTATACAGATATGAAGCCAGCTCCAGCAGCTGATCAGCTTCTTGGCCGGTAAAATCACTTCCTGGATGCTAAAGTATGAATCCTACATTGGCGAAGGGATGAGCCCCCTACTCCACCTCCAACTGGTTACTGCTCATTGTCTTTGGTGGTTGGATTGGTCAGAGGAGTGACGCTTGGTTAGGATTTATGTAAGAATATCAGCAGAAGCCAATCAGAGGCAGAGTAAATGTACTTCCTGGACTCTCCACTGGTCGCCTGGCTAGCAGTTTCCCTCCATATCCAGCCTTTACGCTAAGCTAAGCTATCTGTGTTTGACACAGATATGAAAGTGGTGTCTAACTCTCAGCACATTTCCCCAAATGTCAAAATATTCCCTTCAACGCAGTGACAGAGTAAAACCCCTCATGAACTTCATACAGGTACTTTTTATTTCAGCGTTATTTTACTGGGCTGCGTTATATTTCAAGGCGTTCCTTTATCACGCCTCTCTAAAAATATCACACATTCCACCTTTTAAAGTGGAACACCTGCTGCTCGCCGACCACCAAGAAGACAATTTAAGATCTGCTAAGCCCCACTTAACCTCCATTAAGACGCCCGAAATACACCAGAGATGTTTCACTATTTTTGTTGTTGTTTCACTATTTTCCAAAGTCCATCTATTTACTGACAAAATCCTGCTTAATCTACCGCTGCCTCACACCTCCACATCCTACGGCTGAATGATCCCACACCAGGCTATGAATGCAAAGGTCATTCAGTCTCCGGTTTAAAGTATATTTGTGTTGTCTATTATTTGAAGTACTTTCACGAGGAGGAAGCAAAGTTACCTCGCTCGCAGCCGACTGGGCTCCAGCTTCTCTTCTTGCATACTTAAGAAGCAGATTTGGCCAAACTGTCCCCGTGACAGTGTTTCCAGAACCTGATGCTGCTCTGTCAGCCCTGATTGTGGATTCACGCAGCAGCTTCACTGACAGTTGTGGAAGTCAAAGAAAGACGCGACAAATGGATTAAATGTAGGGTAATTAAGAGGTTTTGGGAGCCACCTTGAATCAGTTGAAAAAGCCCTCTGACAAAGTGATAGATAGGATTATTGTGGTCGGGGTTGAAGGGAAATAAACTTGTTTTCCACATTCTGAAGCCAAATCATGGAGGTCTTGGCCCGCGGAAAATGCCAGAAATCTGCTTTGGTCGAGGGAGGTTGGGAGCTCATTTAAATCTCCACACATTTGCGAGGGGACTGCGGGAGCACCACCCTTCCCTGATCTGTGGTCTGCTCAGGCCGCGGAGGTGGAGAGGTTTGTGTGTAAGTGTGTGCGCACGAGGAGAGCTGAGCCTCCTTTCAGCTGGTTGGGTTCAGCGATCACGATCATCTTTCCAACCTCCTCCTGTGAAGGTTAACAAGTGAGCCACCCCCTGCCATTTCCCCTCCCTGAGGTCCAACTCACCCAAGACCCCCGACACGATCCCAATCCCCAGCCCTTGATATCCAGCTTAAATTTAATTTTACATATCAGTGATTGCTTTCCAGTGACCGGCGCTGCCTGGCATCCTGACTCTGTCCATCTGTCTGTGCGGTTTCTTAGCGTCGGGGCCACAGAGCGAGCGCATGAAGACACGTTAACTTGACTTGACTCCTTTACAAATCCCTGTCATTTCTAAGCGCGTTATGTAAATCACCCACTCGTATCTGTTCTGCTGCCTGGATGCGGATGACTGAGGTGTGTGTGCGTGTGTTTTGTTTACGTGTGGGTGTGAGCGAGCATGTCACGCAGTGGAAAGTGATTCTCCTAATGGTTTGGTAACTCTGACGATCAGTGACCTTGAAACTATCAGCGGTATAATTTGTGACAGTCATCTGCGCGCACGCCGGTCCGTCAGGACGAGTGCGCCCAGGTTTCGGTGTCTCTGACCTGGAATGGCCCCGCTTCCTCTGAGCGTAGGTCTACCCTGCTCAGCTCGGCTCAGTCTGTCTGTGTAATAAATTCGCACTGGGTTATGGATGACCAGCGCGTGCAGGAATGAGGTGGCGTCCTGCCAAAGCCTCCTATCCTCATTTGTTTTGTACATTTGGTTTCTGCCTGGACGCTGCGAGCAGCCTCGGCCCAGTGATCCTTCTCACCAGCAGCTGCAGCGACTGTGCAGGTTTCACTTCTTTCACTTGAGAACACGAGTTTTGACAAAGCAACAAAAACCGCAAGTGTCGAATGAGATCCGAATATTCATGCGTTCCATTACACTCAGCCGAGCGGCTTCATTTGTTCATGCACATTTCTTATTTTAGCCAAGTGATGATATCAGGCTGCAGCCAACGTGAAGGGACAGGGCCGACACACAGATCATGCCGCGCTCAGGCCTTTCTTTAAAGAATAAAAGGTGGCAGTGGGGGCCCTGATCTCTCTCTCCGGCTCAGGCAAAGTGGCCGGCCTGCCTGTCTGCCTCTCTGCCTTAAATTCAGCTCCGCAGCAGAATGTGACCCCTCTGGACTTTGGGCAATGTCTCCTGCTCTGGTTACAGAGAGAAACTGACAAAGACCCCGGCAGTAGTTCTCTCATGCCATGAGTTAGAGTGACATTGTGGTGGGTCAGCATTGGGTCACGGATATTTTTCTCCTGCTCGCTCCTGGGGGGAGGGGGGGGGGGGGGTGCTTCGACAAAAAACATGAGGAAGGTTTAGAGGGCCCGGTGTTTGGAATCACTCTCTCCTCTCTTGTCCAAACAGTGTATTCTAATAACAGCACTCATGCTTTTCATTTACTCGCTGGTAATGGATAGGACAGCTGCATTTCCTGTAGTGCAGATCAGTAATAAGAAATAATGACCTGCTTGAGTTTAGTGGGCTCACACCCACTGTACAGCACAATTATACACACACATAATTGTCTTGGCAAGTCTGGAGACGTACTAAGATGTGAAATCCTATTCATGCAAGTGCTATCTAATTGGCTCACTCCTTTGAGGAATTAGACCGAGTTAATCACGTCTGAATATACAGAACTCAATTAGAACTCTGCAAGCTAATGCAGACAGCCATGAATATTTGATGACGAAGTCAGCAGAAAGCAGGGCTGCTCAGACGACAAGTGAAACCAGGGTGGGCGTATACCTGCCGCCGCCGCTCGGCGTGTGCGTGGCAGCTCTCCCAGTGCGAGCGGCAGCTGTGCAGCTGCGCCAGCGGCGAGCTGCAGCGCCACGACGACGAGCATACCGGGGCCCTGAACTCACCACGCTGGCTGCGAGCCTCTGGATCTGACTACCTGGATATCCATCACAGAGAAGTGACAGGTGTGTGGGTGGTGTGCAGTCATTTCTAATTAGGGCCATATTACTGTCAGGGAAGCAGCATCACAAACTTTCTTCCTCTGTGTTGCGTTGTTTACATCACTGTGACTGGATGCGAGGGGAGAGATCAGACTGTGATTGGATGCATTGTATCGTATATCCCCTCTCTCAATGACAGCAGGGGCTTTGGGGGAGTTCTTGGGGATATCCCATTGTTAGGTGGGAGAGTAGTCTGGTATGATGCGCTGTGGAGGACATCCATCACCAGGAGCCCCGATACAGCTGGCACCATGCCTGTCGCCTCTGGGTTCTGCGCCACCCTCGGAAACTTCCCTTTGCTATCGAGACTGTATGAGTACGCTGCGTTTGCACACACTTGTAAAATTCAGTGAACACAGCTACGGCGGTGGTTCCCAACTTTTAGTGTCTGACGGACCCCAACATCGCTGAGGTGAAGTCCCCCCCTTCATCAGCGCCACCCGTCACGCCCCGAATGTCCACATTTCACCTGATTTTAAAGTAGTTGCATCACTACAAAGAGTGGATACTGTTACAAGGGATGTCAATGGTTAACCACCAAGACTATTTGACTGCTTACACATGTTGGTCTGGAGGTTAATTTGCATACACACACACACACACACACACACACACACACACACACACACACACAGAGGAGTTCAGCACAAGTAACAGTAACAGCACCTTTGTGAAACACTTTGTGGAGAAGAAAGATGAACTAAAGACAAGCTAGCCGGTGGAGACAAGCTCCCAAACAAAAGCTACATCACAGCTAACTTCACTTCATCAGTGACGCTGACTCAGAGCAGGCTTTCTGTTATCTGGTGCTTACGTTTATTTTTACTGAGAAATGTGGAAAAATTCTGAATAAACATCAATTAAAATAAACTTTGTTTGCGAGAAATAAAGGTGACATTTCTAAAGCAGAGTACCTGTTCTTTAGTTTAGTTCTTTCCAGTGATAAATACGTTGATGTGTCATGCTGGAGAAGAGGTGTCCTGGATTTTTCCTGCACAGATTGACAGTTCAAGTTCACCCGAAAACACGACTGAAATACATTCTTATAACAACCTCTGGAAACAAGGTGGAACAGTTGTTTTCTGTTCTGAGAGAATCAGTTTTTTGGCTCGGACCGTTTCCATCATCAAAGCCGGTTGTATATGAGCGAGGAGTGCCAAGTCTCGATGGGGTTCTTTTATACAGACACTGGAAAAAAGGGCCAGAATGAATCTAAGTCGACACATTCAGCATAAGACGAATCATTAAAAAGGAGCAGTAACACTTTACATTAAGGGACACATATTCACCATTAACTAGGTGCTCATTAGCATGCATAGTAGCAGCATATTGGCTATTATTACTCATTTCTCCTAATTACTGCTTATTGATAAGAAGGAAGGATGTTATTGTATATGAATTATGATCTTAACAATCTAACCTTTAATAACCCCAACCCCTGGAATAAGGCATTAGTAAGTGCTTTATGAAGACCAATAAAGAGCCATTATGATGCTAATATGGATGCTAATAAGCAGCTAATTAATGGTTAATGTGTGTCCCTTAATATAAAGTTAAATATTTGTGTTCAGGAGAAGAAATAACTACAAAAAGTGTGAAAATGTGGGAAATTATTCTATAAAAAAACAAATCCAGCTTCCTATGGAGCTACTTTATAACTTTATCAGCGCTGGTTAATTAGATAATTTGTTTAATTCTACATGCGGATTAGTAAATGGAGTCCCACAGAAAAAGTGCTTTTGTTTTCAGAAGTTCTCTTCAAGAGTTCTTGCTGAAAAAGTGGGTCTGCATGATAAAATTAATTACACAAAAATGAAGCCGCAGCCATAAAGGCGGCCATGTGAATGGGTGACCGGCGAGGCTGACATCACCACTTTCCAAGACAGACAAACAGACACGGAGGGTAAAAGCTCATCAGTCAATCATGAACGTTTCCTGGTGACTGGCAGGTCAGGGCTGCTGCGCGCAGCTCTTCCTTTACAATAGCAGAATGGAAATCTTTCGGAGAGCGTAGCCAATGAGACCAAAGCCCATTTATTTTAAATAACAGAGCCGTAGTACAACACCAGATAATGAACGTAATTACATTCAAGCAACTTGGCGTCCGTGACCTTGGTGGTCTCTGAAACTCTGTCAAAAGAGGCAGAAATAGATTAAGGTTTTTGTGTGGGCAAATCCCTATCTCTTTATTACTGCTCTTTCAATGTGAAGCCCTGCTCCTGGTGTGACCTTGTGTTACTTACATCACTCTCATTACAGTACACTTAAACTGGCTGCACTTTGGATGATCTATATTCATGGGAAGTGGTAGTACAAACAGGAAAGTGGGGATGTGACACCGCCTCGAACAGGGAACTGAGCATTGTCTGCAACCCTTTTACTGTTCACTGGTGTCAGTTAAGCAGATTGAATGGATCTGTTTACCAGCATAGAACCTGAAGCAAAGGGCAGTTAAGCAGCCGCTTTAAAAAAAATTACCTGGGCAATAACCCGGCTGTGGGAACGCTGCAGACATTTGCAAGAACGACTAACAAGGCGGATGCTATGGACGGCATAGAATGGACTTAAGAACAGTGGGCACGGTGCCCTGTGTAAGCAATTAACCTCCGTGACACCGAATCCCTCTGCTGAACTTCTTCAAAGACCAGCTGAGCTATCAGACAGAGGAAGAGTCCTTGTTGCTCTCAGCTCTGTTAACTAATATGCGCTCATGGTTAGAGGCAGACTTCCTAAAGTGAAAGGAGACAGAAAATTACTATTCATATCTAAGAGTACAATTTCAAATAGATGTGGCGGCTTGTATAATCCCACTGACTAAGAACATTTAGGCTTGAACTCTCTCGAAGGTATAATGACTGCTGGAACATAATGACTTCATTTGCTGCACTGGTTTGTGATGTGAAGCTGTGCAAATGTCTCACATTTATGTGTCTGAATCAGAGTCCATCGCGGTTCCTTTCACTTTAGTGAATACAGTAAGAAATGTGCGTCCGTGACTCGACATGTTTAAGCTGTAATCCTTAAGACTTCGGTCCTGGTTGATTCGAGTAGTTCTCAACTTCACAGCAGCTCACAGGAAAGTTGGGTTTCGTTGCTCAGGTGTTGGAGGTGTGCAGCTCTTCATCTATGACACCTACCGACTGCTTCATCACTCTCTTGCGAAATTTTGACAGGTGACGGAGCTCGGCGCTGACTTTGCTGACAGACGGACACTGCGTTTCCTGCAGCTGCTTCACAATAAAAGCCACGCTATATGTCGCCGGTACGATGCTCTTACACTCGTAGCAGCGGGACATCTTTCGTTTGCATTAGCAAAGTGAATATTGTGATTTAGTCTCGTTGATGTCGGTAAAGCCGGATTACACGAGGCATCGTTTCCTGTGAATCCCTCTAACGAATCCAGTGTGGGAATGGTGAACTGCCAATAACAATGAAAACCACGCAATAGAGAAAGTGTAAATACACTGAATGGCCGTCAAAATGAGTGTCAAAACAAGGTTTGATTTCATGAAAATCTTTACCATTTTAACTGTTTCTGTCACCACCACGACAGAAACTGGTCCAAATAAACCAGTTATACATATACAACCACACGAACAGCACATAACACTGCATGCCTGGATTTATTCAGAACACATGACTCTGTCTGAAGCTGGTGTGTTCACACAGAAGCCGACACTCTGAGTGTACTCCTGCTCTTTCAAATTACAGCGTTTTCCTCTAAAGTGCAGCACTCCTCTTAAATGCATTACACCTCATATCCCTGCTCTCAGCCCGCTTTGTCTGAGGCTGCATCCTTCAAGAACATAAAACCTTCAAGCTCCTGCACCTTAATGTGCAGCTAACTGCAAGATGACTGACTCAATTAACAAGATAAACATTAGGAGGGAAATCTGAGGCTACCTATAAAGGTTTAGTTTGAACCAGCAAACGGAGGTTTTGGGTCAGCACCTGAAAACACACTACAAATGTCATCAGAGACGTGGCTGCACAGTCGGATCTCCAGTTACCTGAGCTCCAGTTAAGATGCCTGGCGTTTAGAGAGAATACCGGTGTAATATCCTGCGGCCCCCCTGGATTTCTCTCCTATTTGTGATTTTTCAGATGCTCTGTGATTCATTTGTTCCAGTTTGCAGGAAACATACAGTCAGCAATACTTTGAATTCACTGGAAAATGTTTCACATGAGAGCCGTCTTGGAAAACACTTAGTGGCACTAAAACTGAAAACTGCTGCCTCTCAGTAACAATGATGGACGGCGCGCTGGGTGGTGTTTGCGCACACGCTCAGACATGGAGTCTTATCACGTGTGCAAACATGGAACAAGCAAAGCTGCGGGACACCTCAGGCTGAGACAAAAAAAACAAAAAAACAATGGTCACTCAGTGCTGCACAACATGCAAAACGAGACATTAATTGAACGTCTGTGGAGTTTATCAACGTCATTGTGCATTCAAATGGGCAGCGATTAGTCCTCCGCGGAGGCCAGCCAGGGAAGTGCCGCGGACAAAGGCCGACTGCTGCGCTCGCTGCAATCTGTGGGCCAGTGGTGTGACTGAGGTTGGTTAGACAGAGAGATAGCCGGTCGTGAAATCAGGAAGTAGACAGGTGATGATAACAGATGTGGGAGAGCTCCTGCACATTACTAAAAGGAATTAATGATATCTAGACAAACAGTCTGAACGAGGCAAATCACCCGGCGGAAGAGACGGATCTCGCCAATACAAATGGCAGCATTGTTCCACAGAATATGTAAAGTCTCAGCTCAGATAAGGGGGCTGCTGATCGCCTACTTTGATACATGGCAGAAAACTTTATTGGATGACAATCAGCGTGGCGTGCAAAATGTATTCATGCAATTCCTGGCAAAGGGATTAATAGATTTTTGCATAATATTATACAGATTCAACACACAGTGCGTTTCCTGAGGCACCTGTTATACCTGTTAGGGAGTCCACACAGTGCAGGAGGAGTTCTGACCCATTTAGCACCTACAGCACAAAACACATGGATATAAAAATACATGTGAAATGTCAAATGGGCTTCCACCGAGTCAATACTGCTACTACAATTCTATTTTCAGTCTCTTTGAGAAACTGACGTGCGTAATGGTGAAGTTCAATTAAATTAATTAAATGACATTTTCACTTATTCTGTTTTTTTTTTTTTTAATCTATGAGTATGTATAGAACACAGTATTAGTCAGCTGCATTTCTTGTACGAAAGGTTCTATACAAATAAAATAAATAATATATATATAATAAATTTTCAGCTTTCTAGATAGATTTTCTTTTATACATACTCATGACAGAGAGTATGATTCACTCTGTGAAAACTGCTCTTTTATGTCTGCTGTGGTTCAGGAGGAAGTATTTAAAAAAAATGACAGTGATGTCATCGGGGTTATTTGGGCTGAGGCGTGGGGACGACATGTTTTTAGCAAAAGGCCGGTGTTTTAACTGGGAGCTTAAAGTCTGAAAGACATTTACCTGGCAGGGTAAAGCTTCAGCTTCTGAACAATTTCAGGCTCTGCTGCTTTGATTTTGACCGCCGAATTTCTTTTTTTTTTGTTTGTTTTTTTAAGCTTCAGACGGAGGCAGGCTAGCTGTTTCCCCTTGCTTCCAGTCTTTATGCAAAGCTAAGCTAACCGCCCACAGGCTGTAGGTACAGTCATGAGATCGGGAGCAGTTTTCTTATCTAACTCTAAAGGGCAAGAGAGCGAACATATTTCCTGTAAGTGCAGGAAAAGTCACCGTTTAAGTCATATCATTACAACTATACTCATAAATCAAATCTCTCTCTTCCAGGTTCCTCAACACGATGTGAGTGTGATCTTGTGTGGAGGCAGTGCAGGCATCTACAGTCAAAACACACACTCGCAGTGTTTCATTAACGCTCGTTTGCTCTGAGAGATTCCTAGACTGACTGACTTGGAGGCTAACTTGAAGTTTCTCACTTTCTCTCTGGGATGTGACATTTCTCTTCAGAGACTCAACTCTCACGTTCATTCTCTAATCGTACAGAGGCGTATGACCCTGAGGATGGGAATAAAAGAAGAAGAAATTACTTTCATTAAGAAATTCAGATTTCCTCCATCCTTTTGATCTTGTGCCAGAAGAACATTTATGCTGATGAAATGCATAAATAAAGTTCTTAAATTATCCCGTTCCTCTTTAGCGCATGTATCAGAGTTGGAGAACTTCCAGACAAGACAACTACAATCACAGTGAGTGCCTCTGAAAAGAGATGATTTAGGAGATGGCCTGCCACTGGTTTCAACGTCATGTGGCTCAACTTCCAGACTTTACTGGTAAAGTGCATATCGAGCCATTTCCTGCAAGTGATGTGAAGGAAAATGTAAAAATGTAAATGACAGTGGGACATTTGTGTTTCCTGGGCAAATAAGTACCTGACAGCATTAGTTTTAATGTGGCTCCGCTGTGCTTCAGGGGGCCGGGAGGAAAAGATTTACTGACACAGGCTGCAGGACATCTGTGCTGCACTGGTTTAGCGTTGTTATCGGAGTGCAATGATCAAAAAAAAAGAAAAAAAAAACAATCAAATCGATGCAGCAGAAACAGACATATTGCCTTCTTTCCCTGAGAAATTCTTCTCCCTTGGCAAAACGTGATGCCTACTTTACCCACAATGCAAATTAAGTGCCGACAGTTTAGTCTGAGGTTTGTGTGTGTTTAGCGGCTAATGTAGCCTCGCGCTGCTAGCTGTAAACTGTGGGCTGCAGAGCTCTGGTGAGCTCTCTTCCTTCTGACCGCACACCCTCAGATTTTTTTCCATTTCCAAACTTGCACTCCTCAGACGCGACCGACGCCGACTCGAGTGACATCACTTAAGGACATTTAATGGACTTTGTGCAGCTCCCTCTGGAGCTGAAAAAGGCTTCCTGCAGAAGTCCCCCTGCAGACCCGTGAAGAGACGCTGAAGAGTAAAATCTCTGGAGTTCCCCTTTGATGATGATACTTTATTTACCGGCTTCATTTGGACCTGACACAAGTTTTAAAAACAAACCGAATCCAATCATTTAAATCCCTTATTTCGAAATAAAACAAAAATGAAAGTTTCAAGCTGTTACCCAAACTTTCCACTGTAATGGCTCATTGCATTGCACAGCGACTTCCCGTCTCAGCTTCCAGGAATCACCCACAGACTTTCCCGTGATATTGCTGACAATAAGAAACTTGGACGCTGTCATATCCAGCGACTGGACTGATGGCAAAACGGAGCCATATTCTAATGAAACCCAATGAGGGAAACACTTCTGCAAAACCATTTCCTTGTGGTCTTGAAAGATGATGTGTCTTTCCTGACAATATTGTGCAAGGAAACACTTTTATGTGTGTTGTGCAACGCAGCGACAGGAAAAGGGGTCACAGTTTTGTAAGAGGGAATAAAAACACCCAAAATTAAAAATAATTCCGGTGCCTTCTGGGACATCTCACTGTCAGTTATTTCTACAGTCGGGTCAACTTCTGATCAGAAGAGCGAATTAGACAAGTCGAAAATTAGGAAACAGACGAGACAGAAGCGTCTGTAATATCTAATCCACAAAGAGAATCACCAGCACGTTACGTTCTAATATGATTTGGACACTCTTTTAATAATAAGTGCATTTAAACCACATCTGACTGCTTATCAGCTGTAACTCCAGATAGTTATGCATCAGCTCACTGAATGATGTGAAAACAATATAATCATCATGTAATTCACCAAGGAGGAGATATCTGACAATCCTCCATGATAAAAAGACAAAGAAGGCATCTCTGATTCATTATTCAGGGAGAATAAATTAATGATCTATCAGGTTGGCCCGGGCTACAAAAAGTTTTGCGCTAGCCATGTGTGTTAGCTGCTCATGACTATCACTGAGGTCAAATCTGAGGCTGCGCTAATTCATTTCACAGCTGCTGTTAACATTTAGATTTGATATCGCTGTCAACAACAGGCAGCCATAAAAATGGAAATTTCAAGTGTCTTAAACCTGCATTCATTGATGTTTTCGCCACTTGTGACTGGAATAACAAGCTGCAAACACCACGCTAACATATCACCATGTTATAAGGTTGATTAGCTAACATTAGCAAAACGTTACACATCCAGCAGATGGAGCAACATTAGCTTTCATTAAGAGTCATGTTTAAATCCAATATTCACACCCTTCAGAGAAAATATTCAACTCTCCAGAATGTTCACCGGCTAATGGCTGCTAACTGCTAACTTTATGAGCAGCTAGCACACGCTGGGTTTTTCAAGGCTTTTTCACTGGAACTGCGGTCAGGTGACAATTCTCTGGTGGTTTGTGATTAAGAGCGACGCCTTCCAGGTCACACACAGGCAACATAAAAATATCAATCAGTGCAGCTTCAACATGAGTTCCTATGAAGCTTGTTCGTGACACTGTTTCCAGCACATTCTCATGCCTTTGTACGTGTGTCATTGAAAGCTGTGTAAGTGCAAGGAATCACTTTCAGATGAAGAAATCACAAAGGACAGTTTCATTGAGTGACCAAAAACAAAACAAAGCCAAAGAAAAAGAGGAAATGAAGAAGTGCGTGGAGAGAGGCGGCAGCTCGCCGGACTTTGAAGAAATGAAATGTGGTCGCCTGAAGTGAGAATATCTGAACAATCCAGGCACACGGCTCACAACGAGCCCACACCTGATATCATAAAGTGAGCTTTTGAAACATGGACATAAATAAGTGAGCCAAAACCAGGCGGAGAGGCAGGTGGAGGGAAAAAAAAGTTACTTACAATATAGCAAGGCTCACAGTACGCCTTCTTCTCCACAGCGAAGAAAGGCTTGCCACGCAGCTTGGTGCTGCAGGTCATGCAGACGAAGCAGTCGACATGGAAGACCTGGTCCATGGCGGTGCAGCCGGTGCCTTCACCCACCACGTTCTCTCCACAGCTGGCACAGCGCCCTGGGGGGAGGAAGAGGAGGGAGCAGATTCATCACAAAATCCACAGATATTCAAGGTCAGATCACATTCATCAACAGTCACACTCCCTGAAAACACCGTCCAGATCAAAACTAACGATCCGCTCACGTCCGCCGCAAAGCGTGACGACGGCCAACAGCTTGACCCGATGGGAAGCGTCCGACAGCGGGCAGCGAGCCTCTCGCAGCACTTTTAGGACGGAGAAACAACATCTCAAACCCAGCCAGGCCAAAAGAGAGAGAAGAGAAGAGACATTTCTAAAAACTATGTGAAAACAGTCATTTCCAGGCCAAAGATCAGATATTGATTACCCTGAAACTGATTTGTTTTTGGATAGCTTCGTGAAATAAAGAAACCTGAGAGGAGCATCAAGCGAGGCTGTAACTAATGATTATTTTGATGATCAGTTTTAGAGTGATTTTATGAGCCTCTGGTTCTGGAAGTACAGGCCCCATTCCTTTCTCCATAGACAATGTTCGGTGACTCAGAGCTGGAGCACGACGCCTCAGATGGACATAAAACTCTGCGGTGAATAATCAGTACAAAAGATCAGATGGGTTAAAAATAATCTGCCTCTTTGATAAAAAAGAGCCAGTGTGCACACAAACAGAGGAGAGAAGGTAACTCTCACTCTTAAGGCGGATTTTGGTGAGAAACATTCAGTCTTTGGTGTGAACAGCAGGCAGAAGCTAAATAAAGAAACTGACCTGTGGGTCAATTTTGGATTCATTTGGCTGCTACCGTGCCGTGTTTTGTCCACATCTAGAGCTGCAGAGGTTGATCAAAAGAAAATTAACTGCTAACTTTCTTTTTTCAGGCAAAAATGTCAAAAATTTGCTGGTTTCACCTTCTTAAATATCAAGATTTGCTGCTTTTCTCTGTCGCTTATGATAGTAAATGAAAAGTTTTCGGTGAGAAATTTGAAGTCACTTTTGACATTTTACAGACCAAACGATTGAATGTAAAAATAATCTGCACATTAAACAATAATGAAAATATTTGCAGTATGAAAGTATTCGCAATATAATCGCAGCCCTAAACACGACTGCAACTACTAAACGTTTTGACTGCAGCAGCTCTGATTTGCATTTCTTCTCCAAAGCGACGCGCTCATGGGTATTTTAACTGTCATGGCAAAAAGCTGTGATTGCTGGAGGAGCTGGAGGTCATCACATCAACCTGCAGGGTCTTTTCATCATTCACATGTTTGAAAGTCTGTTCCTTTAAAGCAGAACATGTGGAAAAACTGCAGAAAATGCTGATCGCAAGTTCGGAAGTGACGTCTTTAAATGGCATGTTTGGTCTGAAACCCAAATTATTCATTATTCAGGAGATGATTAACATTACTGCTTTCAGCGATGAGCAGAGGTCTAACATGTCTCCATTTACTTCTGTTCATCTGTGCTGACAGGCAGCCGTCTCGCTGGGTCTGACCACAGGATCCACCAGCCGAGCTGCTGCCAGCGCATCGGCTCACATCACCTCGGTCCCGAAATGTTACGCTGTCCCTTTAAATGCTTCACTTCCTGATGTCAGAAGCGCCTAATCTTCATTTCTATTTCAAACACCGGATAAGGAAGGATTAAACACTATAATTATGCGACATTAAAGAAACTATACACAGCAGCAAAGTGTGACATGGACGACATCTATTTCAAAAAATCAGGCTTTAAATGATAAAAAAGAAAACTTTAGAAGTACAACCGAGTCTTTGTAAAAGGGGCACAAGTGAACTGATATTATTGCGCCACAAAGAGCCTGATTGCATATTGCGGGACATGGCATTCGGATATCTTTAATTGAGTTGGAGATATCTTTAATTGAGTTTAAGATGTCCTCGACTCAATGCAAGTTATCTTCAACCCAATTAATGACGCTGTCAATTTAATTACTGGTATCTTACAATAATAGGGTTTAAAAAGATATCTGAGAATGTTTTATTTTTTACACATCTGAGGACAGATGCAATCTCTCAGAGGAAGCATGATACAGTATATTTAATTAATTCAAGTTCAGTTGTATAGATCATTTTTGTTCCTTTTCATTTTTTTGCTCCATCTAAAGGCTGATTTGGGCGATGATTGACACTGTGTGTTCTGAGCAGAGCAGTTCAAGCGTGTTACAGACAGAGGCGAGACTCTAACCGGGGGAGATAGAGTATCTGATGCTTGCATTTTCACAGTTCCACTTTCTGTTTTCATATCAAAAATTCAAACGGAGTGTAAAGCTGAATCTGTCTCAGGTATCAGCACAACTTTCGGAAGTCATATGTTGTTGAGATCAAATATCTGCTTGACTGCGAGGCCCGCTAATGGTCTTCTAATCTCAGATAACTCATTATCTTATTGTCAGCCTCGGCGGAAACAGAGAAAAGTTGCTTAACGAATGACTGGATCTGCAACTTTTCCAGCAACATTTCCAAATCCAGCTGATGTCTGCGACTCCTTCATTGCCGGATTCGTCGTTTGGCGCCAGGGGACGCATTAAGAAACAAGGGACTGACAAATTGCTGCTGAAGACTATTAGACGTCAACATTCTGAATTCGTATCACAGCAGCAATTTGTGCGTTAATGTAGCGACGGCAGTCAACCACGACGACTTACGGCGCAGACAAGTTTTCATAAAACCTGCTATCGGTTTCATCTGTTCCCGCAGCTCTATCCACACCTCAATTATGGCTGCGTTACCTACTGTACAGGGAGGCAGATTAAACAAACTAGTGAAGGCACGTCTCGGGGGGACATGTGGGTGTCAGTGGAATCACAAGCAGGGTAATCACTTCAGAGAGCCAGAGGGAAAGAGAAAGGGAGAGAGAGCGAGCGAGAGACAGAGACGGAGAATGCTGAGCCTGTTAGTGGCTTCAGATCACAGGCCATCTTCAGTGAGTGGATGAGAATGCCAAACATGTCCCACAGGGCTCCCACTTTAAACAGCGCGAAGGAAACCTCTCGGAAATCCTTTTCCTTTTGGCAGTCTGTGATCGCGAGGGCCCTCAGGAGCTATTTGTGCACGGCTCTGCATACAGTGTACACACACACGCACGGGGGGGGGGGGGGGGAGAAAAAAAAAAATCTCTCTTTGCAGCAGACATGCCACACATGTAGACGAGCACATATACAAACACAGACGCATGTATCGTACCCTGTATGCATACCCGCAGACGTGCGGTGACGTGCCGAGCACACACATCAGCAGCCCACACATGAATTCACAGCATCGTGTAACAAAGAGCAGCAGATCTGAGGCTGCTGCAGTGAAGCTACTGTACGCTGCACTGTTACCATCAGGACCAACGTTAACCTGCCCGAGCAGGACCAACGCATAAAAAGAGTCGAAAAACACCGAGACAATAAAACAAACAGCTCGTCTTTATATGAGATCTCTATTAGAGACACGGCTGATGATGACGCTCATCATCAGCTAATTGATCCGGACTGGAAAATGTCAGAAAATGTGCTTCATAATCTCCTGAAGGTGTGGATGACTTCTTCTTCTTTGTGATCTAAAACCAGCAGAA
Source organism: Chaetodon auriga (assembly GCF_051107435.1). NCBI lineage: Eukaryota > Metazoa > Chordata > Actinopteri > Chaetodontiformes > Chaetodontidae > Chaetodon > Chaetodon auriga. The sequence goes on from NC_135076.1 coordinate 26,867,453, forward strand.
ATTCATTTTTTGGCCTTTTTGCTTTAAAAATGACTGAATCTCACAATGATTTGCTCAAAAAAATAGTTGCTGATTAATTTTCTATGAATCAACTGATCGGTCGACTAGTCGTTCAGCTCTTATCTCTGCTGCTTGACAGGTGGTGAATAACTCTGTTTCCTCCCAGTGTCCCATCACGCCAAGTGTTTCTGGAGGAGATGCTGGACATGAAGTACATTTAATACAATAATGTGTGATTCACGATTAAAAATGTGACAGATTATAAATAATCTAATTATGTTTTCATGAATGATTAATGTGATCATCATTTTCTTGGTGAATCTAGATGAGAAAAAGAAAAAGATTGTTTGGTCTGAGTGACATTCGGTGGACTGTCAAAATACTGGAAGACGAGCAGCAAACATTCACATCTGAGAGAAGCTCCAGCATTTTTCCTTCATTGATTATCGGAGGTTAATTCTCTGACATCTGTTCTCAGCTCTATTTTCATTATTAATCAGTCTGTCCATTTTAATCAATTGTTCTTCGAGACGTCAGAAACGCTTTGACTGACCTCCAGACAAAAACCTGTTGAGTTTACACCAACACCAAACCTTCTGAGATCGGTCGATTGTAAATCATTTGCTGTCGATAATTCGCTTTTTTAATGGACTTTTTCAGGTTTAAGACTGAAGTTGCTCCACTCGAACTGAAAGAATTAAACATGCTCTCTGAGTCCTGTGTTTCATTAAACATAGCACAACACGCACATCTCCAAAGCAGGCTCGTACTCCTCTGTCTTTCATTGCGGGGAGCGAAAATGATTCCGCAAAGTGTAGAAATGTGAAGCTTTTGAGCGAGTCTGTAACTTTTCTTCTCTAACAGTCTTACTGTATGATAATAGAGAGAAGTGCCGAGTGTTTTACAATGCTTCACATCAATAATTTCACACGTCTGCGTCGGAAGTAAGCATTTTCAATTTCCAGACACTACTTCAATTGACTTCTTGAATAATACAGGACAGCAATTGAAGCAACATCGTATTTACCCCTGTGGAGATGATCGCAAATACTTTCGAACTATTTCAGCTGGGCATAAAGGAATCATGAAAGGCCTCGCTGCTCCCCAGCGTCCCTTTGCACGGGGAATGGAACCAGAGTCTTAATATCCAAACTTCAAATAGTTCCTGTAGAACCAATGCAATGGTGACGGGGCGGGAGGGGGAGTTCATTTACACTTTACTCACTTTCTTTCCTTTCATTCTTCAGCCCTCAGAAGTGTCTCTTCTCTGTTACATCGAAAGTCAAAAGAAGGACTGAAGAGAAAATCTTTTCTTCTTTTCTTTTTTTAAAGAAGCACATTCCCTGTGAGCTATGGAGGCTTAGAATGGTTAGACAATTTAATTGGATAAAAGGAAAAGATTAAAGAGGCCCTGACTCTGTTCCATAAATAATTGATTTCTAATGTATTTGTAGTGGCAGTGAGACGCTGTTGTTTGGGAATGGGGGATGTTGAGTGGCAGAACGCTTCAGATTTCCCTCAGTCTTTGCCTTCTTTGTTTTTTCACGCCGTGATATTGAAGCAGCATGAAAGGCAGAGAGGGAGCACACTTGCAGCTCAATTTGATCTTACATCGTCAGAAATCAAAGATCGTGCATGTAAAGAAGGATCGCACGGAACTTTTTTGTGGGAGACCAAACTTTTCACACTATGTTACTAAAGAATACAATTCTGCTGGTGCAACCCTTGCAAACCCCAAAGGCAAAGCCAGCAACTGCAGCTCGTATCCAAAACTAATAAAAGAACCACAAAATCCATTTCGGGACTTCAACTAAAGTTTCGTGCTTGGATTAAAATATCTGATAGATATGGTGGTAAAAACACAAAACACACTCAACCACTGCATATGTTGTGTTTCAATACGAACAACACAACAACGCCGAGAGGAGAGAATTAAAACGCAGCTAACAGGAATGCGGCCGCAGCTAATTATCTTGCTCTACTTCACATTTTCACTGGGCCTAATTTTTGAGTAAGCGTTTCCAGCCTGTGAAACAGCATTGATTTGTGGTGACACCCCTGAGAAGGTGGGCCAAATAAAGGTACAAAGTTGTGATAACTTCTTCACACTTAATTAAAGACATAAACAATAGGTCAGCGAGTGGTTAACAGCAGAAAATAAGTCTGTCGAACACATTAGGAGTCGAACTGCCAGCGACTGAACTGCCAGAGGCCACAATTTGTGCGCTGTTTCATCTCTTCCCCCTCTAGGTTAATCTACTTTGTTGCTTCAGATTGCCCTCCGTGCAGCCTGACAATGCTGTGGCCTTCGGTTGCCTCGGGATGACGAGGGAAATAGCTGTCATCGCTGCATTTCAATCTCCGAATGCCTCATTCCTAACCCCTGCCTTTAATCTCATTCCCAATGTCAGCAAATAGCAATCTGCAGAACTGCTGCGGCGATGGTGGAGGATGGAGGAGAGGCGAGCCCGTGCCACTAAGCATTACCGCTCGGCCTGTCAGGGCCCGCGGCGGCGGAGCGAGGGGGACTGAGTGTAGGTTACATGTTTCTGAAGCAGGTTGGCAGGAGCGACGTGGAGGGGTGCCAGGGAGCGAGCGGGGCTGGCGAATGGGGTGAGAGAGAGCGAGGAAAGGCGGGGGAACAGGTGAGCGTGTGTGCAAGCTGCGCGTTCAGAGACGTCTCTATGTTTATACGCTGTGCATCCGTGTGCACCCGTGTGCTAGCAACTATGCATGCGTTTGCGTGCATGAGCATGCGGATGTCTACTCATTCCTGAGGTCAAACGCTCACTCACAAATGAAATCTAGCAACGTGAGTGCCCGGAAGCCTCAGCTGGGCTCGCACGGCAGCTGATCTTGCAAGCCTCAGTGGAGCTGTCTCAACGAGGCAGGATAGCAAGCGCCGAGCCTGGCGGGGGAGGAAGGGGAGGGGAGGGGGAGGGACGGGGTTGGTCACCTCACGTGAACCGCTGCCAAAAAGCAGGCTTCTGTCGCCGGGAAGAGAAGCCCCATGCTGGCACACTGCATCAGCTGAGAAACTAGAAAGCAGCATTGCGAGGTCAGCGGCAGTGCTGGAGCAAGATAATGAGAGGGAGAAGAGTGGCGAAGAGGACCCATAAACTACGCCCAAAACACGGCTTCGTGCCTCATGAGCCGCTCCGAACGGGCGCAAATATAATTAAGCTCTGAAAACACCACCAATTACAAGCAAGGTGATGACATCGCAGAAAAAAAAAAAAACACTGATCTCATTCATGGAGGAACTGCAGACAATTTACAGGGAAAAGATGGAGGATTTGTAGAATTTCTTCAATCTGACAAATTTGTAGATTCAAAGCGGTTAACATTATTTGCATAAGAAAAAGGGTCTTGGAAGTCAAATCCGCAGCCTCACACTGACACACATACGGCATTTTCCTTCTAAAAGGCAGCGATGATGGATCATCCGTGGCTATTGTGTTGTTTAATCTAGTCTTTTGCAGTCATACATTATAATCCACTGTAGGTGGTATAGTGATGCATGGGCTTTAGACTAGTTGCCATGTCACCAGACTGCCTCATGCGATGCCCCCCCCGCCCCGGGTGGTCGCTGACCTCCTTCCAGCAGCATTATGCTCCTCTGTCTCATACAGATTGTTGCAACATACACAAACACAGGGAGTACAGTGCAGCACAACAAAGAGGCAACACTTAGCCGCTGTGATTGGAGGAAATCCTCTGACAGCGAAAGAGGAAATAGGCTCTTCACGCTGAAAAGGCCTGTGAGGAGATTACTGTGGGAGAAAAGTGGAGGCAGGTTCAAACTGAAACGAGCTGCGGTCGTATCGTTGGTGAAGGTCAGACGTGAACCCGACCCTTCAATCGCTTTTTCATACTGGTGTCAAAAGTGGAGCACATGTAATGCCATTTACTGCATGGTAGTATTTCAATTTCCTCGTTTTTATTCGAGTATTTAATTACATGTCACTTCATGTTTGGTATTTTTTTTTTAACATCTTAATTGATTTTAAAGTGATAATCCTTAAGATTTCAGTCCTGGTTGGTTTGGTGGTTACTGCAGTGACAGCAAGCATGATTTAATAATCCTGCAGGAAATACAACAGAAGAGCGTGTTTCTTAGCCTGTTAAAGCTTTTAATGTGAAGCAGCAGCATCGGGACATGTTGGGTTAGCATTAACAGCAGCTGCAGGAGAGGCTGATGTCAGGAAGATAAAATTAATAATTACATTACATTAACGCATCATTTCCTATGCAGTTTGTTTCAGGGCGGGAATGGCGGACTCCGCCACCAATGGAAACTACTATATAGAGAGGTGGTTAAAAATGTAAATATACCGAATGACTGAAAGTCTTTTTAGCTTTAATTCTATATGAAGCACTTTCAGCTGCATTTTATATCTGATAATATGTTTAAATGTATTATCACGTCATACCTGCGTGTTCACGAGAGCTTCTGTTTTTTCTGCGTAAACGCGCCACATGAACATTAAAAATGAACTCCACTTTAAAGGTATACCTTCACAGACTCAACAGAAACAGGTATCTGTTTTGGGGAGACGGTTGGCCGAAGGCATTTGGAGGCTGTGGAGGTGGAGTGTGGAGGGGAAGTGAGGCTGGGGGTGGGGGGGTGGAGGGGTGGGGAGGGGGAGGGGGCGTCTTTTTAAGCCAGCAGAAAGGTTTTACTCTGACACACATCCCACTTGTTATGACATGTAGAGACACATCTAAAAGCAAACTCCTAAGAGGTTGCTGAGGGCGACCTCAGTAATATGCAAATGGATCCACCGGAGTATCTTAGACAATGCACAAAGCTGTCTAAACTGGAAGCCTATTAATACATTAAGTTATGATGCTCGCTTGTGTTCTGAAGAAACCGAGGCAGCTCCACAAGAGCGCACTGTGTGAACCTAAACTTTTTCTGACCCAATTACCTTAGCTGATCCGTTCTGACTCCTCTGGCCTGTACTGTTACTGGAGCTACGCTGCCATTTGTATCTCTTCCAAGATTCCTCATGAACATTTCATGTGAGGTGTCTTATAAATTATGAGGGCTCCTCCAGCTGACATTATGAGGAAAAATGGCAAAGGCTGCCTTTTCTTCTCCGGCTCTTATCATAAAACAAAGGCTAGCTCAAAGCAGGAGGAAAGGCTTTCCGACAGCTCCGGTCCTGAGTGGTGTACAGTACGCCCAGACGAGTCCCGCTGCTTATTTCCAATGACTATCGCTCCACCATCTGATAATGACATTACAAAAACATTTATGCCACTGCTCAGAAATCCCTCTGGAAAATCACTCTGTATAAATATTGATTGGATATTAAAATTTCACATCTTTCTTAATTCTATACAGTGGAATACTGAAAGTCTGGAACCGCATGAAGGAATTCTCAACTTGTCGTTTTGGTATTAAAGGAGAAATAAAAACAGATTCTCTGCGGCAGAATGAACTGCACTGCATAAGTATCATCATCACTAATTGTAAATAATGCAAAGCATCTCATCCTTTCAATTATTCAGCTTTATGTCCTGGTTTTGGTTGACAGAAATGTAGTGATGACAAAATATTGTAAGTTCCTCTGATGCACAAATGCCAAGGCATCTGTACTGCAAGCTGAGTAGCTGTGTCTTATTAGATTTCCACAAACACAGTACACCTACGCACAACCTAAGTGGATTAAATATGACGGATGATGACATTTGGAGAAAAGGCTCTTTCAGATTACTCAAATCTAATCTGGAACTCTAAATCAGGACTAATCAGTTGCTTTTCAAAGAAGCTTCAATCATAGGAGGAATTTCTGGCTTGCAAACTGGGTTTCTCGCAAGAAAAGCCGTTCTTTTATAGTGCTTCATTTTCAGGTTTTTTACAGTCGGAGAGGCGCTCGCATTTGAGAACGCCTGCGTCTTGTGTGCCACAGAGAAGTCTCCAAAGACGTGGCCGGTGCAGCTGCTGGACCGGAGCGTGGGGATGTTGTGTAACTTACAGGCTACAGATGGAGCTCCATTGAGTCTCATGAAAAGTTTCTTTGTGACATCACAGAGCCAGAGAGTAACGTTAATTCAATTCAATTAAACCCCTCTGGACCAATGAAAACTCACTATAGCTGTTTCAGATAAGAAGCTCATCAAAGACATTAGTGACACCAATAAAACTTTGCTATAGGAAGACAATGATCCAGTCCAGTAGCGCGCTAGAGATCGCAGCCCCACTTTGATTAATCTTGTTAATTACTAGCCTTAGGGTTTCAGCAACTGCTAGCCCTCTTCCCCCTGAACCCCACCAAAAAAAGAAGGGGCTTGTGTGCCATTAGATTCTTTGTAATTACAAAAGTCTCCTGCCTTGGGACTGATTCTGCCACAGCCCTGCACATACAGGGAGGAACAGGCCCGACTAAAGTCAGTTTTAACATTAGCTGTGGTGGCTATATGTACATTATTCAGCGGGGGAGGACGGGGGCTCGGCGGATTTGCAAAGCAGCATGTGCCTGCGCTTGAACTCTCTCCTAATGAGTCCCTGCAGTCACCTCAGTCGAATGCTCCTGCCCTCATCCTCTTCCTTTCCCCCAGTTAATTCAGCTGTCGCCTTGTTTAACCACAAGATGACCCTCCTCCCTCCTCCCTCCTCCCCCCCCCCCCCCCCCCCCCCCCCCCCCCCCGCCGCCCACCCCGCCCTCCACTCCAGTAACAGCCAGCCGCTGTCAGCCGGGGACGCACACTCTATCCCTAACTTGCTCTGGCTACCTCAGCTCACATATGACCCATTTCTCCCATGTCCTTGTTTTACCAGCCTTCAGCCAGCCAGCCTTACAGTTGGCAAACAGTGGCGCGTGCATGCATGGTATAGCAGCGCACAGAGTTCATGCCAGGTCTGCTTCGCATACACATTCAGCCAAAAATTAGGCCAACAAGGCTTTGAGGGCCATTCCTCTGTAAAATGACTACACTTTGCTTAAGCCAGCAGATCCATTTGACCTATGTCTAATGTGAACCAATTAAGGTTTTTTACATCAGCGTGCACCAACGTGAAGCCGAATATCCCTTAATACCAGTTAAATACATGTCCCTGTAGCTATAATACACCTACACATGCTATCGTGGTGTGCTGTGTGATTATGTGCTGATATAAAGCCTGCTCCAGAGTCCCATTGAATGTATTGAGTGAGGTATCTAATGGGCATGGGAACTAATTCCAGGGCAAAGGGGATTAAAGGCTAGAGAAGAGCGAGCAGCAGAGGGATGGCACTCGCTGGCAGCCGAGGGTACAGAGGGCGGAAAAATAGAAATGAAATATAAACGCACAGAATCCTTGTCTTTTGAATCCTATTTTGCAAAATAGTATTAAAATTGGTATTTTGTTTAATCCTGGCAGTTATATATATATATATATATATATATATATATATATATATATATTTCTTTAGGTTTTTCAAATGGGAGCAAAATTAAATATCAAGCACTTCAGTGAAAAGAATGTGAGAGAAATACTGTAAGAAATAGGGCTCAAATCAAATCAAATCAAATCAGGACGTTTCATCTGTCCGAAGCCTTTATCTCTCATTGTCATTAGACCCTGAGCCAGAGTTGAGCCGTGTCCTTTGATCACTGATACAGTTTTGAGACTCTACCTTGAGGACTGGTTGATACCGCATGCTGCCGCGTCTCCGCTTGGAAATCAACGGACAGGAAGCACCGAGATGAATCCTGCGTTAACCTCGTCTGTATCACATCTGCACCGTACTCCACTGCCTCCAGCCGATTCCCATAAACACTGATCGAGTGATACCAAACAAACTTTGGGCTAATCAAAGAACCCTTACGACAGGTTTACTCTATTAACCCACTTTGTTCTATTTAGACCATGAACGTGCACTGGATGTGCCTTTGTTGGACACGTCTTCACACTAATCGAGGTGTCTGTTATTTTCACAAAACATCGCAAAAATGACCGAGTGAGTGCTCCTAATGAGATCACATGCCCTGTGTGTGTGTGTGTGTGTGTGTGTGTGTGTGTGTGTGAAGCTTTCTCCAGTATTAGTGTTACATGTGAAACAAACAGTGACTCACAGGCTAATTTTAGCCACTTTGCTACGCTCACCTGTGAAAGCTCCATTGTGAAGTGACTGCTGTGTCACACTTAGAGCAGAAATGATTAGATTCTTTTGTTTGGTGACACATAACGTGCACAAGATGTGGTAATAAAACACTACTGCAGGTTTTTCTCTGAACAAACCAGGAAGATTAGATATTAATATTGTGTGTGTGTGTGTGTGTGTGTGTGTGTGTGTGTGTGTGTGTGTGTGTGTGTGTTTCCACGTGCTTTTTGGACAGGTCCCTCCTGTAAATAATGTATCTCGAGACACTTTCTGGTTAAGTAACTGTTGAATAAAACAATACGAATAAAAATGAATATTTAGACAAACACTGTGCTCGAAAAAGAGGCTGCTGTCTCTAATAATTTGGTTGTTATCTTACATGTTTTCGCTGCTATAAATCCGTGATTAATTTGCCAAACAAGTGATAGCAAAATGCTGCAATGCTGAAAAGATGAAGTACGTCGACTTATGCGTTCAGAAAGGAACTGAAACCCAATTTTGTTTAAATTTATATGAAGATTTTCATCGCTGTCTAATTTCTGCGGCCGTTAGCGGATGTGTGTGTTGGGTGAGCAGTTTCCGTTGATGTTTTGATGCTAATATTTGTCTTACTAGCTAGAAATGTTTCTTAGTGGCAAGAGGAACATAGCCAGACAAAAATAAGTGATAATCAGATGCTCCCCATGTTTCTAGCTCTAAAACACAAAGCCCCTTGCAGCTAGCATCACAAAGAATCTGCACAAGCCTGGCTAGCATGCTAACACCAGCAAAAGCTAATACACCAGATGGGAAAAACTAGCCGTCCTGCTCCTGATAAAATAAAATGAAAAACAGAATTTCGGTTTAACCTGTGATGGGACATTATGTGGTTGACAAAAATACCTCAAACTGTCGTCTGTGGGAAAGGCCTCTGCTAACCAAGAGTGTGTGAGCTGATGGTTCTTACCGAAATACTCCTCAGACGGTGGGTTGTCCATGTCAAACAGCATCTTCTTGGTCAGGCGCTCCAGCTCGTCCTCGGGGTGGGCGACGGGAACGCTGCCCTGAGAACCAGAAAAGGAACGCAGTTGGGATTCACAAAGCCGGCCGAGGTAATGAAGAGCATTTCAGCAGTTTCTTGCATTTATTTCCACCTCGCTGATGGATATCACCTGCGATCCGAACGCTGCTTAAAATGCAAAGAAAAAGAATGTATTGCTTTACGAAATACGTCCAGGTTCAGCTTAAAGATTCACAAAAACCTGACTTCAATAAATCAGGATGAAGCTCGCAAGGTCAAACAAAACACATTGGCTGTAATCAACATGCAGTGGATGGTCTTGAGTCTGCCTTTCCCCTCTGAGATATCTGACCCTGGCTCAGGCCCCAGTGGTGGTGCAGCCCAGAAGGTTGTGCATATCCTTCAGTGCAACACAAGCATGTGGAAAAAATGTGACCCTGACTAATCCTTGTATTCTGAAAAATAATGATAACAGAAGGAAAAGAGGAGGCAAACATTAGAAGAAAGCTGCTTTTAAGTCTTGCACACTTGGGCGATAGGTCAGGAGATTGTTATTTAGTCATACTCTGAGCACAAAAGACTTCAGGTGTGAGCTGTGTTGAGGCCTAATCTGTGAGAGATGTTAGAGGGATGACATAACTCTCTGAAGATGCCACTTCCTTCCTTTCCTCGCGGGCCTGCCCTCCCTCTTATCATGCAGTCTCTGACATCTGCCTGCTGTGTGTCTGTATGGGGCTGACGTGTCGTGCCTGACATTTTCTGCCAATCATCCGCCGCTCCACCATCCCCCCCAGCGCCCGGCTCACGGCCCAATCCCGTCACAGGTGTGTGTGTCCTTTGCAGACGCCCTGGAGGCCTGAACTTGACTCTTCCTTTCCTGCTGCGTGGCCGAGCTTTTTCACAAATCACCGACGCTCGCGTGACCTTCCCTGGATCTGCGGCCGGCCGGATCTTTACAGTAGATTTGATTTTCAATATTGCAGCACGGGCCGTGATCTGAGCTGACCTTTGAGGTGTTCCTAATTGTGACTTCTGGGAGTTGGGTGAATGTTGCCACCGGTCTGGTTTTGTACGAATTTATCCGTGGTTTACGGCGTCACATAAAGGCATCAGATTTGTCAATAGGAGATTGAGTGAGAAATGTTTTTGTATTCAGAATGAAAGAGTAATTACAGATCGTGACTTCATTTGCGCGCACATTATCTTCATGAATGTGACTCACTGCATGTGTCAGTCAAGGTTTCAAGAGTGTGTGTGTGTGTGTGTGGGGTCGGTGCAGCTTTAACGTTGCGTTAAAGGTGGTAATGCATATATACAGAGCGTTTGGCGCGAGAACATGCAACGGTCTGCTGAGTTAATCTCCGGAGACGGTGAGAAATGCTGAGCTCTGATTACCGACCACAGTGTATCAAACTGAACTTTATGATGCGTGACTTCTGCTCGGCCCGGCTCGGGATGCAGCGGGCTGATAATGGAAGCCCAAACAGTAGGTCTCATTAAGTGTGAGGGATCGACACGTTCGATGTGCAAATCTTCCTGCCGTGCCGGAGCGCTCTCTGGAGAGCAGCTGGGCCCGAGCTCTTGGAATTCTTGGCACCTCGCGCCTCCTCGGCCACTCAACCATAAACAGCCGGGATCACATCATGGGGGATTAGGAAGAGATGAAAGGCACATTCCTCTGTTGTCGGCTCAAATTACACGACTCTTTCTTTAATAACGCACAATGTTTATTGGAGGTGTGCGTGGAGGGAGTTGATTTCCGATACAACCACCTGCATAAAAGGGTAGATAATAAGCCTGTACAATATTCACACACCTCAAAGAAGTGAGGAGTCTTGTTGTCAACATTCTGCTCATTATGCCCGTGTTGTTAGTTTGAGACAGTGAAGAGGACGATTTAACACTGTTAATCTTAGCTCCACATCAAAAGCACATTGGAGAGGGAACGAAATGCTGCTATTACCAGAAACAGACTTTTGAGTTTAAGCTTCATTTATACCTTATCCACTCTTTGACACCCTGCAGCAATGCACTGCCAGAGAGTTTAAAGCACCTTGTTAGGGAGTCTTTTGTGACAGCACGGAATAATTTTTCACTTGAATAAGAGAAAGAAATTGCTTCCCTGCATGCTTTATGATTGCTTCGCAGTTCCTGTTCAGCCTTTCAGAGGCAACAATGGAAACCATACAGCAGCTATACGTGCTGGAGACATGGTTTTTCAGTTATGTCTGGCTCAATTCAGTAAATTGTTTGCCTGTGGCCTCAGGACACTCAGGCGCAGTTTCATTGAAGTTAGTGCTTAAATTCAGCGGTGACCGGGTTAACAGCTGCACCTATTTCCCACTGTTTTCTCAGTATGTCGAGGCTTATAGTTTCAGGTCATCTGCCATCTGCTTTTTAATGGCAGAAATCCTATCAGTTGTAATACCCCTGAAAGACATGCTGATGGACCATCAAATGCCATCCACTTGACAAACGATTTTCAGAGAGTTGCTAAATGCCAGACCACTTAGAATCAAAAACAACAATAACATCTGTAAATGACCACCGTTGCGTGCTACCTGATACAGCATGACGGGGAAAGGTGAGCAGACAAAGCAGAGTCTGGGAGCTGATCGCTGCTCGACTGCCACATCTATGAATAAAGCTGTGAGCACCACCCACTGTGGAATTGGCATTGTGTCAGAACTGATTAAGTGAGGAGAGTGTGTGTGTGTGTGTGTGTGTGTGTGTGTGTGTGTGTGTGTGTGTGTGTGTGTGTGTGTTGGGGGAGGTCGGTACGTGCTCTCACCTGATGCCCTGACAGCATCGTGTCCCGCTAAGAACCAAACCTCAGGCTCTGTCTTTCCTGCTTCCACCGCAGTGATAGAGCGTGAACAGGAGAGACAACTCAGATCTGAACCTTTGTTAGCGGAGCTGGAACAAAGAGTCCAAGTGAACACACGGCTGCAACTATTTACATATCATCACCTGCTACGGTACAGAACAAGAGGAACTTACAGATCTGTGAGATAAATCATGGCAGTGCAACCCACAGGTCAACTGTGCTGTGTCACAACAATGATGTAACACGACTTCAGTTATACATTAACACGAGAGGGACGCAGATTATTGACTCCTGCTGTCTGGATGACGGGCGTGAAACCTGGTAAAGTCAAATTAAAACTGTCTAAGAAGTATATAAAGTATATGGACATGCTGTGAGAGCGCCCCCTACATCTGAGGGGGTGCAAATATTTAATTGGTGCAAAACAGCCAAGGACGCTTTGTCACACCTGTGATTAGCGCTCTCTATGTCACTCAGTGTCCTGATTGGATGATCTCAGGATGACGAACAGAGCGCTCATGTTATTATAGCTTCTGACAGTCTGATCAGCTGTCAAACTGTCCAATAAAGGCCAACATGATGCCTCCAAAGAATAAATGAAGACATGAACAAAAAGCAACATCTTGTGGAAATCAGTGCTAACGTTAGCAAAGTAAGCTAACTAACTTCCACTAACAAGCTAGTTAGCCTAGTTTGCTAGCCTCCAAACTCCAGATGAAATACAAACTTTACAGCACGATGGTGAATGCTGTAAAGTGACGGCGTAGATCGCTACGCTGCATAACACCACGTGAGCTGCAAAAGGTGGCAGGTTCATTCGTAGAATCTCTGATTATGATGTTATCCAGTCACAGCGACGCAGCTGACAGAGCGTCTCTGAGGCAAAGCCAGTTTATTTAAAAAGCACCATTCAGACACAAAGTGCTTCACAGGAGCACAGAAATACATTCAAAAATAAGACATTAAAAGACAATAAAAGATTAAAAAGAAGCTATGTACCTAATTTACTGGAAACCTGCAGTAAACAGCACTGATTCAAGGCCTGATCTAACAGCTTTAGCAGACTTCAGGTATTCTGGAAGCACAGAAGCCAAAAGCTGCTGCACCTTGCTTGGTTTAGATCCTGGAACACTGAGTGAACCTGTCCCAGACGACCTGAGGGGGGGTCTGGATGCTTTACATCTCTCAAATGTCAAAAAACTGCTGCTGAAACATGTCCTACAATGGTTTCATCCTCCTATCCTCATGTAGTTTCCTCACACAAAAAACAGGAGAGTTCAAATTTCAGTTCAACTTTTGAGGAATCGCGAGCTGCAGCCTCATATTTAGGCCAGTACGTTTCTGCACAGTTCAACAGAAGCAACGTGCAAAGACAATGAGACGAGAGCCACTCCGTGAACGGCAGGAAGCACTGAGCCGAAAGTGATAACCAGCAGGGAAAAAGTCCAGACGCTGCGGAGAGAGCCCAACGCAAGACGACTGGTAAACAACACTAATCTGTGTGTGTAAACCTGCACTCGTCCATCAGCTGTGTGGCGCTTCTGTTTCACTTCCTGTGAACGCAACACTGCACCTTAAACCGAAAGCGATTGTCTTACCTTTTGCGACGGCTTAACATTTCCTGCACGATCAGCGCGAACTAAAGAAAGACATAATCACTCACAGACATATTTACCCGCAGATTAAATGATGATGGACTTTACAATGCGAAACGCTCTTTGGTGTCAATGGAGCTGCGGCTTTAACTCGGGCTTTTAAAGGAGAAGCTTTAGTCAGCTCTCAGTCTGACATCCTGGCTTTTGTCCCCCTGAATCACAATGGCATTATTTCAAATGGACACAGCCTTTGAAAGAGAAATGGCTTATTAAAATAATAGCAATATTAAAAACAACAACAGCAAATGGACCACTGCATTCGTTAGGGTTCATGAGGGATTGAATTTTTTTTTTATTGGATTGGAATATCTAAAAAAAGCTTCTTTTTTTTTTTGCCGCAACACTAAACGAGTGATTATAGCAGCTTAGGCGACTCTGTTTTACCAAAACAATGAAAGGATTGCTGGATCAGTCACACTATCCTTTCAGTGAGTTGGTGTGTGTTTGCGTGTGTGTGTTTGCGTGTGTGTGTGTGTGTGTGAGGGGGGCTACTGCATGTCGTGTGTCTGCAATCAAACATATGGGTTAAACACTTAAAGATGCTTTTTTTGTGTGTATTAAGAGCCATCAGTTTCTAATGGATGGCTTATTTTGATTCCACGCTGCAGAGGCCCATCTTCTCAACCGCCTTTGAAAGGCAGATTGTTTGTGTCACTGTGACACAGCGGCACACTTCAATAGAAACCTTGGAGAGTGCCTCATTACTGTGATTCATTCGTAAGACTGACCAGACAGAGTTATATTGATGATAATACAAAGGAAGGCTCTGTTTTGATCACACGGGTAATGTCAAGACGCCACTCTCAGCAGCGTACGGACGCAGCAGGTATCCCACTTCAAACAGAGGCGGTTTGTCTGGACAAAAATAATATTTGTGGGAAAGTTGCTTTGTCATTTTTAAAGGCAGCAGCATGTTTAATTGAAGAACTGTGTGAAATCAGTGGCTTTATGTAATCCAGCTGATGAATTTGCTGCTCGCGATGTTAAACGGGTTATGAGTAATCTGTAATGCATTACACTTTGAGAAGAACCATCGCAGCGCTGCACATTAAGCTCAAGGCCACCTTCTGAGGAGGCACAGATAAAGTATACATTCTCTCCAAACAAAATAGGTCATGCTGTTTCAGCTCCAATTAAATGCTGAGAAAAAATAACAGCCAACTGTAGAGCAGCTGTGTACAGAGCAGCCAACGATAATTAAAAATTAACCAATTCCATAATTGACATTTTCCACAGCCACTCAGATCTTTGCTGTAAACTGAATTCCTATAAAGGGATGAATTTCAGAGTGTTCGCAGACATGTAATGTATGTGGAGGGGCCTTTCAATGTTGGTAAGATGGTGCGTGTGTAAAAACTAGGTCATCTGTTCGGAACTGACACATCCCCCTGCAAACAGATATTTGAAAATCTGAGAGTGTAGAGAGGGGAGCCACGAGCGATCTGAAAAAAACAACAACAAATGACTGCACAAATTGTCGGGACGGAGATAAAACTTATTTGGCGTCTCTTTGTGCACCATTACAATCCTGTGAATGCAGCAAACACCATATTACACAGGATGCAGGTTTCCCTGGTTTGGGTGAGAGCTCAAAGCGTCTCCCTGCCGTTTCCTCATGTGGTAGCACAGACCTATATTTAAACGCATGTGGTGGATATAATGAAGATTCATACAGGTTATGTCTTCAAATCGATGTATTGGCAGCCTGCGCTTCCTTTTGTAATACACAGTGTTGTCCGTCTCCTGTGTAATTTTGCCTCCTGAGCAAACCATGATATATCCTTCTCCCTTCCACCTAAACAGCTGCATGGTTTGACTGAATGACACCCTGAAGGATATCTGTTGACCAAACACTACCACTGAAACGCCTCAGCCAACAATACACAAAGCCCGATCCGCTGAGGGACGCTTCCTTGATGAGAAAAAATGTTTAGAAAGTGCACACGTCTCACGGATTCGGAGCCAGGGGCGGATGAGAGTCCTTCTGTGGACGGAGGAGGATGTTAAAGAGGGCAGAGAGGAGTCTCGTTCCAGCAACGGCCAAAAAACAAAGAAAACTTGTTTATGTGCAGAGACGCATTGGGGCTGACAGGAGACCATGTCCTCCAGGAGCCAGCAGGGGCCACTGTTCATGCAGGTGGTTTTGGCTGCCTGGTGTCTGAACCAAGGCAGCTTCATACCTTCATGGAGTCTGTGCTTAAAGGGCAAAAGACTTGGATCAATACATAACGCGCTGGAACAGAGTCTCTCAGATGACCTGCGCCTGTTTCATTAACCAGTAAACTAATAAACCCTTTACACGACTCACTTCATCACAAACAGAGGCTTCTACTCCTCAGAATCAACCACTATCAAAACACAGCTATGACAATTTATTGTCACATGACCAACTGTCGCCCAGCATGCCACGGGATCATGAACTAACCGCGATGGAAGCTGCGGAGGAATCTCAGGACTGCATCTGCATCTGCTCACCACAGGCCAGCAAGGAGAGGTGGAAAACAAGAAGACAAACACAGCGCTCAGACATTTTAGACTGCCGAGGCTCACTGAACTGCAATGACAGCTATCGATCGGGCCAGTTATTTACCAGCCAGGCCGTTCGTCTCAGAGGGGGCCAGAGGAGGAGAGGGCGGCGGGGGCTATTATTTATGAACGGTTATGTGACAAAGACCTCTGATCTACGGAGGGTTACCGCTGACCGAACGAACCGGCCAATCAACAAACCAACAAACAAACAGAGGAGGAAACATGAAGGACAACGCGGCCTTTAATTTTTGAGTGAAACCTGCCAGTTAAAAATGAGCTTGACTGAATCAAAGCGCTGACCTCGTCTTCATTTAACATCATAACAGTTCCCTCTGTGGATAATTCAGGGTTCGACGCCACACGATGAAGCTCTAGTTGTCGTATGTTTTATGTGCTCAGTTTCTTGTCAGGTGGAAAAATGCTGTAATGAATGACGAATCGTAGTATTTCCCAGGAATTCTCACCAAAGATTTCTGCCTGAGAAAAATACTTCTGAGATTTTTTTTTTTTTTTTTGCACGTGCACCCTCAGCAGCACACTTCCAGTTCCACACTGGCAGTGTGTTTTCCCACCTCACTGTTAATGTACTGTTGAGAGGGGTTATTGTTTACAAGCACATAAATGAATGAATATGAAAGAATAACATTAGAAAATTAGAATAATCACCATTTCATGATTACGTTTCTGGAGTTCTCAGCTTAAATTAACATTTAATTCATGACGAGAGAGCGAAGAATTCCAGGGAAAGATTTCATAATCACCAGGAAACCTTAAACCCTCGTATGCAGCAGCTACATCAGATAATTACTTTGCAAGCTAATTTATTTGGGCTGGATGTGGCTTTTTTCATTAATAGCCAAACCTTTCAGAATATTTTTGAATATACAAAAATTTGCATTTGCAAGTCCATCAATAAAATGCTTCATAGACCGAATGCTGTCAGTTCACAGCAGACATTTGGAAAAACACAGGCATCACTAAAAACATTAAGTGGCTGTGTTCCAATTAGCTGTGCCAGTAGGCCACACCAGCATGCAGGTATACACGAGGCAAAGGTGAGAAAGGCAAACAGTAAACCAGCACATATGGTCTCTGCCCCCGGACCACTCCAGACTGCAAAACTGGTTGAAATTCAAGCAAGCAGCCGTGGTTTGAACATTATGTCACATGATATTTAAAGGCGCTCTGCAGAGTTTTCCTCTACACAAACACTTTATGTCTCATAAACTCAATACTACGACACTTTTTGGAACATTACCGCCAACAACTGTCAATCAGTGGAACAGCCTGAAACCGCTGGCAGGAACATGTGTTACAAGAACCAAACAAACGGAGACCCGCTCGTCAAAACACTGCCCCACAGCACTCCTAGTGGTCAAAGTCTCCACGGTGTACCTTTAATGTTGCAGCTGCTGGTTTCACTCTAGATGATGTAAATACTGTAATCCACTCTACGTTTGTCATTAATGCTCATGAATAATTAAAAATCTTAATTAATTAGTAATCATTTTACTAATTCAGCAGTTCTTACAATGTAAACCTTTCTATCAACCCTATTTAAAATCAGCCATGACTCCCATGACCCGGTGACACCCTGGTGACCAACACACACTGTATCTGACCAAAAACACGGTGACAATAAATTACTAATAAATAAATTACAAATACAACTTTTAACTAATGATTTCCACAAGGCCAGTCACAAAAAGTTCCTAGCTTTGACAGTTAATCACTTGAACATAATAGTCCCCTGTATTTATCAATAGTACTAATGCCCCTGGTACCCTTAATGGGCCTAATTCGTTTTTGTTGTCGCTTGTGGCTAAATTTGCATGAGAGATTTGTTCCAGCCCCGTTTCAAGCCTGGAAGCAGCGACTGGAGGGAAGCTTTCTGATGTGTTAGCATGATAAAATGACACATAAGGAGATCCACTTTCCATCACTGACCTCAAGGATCAGGTCTGGAGAACTGACCTTTAGTCTATGAAGCATTTAGTAACCAGAGCTTGTGTGAACCTCCACAAAACACCATGTCCTCCAACAACATGGTTACAGGCACAGCACTAATTATATACAGTCGCTGTACATGTGCAGCGCTAGAGGAACCCAACTGATCCCTGTCTCATAGTCTGAGCTGGATTAAGGTGTACCGACTCCTCAGAAGAATGTGTGCTGCATGGTTACAAGTCATAAATCAGTCAGCTGATATGTACCAAAAGGTTTAATATTCAGAACCGAGATGAGCAGAGAGGCTGAGAGGATTTAACCTCCTCTGCACGGACTCCAATTCAAATGACGATGACTTTATTATTTTTACACTCTACGCACGCCATCTTCTTTATTTCTAATTTCAGTCATCAGAATGAGACATTAAACTACTGGTGTACCCGCTCTGTGAGTGTCTAATGACACAGCGTATGCATTAAGTTGCGTCTCTAAAGCCTTGTACCTTACAGATTCTGCCCCAAACCCCCCAATTTCCTGCAAAGCCACTTCTATATTTTTAAACTTCACAAAGACCACAGCCTAATTTGAAAACCTCAACAACAAATTGTCATGCACGTCTCCCCTGCCTGCTGCAGCTCTGAGAGAAAAACATATCTATGATGTTTATGTGTATCTCCAATGATGCCTTGAAGAGGGGTCGTATGTTCTGTGTTTACCAGAGGAGCCGACTTGAACGGCCCACTGATGTGGGACTCACCACATGGAAGAGGGGACATTTTTTAAAAGATCTCATGACATATGCCGATGTTTTTAAACATGTTGGAGCCAATTTTTCTGCTGCCGTCATGACACTGAAATGCAGAAATCCCACCAGCATTGACCGTTTTCAAACAGTGTTCTCAGAGCATGAAGGTACCCAGCTGAGCGTTTTCATCACTAGTAATGCTGTGGATGGGGCCTTATGTTTGTATGCGAACAAAGGACGCATGTGCATGAGCACATGGGTGCTATTCTCTGGTCTACAGGCCACAGCGATGTGGAGAAAAACACATCAATATGGCGGCGAAGTAGGGAAGAAGAAAACTGCTAGCAAGTAAACAGGAACGCAACAGCCGGTTTAAAAATAATCTGTTTTTATAGGAGAGAAATGGAATTGAACACATTAATCAGGCCTCAAAGATGTATACAAAGCATTCTGATGAGTAACTCTGCATATAAACAGAAACTTTGTTTACGCCTTTAAATCACCTGAACTCAGAGCACGACATGCATTCGACTTCCCGCGTCATAACTACGACGGTTCAACGTGGAGGCAGCGAAAGAACAACAGACAGCAGAAACGTGAACGTGCCGGGCTGCACTGCTCGTCATTCATGTTTAATATTGATGCAGATGAGACAGTCGCTTTGCTCACGCGCTTCACTTTGGCTGAACATTTGTGCAAAGCGCCTGTTTTTTGTGATTCTTCGTATGATCTTTGATTTCTTCAACAGTAAGAGAAGAAACTTAAGGTGTGAGTGGGCGTGCTATTTAAAAACCATGATTCAGTTTGTTTTTAATTGTGCTGTAAAAACAATATCACTGCCTGAGACACTGCACAGAATATGTTCTAATTATGTTTTCAGGTTCATTAATTACCTTTCACCCAGCTTGCATGCATACATCACACACACGCTCACGCACTCACGCACAAAGCAAAAGCTTATTTTAGTGGTGTCCTTTCTCTGAAAGCTCCACTGTACATTAATTTGGCAGAAATAGAAATTCTGATTCTGTCCTTTACAGACGTTGGCATTTGAATAGCACACAAACAAATGTGTTGAGGCACACAGTGAGAATTTAAAGCTGCTTTTTCTGACGTTGGGTTAACACTTTATGGTTCAGTAAAAATAGAATTCCTGAGGATTCTAAGGAAGTCTTTATTTCTTTTTTGAGTCGCCAGAGGGAAATTCTGGATCAGACGGAAGGAAAATTATGAGCTTTCAGTGTAATGGCTCGATAATGTCGTGAAAGAAGTGAAAATGCATCAGTGGTCAGAAAAAGGTAGCGGCTGTGTATTATATCAATCACACAATACGATAAAAATATGGGACTATTTTGTTTGTTTGGTGCAGAACAAGCTGGAATTTGTTTCAAGGTGCATCTACAGAGAGATAAGATCACAGGGCTGCAGATAACATGTCTTCATCTTGTCGAAGCCTTGGGCTCTCACTTTGTAGTTACACATGGTAACCCTGCACCGAGCAAAGAATCCTCTCCGGTAATCTGCAGCAGAGCGGGTAACCCTGCACTCAGTCGGCTTGCTTTTTTAAGAGCTGCTCATAGTTCTTGAGGGTAGGGCAGCTGAGGTCAATCACATGAGGTGACGGCATCACGCATGATGTAAACACAGCAAGTGTTCGACCCGATCGCCTTTCCAGACATAAATATAAGCGTCTCTCATGCACATTAATGGACGCCTCCTTTTACTGACACGTTCAGACACTGCAGAATAATCATGTTCTAGTCTGTTACGAGTGGCTGAGTTTCCACAGTGTACAACAACAAAACCATGAGCCGCTGTCAATGTCAAATCTTTTGTTTTTGTGGAGTCCCCCCCGGGCCCATCCCAGGTCCCCTCTCATTCCCTATTTACATGCACCCTGTGGGGCATATCTTCCACTGACGTACAGTAATACTGACTTCCACTGATAAGTAAACACGACTGTATGCACCAATATAGCCTGGTGCTAAAAAAGCCCTGCATTATTTCTTGCCTTGCTGATATTAAGAACTGCATGTCTTGAAATTTCCTGTACTGATCCTTTTAATTACCCCTCCTGGTCCCAGAACCTGCATTATTAACAGTCTCTCATATAGTCTGGTTGCCTTATTTCATAATGTCAAACTAAAAGCCTGTAATTTAGCAGCAGTTTTTGACTAATTTTTTTTTTCTGGCATTATTGAATTGCTTCAACTGTCATTTTCTCGTTTCATGTCATTGTATATTTATATTCTTGATTTTATTAACAGTTTTTTCCTTGTTTTACTGCAGCACTGATTAGTTTAGCTTTTGAAAAGTCAGGTTGTCTGCCATGATACCTGTTAAATTAGCCTTAGAAAGACTGAACTGGTTCTTATGGTGCGTTCTGGTTGCATGTGTTAGTAAAAATCAAACATAAAAATCAAGAATTATTATTTAAATTCAGAATTAATGAGCTAATGCACTTTGAAGTCGAGTTTACGCGGAGAGTGAATTGCTAATTTTGATGGATTTTCACAGGTGTTATTTTGAGGTTTGTGGAATTTTGGGAGGTTGTTCCCACATCAAACATACATAAAGACGGTGTTTTGGACACATCCTGATCGTACCATATGCAAATGTTCTCGTGCAGGTCAAAAGGCAAAGTGGCCAGGCCCAGAAGGCAGAGAAATGTCGGATATTTAAACGTATTTGACAGCTGAAACCATCATTGACCTTCGAGGGGGCTTTAACTGGCTGCAGGGATTGAGCAGTTCAAAATAATCCTCCCCTGTCAAACGTCACTCAAGCTCAGCAATAACACAAGTCATCATCCAGCTTAGCTTTCCTCCAATTTCGGGAAAGATGGAGAGACTCGTGGAAACTGGTATGTTAACCGGCAGCCATGAAATCTGTTAATTTTTCGGACTACAATAGAGATCAAAGACTGGTGGATTTGGGTAATTAAGCGTCCTTGGAGCCTGTTGATGTGAGAAGCTGTTTTTACACCTTCATTTTACGTGTGAGTAAGGACACGTTGGGGGATTGGGTGCTGGGTGGCAGCGGGTGAGGCGGGGGGCAGAGCAGCTGAGCTAATCAGAACAAGTCTAGATCATAGAATTTCATCCAAGGAGTTCATCTTGGACTTCTAATGACACTGACCTTCTATGAATACCCTCAATTATGTGCAATGATCTCTTGAATAAAGTCCTCAATCAAAGTCACAGACCCCCTGCTGAGAAAGTCTCGGGTATTACATAAAGTCACCATTAACTCTACGTGACTGGAGATAATTTTTGATAATTATGACAAATGTGTGAATAGTTCCTTTAATTGACTGTGTTTTGGTTTATTTACACAACAGATTAAAAGAGGCACAAGGCCCTTCTTTTAAGTAGATTTAACACCATTTGTAAGATGTTATGAACATGTCATGACATTGGGTCAAGCAGAGTGATGATCACAAAGGCAACGTTGACAGATTCTGCTTTCAGTCTAATCTTGCTTTCATAGTGTCTCTGGTTTATTTTGGCATTAAACATCCGACATAGTGGACACAAATAAACAAAAAATCTGATTAGAGCTAAGGTTTGGATACAACAGTTTCGGGGGGGTGGGGGTCGGGTCAAACATGATGTGACACCACCGAGTCTTTTACAGCTCATCATCGGGCTGAATGTGTGCATGTGGAGCATGAAGTTTCCTGATGTTTCAAAGCCTTCAAATAAAGCACGGGGGGAGGGAGGCACTGAGCGCATTATCCTGCTACAGTACATCCTTGGGAAAGAGAGACAAATATATATATAGTGTACGCTATATCTGTAAAATTAGTGATTTGCTTTTATCTGAAATCAAAGAGATGCTCACAAATCTATTAAACGCCACCTTTTGTTTTTTAATAATGCATCATTCTGGGACCAAAGCGAGCTTTTCAAGGAAAATGTAGACTTTTGTTCTGAACAAATATAATTAGACTTATTTTTAAGATACTCTCTGCAATCTTGAAGCTAATTTGTATTTAGTAAAATACAGTCCTTGATGAGCTATTCCCAGAGGCTGGGAGGCCCAGTTTGTATTTTGAACCAGCATAAAATCCTTGAATTAAACAAAACTCAAGGGCCTTTCACTTTCCAGAGATTGTCGACGGCTGGATATATTGAGATTAGAATAGCTGTCTCTGTAGCATTGACTACTCTGTTCTAAAGAACGACAGTATTTTGCAATTCTTCTCGGTCGTGTACAGTTCTATAAAAAGGTCCAACGTCTTGCCATGCTTTTGAAGGCTTGAAGCCAGGTCTGTGACAGCCTCATACCACTCTTGCCAAGATGAAACATAATGCTTTCTAACCTTATTATAAATATGTTTTGTGTTGGTATTTCGTTCCTTTGTGTGAACGATATGGTGCACCTACGACACTGTTTAGGAACAGACTATTAAATCTAGAAATGTTAAAGCGAGAATCATTTGTTGCTTTGGTCCACAAGACTTAGAAATGAGAAGACAATCCAGTCTGATTGTTAGTTAGGTCCTGTCTCCTTAACTACTGTCTCAAACTTTTATTTTCCCAACAGAGTTTTATAAGGATAACTCAGATTATCAATAACAGGTTTACCGCTTCAGGTTGTTTGACATTCTTTAAACAATGGGCGTTTGCAACCAGACAGAAGGAGACCGAAGCCATCGACTTTATCAGGTGTCACAAGCAGATTTTATCGACTGGAGCTAGCTTTCTCTTGAAGCTAACGCTAGTTCCATGAGCATGAGTTTGGCAACTTAACATTATCTCAGGTAATGTTGGCTGGAATTGCTCTTTTTCTAAGAAAAACCATGGCAGAGACATACTAGCAGCTGTGAACAAGACCTTTTTTAACGTCCTAGGACTTCTGTGGGTCGTCAGCTGAGTAATTTAGTCAGACATGCTCGTGATCGCAGCTTCCATCTGAACAGATGAAGTCCTCATACTTTCGCTCTTGTATTTTTTATTCAACGAAATCCAAGCTTGCCTGTAAAGCTACAGTTAGTAAGCTGTGATTGGACAATCACTGTCTGAGGGACAGTTTTAACAAATGGTCAATTATTTCAACTTTTAAATCATTCAGTCTTGATAAATTACAGCTGGGTACACATTCAGCATAAAAACATGAAGAATCGTGTTTTTACCTTCAGATGTTTAACTTTGGACGTATTCGATCTTGAATTCAATAAAAATTCAGTGGAAATAAATATCACGAAGAAGCTATAAGCTTAAGTTCACAATGCACAGTGGGTAGATATGTACACATGAATATGAGCTGCCTTTTATGAGACAAATGAAATCAGATGGTGTAAAGCCCCAACAGAGAAGATCTTTCAAAAATTCATAAAGGTTAAAACAAATGTTTATTCTGAGCATTTCGATGAAAGATGGCAAACAGCTCCCCATTGCACTGCCATCTGATGCTGCACAAGTGTATACGTACTGTACACACACACACACAAAGCAAGCTGCTGACACAATTGAAGGAGTTTGAAAAGCTTTGGATCGCGCTCATGACAATAAAATGGAGCATGACTTCAACAGATGGATTAATGAGGTGATTTCAGTCATTCAGACGTTCCACTGGAGTAAACCAAAGGCCTTTATTTACCTGCTGATTGCACATATTCAGAGCTTTCACTATTGTCACAGAATCTGAGTTGCGACTGAAAGGACAGAATTTTGGATACAAGGGACCAAATTGAGTTTTGTTCCCATGGTGTCTGGGCTTAGACTTCAGATAGAGGGACTAAAATATCCCTCAGAGGTTTGAAGAAGGACTGCTATGCTTTCATTTTGACAAGAGCAAGTCGAGGTGGTTCAAGCGTCCAATCAGGACGCCTCCTGGACTCCTCCCTGTGGAGGTATTCCAGGGATATCTAACTGGAAGGAAGGTCCAGGGCAAACCTACAACCCGCTGGAGGGATTAAATATCCCATCTGGTCTGGGAACGCCTGGGGACTCTCCAGAGGGAGCTGGGAGACGCTGGGGAAATGGATGCCGGGCTAGTCTGCTTAGTCCAATGCCGCCAATCCAGAGTATGAAAAGTGACAGAAAATTCTGACAAGGGTAAATGGATAGATGGATGGGTGGATGGATAAATGGGTGGACTGCCTGTAGACTCTGTAGACTTTTCCCTAATTAGATTTACAGGAACTAAAAATGATGTTACCTGATGGAGCATGTTGGTAGTATGATGAAAACATTCTTACCTTTGGTGGAACAGCTGGTCCAGAGCTGTAGGGAGCCAAGCTTGGTGGCACATCTGTAATGTAGGTCTTCTTGGGGCCTGGAGGTTGGTATGCTTGGGTGGGGGCCATCTCAGGTCTCCTGGAGATTAAGCCACCTTGGGGTACTCCTGGATGGTGCTGTTCTTGATATGCACCCTGAGACATCGGGGAGAAGCCAGGCTGTGGTGGTCCATAGGCAAAGTCAGGACCTTTGGGTTGGGCAGGCATGTACTGCACTTGTGCAGGACTGCGAATGGGCTGCTGGCCAAAATGGTGCCCACCTGGGGCTTGATGCTGCGGGCCAGGCTGGGCTGACCTCACCTGGACATTGAAGGTGGGTTGGCTTGGGGTTGAGGCTGTAGCGTAGGAGGCTGGGACAGGCTGAGGAGCCGTGTGGCTCTGAGGCTTGGCCGCAGGGCTGACAGAGGAAGGGGGGATAGACGAAACTCCCCCGGGAGCCTGAGGTTTGGGCGTAGACTTCTTGGTAGCCGTCAGAGGTGGCTGGGTTGGAATGACCATACGCTTGTAGCCGGTCACTGGAGCATTCGGGGTGGAGGTTGCTGAGGATCCAGAGTTCTGAAAAACAGCAGGAAAGTTTGGCTTCAGTTTAACAACCAATTACTATAAATTGTACAACTGCTCAATGAAAGCCACAAAAGTTGGGACGTTGTGTAATGCATAAATACATAAAAACAGGATGTGATCATTTGCTAATCCTTCTTGACACTCGACTGAAAACAGCACAAAGTCAATATATTTAATGTTCTTCCTCATCAGCTGCATTGATTTTTGTAAATATCTGCTTATTCTAAATCTGATGCAGCAACACGTTTCAAAGACTGGGAAAGATGTGGAATGCTCCAAAAACACCTGTTTGGAACATCCCACAGGTGAACAGGTTGATTGGTAACATGTGCAGTGGATGCTGAGATAGGCTAAGTGAAAACTTTGACCTGGTGGTGCAACAAGAAAGTCAGGATCACCAAAACCAGTAGGCTTCAACCTCTGGGGAGCATGAACGTGTGTAAACATGTCATGGAAGTCCATCCAATACTTGTTGAGATATTTCAGTCTGGACCAAAGCAGAGGACTGACTGACTGACAGACATGCTGGTAAAGCCTGGTAAAAAGCTTTGTAACCAGTAAGTAACAGTAACAGATTGAACTGAAAACTAAAATAACTGAAACCCAGTCGATGATGGAAATACAACAGTTGTATTAAAGCAGCTATTTACTGAAACTGTGTTTTACGCTCAAATGATTATCCACTCTGCCTCCCCAGAGTCAATTACAAGGCTACCTCGACAGCAGAGGCTCTACACTGTCCACGACCACCCATAATCTATGGCTAATAAAGCAGGAAGGGAAGCGATAAATTGTTTGGCAGAGGACGCCATGACAGCAGATTGGCAATGGCACATGACGCTTGTGCTGACTCCAGCTGTTTGGGAGTGAAAGATGTTAAATCACTGAGATTTGTGGTGCTGGTGTTCCTGGGAAGAGACGGCCGCAAAGCAGCAACAAAGCCGCTGCTGGGAGTCTCACCGTCTGAACAATGGTGGCATTTAAAGCTCTGGCTCTAACAAAATATACCTGTAACAGTGAATGAGACGCAGAATAACAGCGTTTCACTCAGATGTCAGAGACTTCTGCCCTGAGTGTCTCTCATGTAAGTAATAATTGTTTTTCACCACCACTACATATCGGTGTCAGACGTTCAGCCAGTCTAAAAAGGGTCTATCATTAACCTTGGATGGCCTTATTAGGTTATTGCCTGAAGCCAAAAATCAGAGTCAATTACTAAATTTGCAGCACTAGGGGAACAAAAATGAACACTTGTAGTCTTTAGACCCTTTGCAACTCAGTTTGATGAGATGTCTTCTAAATTGGGGCAGAGCATCAATTCTAATCGATTTCCCTTAAAAGTTGATCAAAGCCTGCTGCACAGCAATGGCCCTGACAGCTGGTTCGCTGCACTGCTGCACTCCTTTGTGATTCTGTGCTTAAATAATATTAAAAAAAAAACATGTAGTAACTCATTCAGTGAAAAAGTATACGGTAAAATTTAGTCTGTGATCCCGATAATGTACGGAGATAAAAAAAAAAATCAACTTTTGGGGAGAAAAAAGAGGTGCATGCATCAACTTTGTCTAAATCCCATCTAATCTAAGTCAGAGGGGAGCCCCTAAGGAACCATTAAAAGCTCCAGAAAATATTTTCTGCTCTCACTCTGATTCCTGTCTCAGTGATTAGTGCTGATGTTTATTTAAAAAGTGTGTCTGTCTGCATATGTATGGAAAAATCTCCAGCATGCCCTGTAGGAAGTGAAATTACTTAATTTAAATGTTTCATGGGTTTTAAATACTCTAGATTATTAATTTATCTTTAAGGCCTTAGAACCTACAGTAGCATTTAGTTAGCAGAGCAGTGGAAATGCAAATTGGCCCCCTCAAAATAATTACACTGTCATGGTACATTTTCCACAAATTACATTAAGAGAATGGATTCAGCCCTTTCTGAGGGTGATGAAACTAATCGAACGCGTACAATCTGAACGGAGCGTCTGCAGCGGAGACGGCTTTCACATTAACTCGGCTATCGTCTCAGCGGCTGCATCCCTTTGACCTGTCAATGCTAATGAGCGCAGCCTGAGACAATATCACGACTGCTGAGAGACTGATCGGAGGACACGGACAATCGTTCATGACGGCGTCACTTTCTCGTCAAAGAGCAGGATGTTTATTTGGCGATGAAGACGTTGCTTCCTGTGCCGTCACTGTCATCAACAGCATTTATTTTTGAGGGAATTAGACACGTTTACTGTTAGATAGATGAGACACTGTTCTCTTAGAATTTAATACAAGTCAGATGTGCATTTCTTTGTTTGATCTGTTCTTTATTCATTTGTATTATATGAACATTATTCATCAAACTGTGTTCACTGACAGTTTCCTGAAGTCTTCCTGAGTTATCACCTGTCACATATCAACCTGTTTACCTGTGGAACGTCCCAGTCTGTGAAACGTGTTGCTGCATCAGATTCATGAAAAGCAGATATTTACAAACATCCATACAGCTGATATTGTCTCTGTGCTGTTTCTAACTGAGTTTATCAGGGTTGTAGTGACTTGTTTTGTTGTTATGACCAGAAACTTTCACATGTTGCTCTGTGACATTTTTCACAGTATGGAAAACATACTGTCCCAAAAAATTCAATATAGCATTGAAGTTCAGTGAATAATCTGTTTAATTTGTAGACACACATTGAAAATACCCTGACACCTCATTTTGGTGGGTGTACAGTTTGTAATTTGAGGCTGATTAATACGATCACATCATCACATTAACACTGAACGTTGATAAAAAGGTAAAATTGAATCATTGATCACTGCTAACTTCAACAGAGTGGGCTCAAATTAAACGCATGATATTTCACAGGAAAGTCTATTTTCATGCAATTACACTTAATGACGACAAAGCTCGTTTACATGCAGACCTTCAATTACATCCCATAATGATTCAGTCTCTTCGTATTATGTGACCTGTGCAGGTCAGACACAGCGTGAAATCTAGAGGTTCAAGCCAGCTTATAGCATCAGTCTGAATGTTGTTGTCTCTATTGCCCCCCCCACCACACACACGCACACACACACACACACACACACACACACACAGTTCTCAGAAAAGTTTTCCCTAACGCCTTCAGAAAAGTTAACCCTCACTCTACACTGTAATTCAGACTGACTTTGCAAACAACTTAAGTGTGAAATTTCACAGAGAGTCTCAAGAAAGCCTTTTGACACATTAAAAAAGATTAGGAGAGACTATACAAGCCTTGGGGGGCTGAGTAAAACTGTTAACTTTGCATTTCAAACCACGAGGGTGGGGGGATTTTTTTTAAGCAAGCTTGGGGAAAACCCCTAAAGAGGGAGAAGTTCTGCATCTTTTCAGACTCGACTAAGACCTTGGATATTTTTTGCTCAACTTTCTCCTGCTTCTTATTCACACAAAGCTGACGACTGTTGGCTCTCCGGTCCATCTGCATCTGCCTGTTTCAGCACTTACACTGTGACCATGGAAGAATTCCCAGTCAACACTTTCGTATTCACTAATCTTCCCTCCGCTTTCAGTCTTCTTGTCTCTGCACAATCAGCCACAAAAGTCACATTTCACAATCCGCCAGCCTCAGTGCAGTCATGCAGCGGAGGGTATCAATGCTCTTCCTAAAATAGTTCAAGATAAGGCACATTAAGTATGATTAAACAATGTCTCTGTGGAACGTGGCGAGACCTCCAGCTGTTTTGAACTATCTTTCCGTTTCCAGATAAAGTGTGTTATACACATACTGGGAACTTTTCGCTCTGCGTATCTTTTGTCTGCGTATCTGATTCTTCTGTTGCTCCTTCATGTGACAGTTGCGTGACAGCCGTCGCCTTTAACAAGTGAATATTTCAGCACTGTTTTCACCCACGCCATATCAATTACAATAAATGTTTAATGGCCGCCCTGTGTCACATTTGTCCTGAATTACTGCCCCTGTGGCTGGTATTCTCACACTGATTACATCACGGTATTACATGGAACTGCATATGAGTACCAGTTTATTCCTTATGGTCCATTGGCCAGGTTCATTTACAGGACCGGCTCTCACAACTGCAGCTGTCTTTATGTGCTTTTTATGTCCATGTTCAAATCAAAAATTGAGCGTGAATGCTGAAAAAAAGTCAAAATATCATAAAAAGTTTTTATGCTTGGATGAGGTGGAGAAGTGCCCAATAAATCATGATGGACGTGACTTAAACATCAGCTGTGTGTGGAGCGACGAGGAGACTGTAACCTTCCTCACATTATTCAATGAAACCAACACATTTCCAGTCGTTTTTCATTGTCTGAGCTTTGGCTGGAGCTGCGTCCTCTTCTTCTACAGTGGTCTTTATTGGCACCTGAAAGGAGAATTAGCGCCGCCAGCTGTTTTGGAAACATAATCTGCATTTTCATGTGTAGATTTTCTGAAAATTCATTTAAGCCATCTGGAGGGAAACCTGACTTGTGTCGGCTCATCTGTTTGTCCGTATCCCCACGCAGATCTGGCCTAACCTGAACATGACCTGAGTGATTCTTTGGATTTAAATCTGTAAACATGAAATTATTCACAAAGCACATCCTAAACTTCACACGCGAGAGTCAGACTGTAGGAGAAGAGAAAATCAAACACAGTAACACAGTTTGAGGATGTGGGAACAGTTTAGATTCAGGATTACTGGCACTGCTGGGGAGGAAAACTCATGAGGCTTTGAAACTGAAATAAAAAATCAACATCTCCACAAAACCGCTCACCAATTCTCCGAGTAGCTTCTCTTGATAATATCACAGCTATGATATTTGTTCTGTGGCTTCTATTGTTTGAACAGTTTATGATTATTACATAAACGGGCTGAAGGGGGGACACTGATGCACAACAGTAAAATCTACATTTTTAACAATAACAGTCTCGATAAGGATCCCTTACATTCAAAATTAAAGTAATAAAAATTATGAGCACACTGAACGGCACATTGTACAACGTAAAAATCTATATGTCAGTTGACTCTAGAGGACAAACGAACAGTGAGGCTGCTTCCAATAAGCTCATTATCGGCTCATCCACTTCTCTACTACAACTTCTTGCTAATTACCAACAGATACAGCAACACTATGCGCTACAACGGGCCCATTTATCGCTCAAACTCAGTCCTACTTTATCATCTGGAAGATCAGAAGGTCAAACATGCTCAAACAAACTCACTTTAAAACAAACACGTTACAGTTTTCACTAAAATAAAACATCAACAGCGATGCTTTGATGTGTTATTTGCCTAAAATGAGTGTGAATCTTGGTCCATTTAGTCTCTTCACAGCAGCTAACTCATTTCTTCAGTGTGTGACGTTACTGTAGAAGAACTTACAGACAGACTTCGAGTGCAGGGAGAGATGTGAACACACAGAATGAGTCAGGTAGTCGTCACATACAGCGCACGACATGCGCACTCTTTGCTTTTACCACCAAGACAACCCGAAGACAATGTAGATGAACATTAAGTCCGTGCTTTCAAATTCAGTTATGTAATAACCTAAAAAAACTGGGTTTCAGAAAAAAAATGTAATATTTCTAGCATGATGTAACAACATCATATAAAGTAGGGCGTATTACTCACTGATGCAACTAAAAAATCATTTTCAGGGCCACTGTGTGAAGAAAGAAAAGTCCCCGAGAGTCACCGATCGTGGCGCTTCTGCAGGCTATCTTTACAAAAGACGGAAATGTGTGTTTTGCAGCTCTCACCCAGCAGAAACTAATTGTTTCATTCACCTCCTGCAGTACTACAGGCCAGCCTCTCACCACACACATCCCTGACTCATCCCTGTAACGAGCTTTTCATGCACTTGTGACCCCTCCTGCTCCAGGAGCTGAAATACTGCACTGTTGAAAACGTCCATCGCTTACAGTATGTCGATGTCATCAATCCCACAGACGGGCGGCTGCAACTGTTCCCTCACAAGATGTGTGTGTTTGTGCGTGTGCACGGTGAGCTCGCGCATGTTATCGGGATGAGGGATAATGTGCAATGACAGCAGTTGATGGTAAGCCTTTTAGCATTGTTACCAGGACTTCATGATGTAAAGAGGCAGGATGCATCGACTGTCACAGCTTCTTGGCTCAAACTAAATTTGTCATTGGTTCACCCTGTTAATAAAAGACAAAGGGGTGATACTATGCAGTTTATTTGACTAACAAACATTGACGGAACACATTGAGTGCCCGAAGGCATGCTCCTCTCTCCACAGTTGGCTGCCCCTGTCAAAACTCAGAACCTGCTGCCAGATTGACCTTAAGGTCAATGGCAGCCACCGGCGCTGTGGCAACATCTCTGCTCCGTGCAGCAACAAAGCAATCAAAGAGAACAGCAGCATATAAAACAAACAGAGAGGAAAAAGTTAAACACCGCCAAGCCCTATAATTACAGAGCTGGAGTGTCATCTCGATGCAGTCCTGGCAGCTCTTGGAGATAAGAAACACACAATCGCACACTTGTGGCGTCAGAGCCCTGAAGAGCAAAATATCCATTGCAAAAAATAGCTGCCTCCGGCTTTGACCTTTTATAAGGCATAAAAGAGGCTGGCTAGCATAGCAGTGTCATGCCCGTGACAGCAGCAGAAGCTGGAAACAAATGAAGCCAACATTCCTCAGCGAACTGTCACTGTCAAAGGAAAAACTGTTTATCTCTCAATCTGGATTTTAAGTGGGCAAACACACTGCACATCTGTTTAAACAACACGGCCGAGGCCGACCGTCCGTTTCCTTATGACTGACCTTTGAGTTCGCTGGAAACCATATGACGAACTCATAAATACAACGTAATGTGTCACTACGTGGACCTCATTACATGTGTTCCTGACTGATGCAAATTTATTCCGCCTTGAGAGAAGCTTGAATCAAAGTGTCTCAGTGTTGTGACAGCCGAAATACGTGAAGGGCGTTCCTGTCATCGGAGCAGGACGGCGGCACAAGCACACATGGAAACAGTAAAAGGAGATACACCCAAAACAAGGGCGCACGAGTCATAGCGGTCGCACTGCAAAGCCTCACGCTAACGGTCACAAGCAGACGAAGTGAGTGAAACAATGAAGGAACAAATGAGTGAGCCACTTTCTGAATTAATGCTTCCTGATTTGGACATATACAGTACATGTCCTCAGATAAAGTACAGTAAAACACACTTCTGGTGTGTTTTGACCCCTCGCTGGTTTCTTGGCTACTTCAGATCAGGTGAATATTGAGAAAATGAAAATGAAAGTAGAAGCAGAAAGAGGAAAATCTTCATTCAAAATCACACAGACAACACAGATGAGCCTTTGAATATCATCGTGCTCAACAGCATTTTGTACAGCTCATTCAGCTC
Organism: Chaetodon auriga; assembly: GCF_051107435.1. Lineage (NCBI taxonomy): Eukaryota > Metazoa > Chordata > Actinopteri > Chaetodontiformes > Chaetodontidae > Chaetodon > Chaetodon auriga. The sequence continues at coordinate 26,900,412 of NC_135076.1, forward strand.
CAGGCTGGACAAGGACAGTACGTTAAAAAAAATCTGACAAAGGCCTTTAATACACAGCGTTTCCCACAAGTCCAAGATGGCTCAGATTATGCATCACCACCTCCACAGATTACATCTAAAAGTTGACATCATCATGGATAATGGAGAAGCTAACAAACAACATAATGGTAAATACAAGCCAGTCAACAGGGGGAAGGAGCTAGCCTTGTTTTCTCTAAAGGAGAAACAGCAGACAAACAAAAAACAGAAGACATGTTGACTAATGGCCGTTTGTTAGGGGTCGATACAGCCATGCTAGCTGATTCCCTGTGTTTGAAGTCATTATGCTAAGCTAAGCTAACTGCTGGCTGTAGCCGTACATTTAACGAACAAATTGGTGTCGATCTTCTGATCTCACTCTGTGAGGATGTGGACAAACCCTGAACTGATCCTCTAAAATCGCAAAGGCTCAGAGAAGCTCGGCTACACGCAACTCCACCCTTTCCCAATTTAAAGACTATGAAATTAAAAAAAGGGGCGTTTGGACGACAGTCGCCAAAACCTGTTTACAGTGTGGTCTGATTGATTCATTTCTCCCTCACCCTCCACCTCCAGATCTAACAACACAGGTGAAGGAGGTGTAGGTGGAGGCCAACAGTCCTCCACAGCTTCATGCTTTACCTTCCGATTCACTGTGACTATTCAGTATTAAGCTAATTCCACCTGTAGCATGTGTCATGTGCTTACTGTACCTTGGTGATTGAGTGACACGGCTTTCTTACGCCTTGCATCTTACATTTCGACAGTGTTTTTCACCACGATAACACCTGAACACTGAGCATGGCTTTTCCATGTATGAGTTCATTTCTGCACGCACGCACGCACGCACGCACGCACGCACGCACGCACAGAGTTGAGGTGTATAGGATGACGAGCGCTCCTGAAGGGATGAAGAACTGAAACGGTGAGGCCGTCCCTTGAGATGCCTCCAGAGTTCGAGCCTCATAAGGGGAACAGAGGAAAGGTCACCAACCCTATCATACTCTCAGGGAGCTGAGGCACCGGCGGGGCGGTCTGGAGTCTGCATTCTCTGAGATCGTTCAGCAGACGCCGTGATCAGTGGGAGGCTTGGGAGCGAGCAGCGAGGGCCTATCATTCTGCCATGTTGTGACAGCGAGTGCCATCCGCAATGCTCTGCCTGTTGAGAGATGGGAGTGTCACGGCATGGCTTGACTGGCACAGTGTGAAGCGAGGCCTCCTCAGGGCACTCATGTGGAAGGATCCATCTCAGCAGCATTTCAAGCGCTTGGCTTCAGCTCAACCGTCAGCAGACTTCAATAATGCCCATCTGTTTTGTATGGACATGACAACTTATTACACAGACGTCAAGCTATTTGACACGGAGGACAAATACAAACAGACCAACGTGTGCAGGGCTGCGGTTCGTCCGCTGACGTGGTCGTGAAGCGACAGTGACGCGATGCCCTTCTCTTCGGTCGCTCATACAGCGTGAACCGAACGGAGGCCCTCCTGTACCTGTTCATGACTTAAAAACACCTGCTGTGCTGGGACACTCGAAGAAAACGAGCAGATTGGATTTTCACTGAAAGTATTTCAGGAGTAAATAAAACTGCCCACATCTCTGCAGTGAGCTTCAGCGTTTCAGCAAAAACAGATGGGACGTGAACTTTTGAAACCTTTCTGCTCGTATATAATCATGTGATGTGATTACGTAAATAAAAGTTTAGTTTTCACTCAGTTTACTGAAACGCTGAGATACCAAAATGACTGCAGGAGAATAACTATTAATAGTACTGATTTAGCCAAGTTTTGCAAAATATTCAGTGTATATCACATAGCTGTTAACACAAGTACAGGAGAGCCAAAGTCATGTGAGGCTCATTTCAGTCTTCACAGGTCCAAAATTAAGGTCCCAGCGGAAACTGACCCTGAAACTGGAGACCCAGTCCATCAGTGCCACTTTTTAAACTGTCCTCGGTGTAATTTTCCTGACCTACATGGTTCTTCAGATGAGGTGGAAATGCAGACAGTAAACAGTTTAATCAGGCTGAATCTGACTCTGGTTCATTTTCCCTCTTGGTACGATTCGTCTGGGACGGTCTGATCTCAGCAGGCATACTCAGGTCAGGAAGTGCTCTCGGTCCGGTCACAAATGAATTCCGACGCCGTTACTTTGTGGTGGGAACGTGATCCAACAGCAATCTGAGCTCAAGCTGACCCAACTACAAGGTGCACTCGGCAAGTTTGAACCAAACAGCTCCTGTGGCCAGGTGAGCTTTTTATACTGAGACCCGGATGAGGGAAATAAACAGCTGCAGGCTGCCAGTCAGTCAGCACAGAATCTGAGCTGGACAAGCAACAAAGAGCGCTGCCTTCCTGATATTTGGGAAGAAACGACCTTCTTCAGGAAGGTTAGTTCTTGGGTTTCTTTGTCCTTTCGTTCCATAATTTCTAGAACTGTTTGGTCAAAAAGGGCAAATTAACAAACAGTCACGGGATTTGCCACAATAGTAAGGGGTCTTACCCAAACCAATAGGGTTAGCCTAACCCTAACCCTAACCCTAACCTTAACCAATCAACCCAAGTCAGGTCCCAGGTCAGGTATCAAATACTAGAAACCAAGAGAAGGCCTCTGCTGTTCCTCTGTTAATGCTGCATCGCGACCCAAAAATACATCAATAGCGTCACATGATCAGTAAAGTCCGTGTCACAGGGTCGCGACCTCTTTCCTCAGAGGCACCAAACAGCTCAGCAGCGCAGTTCATGTAATTTTTCTCGACAGCATTAACAGATGGACACAAACAAAGAGAGCGCTTCAGTGCACTTCAACTGTTAATTGAGGTGGAACCACGACTGTAAGTGAGTCACACATCTTTGATCCCAGAAGTTCTGGCAGAACACACACACACACACACACACACACACACACCTCTTGATGCAGCGCAGTAAAACTGGGGAAGTTTATCATGGTGGTAAGTGTATGTCGAATAGGGAGCTGAGGCTTTCAATATTTTATTTATAACGCTGCGCATTATCGTTTCGCAGCGTGTGGATGAATCAGACAGGAAGAGCTTTTTAACTTCAACTCGGATCTTATCACACCAGATGGAATCAGATCAGAATGAGGCGCGGCTTTAATGGAGGCAGTGCATTACAGTTTAATTGGGACAAAAATGTCACTCCTTAATGTGGAAAAAAAAACTAACCCGCTTACTTAATTGGTTATACAGTGGATAACTCGTTAAGTGCATCAGCAGCGTGGACGCAGTTCTGCTCAGCAAATTTACTGCCTGATAATGAATTGACAGTTTCAGTGACCATCGTGATAAAATGCACCAAGACTAAAGCAAATAACTTGTTTTTAAGTGTCGTGTACGATGAACTGTTCCATTTCAGCACGTGTGAAAGGGGAAGACAGCGCGTCTGGAAAAGCTGACACTGTTTACTCTTCTGCTCTTCATGTGCATATTAGCAGAATATGATTGCTAATTTTCAGCCACCTGCTGCTAGTATTTGGCCAAAACTATCAGCCTCTGTCTATGAAGGAGGTGAATACAAATCGACACTGGCCAAAACACGCTCCTCAGAAAAACACAATAAACAAATCAGACGTGAAAGAGCTTGCGGGGCTTTAAATATTGTGACACTTTCACATGTCGGGGTCGAATTATATTTCCTCCATTATCATCCAGGGATTGGCTTAAATTCTGATGGCCTGACTTAGCTTTCATGTTGTTCATAATGACCTTAAGGCACAAATTAAACAAGTAAAAATACATTTTTTAATCTATTTTCCCCCCGAGTCAAGCACAGAGTGGATGTTGCAGAATCTCAGCAGGTGATGTCTTTGATTACTAGAAGTGCAGCAGAGGCCAGTGTGGACCAGAGGTCACAGCAGTTTGGATAGACTCCTCCAAAGCAGCACTGCTGCTCTGGCGCTTGATGAGCGCACTATTTTGACACTCATCTGGGCCTCCTTGTTAACTCCCCCACAACAGATCTGATGCGCTCAGACAGGCCTACGCTGCATATTAGTGGGGCTGGTTGGGCTCAGATTGCAGTGCAGCACACTTGAAGGATTTAGCATGAACAGGCTCTCTTGTGTTTCCTCCAATCAGCACACAGGATTTAATCTTAACATGATCTTAAACAATTTGTGATGTAGGGCCAATACACAAAAGGTTTAATGCATTATGTCTTTTTAGGGAGCTGGGGGGTGGTGGTGGATGAGTTAACCTTTATGGTGGCGATCAGGTGTGTAAGTCAACCAAGCCTCAGCCGACCGAAAACGACCCTGTGTTCAAACAAAGGAAGTCTCTTCAGGGACAGGTGAACCAGCAAACACGCTCCACAAAGTTACCTCGGAGTCGAAAATGCACAAGATCTGAAGGAATATCAGATGCCAAAATACTGCACGCTGTTTTATACAGTAATACTCTGAGACAGGATTTTACAAGTCTGGAAGCAATCATTATATCTTCCTGCAGGACGATCGTGAGGTAAACAGTACAAATAGAAATAATATGTTCTGTTCCATTCAAGGAGTGTGAGCTGACGCGTGTTTGATTCACCAACGCTGTGCTTCGCCAGAGACACCACGTATAGAAAGAAGAAAGTCGGCCTGTTAACCCTCAAACAGCCCGAAGACGACCGGTGTGATATAAACCATAAGAACTGAACGCTGACATTCGTGATCTTCTGTGCAACGAGATTCAAACACTTCTGATTCAAATCTGGCATGACAAGAAATAACAGGCACCTCTAACAGAACAGAACAGCATTATCAGGTCTGGCTTAATTTTTGCTGTCGCAGGATAAAGCAAACAAACTGTAACACAAACTTGGTTAACTGTGTCAAATAACAAATGGCATCTACGATGGAAGTGGAGAGAGAACAAATGGGAATTATATAATGATCACATTTCATTACCCACTGTTATGCCACAGAGAATACCAACTAAAGCAAACAAAATTGTTTTGATGTCTGTGAAGCATCAGTGCCGGCTGAATGTTTGCAGGAATGCTACTTAGATTTTTATGAATGAGCAGCAACGTCCATTTCAATTTCATCTGGGAGGCGAGCACACATAAGGTCCCTTTGCTGATTCCAAATTTAATGCAGGGAGGAGGATTCCTCTCCGAGAAGCTTGAAAGGGAGAGCGCGGGGTGGCCTATTGATTTTGGAGAGCTGGCTCTGTAATTGCTTGCGCGCAGAAAGCTGTAAATCAAAACCGTTGGTTACTCTTTGCTTGTACAAGCAGGAGATTACTGTGCAGCAGTTGTGCCAATGCTGGAGTTTGAAACCTGGCTCACGACACACACCAGTGTTATGCTGTAGAATAATGCATTGAAGGAAGCCAAGCACGGACTGACAGGAGCAGCTGGGTAGGGGAAAAGGTCAACCTGAGTTAATCAGCTAGAATCAGCATCAGCTGAGGAGAGAGAGAGTGTGTGTGTGTGTGTGTGTGTGTGTGTGTGTGTGTGTGTGTGTGTGTGTGTGTGTACGCTCGTAATGCTGAAAAATAAACAATTAAATGGAAAGCAAATCTTTTCCGTGCGCAAAAAGCTCTCAGAGAGACGACAGAGGAAGAGTAAAAAGGCATCATGACGGCACAGAGAAGCTGTCTTAGACTGTAAAACCAGGGTTAAGTCAACAAAATGTCTGATACATAACATTTCATGATTAATACATGTCCTAACATGTATGTGTACTCTGCTGAGACACAGGTGGTGTGTCTTCTCACCCATAACTCCAAAGGCTGGCAGCAGGTTGTGATAAAAATAAACATGCAGCGGCTTTGACCCTGACAGGTAAAAGCACCACGACAGCCATACATTACTTAGTATGACTGTTCACCCGCTCACTCGCCAGCTGGACTCTCAGAGCTATACAGGTGCACATCAATTTTTCAAGTCGTGTTGACAAAAGCTTTCAGTTTCCTGCTCTAATACGGTATATACCGCTACTACTGTTTTTATCCCAACAAAGGTGTGCAGGGAGGAAATGGCATGTGTTTCAGCAGCTGCTAGCTCCACATCCTAAAAGACGTTTGTCCTTTCCCGTGCCTGCACGTGGGCTTCTCTGCATTTTACCTTTCTATGCACAAAAAATTCCAGTTTTCTAAAAAGAAGATATTCCTGCTATGCTGTTTACATGGCTACTGAAAATTCCACTAATGCTCACATTTGCATGCAGCCGTGCATACTGTTAAGTAGGTTTGTTTTTACTTCCGGCCAGAAACGTGGCCTTTTCTGCAGTGCATGCGTCCCCACCCCAGCCCTGCAAACCGTTGGCGAGGCGGGGCTCATGACTGACTGTAAACAGGAAGGAGCAGGAAAAACCCCAGTTTAGATGCACGTTCTGAACACGCTGCATGTACGTCCAAAGAATGCTCCTACAACCCGAATAATATCAGCACATCCCACACGGCTTAATGGGAAAACGCTCCATTCACAGCAAGGCATAATTCAGAATATCCCAAATGGAATATGCTGTTTATGTGACCCTCATCAAATTGGGAATGTTGGCATACTCGGAATAAAAGAGGAATATTAGTGCGCGTGTAAACACCGTCAGGTTTAAGCTGTTTGTGTGTTTCTGTTTATATGAAACACTGAGACAAATAAAAGAAAGCAGATGCTTTCACGCCGCGCTTTAGAGTCTGTGTGTTCATTCACTCTGAATGAAAACACTGTGAAACTTCATGACCTTGTAACACTAACAGCTAGAAGTATGCAGAAGACATGTTACACACAGCTACACACAACGCTCAACAGCGACAAAACATTAGCATTTCTCTTTTCTACTGTTAAAGGAGCAGCTCAACATTTTGGGACATGCTCGCACTCTGTACGCTAAATATGAAGCCACAGTCAGCATTACATGACGCAGTCACTGAGCTGATGCTTTCACTCAAAGCAACCTGCAACAAGAGCATTCAACCATGAAGATCGAGCCATGAACTTCTTCCAAGTGCTTCATAACAGAAAGAGGAGCTAGAGAGAGGTTTGTTTTTCTTGTCATGGGCCGAGCTGCTGCGTTCTGGATGAGCTGCAGAGGTCGGAGGGCACGAGCAGGCAGAACAGCCACGAGCGGGTTGCTGTGGTCTTAAAGCGAGAAGATAAGAACCCGGACCAGAACCTGCGTCGCCTTCTGGGTGAGGAACCCATGCTGGCAGCAGAGGGCAGCTGGTTAGCCGCCGGCTAGCTTAGCTTAGCATAAGATGTGTAGTTTTAACACTTTTGGTTGCTCATGTTTTCTGTAGTAAAACTAAAGTCTGAAAACAACAAGATGTGGTTTTAGTGGAACGAGGCCCCAAACTTTACCCACTTGTCTATCCATGGAAACCTGCAGAGACACCTGTGGACCCCGGGCTACGCAGCCGGTGGGTCAACACGGTGACACAAGCTCTGTGTTGTACTACAAACTGTCAAATGTCCGTCTGACGGGTCAAAACGGGAGCGTATAATGTTATGTTATCACAGCACTGCATTCAACAGCAACACCCATGAACACACTGACTTCCCACAACAATACGCATACTAGAAATCATCAAGTCATATTTTACTTATTGCCTTTAATGTGTATCATTTCAGAACCACACGGTTCACTTCCCTTCGCTCTGTGTCCGCTATGTTTCCTCTGTGCGGTGCAATAATTTTCACTTTGGGTGTTTTACACCCTTTTCAGTGCCTCCAGCCACAGAGCCAGGAGTCACCAGACCAAAGGACCAAAGCACTTGTAACCAACAGTCTTCTGACTGTCTTTCCCCCAAAACACCACGTTTTCCACTAACAGCATTTTATGAGCCTTCTGCTCGTCTGAACACAGGGTTTATTCACAGATGTGCAATAAAAGCACGATAAATTGGAACGTTTCTTATCTTTTTCCTGTATGATGCACAGGCAGAACGTGTCAGTGGATGTAAATATGTGCGTCTTGATGAGGGCACAGACCCTCATGTGCAGCTAAATGAATAGCTTTGTCAATAATTTATGGTCTTAAGCATGCTTTCAGTATTACATATGCATCCTGAATAAATAAATTAAACCTGTAGACATGGTAACTACACAGTCAATAACCCACGGGATGAAAACTTTGTAATTCTGTACACCGGTGATGCCAGCGGGGCCACGCTAGGAGCCGTCGCAGAGAGCAAACTTTCAGGTATTACATTATTGCTCGAATATCTCACTAGAGATATGATCTGCATGGTGTTAAAGCCCCTCTGAGCCTTCCTACTCCAAACACAATTGGTTAGGTTTTTTTATCAGCCTGTCCTACATTTATTGTGTGTCAAACAATTTAGTGAACTGCCCAAGGCTTTGACTTTTTGAAGTTGCTGTTAATATCGTTTAATATCAACTAATGATATAGGTCAAGACTCACTTTGTCGTCACTGCAAAACATTTCTCAAAGATGCAGCAGATGGGTCCGTGTCCTGCAGGACCCTAATCTGCTGCAGTGCACACTGATCAGCCACGACATGAAACCACTGACAGGTGGAGAGAATAACACTGATCATCTCATTATAATGCAATGTTCTGCTGGGAAACCTTGGGCCTGGCACTCCTGTGGATGTCACTTTGACACACAGCACCCACCTAAACATGGCTGCAGAGCGCCCCATGGCAACGGCACTCACCCAGCAGGACGCTGTGCCCCGCCGCCCCCCAAAAACCGCTCAGGAACGACTCGAGGAACACGACAAGGAGCCCGAGGCTTTCAGCTCAACTGCCCACATCCCAACCCGATCAAGCATCTGAACCAGCCCAGTGCATGGAGGCACGACCCCCCAACACACAGGACCCAAAGAGTCCAGGGCCAACGTCCTGAGGTCCCATGTCCACGTGTCAGAGCTGTTTTGGCTACACAATTATGCAGGCAGCTCTAATGTTGTGGCTGATCAGTGGATCATTTGGTTTCTATCATCCGAAGAAGAAATAATAATTCAACCATTCTGAACATTTCTTGGTGTTTTTAAACAACAGTACTCAGTTAAAACGTGAGTGTATCATCTTAGTATATTGTTATGAATTTAAGCAGCTTTAGAAGAAGGACTCAAGTCCTTTACTGCATTTTACTTATTCAAAAGTACCAGTACAATAATATAAAAAAATCATCACAAGTAAAAATCCTACAAAACTAAAAGTGCATCAGTATCATCAGGAAAATGTACTTAAGATATCAACTGTAAAAGTACTCATTTTGCATTAAGTGGTCCTGAATACTGATACTTCTGCTCATTCTTGTTGTTTAAAGTTACTGTTGCAGCAGCTCAAAGTGGAACTGTTTTAACCTTCTTTTTTAGCCCCTTCAGTAAAGCAGCTAACATGTGCAGTACGTTGATCTTAAAACTGTAAAACTGATGCAGATGACCTTTAATTTCAACACTAACCTGAAGCTACAGCCTTCAGACGAATGTAGGGCAGGAAAAAGTGCAAATTCCCTCGAAATTCTACTCAAATGAAGCACTTGAGTAAATGTACTTGGTTACTCCCCCGACTGGCCGTCGGTGTGTATTTGTACGCAGGTGTGAGGTCGCGCTGGGGTCGTACCTGTGTGCTCCGTGGCTTGTAGGGCGAGCTGCTCTCCAGGTCTGCCAGGATACTGGTGAGGGAGTCGATCTCGGCGTCCAGGCTGGAGCGCCTCTCCTCCAGGGTCTTCTCCGGTCCTTTCACCTGAGGCCAAACATAACGTGCACCAGAATGAGTGAACTCAAAAGTTAAGGGCAGATAATCATCAATGACGAGTAATTCTGACTCCGTGCTGCTCGGAGACATTCTCTCCTGCCTTTTTCACACTTCGCACACTTTGGATTACAGTTTCTGAGTTCAGCTTTCACCTTGACCTCAGACAATCCTTTTGAAAGCCACACATCAATAGTAGAGACTTCTCTCTGTGAGAAATGCTGTGAGAAATAAGAAGCAATGTATTGTCTGAGAGACAACTTTCATAAGGCAGTGCACTATTCACCTCCTGCTTTTCAGCACACTTGGATTTACAGTATCTCATTCTTCATGCATTATTCATCACAATCTCATTCAGGAGCATTTCAAACAAAAAGGTTCAATTTTTTAAAATTAAAAGTCGGATGTTTTTTTACTCCATATTTTAAACATGCAGTGTATAAAAGATGACGAGAATAGCTGTGATTTCTATTTAACTAGTTTATCATGGGAGGGGGCTTGAAAGCGTCAGCGACAGGATCGCTCCAGCAGACTGAGACCTCGCTGATTTATTCATCCACCGCAGAGAAAATACAACTTCAACACACACAAAAAAAGTCACAAAATATCTTGGAAAAGAGAAACAAAACTGTTGCACAAAAATCTGGAAAGTAGTTAAAGTGATTTGACCATTAGTGACACTCAGTTTTCTGCAAAATTCCCGGGAATTTCTCCATGGAATGACACATATATTTTTAGTCTTTTGAACTATGCTGCAACTGCAAGAAGACTTCTTGCAATTGCCTGCGGGGGCTTTTGGAGTTGGCTGGATCAGTGACTGCTTCTTATTCTAATGTTATGTGTTTGGATTACCTGTCACAATCTATTACAGGCAGGGTTCGCCTCCATTTGGAGCCGAGCTGCTGCTTAAAAACATCTAAGGCAATCACGAGCGGGGGTAAACAAAGCAAAACACTAATGGCTTGTCTCAAATCAACAGAAGAAAAACAGGAGAACTATGTTTAACGGTGATAACGAGGAGGATGAAAGGAAGCATCGCAGCCTCTGTGATGGGCTGGAATCTGCCATGTGGGGCGTCGTAACGCGGACGACGGCCACGATGAGAACGAGCTGCTCTTCGCCTCCTCTCCTGCTCGAGGTTTCGGCATCAACGCGTCACAATCCAGACATCTCTGTCAGCGAGGGTGATGAAGACAAGGGAGAATTTCTGCCTTCCTCAGAGGAAATACCATTTCATCGCTGATTCGCTCTCGCTCAGAACATGACAGAAAGACATTCTGATTGATATCTGTTCCTTTTTCTGAACGGCGCCTACAATTAAAGAGTTCTGCTCTGGCTACACGACACATAATTAAGATACCAGTGGTGTATTAAGGAATTAAGTTGCATGGCCAGAGTGGCTCTACGGCCAGTCTGATGGGAGAAGAAAAGTTAGAGATGAAAACACGAAAGCACTTTTGAAACTAATTAAGCACTTCACTGCTTCTGTCATTTCAGCCCTCGAATCTCTTTCAGCCGCACAGTCGACTGTTCAGAAGAGGACTGATGACAGGAATGGCAGCAGTAAACACGGAACAAACTAACTGTAGTGATTTCCTGATTATCCCTGTAATCATGTCTGTTTAATATCGTAGCTGTCCTGTGAAAACCACACATCTCCACAAACAGCCTCGTTTTCACACAGCAGTGGAGGAAATGTTCACTCTGCTAAGACTCTTAAACAGCAGTCAGGTGCACACACAGCTAGACAAATCAAACACATGTTTTGCTGCATTAGTCATTACAGAAATCCCTCTGCGTTTTAAGTGTTTTAAGACAGATGTGAGAAACTTCTTCTTAATAAATAAAAAGAACACTCAATGCCTTTGTTTGGCTGGAAGATGAAAGAACCAGTAAATTTGGAGATGCATGGTTTTCACTGCACAGTGATAACTGACGCAACACGTTATGAAACTGGAAAAAATATCAAACGCCTTATGTCCAGCATGGAGACACTGCAGCTCCAAAGGTCATCAGGTGCTCCTTTACCTGATTTGTTGACCTGTTCGTCAAACAACAAGTCTTTTCAGACGAGGATTAGGTCCAAGTAAGAGCAGAGAGGGATTTTAAAGCTATGTCAAACTTGCACAAAGGTCTCTTTTGTTTTCCTTTAAGAAAACCTGAAAACTTTGGGTTAAATATGAAGAATCAGCCCCAAACTGGATCTCTTAAAGCAGGTCACAGGCCAGATCGTCTGTTTTTAAGTCAGTTATTCTTAAACTTTAGCAGCATGACTTGACTTTTGTTTGAATTAAACCTGGTCCTCGCTTCATGTTACCTTACACAGACAAGAAAACATGGCCGCTGTATTTTGAATGAAAACGATCTGTGACTAAATGAGCAATCAAAGAGAGGATTTGTGTGGAAGTTTGTGGATCGAATGACATGCTGAAAATTTTCCTCAGATTTTTGATGGTTGGAGCTCATTTGTTGACGGCTTGTTTCATTTCTAACCGCTCGTGTGTCCCTAACACGTTGAGGGGAAGCGGCTCGTCCACTGGCCTGACGCCCCCTTGGTCAAACAAAACCATGAAATTGAGAAGTGCAACAGTCGTTGCACTGCACCTTTTAAAATAAAGTATAACAATGAGAGGGCCCACAGTTTAAGGTCATAACACCACATGAACGGACATTCACTGCTGATTCCCAGGATGCAGTCTGGTCCCGTCTATGTGCACAGTCTGTGTGGGAAGAGCGCAGAATTTACATGCATTGCATAACTGATGAAGGAAGCATTTAAGGAAGTATTCATTTAGGACAGAAAACTGGTCAGATCAAATGAGGGGCTTGAGGAGGATTTCTTTTCCCTGCTTACACTGAACAAAGGAATGTGAAGCAGCAGAGGTCAAGTGCTGAGAGTGTCAGTGAGAGCGCAGAGGCCAGATATCCCGGGAGGGACAAATGCCTGTGGGTATTATGAGCAGCAAAGCAAAGAAAAGTGACCAGGCTCCACCAATAGGTGTCAGCCTTCTATCCTCCCTGCGTGAGAGCTCTGAGAACTGAAGAAAGTCTGCTGTGTGTGGGTCCTTGGGTTGGGGTGGCTGGCTCCAGGCAGCATCTGGAGATGGATGTCTCCGCAGTTGGCTGCAACTCAAATGGACTGACAGTTTTGCTGGACTTGGTACATGAACTCAGTGTAGAGCTCGGGGCTGTCTTCGTATTTCTGCGCTGACTTTCAGAGAGTTACTGACAACCGAGAAAATGTAATGTAACAACGCTTCCTCTCACCTGATAATCGTACGAGTTCATCGGTGGAGGAGGGAAGGAGCCGGAGGACGGCGGGAAACCGGTTGAATCTTCCGCAGGTGGTGGAGGGGGAGGGTAGTCTGCTGGGATGTGTGCACACACACACACACACACACACACACACACACACACACACACACACACACACAGAGCAAGAGAAACAAAAACGGCTTATAAAACACTTCCTCTTTTTTCCTGCATTCAAACTGTCACACTAAACCACTGAGTTATCTCACAGCATTTAATGAACACAAGTGCACATTTTCAAAAACTAGTGTGACAGATTCAAGAAATTAGATTAAAAAACTTCCAAAACAGTAAAGAAAGAAAAAAAAAAAAAAACAGTTGTAAAAGGACACAAATCTAAGCATGAAGTGACTCCTTCAGTTACATCAGAGAAGCTTGTGCACAGTTCACATGAAGATCTGCACAGCGAAGGCCGAAAGTACTGCAGATTACACAGTAATGTTACTCATGTTACTGCGTATCAGTATGAGAATGTGCACACACATTTCCCTGCAACCAGGTCCATCCGTTAAAAAACAAAACAAAAACACATGCATACGAAACTGAAAGCCTGAAAAAAATCTGTGTGTGCAACAAACAAACTGAGCGCTTTATTGTAAACGCTGCTGCAACAAACAAAGAACACGTCATGATGTCAGGTTCAACAGCTGCAGTGTGACCTTAGCTCCCGTAGCCACAAATGCTTGAATTTTACGACTTAAAATTTAAAATTAAAGCTGCTATAATTAATATTTCTATCATAAGTATGGATCAAATACATAAAGTAAAAACGACGAACCAACAGCGAATCATCGGCCCATCGTGCACTTCCTCCCGGCTCAACGTAGCGCTTTAGCATCTCTAGCATCTTTAGCATCTCTCAGCTGGTCGTTTTGGTTTTACGGACAGCGACTTCACTGCTTTCACTGCTCTCAACGTTTTGTTTTTGGCTGCAACCTGCTTTGAGCTAAAAAGCTCTAAAAACCTCCTGCACCCGACCGCTCAGCACCAGACGGCAGGCAGACGAAGCTAGCAGCTAGCTGGTGAACATACTGCAGAGGAGCGTTTAGCAGCTAAGAGCCAGATATTTCTGTCAGGAGGTGAAAGAGAGCAAAAACAGAGCAAATAGGTTTCTTGCATAATGCTGTATGTGCATCTGTTTGAGTCATTTTACCTCTAATATGAAATACTGTTTGAATTACATGGATGTTTTCAGTTGAGTTTGTTGTGTTTTATAGCTGCAACGCTAAAAATAACGACTTTCAGGTCCTGCAAACCCTCATCAGGTCGTAACTGGTTCATATGCCTACATTTAAAATGCAATAAATCAAGATATTCATGTTTGTCATTACACTGTTTGAAAGATATAATATGGCAAAGGAAAACCAGACTATTTAAGTGAAGTTCAGATTATTCATCAGAATTTGTCTCGAGCTGTAAAATCAAGTGAGACATTCGAAAGAGTTTACACAGCTATTACAAAAGAGAGTTAAAGAGGCAAAAAAATGGAGCCTTGTCATCCCACGTCAATGGATTGACACACATAATTGCAGCAATTTGGTTAACTAAGAAGTACTAATCTGGAGTAAGCATGTGCTTTTTCTCCCTGAGATTGCAAATGTAAATGCTGTGTTACAAATGGGTTAGACTCGGTGTTTGTTCTGCCAGAGGAGGAGAAACAAGCCAAATTTGTAGTTCTAAAGTCCGCGCTAATCCAAGGATTGCATCCAACCACATGTTTCAGACAGGATAAGGAGTTACGTGCCAAATTAAATTCTGATTTGGCTTCTCTTGGCACAGGACTTAAGACTGAATCATTTGACCATGTACTTCTAAGTACCAAACCAGACATGAGCTTTGCAAATTAAAGGCTTTTAGGAGACGTAATGGGAATTTGTTCCAATGCTAAGACTTTGATGAGTCCTGTTCAGAAATTCCATTTGCTTTCCATGGCTTTTATCTGTTTTCATTAGAATCTAATTGATGTCATCAATGTAGTTTATCCAAGGCAGCTGACCAAATTAATTAAGCGTGGTTTTCACTTGCCTCGACAAAACAGCCGAAAGAAAAAAAAAAAAAAAAAAGACAGAAATAATGCAGCATGGTTAAAATTGGACACATGTCTGCATCTCGAGCATTACAACATTTCAGAAATTGTGAGTATTGCATTAAACATTCCCTCTGGGTGTTTGAGGGCCTCAATGTGAATTGTTTATATAATAACCTTGTGACCTCCACTAAAACTCCAGAGTGTAACAGCTCCTCTAAACCTCTGGGAGAAAAAATAAAATATGCTGCTCGACAACAAGGCTCTGCCCCAGTCCTCCCTCCCCTCGCGCTCCAGCACAGATCCTTTTTGCCAGAAAATAAGTCACTTGTAACTTGTGGCTTACAGAGAATTAAAACATTAAGTTTCATGTACGCTTCTCTCGAACATCAAAGATGTTTTGGATTCATCATTTCAGGAAACACAGGAGTTGTAAATGTTTCAGAGACGCATGTTTTATTGAAAAGGTCTTAGAGTTCTGTATGTGGAACAGTGGAAAGCAAGACTTGGAGCTGGAACAGGGGTCAGTGAGCATCTTTGCTGAAAGGATCTTTCTGGTTATTCCCCCTCCATGTTATTTTCTAGAATGTGTCCGCGTGCCGCTCATTTCGGATCGAAACGTGTTGATGTGCTGATGTAAAACACCGTCACTCGCAGTGCTCCTGCTCCCTGAAATCCTTCCAAGCAAAACCATTTGCTCTCATAAACGCCTGCACTCAACCTTGAAGTGGTCTGTGGCTGATTCAGGGTCAGCTAAGAAACAGCGGTTTAATAGAAGCCTTTGCGATTAAGTGGAATATAATATTATAGCATATTTCCATAATTAACATTCTTCTGTAAAAGTGAAAATACATCACTGGTGAGCATATTTAAATACAGCGGATGTTCAAATAAATCACAGATTCATTGGCGTCACGAATCAAAGTGCTAAAAAGTGGAACCTGCCTCTGCGGTGTTGTGGGACCTCAAACTGACGAAGCCGAAAAGTGGTTAAAACACAACACTTCAGATATTACATATGAAAACAGCTGTTGTCTCACAGCAAAAACAAATTAAAGCTGCAGCTTAAAGGCGCTCTGTGGAGTTTTCTCGTACACAAACATAAGTTTTGTTTACATTTTAGTGTGTCTCACCAAAACACACCGTGCGACCTTGAGGTCGGACGAACACGTCGAAGGTATTTCCCTCCTCATGAAATATTTGCAAAGAAGAGTTTCTGAGTATTCTAAATCCGTCTTTGCTTACTTTCATGTTTGCCAGCTTGCACTCTTCTTCTTCACTGCCTTTCTAGGTGCACTGCTACACTTCTTTGCCCATCACCGCCACAAAACCGACTGCTGCTCAGTGAGACGGCGTGAAACCAGCAGCAGGAACGAGCTCGTATCCTGGTCGCTCAGTCCACTCATGAAAACATGACTCCATAGCGCTACTAGTGGTCAAAACCTCCACGAGGTCCCTTTAATTGTCAATTTGATGCTTTGCTATTGTTAATCTTGCTGCCTGCTGATCTTCTGCCATGTTCAACATATATCAGTTTGTGCCCACATCAGGAGAAGCCTGCTTTGGCACATGAGTAGCAAAATATTAATTAAATGTATAACATATTACGCTGTGTGCATTAAAACTAAGCTAACTCAATGACAACACACGGCAGGCTTGGAGTCAAGTAGCCCTCTATGACAGCAGGAACGACTCAAGGACGCTTTCTATACGAAGTGGGTTTACATACTGGTCGGAAAAAAACAGTGAGATGAACAGAGTGTGGGAGCAAACAGGCGAGAAGAAACTCAACTTTTTTTTTCTAATTGTTCAATAAGAACTTTATGAAATTGGTGAAAAATCTGAAGGAAAATCTAGAAACTGAAAAAACCTGTCAACACGAACACTTTAATAAGATGTAATGTGTGTTTTCTCCCTATTTTTCCCACTTCTTCTTCTGCTACCAGAACCTTTAACCTGTCCTCATCAGAGGAGGACCGTCTGTCCTCTCTTAAAGTGAAACGTAAAGATAATTTTGCATCTTTTTCACTGCGTTTCAACCCACCATTAAACTCAGGCAGATGAGAGTGTTATCTCAGTTCCTCCTCCGGGGATCGAACCCCTGATCTCTCCGCTGCAGTCGACGGAAACTTCACGTCACCCGCGTCTCCGATGTTTCTGCTATTTCTAATAAATGTAAACTCGACACAGGTTTGGGCTGCTGAGCACTTTGCGTTCAGCCGGTTTGCGCGGTGCTTACGCTGTCGGGCTGTAAAACAGTGTGAACGAGGCAGAGTGAGAACGACTTCTGTGCTGTGAATGAAGCTGGCTCCATTTGTGACAATGGGGAGTTGAAAGCTCCAAGTGAGCACTAATGAGAGAAGCAGCAGGAAGACCTACTTAATACGACAACTTCCCCTCTCTTTATTGAGCAATTACTTTTAAGTAGCTTCTTTGTGAACAAGGAATCCTAATCAGTGATTAAAGTTATTTGAGAGGCCATAAGAGGTATAATTGGTTATCGGGAACAGGAGTATTGTTAAGGGGAAGATAAAAGGGTGGAGAAGGATCCAGCTGTGACACTGGGACTAACATTAAACTTTGTTTTTCAAGTGAGCACTACATCCATAAACACTTCAAGTACTGTATATGACTAATGATTGGCAGCCATGACAGTTTAATACTGATGTCTGCTGCAATAAAGAGATATACCATTAGAGTTTCTCGTAGGTTGCAGATGAGTCTTTTTAAAGTCGTTCTGCTCTGTGATTGGGATTAGTGTATTCTGTGGGGGCTGAAGGTTGAGCATATGTTTACAGATTTACATATGTACAACATTATCAGAGTTCCACGTATGTTAGCGTCGGCCATCTGCTCCCTAAAGGCTGAGGACAAAGCCCGCCACAGCTGCCTTTCGTATAAAGCATCCAGCGTTTCGGTGAGGGAAGAAGAAGAGCAGCAGAGATGAAGTGAAGAGCCTCAAACTCAGGGGGAGTTCAGTCCAGTCGCTACACAACACACACCGTGTTTGCTTGTGTGTTTGGGTGCACACAACATAAATTATCTCCCACGACCTGAACTTGAGTTCCTGCCGAAAGCTCGAGTTTCTGGTGTCTGTTAGCATTCACGCACGCCACGATGAGCCGGAATAAGGGCAGAGGAGCGAGACGGCGAGGGCCACGCGCGTCACGTGACAGCTCGACTCGCGTCCGAGTGTCGGCATCTTTAGCTTGAAAAACTTCTTCAGCAGCACCTGACCCCTGAAATCTGAACTAATCTGCATTAACAAAGAGGAGAAAATCAGCGAAGTGGCTTTGCTTTATTCAGCAGCAAAATCCATAATCCCTCCCAGACAAAACGGACAAAGTGTTTTAAGTCCTGGTGTCAGCCCGCATGCTTTATCTCCACGTACCCGTTCCAAATGTGCTGTGGCAGTGGTTGAGAGCACATTGTTTTGACATAATTATGGACCCATTTTATTCCATCTTCCGCTGGAGAAGAGCAGCTGAGCCCTGCGCTTAATTAGCATGATATGTATAGAAGAGTGATTTATGACTTCATTTGGTTTAGAGATGCAAGGGAGGATTTGAGGTCTTTGGAGATATACTTGTTTTAAGTGTGAAGGAGCCGACCAAAACTGGCTCGCGCTCCTCTGAAGAGAATTCCCATGGGAGCAGAAATTCAGATCAGGAACGAAGACAGATCACGTTTTTGTATGAAAGCAGAGAAACAAATGCTGTGAAAAGGTGAACGGTTTGAAGCCGGAGTCGGCCCCTTTATTTTAAAAGCTGAAACATCAAATGTGCTGAACAATTAGTGCGATGTTAGTAAGGTCTGCGGATGAGCGAAAGTGTGATTCATCAAAGGCAGAGAGGGAGCGTCGCTGTCATTTCTTCTAAACAAACGGGAGAGAGAGTAAATGAAGCCAGTCAAATGTCACAGCAGACAGTCACTGCTGTGTAAACTCAGCCAGTTTCACAACATGAAACCTCGTCGCAGCCTCCGCCGAGCTGAGGAGCGACTGCAAACTCAAACCAGGTACTCAGCAGCCCATACATCAACTCTGAACTTATCCACTTATATCACATGACTCTGTGACCTTTTGAAAGGACACGAGGGCATTCCCAAGCTAGCATGTACAGCTCCACAGTGCAAACGGTGACATTTAAATATAATTACCACTTAATGGATACTTAATGTAATTTATTAGGCATCTTAATTTGTTTGACGGAGAATACTGTGAGTGGGCGTGTTCACTGTAGCAACTCAGATGTTATCAAATAGCTTAAAAGATCAGATATGAGAGCTGTAAATGGCATAATGTGATTTAGTATAAAGTACATGAGTATGAAGCATGTTCGAGCTGGACTGATGTCACGGCCAACTTCAGCTGATCTCAGACACGGTTTACTGGTTTGTTTGTCCTTTGACGTCTGGAAGGACCCGTTGTGCTGTGAAGTTTGTATTTCTGCTGAAAAGTGGAAGCTAGCGAGCTAAGCTAACTCTAAGTGGAAGCTAAGGTTAGCACACTTAGTAGTAGAGAGCACTTACTGGTTATTATGTTACATCAACACCTGCAGAGAAGTCGTTAGTCTGTCACTGTGTTTAATTTTATGACTAAAACTAGAAGGACAGTATCTTATATTGTAATAGCTATAACAGGTTAAAGAATATTTACTTTATTGATTTGTTTATTAGACCAATGAATACACATATCAAACTGACCGCCTGCTCACATCTCTCACCTGAGACTCACACACACACCTGTGGGAATATATCGACAATCGGTTGGTTGTTTGGCTGACTGGAAAATTTTAACATATCGTCCAACGCTACCATGAAACCTCCGTCCCTCCGTCACGTTACTGGTTGGTGTGACTGTGGACTGTGATGCCGAGTCGTCGTGTTTCTACAGTTGCTTTTGTTGTTATTGAACTTTTCGACCATCTACAGGATTTTGAGGCATTTATTCCGCCGATCTCGCAGCGCTGACTGAAGTGAAAAATAATTAGTGTATCCGCCCTGTGACTCGGATCCACAATGCAATGGGCTCTCCCTTGGCCCATGCTACACCCACCCACCCTCCAGGTCTGTAGCTCTTCCTTAATTCTGCTGACAAACAAAACAAACGAACCAAACCGGGAACATAACCTGCCTGGTGGAGGTGTTCACCGTCAGCTGATACACATCATCAGATCTTTAAAACGCTCAAACATCAACACCTGCATCCACCTCAGACCTCCGGTGCTGGTTGAGCTACACAGATCTCTCACATGGTCTGAACGACGGCGTGTCGTCTCGTGATCGTGCTCCATCATCACTTTACGGCCGAGCAGTCGCGTCTTTTCCACACGTGCAAATTCACTCTGAACTCTTACTCAGCAGTCAAATTTCCTTTGATTACGTGGACGCCGCTGTGACAGAACAAACAGGATATGGAGAACTTTTTTTTTTTTTTTTTCCTAACAGCGCTACGATAAGTACGAAAGATTTAGAGAAGTGAAAAGTCTCGTTCTGGCTGCGTGAGAAGCGATGAAATGAAGACAAAAACTTTAGAGAAACATGAGGAGAACAAAGAGAAGGAGATGAAAAGAATCACGCTGATACCAACGCGCACGCGCTGCAGACACAACGAGTAGCCGAGCCGCTGTGCGTGTTCCACTTAGATAAAAGTGGCTTTGTATACGCTCAGAGCCTGAGCCTGTGGTCTCTATGGGGACACTGACACGCTCACTGGTGGATTTCCTGTAAATTCTCCTGGTGACACCCATGAGGGACTCTGACATAACAACCGGTAGTCAGTTTGCCTCTGGCCAGTCAAGCAGGGAGGAATAAAAACAGCTTATGCACATGTTCGACACTTTTGAACTGCTCTGAGCAAACAATTAGCGGGTTTCTGGTAAACTTAGCGAGAAAAGTTTGGCGAAAAAAAAAAAGCGCTTCTCGGGTGTTTGGAACTTTCACTATGATTATCTGACGACAAAGACTTTTTAACCTTCATAATGAGCAGCCAAGACACGATGAGACAAAGCAGCGTGGCAGCATCACAAAAACGGCTTCAGTATTAGTGTATGTGGTTTGGAGGTGTTTGCACTTTATTAGGTAGTAGATTTTAATCAGCTAATATTCCAGCATTGTGAATGAAGCTGATACTGATGACTAATTTCGGTGTGAATCATTTTCTTTTGTGGCAGACGCTCTTTGGTCACACCATCTGAATATTTACATGCACTTCATACAGGAAAAAAAAAATCCCCATTTAAAAGACAGACATTAGAAGAAAGCATCTGAAATACTGTACAGCAAAGATAAAAGGAGCAAATTAACAATAATGAAAGTGAGGCAGGAGCTTAAGAGACGACTCCGAGTATTGATCAGAGTGTCGCAGGCGTGTATTGAATAAAAGGCACAAAACGGAGGCACGGAATCAAAGGGAAACCAGAAACTGAATCTGTTTCAGGTAGATGACCTCTGTCCTCCACATCACGTTCCACACTCTGATCTCATGCATAGAGACGCCAGAGAGCGCCGAGCAGGCGGCGCCCATCATCAGTCAGCGGGTGTTGATCCGAGCAGACGGTGTGCAAAACATCTCACCAAGGATATCACTTCTATGGGTTTAAATGCAATCAAAAGGGAAGTAAAGGTGGAGAGGAAGCTATTAGCATAACAGGGATGTGGGGTCTCTTCCATGCACGAGGGTTCAGGGTCGGCCAGTTTACGGCACAATGCGTCGCACCTGTTACATCCTCCATCTGACAATAACACGCAGGCTTTTAACTGTTTCTCAGAGCTTGAGAGCGTACAGTAAATGACACGCTGTTGTCAATACTGTTTTAATAGAACTGAGGCTAACATGCTTTAGAAAGGTGCTCTTCATTGCAGGCTGTTGCACTGGATTGCATTGCCTCATATTCATGATATTTAGTCCGTTTCTCCCGCGGCTTGTTGCAGAGCTGCTCCTGATCTAATCACACATCTGTTCCGCTCACATCAGCGTGCATTTAAAACTCCATATAACTCGCACGAATACAGGAAACAATCTTTACGTTGCAGGAGAGAAGAAAAGAAGTGGAGCACCGGCTGCTCGGTCTTCATCGAGCAATGCAGCGCATGTACACGCGAGATCAACGTAAACCCTCCAGTCTGATCTGCTGGGAGGCTTTTTGAGTGAGGGGTCGCAGTCTGAGACCTGTATGTTTCTCACTTCCTCCTGCTGGGGCTTTAATCAGGACAAGTTCTCCCTTAAAAATGTGAGGGCAGCCCTCGCTGGCTGCGCGCCGCCCCGTCTGCGCCGGCCCCTTTGTCCCGGCGGTAAACACGGCCTCAGACCGCTCGTTCCAGCCCTGATACTGGCCTCTGCCAGACAAAGGGACACCGAGGCGCCGTGCCAAATTGACTCGTCCCTAATTTTTTATGCTAATCCTCAATTTTACATCAGACAGTCCCCACATTTGATATAAAAGATATTAAATAAATAAATACAGAGAGACCCGGATAATCTGCTCATAAAGACGTCTTATCCTTTGACAAGTGGAGATGTCTGCTGATGGCTTTACATATGTGCATGTTCAAAACGCTGACAACAACCAATCACCAGTGTCTTTGTTAAAATTAATGTTTTAATGACAAATAATGTCGCAGCAGCCCAGAGGTCGTAAGATTTTAACAACACAAGACGCTGCAACCTATAGGACATCACATACGAGCAACAGGACAAATCCCACCCTGACAACAGCTGCAGGGACTCAAAACACTTATTAATTACTGTTTCCTCCATATTTCCCATTTCAATCAGTATCGCTGACCTCAGCTGAATATTTACAGTGAAGAAAAGATTGTGGGCATCACCCCGTTTATGTAATTACTGTCACAGTCAGTGTGAACAGAGCGAGTGGGATTAACAGACACTGAGGTCATGAGACTTAAACAATGCGACTCTGAATTCATAAGAATCCATCATGTACATTACGAAGTACAACATTACAACACTTAAATCATCTACAGATGCAGCCCCACCCTCTTTATATTGTTCATTAATCCTCTTAATACCCAGACAATGATTAATTGTGGAAAATGAGACAGTGGCAACGGGTCTGGATTAAATGTTCTGCAGTAAAACGACACTTTGGAATCACAAGGTTTCAGTGACGCCACAGAGCATCGAAATGTCCAGAGGTGAATATCAATACAAGAGATCCTTCTAAGAGAGACACTCAAATACTGTTTAATTGCATGCTGCTAATAAAAAATGTGTTCTGCTGTCGACTCCGGCTCCAAATATGTATTTTCATCTGCTGACTCTGTGCTAAAGTGCACAAAATATTCCACTTTTTGCTCTTATTCCAAAAAAAGACAACACTCGTACGAAGCTGTTTACGTGGTTTCAAATTCAGATTACTGTCATGTTCTGAATAATAGTGGAAAATGAACGTGCATGTAAATACTCGCTGCTGTTTTTTTCTCTCGGCGGTGGGCAGAGCTCAAACAAGAGCCGTCTAAGAACAACTTTTACAAAACTAACATCTGGAGCAGCAGACAGGTCCACAACTCAAACCACAAACCCCCACAGACGGCAGTGTTTGCAGCCTGACAGCACGCTCGCCGCTCGCTCAATTTCATAACCGTTTCCCCTGTTTTGGAATTCGAGGGTTCTCAGGGGGTTTGAGGGTAGAGCTTTAGATAATGTTCACATTACATACAGCAGATGTGGAGGGGGGAGAGGCACGGACGGGCGCGATGTTCTGCGCTCGTCTTCTGCCTTTGCTACGTAGCAACGTGCTCGCTCAAGGCTTCGGCCTCATGAGCCGAGCGCTCATTAAACGGCTCGGACTTCTCTAGAAACAATGATAACGATTCAGATTTGGGGAATTTGCATCAATGCTGGTGAAAACATTCTTGGGACAAAGTTGTGTATTGTTTTCCCATAAGTGCCGCAGTCACTCGAAGCATCGGTGGTTGTAACAGGCCTGTCGGTCACCACAGAGGAGGTGTTTTCACTTTTATTTCTCATCAGTGATGCCCAGAGATTTCAGATGACATGATCCTCACTTCACTCTTAAAAAGAGAGCGCTTTCTCCTCGTTCGCATTAATCATCTTATTATTGTGTTTCTCTGATTCACAGAGGCTTGTTCGTGTTTTTGAACTAAACTGTGTCTTTACTTCCTCGTCCACACACCAGGAGCTCACTTCATTTACAAAGTCTTTTTAAAGGCAAATAAATATTTCATCTTATAATCTGAGCCTCTTTCTCTCCACTGATATTACTCATCAGAGGTGATTATGGAGGCAGCCGTCGCTCTGTGGAGTCATATCTGTCTCATGTAAAGCAGCCTCGGTTATGCTCTGCAGAGCACAGCCTCTGCGTTTGCTCAGTTCTACATTATTTTAATCATCTCTGCCTGCAATATAAACCTTCATAATGCCAGACTATGACAAAACTACAACGGAACAAACACTAAATGAGTTACACATGAAAATCCTAGTCCTAAAACTCTATTAGCGAACGCGTTCAGTGCAGATTGAGTTGCAGCACGAGGACATTTTTTCATATGAGCAAACCATCAGCTCCCTGTGGGCCGGAGAAAGCAGACAGCGCACGGCTTCCTGAACCAAACCACAGCACACAGCACTGTGTGTTTATTAGAAATTAGGCATGCAGCAGGGCCTCAGTAACAGCCCACATCTAGAACTGCGTCCATGCAAACAAGCGAGGGTTCCAGAGATGCGGTGCGTACAGGGTGCCGTCCTTCTGAAGGTTTACGAGAATACGCACCGGCAACTCTCGGACACACAAAAGCTGCAACGTACCACTGAATGATTCTGCAAACCTTCCAGAAAAACGCCGTCAGAGCACCGTGAGCCATGGCTTCTGTGTAAAACTTTAGAGTCTGCACAACTGAAGAGAAAGTCAGTGCAAAGATGAGAGTGAATGCACGGAGCAGAGCTTCATTAAAGAAATGATTTCAAGGCTTCACGCCTCCACCTGATGAATGCTCAGAGGCGAAAGAAAGGGGAGAGACTATGGGCCAATAAGAAAGTGCTGCAGTTCCTGGTGAGTTGTGATATCAGTCAGAGTGTGAGCTGCCACATAAATACACGCAGCCACACACGGCCGGTCGGTTGGTGCGTGCTGCGCTCGCCAGTTTAACAACCAGACGAGAATTCACTTTGCTTTCAGTCAGAACACGACTCAACGGTCCGTGTTCTCTAACTGAGAGAATAACGTCCCAAAGCGCAGAAATAAGATCAGACATATAACTACAACAAGGCCAGAGTCACATCTTTTATCAATGAGCTTCTCAGGACTGTAACAACACATTAAACCACGACTATGGAGAGCAACGTTAAGATGCTGTGCTACGAATCGGGGAAATAATAAGACGTCTGTTCCTTAAACAAATGCATACATATTCATGGTTTTATAATAACTGTGTTTGTAAGGAAAAGGACAAATGAAGGAACTTGGTTCAGTAGCAGTTTTAGAGTGAGACATTTAAAGTTGGGGTTGTGTGCTGATTTAGAATCAGTCTGCTGTACGCTGAAGGACTACTCACAATCAATACGACGACATTGCTACTCAAGTTCACTCGTTCCTGAGGGAAAGCTGCGGAGTTCATTGTCGAGAAAAAGAAATAATTTAAGCCGAAGTGGAACATGAATGCAGACGATGCTAAGAGAGACACAAATTACACGATAAAGATAAATTCTAATGAACCAATATTACATTTAACTGACAGGAGGAAGCCAGTCAAAGCTGATTTCCAGAGTCTAAAGAGACCTTAAACTGCTTGATTTCAGTCATCCATTTGAACTCGATATCAGACGTTGTCCTGATAATAAACAGACCAGGTCTCGCCTTTGTGTTTACGCCTGGTCTTTTTAATGTTGTCCTCACTGAAATCGGATCTTTGTCCTCCAGAACAGAACCTGTGTGAGTAATCGAGGGGGCGGTACGTCAGCCCCAGACTCCCTTTAAGAAAATCAGAGTTTTGTGAGGTGCTGAGTTTCAGGAGATTTTATTAACTCTTCGAAACGTTTTCTCTGACAGATTCTCAATTATTTGTCACCTCTTGTAAATTCGTCAAATGTAATTCAGTCAGTTATTCCTTCCTTAGTGTCAAAAATACTGTCTTTTGGTGTTTTCATGGCAAAGAATAGACGTAGAATCTGTAATCAGAGGCGTCTCTTTCTGCCTTTTTGCTTGCTCACTCTCTAAATTTGTAAAACATCTTTTTTATGTTAGCTAAAAACAAATATCTGTACATGAGATGCCAGCACATGACATGGATTAGGTTTACACCTAGCTCAGATCCAATCACGACACATTTCCATCCACCAGCGTTCCTTATCCGAATAACATGTCCAGATACGTCGCACTTCACTACCAGGTGTAAATGAGATTGAGTGGACTCTCCTGTGCCGTTACCTGCAGTGTCGCCGTGGGTGGGGTCTCCCATCTGTTTATAAGGGTTGAACTTGGGCTTGGGTGCAACCACGGGGGCGAATTTCTTGGGTGCCTGCTGCTGGGATATGGAGATGCTAGCACTGCCCAAAGACGGAGTCGTCTCCATCCTGGCAGCCACTTGTCCCGTCTGGTCGTTGTTGTTGGCTGGGTTCCACATGGTTCTGGTGAAGAAAGGAAAGTACAATTCTGATATTTAGCTATTTTTACCTCATCTGAGTGCAGCGTTTCAGAATGTAGAGAGCAGCTGAGGCGAGTTGAAATGTTATTACTTCTGCAGATATTTGGTTGTAAACGCTAACGTTTGACCCACTGATGGCCCTGAAGGAAAAGAGTTATTAGGATTCACTGTAACCCATCATCCACTTATAATTCTCCAGATATTTGTACCTCATGTGGTGGACAGATCGACGCTGCCAGCTCCGGGTCGCTAGCATGGCTGAAATGAATGCAGCTCAATGGGGAAGTCAGCCGCAGCTGCGTGTCGTCCGTGAACACCACAGATACAGAATTCTGTCATCCTGCTCGTTTTCCTCTAATTCTGAAACTGTTAAAACTCAGTCTGAGCTTTTTTTTTGGAGTGAAGTGGCTCAGTAAGCACAAACCTTCACCTCCCATTCGTCGCATCGCCGCCTGGCCTCGGCCTCTACACGCACTCACTGTCAGCACGTGTGTGAAAGCCTGAAGCCTGCTTTTTGTAGTTCAACTATTGAGTCAGACCATTAAAGCAGACAGTGATATTATTTTGTAAAATAAGAAAGGAGGTAAAACACACAGATCTGTCATGTGTTCATGTGTCATGTGTTCATTTCATAAAGCAACACAGAATCAAAGTGGAGAGGAAATCACTTTGAACTCTGAACCTCACATCCTGTGCTGCAACGCCTGCACGAGAACAACAAATCAAAAACAGTGATGTGTGAAACAAAGAGCGGCGAGAACAACAAAGTCTCTTAAAAGCAAAAAGATTTAATAACAGAAAAGACGATCAATGACTGAAAAAAGGAGATCAGACGAGTGTTGAACAGTGACGACTCTGATCTGCACCTCAGCTCCTTTTCTAATTAGATCTAATTACCTTTGCCGTGTTTTAAAGCAACACTGACACACCAGCACGCGGCTGATATTGACAGCAAATCGATATAACGACTTCGATTGGCGCGTTCGGCTGCCTTTGTGGACTTTCATGACCTTAATACAGTTACAGTGAAAAGAACACTTGAACAGAGTGAAAGAACTCGCAGCGGCTGAGGACACAAACATCCCGTATTTCACCATCGCATTCTGAAATCACTTGAAATATTTGAACTATTTATACGCCGCGCTTTTTCCCATCCATCTTTTTGTTTGTGTTTGTTGTGCTGCGTTCTGATGTTTTTGCTGTTTATTATGCTCGGTCTGACTGATACAGGGTTTACATTCTTTCTCCGGAGCACAGTGGAGAAGCCCACGCACAATCATCTTTTAATATCTGCTCAAATCCCTGCTCCTCCTGCCGTCTGAATGGTTCTTACTTTTGATATTTTTCCTGCTCTTAATGCTGCGATTCAGGCGACGCGCTGGCGCCTCACACCCACCTGTCCTTTCAATGCAAATGCTTTCATTTCTCGACGCTCAAGTGGCTAACAAAATAAAAGATGAATTAAAAGGAGGGAAAAGGAGAAGAAATGATCTTAGCATGTGTGAGTAAGACTCAATACACGACGCGTTGAATGGAAAATGTCTGCTTCAGTATGTGGTTGTATTCTTTGATGGTGGCAAATAACTCACAGCGGGACGTCGCTTCATGGTACCGAGTACTGAGGTGAACATGAAACCCACTTACATTAGTCTGTCTGTTTTTAAAATAAACTGTCCTCATAAAAAGTGACTTATGAGAACATAAACCTGAACCCAACGCGTGCGTGAATAAAGCTTTACCTGTAAAATCTTTAGGGCATAATGATCATTACGCATTGATTTCAAGTTCAAATGAAACAGACTTTGGAGCGGCCCCTGTCAAACTCTGTGTTCTGGGGTTTGCAGAGACCAAAATTTGTTTAAAATAAGAAAAATATAGATGACCAGCTTTATCCTTTAAGACAACAGCGAGGAGGCTGACGTTGAGGAGACGGAGAGGACGAGCGGAGGGGGGGCAGTCGCACACTGTCAGCTGTCTGCAGCGCGTCAAATCAATATGAACCTACAAGCAAGAGAGTATTTCAACTTTTCATCAGCTTTTAGCATTATGAGACATAACAAATAACATGTGGTCTGACACAGAAGACCACCAGGACGATGAGCCTGAAGTTCAGCGTCCACAGAGAGACTGAAGAAACAGACCTCCTAAACATCTATGACTGTCTTGTCTTCATGCCTCAGCAGAAGCGTCTCAGGAGTGTTTTTGAGGTGAGAAAAGGCTCAGCCGGGACGCTCCTCAGCGCTGTCACCATGCGGCTCGAAATCAGCTCTGATTTTGTGCGACGCGACCTCAGTCTGAACACTCACATCAGAATTCATGCAACTTTTACGTCACTCGCTCGCCTGAACTGAACCGGGCGTCTCGCAGTGAGACTCGGCGCTGACAGACGTGGTTTAAAGTCAGAGACGTGGTTAAAAGTAGCCCCTGACATCCTGAAATTTTGGATGTTTCTGTGAAGCCATTCACGTCACAAACCCACCGCTGCTGGCTCTGCATCCACACACACCTCCGTACAGAAGAAACAGCCATCGCTCCACAAAAAGCCCCAATCAAAAACTCATCCGCTCGCTGATTCGCTGGTCTAAACGGCACATCGGCCTCTGAATGGAAGCATGAACGCTGACTTCAGCGGCCTGCACGTTTACACCCACGAAGAGCCAAACAAAAAAATTATTATTCATTATTTTTTTTAATGGGTCTGGGTAATAAATCCAGAGTGAACACCTTTCAGCTCTGTTAAAAACCCACTGCCTTTCATAGTAGTGCTTCAGTGTTGTTTTCTCTGCAGAATGCTGAAAAATGACATTATAAATGATTTAGTTTCGTTTGAACGACATGATCTGTGTCAGTTTAAAGGTTCCCGGACGAAGCGAACGTTGGCACCTCATTCTTAAAACCTCGTAATAACACTGCAGTGCATGAAAGGATTTTACTTTTCAACCACTTTTACCAAGAAATATGAGCAGGAGATCCTGCAGAACATGCTACATGTTGGAAATATAGTCATCAAACATGAAACATGAAAATGAAGGTTATAGTCAACACTGCATGTTTTCAGTGATGATTTTTAGTTTGTGGTGCAGTCCAGCTGCACAGTCAGCTGCATCCAGTGTGGCGTTTGCATTTATGCCTCATCTCTATAAACAAGAAAACCACTGAAAGACAGATAAGATGAGAAGATACACCGAGCCGACGATGAACACTTGCACATCAATTTTACAGATGATGTTAATTTTACCGTTCACATTAGGGAGAAACTGTGACAGAGCATCGTTTTCCCATCTTATTTCCACATTGGAGAAAACGTCTCTAAGTGATGAAGAAGCAGCTGTTGTGATTCATGGTTGAGCCACTCAGTAAACAAGATCATGTGACTTATGGTATTTCCTGTTTCGCTGTTTTCATGCTTACATTTCTGGTATTTTGGCCTAAAATGCAGGTTTGGATTATCTTAATGCTTTATCTCATTTCTTTCATTCTTGCCAAATAACTCATAGCTGCAAACCTCCAGCTGTACATTCGAGTTGTTCAAGGCTCTGCATCTGTCAGTTTCTCAGCCGCTTTCACAGATCCAAACATATCTGAGATTTAAAAACACTACTGAGCACTCTGCAGTCCAGCGTAACGCTCCAGGGACCGTAGGCACATATTCTGTATTAGCTGTCTTCTGTGCGTGCGTTTGCTGACTCGATCCTTGTGTGCAGCAGCGACAGGGAACACCTAGCACAGGTCATCAGCCTATCACAGGCAGATAAACACATTCACAGTTTCCATTTCACCCTGCGAGTCTCAGGACTGTGGGAGGAAACCGGAGCACCCAGAGGAAACCCACACATAAACAACACACGCACAGCACACACCGTAAGAACATGAACTTCACTGCCACAGAGCTCTGAAGATGTGACGAAGTGAACACGACTTAGCGTTCTGTGATTTCCTGCCGCTTAATAAGCTAAATTATGCATTAGCTTACAGCTCTTCTGTATCAGCCATGATGCGCTCTGTGATCAAAAGTCCCTGTTTTATACACACACACACAAACACACACACAAATGAGCGAACACGCCACAAGAAGACACGTACAGACGCACACCCACTCGCACACAATACACTGCTCCGAGTGAGGCGTATGGCATAGGTCGAAAGCACACACGCAATCACAAAAGCCTCATGAAAGGAAAGTCAATTCTGATTGCCGGGGCAGTTAGCAGATGACTCACAAAGCTGTGACACCAACTTTAACAGTTTGCTTTATGGGGGCACGGCAGCCTGGCTGTCTTCTCACAGCTGTTCCGCTGCACTTTTACAGCTGTCATTGAGGAACTGCTGCAGGTGTTTCTGCTGCATTAATCTTTCATACCCACCAAGGAAACTATCAAACAAAACCATCCAAAGAGGACCACAGAGAGTACAGGGTTCTAACATAAAATGGCAGGGTTCAGAGGGTTTTTGGGGGGAAAGCACTGAATGCTTTCTAGCAAATCTTCGCATGTTGAAAGCACACAGTAGACTGCAGGTCTTGATCTGGCACATTCGTGATCTTCGGCTTTTAAAATGCTGCACTGGCGTCTTCCTTTTGCTGTTCTTCACACAGACGAATACACAACCATCTACGAGCGACTGGACTCAGAGCAGCAGACTCGAGTGTGTTCTGAGTTAAAGCTGAAGCTAAGAATCTGAAACCAGCCTGTACACCTGTGCTTTTAGGCAAACACTGCTAAATAGGGAAGTAAATAGTGCGTTTGTTGGGGATTAATAGACATTTGGTGCTCTCATTCTGGAGCTCTGGAGGATTCAACAGGACGGTGTGTGTGATGGACTCAAAATAAATGAATGTCATCAAACTAAAGGAACTTGTCATTCGTTCATGTACTTTTAACAGTTTCTGGACAATAACGGAGCTCTATGGCACAGAGGACGAAGACACTGACATTGTTGGTTTTGGTCTTCTTGTGAGATTTACTGACAAAAAGAAAAACGCAGAACGTCACCAGATTTAAAGACAGCAGATAAAAGACTGAAGGTGACATATTATCACCGTTTAACTCCTTCAGCTGCTAAATGCCTCCATGTTGACCAGCCACTTGCTAACTGTGTCTTTACACCCACTGGGCAGCAGCGCAGTGAGCGTACAGTCGGCGTTCAGAGCTTCGTTGCTATAAACCCCTGCCAGAAAAACAAAACAATGTCCACAAAAACAATGCTGACAAGAGTGAGAGTGAACCACAGAAGTAAAGTTGTGGACCAGAAGACGATGAGCTGGAGACACTAAACAAGGACGACTGCAGAGAGGCTGATAATTCTGTGTGGGTTCACTTCTACGAGTCACACCTGTGACATTAAGCGCAGACATTTCATCCATCGCTTATATAAAAATGTTGATTGCAGCAGCTTTGACTGTATGGGTACATTAATACGGAGTATACAGCAGTATTTCTTGTAGCTACTGTGAATGCAGTATATGAGCACTCAGATAAGGCCGCTGTCCATCTTTATTCGTCATCATAAGGCACTTACTAATGCTTTTCTCTGCACGGCCACATTCTGCATCTACTCGGCCATTAACGAAGAGTTTTCCTCAATAAACTCCTAATGACTGCTTAATGATAAAAAGGAAGCTGCTGGACATGAATTATGATGATAATAAGCTAACCCTGACCCATAATAACCCCAACACAAAGACCAGAATAAGGCATTAATAAGGGCTTTATAATCCCTAATAAAGAGCCAGTATGCTACTAACATACATGCTAATTAGCAGCTATTTAATGGTGAATAGGCGTACATTAATATAAAGTATTAGCTTGACTTCAATAAACTGATGCCATATTATTGTGAGGTACTGATTAAAAATCATAAACGAGGGGCTTAAAGGTAAATCTGACTGAGACCCTTAATCTTCCAGCTGCTCGGACTGGTCGTACTGGGCAGCTTCCAGGTGTGAATGTGTGTAACTGCGAGTGTGATCCTATAAAGACATGTTTTAAAAGACATCACAGCCAAGAACGTTGAGTCCACCGCTGCCGTTTGCTTTGCATTTTACATTTTGGGAAATAAAATTGAGCAAATGTCCTCCAAAAACTCTTTAACACATCCTGTAGACTCCACATTAACGGGTGTCTGGTGTTGTCCATCATACTGTGTGGTCCTCTATGTCTTTAAAGCTTGTAAGAAAAAGGGAGCTAAGACTTAAAGGGCAATTATGCTGCTTTTCTCCCACCTTGCGCTTCGTCCCATGAGTGGAGTTCAGTTAACTACACAGCGCTTGGTTCACTAGGCACCGATCAAAACATCACTTCAAAAAGACACTGCAAAGACGAAGATGGAGATACACTTTGGCTGGCAGATTTTTCATTACAAACAGAGGGGTGGTAGGCAACTGGGATTAGCACTCACGGTTCGTGACGCAACGTGCGGAGGATCAGCCATGCGGATGAAAACGCTTTAAAAATTAAAGGTTCCCATCTGCAAGAGGCTGCTGCCGAGCCTTCCCGGCTTTGGAGCTGCTCTGCTTTAGAGGGCCGGTTGAATGGCTGAACAGGTTAATGCGACATTACACAAACAAGAGCTCGTTCCCCACGTTGTGCTGTTTGGAAACGGGGAAGAGCAAAGAGTTCAAGTGGTCATTATGGATCTTGAAATGTTTTGTGCAGATGGGTAAATATTCGAAAGTGCCGGAAGTCTGACACCACGCTGCATGTTGACATATTAATAAAAGCAAAAAGCTGTTTTGGACCTCTTTCAAGTGTTAAAAATTTAATGCTGGGAGCGCAATACCAGTGTCAGGGCATCAGAGGACTGGGCAAGTCAAACATCGTGTTCTGAAACATAGCCACTGCAAACAGCACGGCTACATGAGAAGATCCTCTCAACAGCAGGCAAGGAGCGAAGAATGAGGCTTTATTACGGATGCTGCTAATTTACATTTCATTTTACAGGTCTGTAATTTATTTCAGGCCGAATTCAGTCATTATCAGTCATCAAAAACTACAATTAATGAAAAATAATGATTACTGTGGCGTCAGAATACACACAGGTACAGCACACTGTCAGCACTTCATCACACACAATGACCTAGAAATAATCCACTTGACATAGTTAGAATTTTAGTGCACGTCAATGTGAGAAAGTACTTATCTATCCCTTTAAGACTGGGATTCCCTATGCTTAAGTGTCAGACAGTCATTTTTTATTTCTCTCATCTCTATAAAACATGTCGGGTTTGGATTAAGTAAAGTTAACATCACCGTTAAGACCCGACACAGTGAGAGGTCTGGATAAGCCCCCGGAGGGATAAAGAAAGAGGACACTGCTTGAATACATCCAAACAAGAGTTTAGCATATGTTGCACCCCCGACACCTATAAGATATGATGTGATATGATTATGTCTCACAGTCAAAGCCAGCACGCGAGACTTGAGTTTTTGAAATATAAACCACGTTTCAGTCGTCGTGGTCAATATTTCTACAGGTTCATGCACAAAGACACGGTTACCAGTTACGCACAAAGAAGCTAAGCTAAGCTCCGGCAAAGGCAGCGAAGAAGAGTGAAGTGCAATTCAAGTAGGTGTCATTCGATCACAGTGGTGAATATGTTGGTGAGATCGCTCAGATTTCTATGAGCTTTATATTATATCTGTTCCATCTCATGCAGATCTCTGAAAACCTCTTTAAAGGTTTTGAACTCATGTGCTTTTGGTCATGGTTCAATTTTGGCTGACAGTCTTTCATTTTCTGTTCTGCAAACGAACAGGAGCTGTGACAAAGAAGTTCAAACAGTGACTTTACGATGGTCTGACTTCACTGTGTGAAAAAAAAATGGGTCTTCAGGGGTCTCGACACACTCCAGTGAAGCACCTTCACCTCAAATACTAACAAACACCGGTCCTGTTTCAACACTCCTGTCTCAAAGCCACCTGCTGTAAGCCAGTCCTTGCACCTGCACGGCCTCTGAACACAAACCAGCCGTGACAACCAGGACTGAGAGAGCTAGCAGGCAAAATCACCTTTTTGTGGTGTCAAAGCGAGTGTGCTCAGAGCTCAGTGAAGAAGAGGGTCTCGATCACACCTCATCGCGTCCACACTCAGACAGTAACCCGACGTGAGGGGGCTGATTCCAGTCTGACAGAAGCTGACGGGCAACAAGTGTTCCACAGAACAAACTTGTTGGGCGGGTTGCAGCAACGGACCTCAACGGTTACTTGTCTACTTCTATATCAGCGATGCAACAGAGCGCTCTTTGTTTCATATCTACCAACACAAGCTGTCCACGCGATCGATTTGATTAATACATTATCACATGCATCAATTATTTCTGACAGGAGGCGGCGCTTTAAACGGTCACTGGGTGGAAGTTTTAAATTGCAAATTACACTTTGATGGCTGACGGGAAGAACATCAGGACATGTTTTACAGCTGCAGTCCACCTGGCTCAGAGGCAGGTTTTTTTTTTTGTTTTTTTTTTTAAAGGCCAGAAAATTTCAGACCTATTTGTACAAAGAGCGATCAGACAGCCGGTGTAAAGCCTCTCATAATTAGGCTAATTACACAGAGGGATAATATGAAGGTTAATCAAATGATAAACACGGCAAATACCGATTTGTTTTCCCCATTAGCTATTGTGAAGACCCCAACCAGTTGATAACCATTACAAATGAGATTTGGAGCTGTGACTACTACAAAGAGTAAGAACCCCACCCCCACCCCCATCCCCACCCCTCCCTGAGCAAGGCAGAAGAAAAAAACTGAATAATGGGTGAGAAATGAAAAGGTAGCTGCACTGCTTTCATTTAAGTGTTTAGACGTCATGTGAAATGTATTCTCAAGTTGAAAATAGCTTCAAGGCGTGAAAAAGCTGTGCTACTGTACATCTGAGCCGACTTAGATTCATTACAGAGGTCCCATCCCACCGCTGCTGAACCTGGAGGAGCTCCGTGTGGCATTTTCAGGTTCCTCTCACTGCTTCAGATTTGATTTGAGACCATCAGAGACGTTCGAGTCTCTAATTTGATTCAGCGCTTCAGTCTTTTTTTTAACAACATTCTTGGTTAAGCATGTGAATGTATGTGTACATATATGTATTTATGGATGCATGCATGGATGGATGACTGGATTATTGATACAAGAGGCGCCAGGGTACCAAAAAATGTAAACAGCCATGAAGAGACTTCAAATGACGGCCACAGAATGACCAAAGTGATACTAAATGACTACAAAATGACCACAAAGAGCCACAAAGTGACCACAAAGAGACACAAAACAACAACAGAGATGCAAAATGAACACAGAGACACTAAAGTGATGCCAAACGACTACAGAGATGTAAAATTACCACAAACGATGCAGCTTTGCAGTCGTTCTGTGTCTGTCTGAGTCTGGGTTTTATTGCCCCTGTGCATGAGGGGTGGGGGGCCCTTTTACTGTCTTGGCCCAGGGGCCCACTGCTTCGTAAATCATCTCGACTGCAGGCATTTGTGTGTATGCATGCATGTACGGTACACGCTGTTGTGTGAACATGCACATCTGTTTTTTTTGTTCCGTTTTGTTTATGATTTTGGTTTACAGATCTGATCATGTGATACATCATCATCATCATCATCATCATCATCATTGTCATCATAAGATACTTTAAGAGCCCATGTTAAGGCTGAATAATTCACATTTTTATATAAAACATGAAAATTATGTATTTTATACATAAAAAGTTCACTTTCGGTCATAAAGCAACAGTCGGCTACATTAGCTGTGTTGAGTCACGACACTCCAGTAAACTCTGATGTGATTGGTTAGACTCTATGCACACCTGCTGCAGTTCACAGGGCCGTGGTGACTCCAGGTGGCTGGCTGGCTCTGGGTATCTTGTAGTGAATTAGTCACATATGACAGACTGAACAGACTCTACACACTGATCTCAGTTTGTGTCTGCTGACCCTGCTGGAGAGCTAACGCTAGCTAGCAGCCGTGTGCAGGTATCAGACTGAGGTCATACAAAGAGCAGCAGATGAATTAGAGTTCAGACTTTTCTTTTAAAGTGTCTGCCTCTACTTAATTACTATAACTGTGTGTGAGAGCCTGTGTTTTTCTACATGCTGAACAAAGAAAGCCTCGCAGGTGGTGCAGGTCTCTGTTCTAAATGCTCTGCTATCTTGCACGTATGTTATTTCAGTCAGGTTTAGTCTTGTTACATTTGCAGGAAAAAAAGAAGAAATTACTAATCTTGAAATTGTGAATTGGCCTCAAGCTTTTTATTTTTGACTAAATTGCACAGCCATAGCCTAAGAAAAGGATTTGTGCTATTAAATAACAATGACTGTTTGGGACTGAATTCAGAGATGTTAAACTGTTTTTTTCTGTCTTTGGCTGAATGTTTAATTGTCGGTGCAGACGGTGGAAACAAGACTTTAAGATCTTGTTGTATTTTTGACCTCTTGGTATCACACAAGCTTGCACATAATTCGAGATCTTTTATCTGTTCCAGACTCCCCATACGAGGGAGTCTCTCTTTCAAGTAATTGTACTCAATTTAGGTATTTTTCAACAATAATTTCAATCGTGATTCTCTGTATGGGAAGAGCACTCTCAGAAAACCCTTTTTCAATCCCTGCATCACCTTTTTTTTGGCCGTCATTGTCTCCTTGAAGTGTTTATCCGTGCTAATAAACCAAACGTGTTGTTACATTCATACACAGAAAGAGACTCAGAGGAAGTTTGAAGGATCAGAAGCTGCTGAGAAAATTTACTGTTTGAATGGACTCTGTGAATCTTTTGTACCAAAAGCTGTCATCATTCATTTGCAGAGTTTCAGAATTACAGCAAAAACTAGGCCTGCATTTCTGCGTCACCTGGGCATAAAAACACCAGTTATTCCACTAGATAATAGCTATGTTTGTTAAAATAACACCTCAAAACTTCCTAACAAGATTTGCATGACTTTTCTGAACAGCTGTTGAGTAGTTTACTTGAGTTGTTGGCCTTTGCTCCCTAATGACAGCAGCACAACTTTTCTGTAAATATGTGAATCTGACTTTAATGCTGACTGACAGCTTGTATTGGCTTGGGATATATCAAATAGAATTGGATGGCTTGCATGACTGGAGTATGTGCTCCTTGATACTGCAAGTGGTAAGATGCGACGTCTCAGGAGTTTATCTTATCTGAGTCTCAGGAGGTTACTGACTGACAGCTGTAAATATATCACAACACAACCATAACCATCTCCTGCATACCTCTGTGGTAGATAGCAGACTTGAAAAAATATATTTGCATCAACAAACAAAGAAAGGATCTGTATATTTCACATTTTCACCAAATCAATAGCAAATGACAGATGATGATCTACCTTCACTTGATTATGAAGGGTCACGTTCTACTACACAAGCAGAGATGCAGGGCGGGAATGTCACACCTCTCGACGACAATCCAACAAAACTAATGCAATTTCACAACGCTGTGGATAATTATTCCAGATCAACATTACCCATCACGAAGAACAGATCTAAGGTAAGGCGTTCAACTGATGAACACGAGAAACAGCAGAACATCTCCTTCTGTAAGGCAGCAACGAGTTCAACCCTGTGTGTAATACAGAGGAATATTAGAGAGATTACAGTGTTTATATTTCAAATTTAGGTTTTATAATTTAGTGAAACACTGATCAATTCTCTGTCCCACACTCTAATTTGTAAGATGCAACTGAAGGGACTTGCAGCAGAAAGCGAATACTATGACTTATTTATCAACCTGTTTTTAGCCCAAAATCTCTCAAAAGTGGTTGAAAAGCCACCACAGTGATTCTGTAAAGAACGACAGAACTGAGCTATTTGGAAACATAAACGAGGTACAGTAATGAAATTTGCAGTCATGCAGTATCGCATGAGGCTGAATTCCCACATCAGTCTGCTAACATGGTCGCAATGACAGTGCTAGCACGTTGATGTCAGGAAGGCATAATCACTGCTTCGCTCAACGTGTTGGTTTTGCTTGTTAACATGCAATTATTTGCTAATTAGCAGTAGCAGAACTAAAGTATTTGTCAAAATGAAGTTTTGACCACATGATGGCGCTTGACCAAACGTTAAAGGAACATCAAAGTTATTACAGTTCATCTTCTGGGGACTATGAATGTCTGATTTCAGTCATCCATCCAAACGGTTCTTGAGATATTTCAACAAAGAACTAAAAGGTCAACCTCATGGTGGCTAATTTGTCAAATGTGACTAAATGTAACAAGTCAATCCTAGAGCCCAACAAATCAGCAGGATGGACATATCGACCACTAATGACTTACTGCAGATTGTCATGTACATTTTTGCCAATGAAGAAGATTTAAAGACAGACTCACATCGTTTTTATCACTAAAACACTGATGAGTAAATATTTTAACTGAGTTTCCCACTCAGTGTGAATCTTGGTAACAATTCCTAAATAAGCAAATCTGTTGAATCCTTATCTAAATGTTTGTTTAATAAATTTTCAAAAAAAATCAAAAGCAGCCAAAAAATCATTCTCCAAATTTTTTCTTAATATCAATATCAGCCTTGACAGTCCAGCATGGATATGGCTATAAAGAAAAGAAAGCACTGAAAGCCTCCCAAAGCTTGGCAGACTACGTATTAGATTGGCCCACATCATGTTTATTTATTTATTTATTTTTGGCTAACCATCCGATTAGCATTTCATACTTCCCGTTCTAGCATACTGAAGTTCTGTGTAATGCAAAATAAATAGTGTGTGTGATGAGTGATTTAACATCCAAACTGCCTTGCTGAGCAGCTTCAGGGAGAACATTGGTCCTTGCCTCCAAAAATGTCAAACAGCCGCCTGCGACGGCTCGAAATTAAATTAAACTGTTAATCCAGAAGCTACAAAGGTGACAATGAAGGACCATTATTCAACGCTGGCCTATAGCTACACATGTCACTCTCGGATAGGTAGCTAATACAGTAAGTGCCTTTGGCTTTGGATTGGATTGGGGCAAAGTCAACAAAGTAAAGCTTATCTGGGGGGGGACAGTGAGTGAGAGGAGCTGCAGACTCGCCTTAAAACAGATAAAACATCACATCGAGCCATCATTAATTGGCCTCATCTGACAGGCATTAACCTAAGGCCTCTTATCAGAGCAGAGGAAATACTTATCATACAGCAGGAAGTCTTTTTGCTGTAGCTACCTGCATGGAGTTGGGGGGGGGGGGGGCATGGTACCATCTTCAACCTTGATGTTTTAATTGCTGCCTTTCATTTCGGAAATGAGCACTTGAAGTTAAGAGTGACTCTCAGCGGGGTCTGCTGGTAGTCTGATACTGGAGGAGCTGCCCCCTCTATTTTAAATATTTGTTTAGTGTGGTGGAAGCAGTCGTTCTTCAGATGAATGAAGCAAATCAGTGAAAAGTGAGAAGACTTGAATTGCAGCAAACACACAATGCAGCTGGGCGTTTCAAGGACAGTCCACCATGTAAGTCTAGGTGATAATTAAGTTGACTGGGGTTTCTCTGTGAAATAAAAAAAGAACCACAAAGACTCTCTAAAAACTTTCTGAAATGTAATTTATGAAGACACGGACAGACTGGAATCCTCGTCTCACGAGAAAAGTATGAACTCCAAGAGGACGCATTCTACCGTTGGACAGCGCTAATTATGATCCTGAACTCACAAACAAGTCAAGCGACCGGCCGTACGGCTGTAACTGCTGGTGCTGGTGAAGCCCGAAGTGATGAAATATGATAACAGAGAGGCAAGCGTGTAATTTGGGGGATCAAACTGTCAGCTGTGTGTATCTTTATAATGGTATGTGTGTGGAGCAGGAGTTGTAAATCACTTTTGAGTACATGTTTATTTAAAACCAGTGTCGATTGGGATGGATGTGGTCATCTCACTGCATTCTTAATCAGGTTTCAAATGCATCCATCCAATCCATATGACTCCACTAAGATATGATGCCCATGTACTGCAGAGCTGCATCTGTTACTCCTAAAAGTAATGACAAAAATACTAAACACATCAGTATTTTCATCTTACAACAACGTTTTCTTATTGGATCATTAGTATTTCATGCAAAAGATTTCAATCAGGAGATCTCTGCTACCCTCACTTCATTGGGAGCATCAAGTGATGAAGACTATCCTGTGTCATTTGGTTTTTTTGATGCGTTGGGTTGTGTGTGTGCGTATCTGTCTGCAGCTCATCGAGCATACCACTGAACCCATCAGCCTCAGACCTTTTGTGCCTCTCCTGGTTGTGATGACTCACAATTTCTGAAAGGCTTTCTTACAGACTGTTCGGTTTCATACAGGCACTGACTGCTGACTCTGCACTCCTCTTACTTGGCCAGTAGGGGCATTTCTAGCAGTCAGCTAGGCTAAAAACAACGTTGACTTGGTCTGTTGCGGGCCACATTTTAGCCTTTGTCATGGCTCAAAAACAGACATCATTAGAAAGGTTCGGTGTCATCTGTAGCTGGGGAATCTGCAGATTAATCCAGCATCTGATATGTTATGATCCACTGAAATAAGGCCCACTATGACATGAACAATTTCCCTGTTTTTGCTATCTTTGCCACCATCTTTACGGGAATCCTGGCAGAGATCTGCCCTCCACTGAGTGCACTCTTCTAGTTTTACCACTGCAGTAGAGCACCGAGGTCTAAGTTAGTGTTGGTGTCGTAATGGACAACCTTACACTGAGAGGTGTGTCTAATATTCTGCCCACCTCATGCATACACATACAGAGAAACACCTCTCAATATTATGTATAACACCACATTTAAGTATGACCTCAGCCATAAACACACAATTGAATTTACATCAAAAACATTACAGGCATCATAAAAGCAGACTTGACTGCACAACAGCTGCATTTCACTACAGTAGAGTGCTCAAGTGTACCTAATAAAGTGGCCACAGAGTGTATTTATACAAGACTATTTGGTAACAGTGGTAACACACATGCACATTAACACATGAATGTGGGGATTTCCCGGATCAATCGGACGGTGGAATGGAGTTAAATCAGAGGTTTGTTTTTTCTCTCTGTTTTTTCCCCAGTTCCTCATGAGGAAGAAATTGTGAAACTCTGCGACCTCACAGTGACCATCCCAGCATGATACTACAGTGAGACTCCTCTTTTCTGTCCTGTTTTTGATATGGGAGGTCTTGCCTGTTAACGGGTCGACGTGTTATGATGCTGCAGGAGGACATCACCAAAAACTGTCCAATGAAAACTGTCAGTATACTCCATGTTCATGCGTCTTGGTTTGTTTTCGGGCTGTTGCAGTGAAGGAATTTCCCCTGTGGTGATTCAGTAAGTCCAGTCGGGAGTTCCAGAGAGAGTGGTATTGTAATAACGGGCAAATTTCCAGTCAGATCGTGGGAAAATATCATGTTTGTGATTCTGTGAATTTGGAGAAAGTGAGCAGGAAAGAGGACGGCTTCTGTTGTGTCGAGTCTCTTCGGCTTTCTTCCGTCTAAACTTGCTCGCTCGCATTCTGTTGGAAGCTGAAATGTTCCCAAACTGGTGAAGTTACATTGGGTTTTACGACCGAAGCATCCACTCCATCTTAAAAACCAGAGACTGAACACGCTGTGAGTGACGTCATGTCCAGTTGTGGCGGCTGCTCTCCATCCCGGGCGGTTTTTCCTTATTACGGTTATCATGACAGTCCTCGCTTTTTCCTTTGATGTGGACCCAATGAAGCACACTACAGTTGACAGGAGCAGTTATTGTGACATGAGCTGAAGTGCAGTAACTGTTCCCTGATCTAAAAAAGACGTCAGGCTGACCTTTCTGCCTGATTCACCTCTGCTGTGGTACTGGTTCAGCAACATGTACAGAAATCCCATCACTGTAACACAATACAACGCTGAAGTCTCAACTTTGATGTCAACGCATAATCTCTCCGACATCCCAAACACTGCGAGATCTTCAGAAGTCAGACTGAATTAACACAAACCTCCCAAGCAAAATGCGTGGGAGACCCCAATGAAACTGTGAGAAATCTCTTCAATAAACTGACAGCGAGCGTAGCCTCCAATGCAACTTTTATTCTACTTCTTTCAGTCGGTTCTGCCTTTGTTCTGTTTCTAAGAGGTGACAGAGATGTGTTAGATCCCATTTATGTTTCTAAATTCAGAGCAATACCGCGACGCATTAGACGACAAAAGGAGCGTAACTGAATTCTGAACGTGTCATTATAACGAAATGGGTGTTCACCACAAAAAGCAACGCGTTCTGAGAAAGTGTCGTCCTCTTTTGCAAACTAGGCCTTCCCACTTTTGAGGCTCAGCTGGGGGAAAAGGTGATGCGACACATTTCTGCGCACCAATCAGGATTCAGCAATATCTGAATCATAATCTGATGATAGTTGGTGGGTTGTTTGTTTTTACAGCCAGAACTGTCAATCAAATGTGATCCAGCTAGACTCTTAATGAATAGAAGCTAACAATGTTTTCGCCCAACTTTAACTTTGATTATTGATGATAATTCATTGTTACAGAGCGATACTTACATGTCTTCAGGGCTTTAAGGTGTGCTAAAATGACTGCACATTTGTTAGCTGTTATTCCAGGCAGCCAACAGAAAGATGTTACAGTCGTCCACACTCCACGCAGGGTATCTAAGGAGAGGTTTACTGTGTATTTGCTGCAAAACATCATAAAGCTAAGTGAAAAGAACATCCTACAGTGGTTGTAAACAAGATCTTTGCAAAACACCTGCTGACCAGATGCAACATTAAGCGCAAAGTAACACCCCTCATAGCTGAAAAACAACAGTGATTGAAACTGAAGTGTGCACAGACGAATGGAAAGCAAGACGTGAAAACAGAGAAAAGTCACTGACGGTATAATCCCTGCACTGTAAGAATGGTGGATTAGCGGATTTCTGGATTTTTCACAGTCACTGCCATATGCTGCTGTAGTCACACCTTTCCAGTGTCACTCAGTGGAGATGCTTAAATCCTTCTGCAAATTAAAGCTCATCCAAGGTCTCCAAAACAGCTCCCTCCATCACGGACCCCTGGTAAGCTCTTATCAACACAAACATCAAGCGAACCTTCAGTAAAACGTCTGTTGATTTATCATTCTGTGACAGTAAACACAGATATTTCCTACTTAAGCGAGTCTGAGATTTCCAAACCTTTTCATATCGCAGGTATTGAGCTGTTATTTAATGTTGAACACAGCTTATCCTCCACTGCTACAATGAGCACTGCACCATCTATCCCCTTATTCAAACTTCTATTGGGTTTTGGCTTGGGGACATAATCCCTTCCCCGGCTCGCTCACTGGCAAAGCCACATAGAATAAACTCATCAATAACACTTTGTTTACTGAATACAGATGACTTTGCTGAAGAATCCCCATAGCACAGCACAGGATATAAAGACATGAATGAGTGTAAGCTCGCGATAATTTCATCTGAGCTTTTTTAAATACTTGAGCTTCCATTTAAGCAATTGCAGCAGACAGAGATTTCTCTTTGCAATTGTGTCCAAATCATCTGGGCTTGGCCCGACGAGCGA
Source organism: Chaetodon auriga (assembly GCF_051107435.1). Lineage (NCBI taxonomy): Eukaryota > Metazoa > Chordata > Actinopteri > Chaetodontiformes > Chaetodontidae > Chaetodon > Chaetodon auriga. The sequence goes on from NC_135076.1 coordinate 26,944,577, forward strand.
GGCTGACAAAAAGCCAGGGTGCTTTAGCCCTTTGTCTTGACTTACAGGTAGCGCTTCGATTGTGCACTCCTTTCTTAGGAGCAGAAAAGGACCCAGTGGGTTGGCAGCCACAGCGCCGCTTCCTTCACCCTCTCTATATTCTGCAGGGCTGGACTGCAGGACCACAGATACATAACAATGAGGAGCTTTAGGTCCATAGCTTCATCATGTCACACTGAGCCAGGGTTTCCTCATACTCTCTTCAATACACTCACAATACCACTGGCTCAGCTCACCATAAGGTTCTCAGCCACTGCGGAAGCCAGTTTTTACAAAACCTGCAATCAGCGACAAAGAGCTTGAGATTGATTACAAGTTGATAATCTACATTTGAGGGCGACATGAAGCAGTAAACTATTCTCTAATGGAGGCCTATGTCACCATATTCCCCCCGCAGCCCCCTCTGATTTTTAGTTTGTTCCATTTCCTGTTTTGTCTCTTTACTCCAGTTGCTACTGCTGGCTAAACACACCAAACATCATCGAGTTAAAAACTGATCCAGTTTGGGAAACACGGCACCGATGCAATACTGAGTCAACTTTACGCAGTACCAACGGGATGTTACACAATAATAAAACCGGACGGAGCAGTGTGATACTGTAACTGACAAAATGAGTCTGTTATAAAATAAATGCACGCCACGATGCAGCTGCTGACATACTAACACCCAGCTTTGTGTTTTCCTGCACAAACACGGCTCTGCCACACACTTCAGTTAATTGTGACCTGTGACACGCTCGCTGCATCGCCACACGACAAACAACTGCAGCGGCACGACTGAAGTGATCTGTTATCATCTGTTAGCGCTGTCTGTGAGGACTGAGCCTTTTTTTGGTTGTTTTTGATGAGAAGAAGCTCCTCTGCATCATCAGCTGTGAGCCTGTTTCTGTTTTTATCTACCATACGTGACACTGAGCTAAGCAGCCTTTCGCTCTGCACACATGTTCCCTCACTTCTCAGGCGTTTGCTGCACAGTCGGTTGTTGCCGTTTCCTGCTGCTAGCATTAGCAGAGTCCTTGAACTCTGTGTTGTGTTGATTCTTTAGATGTTTTATCAAATTGCTGGTTGAAGGAACTACCTTTCACCCCTCCTCTTAACGATTTAGCAGAGCACAGTTTGCAGTCTGCTCTACTTTTGTCATCATGTCTTATCCTAAAATATCTCTTAACTGCTGACATTGTGCCTCCTACTCCTACCTGCTCTGCTACCGTCACGTAAAGTGATATCGGCTGCGGTTGTATCAGAGCAGTTTTACACTATCGGACCGATGTCCGATGCTGGTATCAGTATCTGTGTTTCCTTAAATGCAGAGCGAGGTGATCACAAGCAGCAGATGTTCACCTGCACAATGCAAACCTGTCTGCACACTGTAGCCCCAATACGTTCAATTTAATGGCACATCCACCACATTAAGTATATTTATCAATTGAATTGCACTTAAGGGAGCAACAGAGTGCTTTTTTCATGTTTTCATTGCTGTCTTCTGCTGGTCCAGTATTTGGATGTGTATATCTACTGTATATTATCACCTTCACAATGTAACACACTCACACTGCCGGAAGTAAAAGGGTAAAATGACGATGAGTCAGAGCACTTCCTCTTTGAGGAAACTCATAAGATCAATAAGATTTGTTTCATTTGCACAGTCGACAGAGCGATTTGATTATTTCGATCCACACCAGAGTACATCACAAAGAGATTTTCCTCCGCAGCAGACGAGGACTGCAGCTCAGGGATTTCTCACCGATCGCTTTGACAAACACGTTACAGCACAGATGTGTTTTTCTAATGTTTAAACATTCCTGAAAGGCTTTGATAGAACAGAAACATTTCGGCCATTGTGTAAATCTAAAAATTGGAGACATTTGGACGTCCGTGATTCATCCACGGATCACTTCTTAAAATAAATCAGATGCTTGTCGAGCTCCTGAAGAAAAACAAAGCGGCTCGGCCAAAAGCATCTGTGCAGCATCGGCGGGGCCGGGTCAGAAGCCCCGGGCCTGCGCCTTCCTGCCCAGTTGTTTGGACTCTTATTTAATCTTTCACTGCTCACTCTGCAGCGCCGTGACCCTCGGCGACACCCAAAGAAGATTAATTGAAAAGCAAAGTTAAACTAGTTGTTTTTGGAGGGCTTTATCCTTAATTGACTGATGGCTGTTGCTGTTTATCTGTTCCTGCTGCTTAAAACCAAATCCAAAGCGCACACTGGTCCATCTAAATATCCAGCCAGGGTATCTATGTCAGCCCTCTTAATCACTCTGGGGTTGTCTTAATCTGTCCATCTTAAGCATGTCTTATTTACTTGTTTTCTGCTCCTCACTTTCCTTGCAGAAAGTGATCGCAGCTCAGCTGAAAATCATCCTGTGCTCCAGTTTCTCATGCAAGGCTACAGTAATGGTTTAAGAACAGTGCTTCATCCTCAGTGTGTAAACATGCGGCTTGAAAGCGTCAAACATATCTGCAGAGCTGTGAACAAAGGGTACAATTGCTCTATCATATGCCAGTTCAATACACCATTATTTTCCATTGCATTGTTAAGGCGTGTGGGCCCTCCCAGGCAACAGAGCAGCATTGATTCAATGAAATAGATTCCCGCTCGCTGTGTTTGCATTCTGAATGTGCACTCTGCTAGTAAGTGCGTCCCTGTGCCACACATAAACTTAACCAAATGATTTACTTGTGTTGAAAATGAACAGCCACTCACCGAGTGTTAAAAATCAAGACGGCACAACTATGATGTGAAAGCCAGTTTAATCAATCTGTAACAAACCATGAGAATTAAACTGCAATGGTTTCATTTAGCTTTTCAGCCTTTTTCCAAGACTGCATGGAGTCAAAATCAGACGGAGAATTCACAAAGAAGCTCAAAAAATCTCTAAAGCAAAATAATGAAATTAAGCGTGTTTTCAAATATTTAGGCACTAATCTGAAAATATGAAGCAGCAAAATACCTGTTCAAAACAGACGCAGGAGCAGCATGTTTAGCACGTGTTTTGAGTGTTTTAGTAAAATATGGCTGTTTGGAACACACTGAGCATACAGATGAGAAGGTGCTTAAGACGTTTCTGTGGATTCTTTCGAAAGTTTACAGCCAACGTGAAAAATTCCTTCACTAACACAGCCCAGAGGTGCAGGCATGATGGTAGAAATGTTGAGAAAATTTTGAGCAGAAACCACTAGAAAGTCTCAGTCTCCTAATTTTCCCATGAACAATAAAACATGGAGTCTTTAGCAGCCAAATTTCAGGCCTACAAGGAAAAGTGTTTAGAATTAAATGCTTTTAGATGGAGGGTAAGTTAAATAAAGACTAACACATTGCCATTCAAGGAGGTCGGCCTCTTTCTGTGCTTCAGACGAGCCTGGCACTCACTCTGTGACACAGCGTGTGAAAGAGGACCTCCCATTGGTGCTCTGCTTGTGGTAGCATCTTTAGGATAGTGAATGATTTATTTCAGATGTTATAAAATCCTGCTCCGACCATTTGGCCACGTCCACCTCAACCGTCATAACTCACACATTGTTATGTACTGCAGTCAGACTGAGCGGGAACTCTATAGTAATGAGCATTCCCAGGAAAAGAAAGGAAGGATAGAGGAATGAAGAAAGTCAGGCAGGCAGAAAAGGAAAAGATTACTAATGCTGCATAAATTTGATGTTAATCAGTTGCACAGTTCTTTGATTAAAGGTGCCACAGCAGAGCTATCCTGAGTCTTTGTTAGCCAGCACTTAACATCTAATATCTGCATGGATGGAATTTTTCTTCTGCTGATTTTCTGCAAATTTAGTTAAAATTTGTGCTACATGTGGATGGAAACCTGGCCAATGCTAGAGATCATCATCATCATCATCATCAGCTGGTTGAGGCAAACAAACTGCTGAATCTAGGGCCAATGGACTTTTCTGGCCTGATTTAAACCACCAATATAACCAAAATACATGCCTTTGTATTTCTGCCTCATCCACATTCAAGGCATCAAATGTGATGGAAATCATCCACCTCTTCAAGCACAGTTTGGTGGAACCGGCCATATGGTGCTTCAGTCATTGGTAGCCTGCCTGCACATTGTTCTGCACAGCATGAAATACATATTCTCTGTCTAAGAATATGGTTCCAAGGCCTTGGTTTCACAGCTGTGTCAGAGCAGGGCTCCTGGAAGACGACGCTGGCCTTTTGGTAAAAGTAAAGGATCACACAGGTTCTGACAAAGCGAGCATCTGTAAATTTGAAAAAGATGATCTCAAAAGTTGGAGATTAGCTATTAAAAATATAGTTTGTTGACTGTACATGAGCACAAAGGAGACTTTCAGATGGCACTTTGCTATGTAAGCAGAAAGCAAACAAACACAGATTTGGATAAGATGCTACATGGATTTTTCATTCTGTCCTGAAAGCAGTTTTTAACACCAAACGCGTACGCAGCGCTGAGATTATCAGGCTGGAAAAGCTCTGAAGGAAATGTGAAAAACACTCTGAATCAGAGTAAAGACTTACATTATCTAAAAGATGTTTACCTTAAACACACTGGGCTGCTATCAATTGGAATGAAATGTGTGGCTACTGCATGAGAGAGACGGCTGCAAAATGTCCAAAACACAAAAAAAAAATAGGCCATAAGATAATGTCCCCGAGAGTCCAGCAGACACTGAAGGATACGGCCATTTCCATAAAGCCCTTACATTCTGAAGTGAGTGAAGGAAAAGCGTTTGGCTGCGGCTCCAGTCGAGCCCAACAAAGAGTTAAGCATTTTAAATTCTACAGTGAAGCTAAACTGTTCTTGAAATTCAGCTGGCAGCCGGCCTCGCTAATCATCCGTCGATTTGATGTGTGCTTCAAGAACCTGGCCCAAACAGACAAACTGCGAGCCAGGAATCCAAACAAACAGTCTGAGAAACCAAGAACCATCCTTGGCAAGTTAAGTTTGTACCATCACTGTGGCCCAAGCATGTAAGGCGGTCTCCACCAGTCCACTTCTGTGCTACTGTGACGCTGCAGCTGAGGAACGAAACCAAACTTCTCTTTATGACTTTAAATAGTGACTCACTGCGTATAATGTACTGTGTTTGAATGACGACTTAAAGCTGGAAGGTTTTTCTATGAGTGAAACTGTGCCTGTGTGCTCGTGAATCAGAGGGTGTGTATGATGTGTGTGTCACTGTATACGTCTGCACGACGCTGCGGCCTTTAAGGTCGCTGAGGTTTGTGGGTAGAACGCGTTGAGGTGGGCTGAGCCTTCGCTGCATAGCTGCTCACATTCCTCTTTGCTTATGTTATGCTCAGATGTGGAGTGACTGAAAGAACAAAGGTCCGGCGCTTTGTGATGTCGCTGATCACTTGGATTTCAAAGGGACGACAAAGGTCGAGCCGGATCGATACAAATATCGCTGTTTCTGTGAGAGGAGGCGGCTTACTGTCTTTATGACGACTCTGCGCTGTGATTCGTTGTGAGAACAAATCTGGGACGATGTTAGCATTGTGTTTCTGAGCCTTCATACCGCCTCACAGTCCTTCACCTCCCTCTGTTCCTGAGCTGTGGTGCTGAATAATGGCTGTTTATGCATAACATAATGATGTCACACTGATTTTGACCTGTGGGGTATAAAATGTCATCACTACATCATTTTATCCTCTTAAATATTAGTGTGAAATTTTGTCATAATTAGCGTTTTAACGTATCAACATTAAGGTTAAACAACGACAGCTTCAAACCGAAATTAAAACAACTTCCCAACAAAGATTAATCTTAATATCATATGAAGTACACAGCAAAACGATGAGTGTCTCCAAATTATACAGTATTAATATGATATGCCAAATTTAATTGGAAATAATAATAATACATTTTTATTTTCAGGATTTTTGGGGGAAATTATAAAATCATATAGAAGAAAATGTTGAGTTACTGTAACACCAAAGGTATCAGATATCATGTCAGTCTCCACTTGAGTAGCTGCTGAGCTAACGCTATGTTAGCTAACATTATGTTAGCTAATGTTTTACTTTCACTGACCGAAATAATGAGCTGCGACTCAGCTGCTCTGAACGCTGCAGAGGTGCTGATGAAGTCAATTAAAACGCTGATTTGATTCAGACTGTTTCTGAGTGACGAGCGTTAGCTGTTGGGCGGGACTTGACTGCTACAGCTCGAACATACGGGGCTGGAAAATGAAAACGCCTTCACAATGTGCTCAAACCCTGTAACAGTAACTCAGTTTATGGTTGTGATGATGACGCGATGGTGGTACAGACAACTGAACGTGACTGCACGGTAGCTTCACAGCCACCGAAAACAATTAAAAAAAAAAAAAAAACATGCTCTAATAAACACAGAATTTGGACACCTGTCACATCACACATCACGAAGCACGCTCACACAGTGTGCGTGTGTGTGTGTGTGTGTGTGTGTGTGTGTGTCTGATGTTTTTGGGGGATGTTGTTGGAGAGGGCTGTGTCGAATAATAGATTTTGCCAATAAAAAAGAGCAGCTCTTTTGTCTGCCCCGTGTCTCAGAGGGCTCAAGTTAGCTTATTATGACTGGAAGAAGAAAAGAGTGTTAATGAAAGCCGGAGCAGGGACGGAAGCTTCTTGGACCACCTGTTCAACATTTTCATATTCAGCGAAGAAGAGCTCAGGTTCCCATATGAGCACCTTGCCATCTGTTTCAAAAATATATCGAGTTTTGGTATTCAACCACTGTGCATTCTTTGCTAAACACACACACCTCAGAGCTCGTGAAGAAGTTCAGACCCTTTCAGTACAAAGTCATGGTTTTTACATCAAAGTTGATACTTCTTCACATTTCTGAGCCTGACTCATCCTTTCTGAGTGTGTGAAGCTTCGTCTTTCTTTGTCATTGTTTCACAGCAGTGTCTTTGTGGGCCTCGGTGCATCTTGTGACCTGTATTTTGGATTTTGGGCTCCGCACCAGGACCACCACAAAGGGCCCGTCTAGTCCAGCAGTGCTGCAGCGCAGACCTCCACCAAAGCATGATTACTGGCACCGTGAATATGGACCGTGATGTTGAGTCGTCGTATTTCTACAATTGGCTGCCTTGTCAGGACTGAACTTCACTACAATCTACTGGATTTTCAGATGCACCACCAGGACCGATCTCACAATTTAACGAACATGAAAAATCATTAGTGTGATTGGGGTAGAGCGCTCTTCCTCGGCTCGAGCTTCCACCGAGTTTGATAAAAATGGAGCGTGTAGTTTTTCAGTGATCCTGCTGACATAACCTCCTCGGCGGAGCACAAATAGAGTTCCTGACTGTGGGAAATCTGATGTATGCATCCATCTGAGGACTGAGGAGCGAACTGGACGAAGCTTTGTTTGAACAGAGGGAGAATTGTTTTTTCAACATTTTCTATCTAAAACACATGACTTGTTTTCCTCATAACCAAGGCTAATTGAATAAATTGAGAATGCATCATGGGAAGAATGTACGTCATTAGGACAAATTTCTGTCCTTTAGCCAACTTTCTATGACACATATGCATCGACCGCGCCGAGGACTTTGAACTGTGCGGACGCCAAAAAAAAGATGTCACAATCTCGTCCTAAAGATGTGATGCAGTGGCTCGATTATGAACGCGGTGCGTGCTTTGCAAACGCAGACACCTCACAGCTCCTTAAATTCAACGCCTGCATTTACAGTCTGTGTGATCTACCGTCGACTGCCTTTGCTGCACGTGCAGTTTCTCCTCAACCAAAGCAAAGATATAAACAAGCAGCTGAGTGGAATATATTTAAGAGGCAGGACTGAGAAGTCAAATCTAGGCTTCTCCATTGGAATTAAAAACACACGACACTGATGAAACTGCCTTAAATCAATTATGTCAAGGACCATTAGTGTTATCAGGACATGCAAACATCATTTTGATGTGGCTGTTAAGCGAGTTCTCAGCAGCTTATCAGAAATAATGCCAGCAAAGAGTCAGCTAATCAGGAGATAAAGACGGAGAATCACTGTAGGCTGAACTAATGCACCAAGTGCAGACTTAACATGCAGCAACACGTCTACGAGCGTCACTTCATTGATTTGGAGGAATTATTTCTCTTTACTGTTAAAAGTTTGAGGAGCGTTTCCCGTATTTAAGACGACTGTTGTTAGATCGTTACAGCGATTCAGTCATTAGTGCTATTTTATAATAAATCTAAAATAAATTTCAACATGTTCACACCCTTTCAGTGCAAAGCCATGTTTTTGTTTTTACATGAAAGCTGAATTTATACCTCATCAGGTTTCCACACGTGGAGCCTGGTCATTATTTCTTTTTCTAATTGTTTCACAGCTGCTTCTTTTGTCTGTGTGGGTTTCAGTCTTTGTGCTCCTCGTGACCTGTGTTATCACCACAAAGGGCCCCTCCAGTCTTGCCGCGGTGCTCTGACAATCATGAGTTAAAACACTAAATAATAAATCAATTCCTTTGCTGGAGGCGACCTCAGCGGCACTGTGACAGCGCTTCGATGGAGCTGCAGGAATCTGGCTTGCATGTCTCTCTGAGCAGTAAAGTGGACAATGATTTTTTTGAAAAGGGGGGAAAGTATTTTTTCCACATTCAATGTCTAAAACACATGACTGGTCTGTCTCATAACCAAGGCTAATTGAATAAATTAAGAATGTATCACGGGGACTTACTGTACGTCACTCGGACAACCTCCTGTCCTCCAGCCAACACATACATGCATTGACTGGGCAACAACACGGTGCCACAATCCTCTCTTATAAATACAGACACAGTCACTCGGTTATGAATACATTATGTATTCCCATATCATTCAAAATAAAACACATTTTTTGCCTTCCTGGCTGAGAATCAATGAAGCAGTGAATGATGTTTTTTTGCTATTTATATACCATAGTTACATAAGGACATAATTTAATATTGTTTACTTCATGTTAATATGGGACAACATCATTATATTAAAATATTGAAAACATTACCTAAAATATTTTTTGAATGTTGTTTGCTGTAGAAAAATGTGATGTAGGAGACGAAGAACGGTGAAAATTATTATAATTATTTGTTAGTTATCAAGCTTTCACCAGATGTGGGAGTCGTGCATGTTACTGAACATATGAAGACGTTTCTTTATTCTCTCCACCACCGCAGGGGCAGCAGATAAAATATGCTTTAATATTGTCTTGCAGGAAACATTGGAAGGCAAATAAAATGAAATTAAAAAGACAAAGACGGAGGCCGCTGTGTGCAAACTGTTGTGGAAAAATGAGGTCGAGTACTTACCCGAATGCTAACACTGCGTGGCGGCGGGGACGACAGATCAGACACCTGAAAAGACACACAGCGTCATTACAGAGCTCCCACATTAAAGCAGCAGAGGTGTAAAACACAGAGACAGCGAGTGAAGGCAGAGCGGATCCCTTCCTTTAAACTGTCCAGTGTTGGACTGCGGCAGCGGTTTGGCTCTTTAAATCATCTCGGCGCCTTTCGTTCAATTGTTTACTTTAAAAAGTTTCATTAAAGTGCAGCTCGAACTCCTCAAGTGAAATACTAACTTTTGACTGCAGGGGATACATTCAAAAATGATAATTGTGACTGAAATTTCTATTTCTGGTGTTGTGAATGTCCTACATTCTGTTTAGATACAGGTAAGGGTGGGGGTGGAATGATTTTTGTCTCCAGGGCCCAAAGATGTGTATTCCTCTTGCTGAGGAATTCTTTTGTTCTGATAAATTGACATTGTCAGTTTCCCACATTGCCACAGTGTGGCATATACTATAGGGAGCAGCAGTGGGAACACAGATGCTACATACGATTGGCGTCAGTCAATGTGACAGTTCTTGTTTTTTCTTTTCTTTTGAGGGAGGGGGGTCTATTTTTCTAAATCTGAACTTCCAAGTCGAGGAAGCAGGAAGGAATAGGAATTAATACACCTACACTCCCCTTCTCCCTTCAGAATGGCAAAAATCTCTTTGTACCCACATCATAATTACTGGTGGGCGCCAGTTCGTGTTTGTTATCGTGCCTCCTTCTCACTGTTTTTTTTTTTTTTGCAAGTATAATACAATGTTTTGAGAACATGCAACTGACAACTAAGTCTTTTCTCAACTTCACTTCGGTTTCTTTGCGCCGTGCTAATGTTAAGGAACGAGTCTCGCTTGAAGTGGCGTTCCTTGTTCTAGCATATGCTCCCTATTTTCAGAGGCGCTGTTTTGCAGAAGCACAGCGAGTCGCCGGGCGCCGAGGAAGAGTAACCAGCAGCCGGGGTGCTGGGGACACGCTCCTCCAGGGAAACCACGCTGATGAACAAACTCTATTTTGGTGTCTTTTCATGCAGTCTGACACTCTGATTCTCTTCAAAATGCAGCCTCAATTACTGACTAATTTGAATGTGTTTACCTCAAAAACTGTTTTACTTTCCACTTTTAATTAAGTGCTGAGTATCGAACGGTGGTGTAAACTTCAAGATACCGCAGAAACAGAACAGAATCTTTATTAGGACCAGTTAAATCTGGAAGAATGTGCCTTCAGCATGTTTTTAGGCAACGATTCAAACTTTTACTGCAACAATGTGAACAAATAAGTATGTGTATTACAACTGAAAAGATCATTATGTCACTGACAGAAAATGAATCTTCAACGCTTTTGATAATAAATTAATAATTTTCGCAAATTCTTCGGCAAAAACACCAAATACTTTGTGAGGATTTGCTGCTTTTCTGTTTTATCTGTGTAAATTGATCATTTTTGGTCAGACAAAACAAGACATTTGACGTTTTTTTTTCCCCACTATTTAGCCTGAGCAAATAATCAATTAAATGAGGTTAAAGAAATCCAAAGATTAATAAAGATATAATAATAAATAATACAGCTTATCTGCAGCCCTGGAGAGCATATTTTCTCATATTTCCCTTAGTGATATCAAGCCTTGCAGTTTAGAGATAAATGCCAATTATACTTCTGCCATAGAATAAACAAGTAAATGGAATTTAATTTGCTGTTGACAAAGCATTGAAAAGTGATTAGAAACCTCGACAACAAGCTGCCTTCTCAGACACAATGTCCCATTTATTCACAACCCTTCACAGAGCTCGCTGTCAGCACTCTTTGCTGGGACTCATTTTTGACCAAACAGTGAAAAACATCTCCTCTCGTAGAACGCCGCCGTTAGCGTTCCGCTCCAAAGCAGCACAATCGAGGCCAAACTTCTGCTGTTTGCATATACCGGGACTGTCGTGCCATCTACCCACACAAAAAGACTGTGAAACTAACAGCTAACTGGGGACCTTATTAAGTGTTCAGGAAATATGCTTCACTTCCTGTTTGCTTGTCTGGCAATCAACATGAATTGTGCATCATGGCTATGTGCTTTGGATATTTATACCTTTATTTACCCAAGGTGAATTTACTTTTTCAGCAACTCCATCGCTCGCACACGCAGCTGCACACACTCGCTCCTGGAATCTTCCTACAACAAACACTCATCTTGTACCACCACGGGCAGAGTTTCTGCAGCTGCCGAACAGCCACAGTCGTAGAAATTCATGTATTAAAACCAGCGCTCATACATGAAGAAGTCTGACTGAAATGTGTTACCAAAGCAAAAAAAAAATAAAAAAAAAATGCTGATGTAAAGCGGCATCGATATCCGACCAATTGCTTTGATTTTCCCAGAGAGGTGGGGGACTTTACTAAATCTGACTGATCTGCATCTGAGCCTCAAATCCTGACAAAAACGAAAGAGTCTGTGCAAGTTTTGTGCCAGTACATGAAAATAAGAAGTACAGGAAAGCACAGGTCAGATGGGCTCATCAGCTTGTGTTTGTGCCAACTGAAGAAAACTCCATATGTTTACAGCAGAACTGCGATGCTGCTCGTGATACAGGCACGCTACCTGTGAGTACAATGATCCTGAACTTCCGCTCGGTGCTGAAATAAAATTTAATTGACTTCCCTCATAACTGACACAAATACATGACTTACCTCTTGTTTAACCTCAATCTTAATTCAATAGCTTTAGCCTATTTAACCAGCACAGATTAGCATCTCATAAATAACAGGAAATGAAATGGTGTGAAAATGACATTTTTCCTTTTTTCTTTGAGTCGCACTTGAAGCGAGCCACTGTTTGTCACATGAGTAACCCATCAATACATCTATAGTCTCTTGTGTATGTGGGTCATTTTTGCTGATTGAGTGTGATCATAAACTGGCGTAAGAAAACATCTGCCCTCAGATGATGAATCAGTTTCACTCTTGAATGAATTAAAAGAAATCAATAAAACATCGTAAAAGCGCACAGGCTAGGCATTCACTTCCGCCGCCGCCGGTGGACAGCGCTGGAGAAGCTGGCACATGGCTGAAGCTAATTGCTGATCTGAGGAAAACGGCCCAGTATGCTTCTTTTCTTTCTGTGTTCTCCAGTAAAATCAAGACCAAAAAAGGCCAAATCACTCGCACTGCAACTGCTGTTTTAATGGGAGCTTTGCAATTCGCTGAAGTGCCTGGCAGTGGACAGCAAAACAGAAATGTTCTCAGCTCTCTTAAATTAGCACAGCTCATTCCCAATAAAAATAAATAACATAGCAAATGTTTCTCAGTGGCAAACTAGTAATATTCATACTACATTATAGACTGAAAGAACACATCTGTTCACAGCACATTTCAGACCGTGGCATTGTTTTAATAAATGAAAGGATGTTCAAATGTTGGCCCACCTTAAGCACCCATCTACACTTTAGAACTACAGTTCCCATAATGCTCTAGGAGATGTAAATACAAATCCTATAGTTACCAGGGGCCCCATTACTGTTTAGTCTAAATTTGTTTACATTTTAGCGAATTAGCACCACTAAAAACATGCAGGAATAGTAAGCAGCAGTTCCTTTTTGCAGCGTGCTCATGGATGTACAGACAACCATCACTGGGTTCAGAAACCTAAAAACACGATGATTCTCAGGCAAGTTCTGCAGTTATGAGGAGCCTTTTTTTTCTGTGATTTCCAGGCAGATTTATTAACATTTATCCAATGATAATAAAATAATAATATCCCTGGAAAGTGAAAGTCGCATTAAATCTTAAAATATGTGTATCGTGTCTCTGTGCTCTGATTTGACTGAGTTACGGCTCAGAGAAGAACAGTTTTTGACACAAACTACATTAATCAGGGTTTTAAAGGGCCACAGATGTGTCACAGATGCTGCTGCAGCTCCAACTGATGCTGTTAAATCATCGGGTCAAACTACAATAACTAATTTCCTGTTGTTTTCAGAACACTGGCATGCACCTGTCCCTTTCACCTCCTGCAGGATTATTGTCTCATGTCCCCCCCCCCCCCCAAACTCTCCAGCTCCCCCTGGGGAGTTTGAAAACCTCTGGCTTACACAAATCAAGCATGAGAGGACACAAAGTCAAAGCCAAGTCTGTAAAGCTGTAATGTGACCACACTAATAAATTAAAGAGAGCCCATTACTCTCAGCCTGGAGCCATCGCCAAATTCCATAAACAAAATGCTACCAATTTAGCTGTGCTGGAGCCACTTCCATGTCCGTTCCCTGAGTACCACAATCTGACCTGAACTGCTTGTCAATTGTTGGATGTGACACACAACTGCAGCTAATTAACTGCACACATCCTGCAGACGGGGCATGTATTTACATTAGATTCAATCGAGTTTAATAGGTTATTCATAAAGATTTCCCTTCACACCTCAGCTTCGCCCTCAGAAATGTTCAGGCATATTTTTTTTTGATAGTCAAATGAAATGAGCCAATTTTGTTCAATGCCGAATCCATTATGATAACTTAGGTAGGTTAAACAATTTTCAGCCTTGTAGACCAAGGGAAAAAAAACACAATGAGTTAAAAACTGAAATTATCAAAGCCATTAAACATTCAGATAGAGTAATTTGCTATCAAACACAAGTGATCATCCAAGTACATTAGACCATTAACACATTTCTAAAGACTTCCAATCTGTCAAAGAAATGTAATTTAGGCCCTGAAAAGGTCTTTATTTATGAGGTTATGATGGACAGGCTTGAAAGAGACTAAAAACAAGGGTACATGCATCACAGTCGTCTAACTCTCAACGCCTCGCGCTGCACTCGCGACCATTCTGGTATTTTTATCGGTTATATGTGATGTGTGTGAATACTCCTGATGCCATTTTACTCCAACAGCTGACCCAAACATTATTCTCATACAGACATACCAAAGTTGGTCCATTTCCTCTGTGGACACATGCTTTCTAAGTGCTCCTACAATGGACTGCTTGATTGGGCCTTAATGTTTACAGCCTGAAAAGGGAGTCCAAACCAATGAAAAATACATATCTCTGAGAACACCTTGGCCTTTTCCCTAGGCTTTATGGTGTATTTATAACCACTTCTTTACAGCATCGCAGCAAAGTGAAAGGCATGTTCAAATTAAATTAGAGCAGGTTACCTTTTCTGAACCAGGTACAGTACAGCACAACTGGGCTTACAGGAATGCGCCTGAGGGCAGACTGGAGTGCAGGAAATACCCTTGACAGGAAACAAGTGGCTCATTTGATTTATATCTGACCTGCAAACCATTCACGAGCGCTTCACCCGGACCGAGAATACAGCCGGCTCTCACTTAGAGGTGACGAGACTTGAATTTCTGACTATACCTCTCGTAGATGTAAATACAGTTTCATTTTTCTGAAGAATCATCAGGTAATTTTCATTTCCAACCGCTGAAACTCAAAATACAGATCTTTTGTAGACTAATAATAAACTTCTCTTTGAGTCCTTGCATTAACCTCGCAGTCAGCACATGAAGGGAATGTGGAATGGAATAATCTTCAACAAAATAAGCCAAAAACCAATAAACGTGCCTCCTGGTTGAGGAGCGCGAGCCTTGCAGCCTGCGTTACCTCCCAGCTTCCTCTTCAGCTTCAGAAACATCAGGCAGATACAAAATCTGAGGGCATCCCTCCTAATCTCACTGAGTTTTCTAGAAGCTTCCACAGGATGTCATTCCTCACCTGCCCACAGGTTGCCTCCACTGAGTTTCAGCTCACCCAGTTACCTGCCAATCAGGCCTGAATCGACTTCTGCTGTCGTGATTCCGCCTGTGTCGTCTGCCTGACTTCCCAGTCTGTTTGCTCTGTTAAATCCGTGTGCCTGATACTGACCGTAAGCCTGAACATCCACCCTTACAATCATACGTGACGTGTCCTGTGTCTCCTTCAGTTGCCCCATGACCCGGTCCCAAAGTCCACCGTCAGAGACTCCAAGACTTTGATATTCATTTCTGATAAGTCTGTGAGGGCTCAGGCCTGCCCTGCAGCGAACATGTCAGGTGTTTGTTAGGCTCTCTTTCAGTCTTCTTGAGCTGATCTGCACACTTTCTACAAGTCTGTCCGCTAACAGCCAGTATTGTCCAGTTAATTACACAGTGTTTGGAGCCTCTGCACCCTCCTGCACTCAGAATATCAAAGTCTGTGACATCTCAGTTCCCAGAGTGGACATTTGTACTGGTCCTATCAAATGTAACTTGAATGCATCGTTAAGTTTTATCTCAGCACAAAAATCACGCTCCACCCATGTTACAGAGAGCACGTGCAGAGAGACCAGTTCTCATACCACAGATGGTCTGTGCTGGGCTCTGTGCTCCTGTCAAAACCATTAGAATCTGCACGGCCTCCACTGGTGCTGCAGTCAATTCAGAGATTACGATTGGTTAATGGTTACTATGATGGGTCAGCTGTCATTGACAACAGAGAGGAGATTTTGTGAGGCTTAAAAATCGCCCTGCTTTGACTGCATTTACCACAAAAAAGCTGTACGGAGGAACAGATCTCACCATGAACACCAGAAACGCTGCACAGTGACACAAAACATTCATTAACTTTAAACACAGTGAATGTCAAATACATTTTTAAGGCTTTCCGGTGTGTGTTGATAGTTCATTGTGAAGCAGCATGGCATCATGGGAAATGCTGTCTTCATTGATCAACAACCACCACTGGCAATGAAAATGAACAATCACGCTCCGTCACGTTTCTCTTGGTTTATGCCAAATATATGCAGCAAAATCTTATTATCTATTTTTAAACCAAATTGTCTGTCTCTTCTCGTCCTGTACAGCATGTAAATACTGTAAATACCTCTGATGATTATTGATCTTGTCCTTAAGGACGAACACATAAACATATCCAATCAAATGTGGTGGTAAAAACACAGCATGTGATGAGGCATGGATGCATCACAGGGACTTACTGCCTGACCCCAAAATGGTACTTGAATGAAAGCTGCAAACAAAAGCAAACCTGCTGCTGCTTTATGAAAAGGTGTAGTTATTAAATGAGTTTGGACCGAAAGAAATGCCCGAGGTTTGCTTCTCAGTGCTTTGCTCATTTACAACAAAACAAAAACAAAAGACTAGTAATTGCAAAAAAAAAATCCCTCAAAGGTGGCAAAACAAATGTGGGTTTTATATGTTTCCTCCTAATTTAAAGCTTCTACAATGCATGAAAGTTGGGCAAGTGGAGGGATTTAAGAGATTAGAGAATGCATCTAATGTATGGGATCTGTCTGATATTAACACAAGTGACCTCAAACCTGACACGTAAGGTCCCTCTCAACCTCAGCTTAAACCCCACGGCCCGAGACCTAAAAAAGCAAGCAGGGAGCTCAAATAACAGGCCGGCCGTGCAGAGGTTGTGTGTCAGTGCTTAGAGCGGCGGCACTATGGCACTTGATCCACAATGCACGCTACATCCTTTACAATTGGATAATCCATTAATGAAGCAGATTCTGGGGCAGCTCACTAAGACCCAGACCATAATGTTTAACCTCCTGTGTATTTAGACATGACATGAGAACAGTGAAAGTTAATGCAGATGTGGAGAGGAGACACAAAGAAGCTTTTCTCTTTATGCTCTGACAAACCAATAGTATGTAGAAGTCCCCTCCACCTCCGTCTACATATGTACTTGTAACAGCATTTAAAGTCTAAATCTTACTGCATTAGTGCTCTTAACAGCGCATGAATAGATGGCTTCCATTTAGCTAAGCCTTGGCTTTTATCTTTGTTTCTGTCTTTCTTCAAATCCAATTCAGGTTAATCAGTTTCGAGCAACCGATTGACGTCACAGAGAAAAACATACAAGAGAGAGACTTCATGTCGAGGTGGCTGTTCCACAATGAACATCACCTGAGGACGCTCTGTGCGTATCACGTTTACCCGCTGGTCTACCAGCTGACAGAAAAGTGTAAAAAAAAATGCAACCTTAGGCTGAGAGAACTTAAACATTTGGTTAAAGGGAACGTTAACGCATGAGTCTGTTTACACGTGTTGACTGTAAGAAAAGCTGTCTAAAGCCTTTTTGTGTTTCCAGAGGGAGCTGCATGAAGCCTGATACATGTCCTCGAGTGATGTCACTTGAGTCAGCATCGGTTGGGTGTTTGAAAGTTTGAAAATTAAAAAAAAAAAGGGGGGGGGGGGTTGTCAGTGAGAAAGAAATAAGACCTCTGGAGCCCACTCCTCATCTCTGTTGAGACTGGTAGCTTGAGGCTACATTAGCCACTGCTAGCATAACATAACACACCAAAATCTCTGACTGAACTGTTAGCAGAGGAGGTGCATTCTGGGTAACGTAGGCACGAGTAATGTTTGTGGGGAAATAAAGACGATCGCTCTGGTTTTGCTGCTTCGATTGTGATACTTTTTTAAACTGTCAACCCAAAACTGACAGTTTCATACACGTGTGAAGCTACATCGACAGCATCCACTCAAGGTTAACAAAAGATTGCTGTTAGAGTCAATAAAAAGGCAAATGTTTATTAGAAAGATGACGTTTGTCTGATCAATGGTTAAAAACCTAAAGACAAACAGAACACGTAAATCCACACGGTGGAAAAGCTAAAGCCAAAGAGCTCTCACATTAGAAGCTTTGAACAAATACCAACACCTCAGAGCCTTACAGCCAAACTTGAATTATCAAAGCAATACACTTAAATTGTTTACATGTATTACTTCTTTGATGGTGCTTTACTACTTTAAGGTAAGATAAACTTCATGTTTGGCAGGTATGGCTGAATTCAAAGTACATCTATACCACAGTGACACGGATCCACCTGAATTCTTGGACATATACTACAAAATGAGGTTATGTGAAGACTCAGTCCCAGGTGTAACTCTGCCAGAGCAGACAGTGACTTCCAGCCAGGAGAATGATTTTGGGTCAGTAGGTAATTGCATTGCTGGACCACAGGGGACTTGTTGGCAATTAATCCTGCCAATGAGCCACATGAAATATGCCTACGTACAGTGTGCCAGCAGACTGATAAATGCAGCTCTGTTCACATACATAGCTCTTGCAAAGAGTGATAGGGTGAAAATTTCTGCTGCTGACACCAGCGACTCACAGCTGCAGTGACACAATAAGAGTGTGGCAGAACAAAAAAGTGCTGCGCCTGATGAAACACAAAATCACAACTCTCCCTACTCAATTAAGCACCGCCTTAACGTCTCAAGCACGTGCGCAAAGCTCGAAAATCCTACATTATCAGCTCCTCCAAAACTGGTTTTACAAACTGCTTGAACAGTTTTTATCTGACGGAAACATCCCACATCTACCTCTCCTCCCCGTGTCTTCAGCAAGATCAAGAGAGACCCGTCAGAATAAAAGTTCAATACAGAATGATGTCCAGAAGGCAAATAGCAGCAGCTTTAAAGGGTCATTTACATTGGTTTTAATCCCGAACACTTCCCTGGTAGAGGCTGGTGTCTCATTTACAGTCTCACTTTTCTGTCAAGAATAATTTATAATGTCAAAACTTAATGTGCATAATGAAGACTTTTAAAGACTACAGGCGACTTTCAAGAGTTTATTGAATAAAAAACATAAAATGAGTCTTTTAATATAATAATAATTAACCTTTCAGACAGGAATTGTAAAGTGTTTTACATGAGAGAAATCACAAGCACCAAGTGAGTGCTTTACATAAATGTAATTTACATTCAACACCTTTGTAGAAAAAGAGATATGAAAAAATTTTGTTTAAATTCAATTGAGGAAGTGTCTGAAATTTCCAGTAATTCACAGCGTTGATACTATTTCAGTGACTTGTACAACAAGTATATTCTCTGGTTTCACTACTCGTTGACATTCAAAATTAAAACATTGCTTTAAATATGACTAAGCCCGTCCGCCGACATCCTTCATCCTTTCGTTATTCTAATCTGATTTATGTGGTTTCCAGTTTGTATGTTTTGGCACATCATTAATGGCTCTGTGTTTTGCCAACAACATGCTTCAGTAATTTGACTGTCTTTAGAGGCTGGCATCTGTCACTGCATGCCAAGCAAGTGTATCAGTCACATTGTGTAAAGTGTCCCATTAGCCTCGAGCCTCTGCCTAATCTGAGATTAATCAGTTAGTGGCATCTGATCCTAAATGATAGGGACACAGAGAAAATGTCACTTCTGGCACACAATCACTCCACTGTCATTACGACAATGTTCAAGATTACTGTTGTTTACTGGTCACGAAAGTGTTGATGAACAGCAAACAGAAATCCAGCGAGCGGGACGTGAAAAGGGACGGGTGATGGGAACGCCATGAACAGCGAAAGGCCCGACACAAAGTCAAATCTGTCGACAACAGGAAGTTTTGTTGGTTCCCGGTGTGTTATCACGCACTCAGGAACTTTACCATCATTTCAACAGAAAGCACAAAAAGTTCTCGGTTTGGTTTCTGACCAAGAAAAAAGTCCCTGCTGCTGAGATACTACTTTCTGAAAGTATTACCTATTCCTATTATCCATGTCAGGATTAGAGATGGGAACTGTGGGAGAGAGAGGTGAGGGGATACAGACAGGAAAGAAAGTGCAGAAGAGAAAAAGTGAAAATCTTTTCTTAATTGATTTAACGCAGCTAAAGCAGAAAAATGCCCATAAAAACACCGAGAAGTTTCAAAATACCAACTCTACTTTGGAGACGGACCATTTTCCTTCCAGCCTGCCAAGTCCACACAGCTGGTGTTGATGTTTAGGAGCTTCCTGACTTTATCAGTTATGTTGAAAACAGCCATTGTTGACTTGGCTTTTCCTAATTAGTAATCAGCAATGAAGCCACGCACACGAGTTAAACATGCAACACGGTTCACAGTGTCCCAGTGGGAAGAATCCAGTGCAGAAAGTCTGATTGAATTTTAATAGTGAGGAAGCAACTTCAGCTCAAACTGTTGTTTTTACAGGCTTTTCAAAGTGATGAATGAACAAAAGCTGAAATATTCAGAGTCAATAAGTCCATGTTCAACATCCACAGGTGCTCTGAGACTCTTAAGTCCTATTCATAGTAAATTAGAGAATTTAAATTAGAGCCTAATTCAGAACTGTGGTTAGTCAGAGATGAGCACAAACTCAAGAAGAATTTAGACTTATTTTGAAAAAGACAGCACTACAGAGTTCACTGGCAGCAATGCGAGGCTTTTTCTGAGGGAAATCTGGGCTCTAGAGGGAAATCATTCCCCAAAAAATGCAAATGAAGTAATAGGGTGTGTTAAGCAAAAGACATTTTCTTCTTAGGACATAAAAACGGAATTCTTCGGACACGACAAAGCGTCTGGCGGAGGCTGTTGACATCTCATCACATATCAAACATGCAGTGGGTGTGGGTCATCTTTCGGACTCGGGAAAGGGAAGAATAAATGCAGGCAAAGTCTTGAGGTGAACTTCCTCCAAAGACCTTAAACTGAAGCCGTGATTTATGTTCACACACAGCACTGGCCACCAGCGCGCAGCCAAATCAACATTTAAATGAGGGGCTCAGCCAAAGCCTTGAAATCTGCTGAAAAACAATGTGTCTGAGATTGTTGTTTATTGACTCACAACATCCAGCTTGACTGGGAAAGAGGAAAACTTCAGCTCAGACTGGGAGACGAGTACCAAGCAGACACTGACATATGAAATATTATACGATGAAGAAAAACTCTGAAGCCCTGATCAGCCTTCGATATGTCAGTGCACGTTAACATACGATCCACGTTCAGTCTGCCTCTAAACTCTCAACAGTACAGACAAAAATAACTGTTTAGAAGGCGTCTTTAGTTCTAGAGTAATCAAGAGTTAAACACAAAAACAGAAAGTAATCAAACCCTTAAAGTGATTCTCCTTAATAAGAAAGATAATCTCCTCCGCTTTAGCTTCTTTCTCCTCAGCTCAGTTGGATCCTCGCTGTAATTGCTCTTGTTAATCACGCCTTAATTTGTTGACGAGATTCATTTGGAAGACTCGTCTTGAAAACATACAATCTCTCCCAATCTGGGGATGCGAACATCTTGAAATTAAGGACGGCAAAGTAGAATGAGACCAGATTAAGTCATTTAAAGAGAGCTGGAAATGTTGCCAGAGACTGATGTAACCAATGATCGGTGTCTGTCGACGCTCATTAAACTTGTAGAGCTGCTGAGGTTTCTCAAGTCACTCTGGATACTGTGGCTGTAAATAAAACTGGTGGTGAACTACGATATTTTCAATAAAGTGCAGCGGTAATAGTTCAATATCTATGTTAGATCATTGTCAATCTAACAAATCTGATCACCTGCTAGCATTAGCCACCATAAGCTAAGTGTCATACCAGACCATTTAAGACAATTTTAAGAAGAAAAATGTTTTATTTCAACCTGCACACATTACAATTTCACTCAAAGTCCAGTGGATGCCAATATTTCACCCCAAAAGCAGTCAAAGGCTAAGCGTCTGCCGCTATGCTAGCAGCACCGTTAGGCACAGCAATGCTTTGAGCTAAGTGCTAACATCAATATGCTAATATACAATGACAATATTAATGAATGCAATATGCTAATGTTTATGAAATTTCCTCTCTGGGGGATCAGTAAAAGATTATATTATTAGAATTATCTTATGTTTAGCAGGTGTAATGTTTGCTATGTTCGCCATCTTAATTTATCCTATTAGCATGCTAACAATTGCTGATTAGCGCTACCCATAACCACGATCACTGAGGTTCACAGGAACGTCATTAGTTCTGCACATATTTGGTCATAAACCAAAGCATTGGACAAACTGAAATTTTGACCTGATGACGGCAAAAAAAAAAAAAATGAAATAAAACACATAAAACACATGGCCATCCATCCAAAAGTAGTCAAGACATTTCACCCCCTGTCTACACTGTAGAGCAGTCAAAAATAATACAAACATAAATACTGAAAATGTTTGAAATGTTTACTGGATTTAGTGGGCTGTACTGGGGAGCTGTGTTCCCAGAAAAATAACACATAAAGCATAAAGACACACAGACAGTATGTAGCACAATATGAAAGCAGATGGGTTTAGGCTTAGTTTTTCGCTAGAACTGGACTGTAATATGAAAATTGTAGGGAAAAAATGGCTGAAAATACGCTTTATGTATCCTTTCATTGGCAGATCAATGGCTTATAGTAGCTTATATTCAGTAATGAATGTATGAGTGTACAAAATCCAATATCCAGTAAAATTATATGGAAAAAAAGAACAATTGACACCAGTTGGCATCCAAACAGGCTAACTAGCTCTAAGGCTGAATGCTGATACAGGCCCAGCATAATTTAAAGATAAGAGTAATTAGATAATCACATCACACCATCACTAAAGCCGGCGCAGCAGCAGCGCTGAGAGCTAAGTAAAATCATTTGCCTCTTCCCTTTACTACCTCTGCCAGGCACCTGCCACTATATGTTTGAAGTGTGAAAGTAAGAGCCAGGAGGAAGGTCAGACCTGTTAAATTGTAGATATCAGCTTGAGTGAATGTTTGCAAAACCAGAATTATGCAACGACCCGAGCTGCCCCCAACTCACACTCAACCACATGTCATCTCCAGGAAAACACGCTGAGCTATTTAACAACTTCTATCCTACGACGTCTATTCAATTTGCTCAGACGCAACAGACTCCTGCACTCTTCACCTTCATCTCTAACCTCCTCGTGTTACTGACAGACAGTCGTATACAAGGTCAGTCTCGTGGTCAAAGAATTTCCCACTGCAGTGCTGAGGTAGTCCAAACTTTTCAAAAACTTTCCCAAAATATCTGTTGAGCCGCTGAGCCGTCAGTATCAATTCCCTGTCTTTTCCATACTTGCACAGGAACACTGTGTGTTGGGACTGTGTCTGATGCAAGGAAACAGCAATGGCATCTCCTTTACACCTCTCAAACTTTCAATCAAGCAGTGACAAATAGTGACACGGCGTCCCCACAAGCAGGCAAGATATATAAAAACACAGTTTGGACCATGCAGAAAAGCACATGAAGAAATCACTCATTTGAGCTTCTTTTAACTGGATTATCTGAACACGCATGGCTCTTTTGACAACAACAAACTGCTCCCACAAAACTAAAATAGTAAAATTGAGCAAAGAATGATACTCACAGTTTCTCTTTAGATCATGGAAGCACAGAAAACTGCTAGCTTCACTAAATGGCAGTCACTTGGAAGGCTCCTCTCACCCCTAGAAAGCCTTATGCAGCTGAAATGACTCACATCCCCTCTTCCAACCTCTGTCAACCATCATGAGGAGGTAAACATTTCCAAATATGGAGAAAATATGAAGACAGTATTGAGGGCAATATCAGTTTGGTTTGCTTTTAACTTGGAATGCCATACTCTGTGAGCCAGAGTCACTCGGCAGAGCCAGTTCTGTGGTGCATACCTTTCAGTAGGAATAATAATGATGATTGTAGAGAACTTTTCACAATCGCTTTGGGTTCAGTCTGACCTAAGATGGGTAACACTTTAAGCCTGCCCTGCAGACTCCATTTTTATAGGGAGATAGTTAAAATATAGAGAACAGAAGAGCTAGCTTTAAACTTCAGATGGGAAACTGAAAGGAATGCAGACATGCAGCTAAATATAGACATAAACTACTATTTCTGTTGATCAGGTGACCAGCGACAGACGAGCAGGTAAAGAGTCCATTTACTGCCAGAAGCTGCCTTGTTACACAGATTGTCTTCAAGGGATTAAGAATGTATAATTAAAGTCTGATTACCCCCCGTGAGTGGTGGAGGTCAGCAGAGATCACAGTCATAATATGAGCCGCTGACAGAGAACAGGACACTGACCTGCTGCACTGGAAGTGTTCAGAAGAGCAATTTGGCTCGAGAGCGTTCGTGTCCTCAAACAGCACAGCCAACCATCCACATCCCAAAAGAACAGGCCGTGCTCACAGGACTGAGATCCGAACATGTTTACTTCAATTCTTAAAAAAAAACCCTTTCATTTGCATTTAAACTACAGTCTGCTTTTTTAACACTTTCTTAATTCCTGAAGTCCTGAATGTGGTTTTGATCTGTAGCATTTTCCACATCAGTCTAAACTGTCATTGGAATTTATTTTACTCTTACATGACTCTAAAGCAACATTTGTGTGGCACTTGAAAAGAGATGAGAAAAACTGGAAGAGACAGCTCAACATGAGAATGTGGCTGCAATGCCGACGTAAAGATAAGAACCTTAAAAATAACATAAAAGATCCAACGACTTAAATGAAAGAGTCGGCCATGGCCGGATAATATACGAGCTAATCCAGACTGTCTGCAGTAAAGTCAGCGCAGAGCCAGCGGGGCCACGCGCTACGACTGCACTGGATGTAAACTGATGCAGCAAATCAGGGGTAGTGTCCTTTTTCATACCATGCATTCTTCTTCCTTGTCAGAACCTGGTACCTGCATTACCCACAATGCAACTCAGCCACTCGAGATTCAGGTGTAGTATGCTAGTAGCGGCTAATGCAGCCTCGAGCTTCTACCCTCCAGCAGAGACGAGGAGCGGGCTACGGAGGTTTGTTTCTTCCGAACACCACACGCTGACTCAAGTGACATCACTTGAGGCTGTTCATCATATACCCTGAAACTCCTCAGAAGGCTTCACGTGACTTTGTTTACATGCAGCGCCCTGCTCCCCCTGCACGCCTGCAGGTCAAACACGGCCAAACACGAAGGTGACATTTCACCTGCTGTGCAGAAGCTCACCGAGATTTTACAGCTATAAGAAGTTAACGGGAATCCTCAGAGCGATGCACCACGCAACACAGTGATTTACTAAGTACTCAGTACTTGATCACAACTTGTGATGAATTTGTGATGTTTGTGTGGGTGACTTGACCTTGAGTTGCTAATTTATGTCCACATTTTTGCACTTCCACTGGAAGTTCAAGACACACAACCTCCAAACATAAGTTCTGCTGTCCCCTGACATGAAAGCACAAAAGCAAGACAGAAACAGGACACACAGTACGTAAAAAGGCTGTCTTACCTTTGCTCCTCTCAGGACTCTCAGGGATTTCTGGAAGACTGTTGAAGCGATGCCCTTTGCTGTGTGCTGAAATCTGTTGAGATTGAGAAATAGAGACAACTCCGTATTACTCAAATGGATTACATAACTATAATTGTGCTGAGCAGGACCACAGCAACGTGGTAAGCTGGTCCTGTCAACTCACAGATATTTTTTTCCATGATTGTGTCGTTCATCAGTGAAAGGATGAACTATGGGCAGGCTCCCATAAATCCTCTAAGAACCTGAGTGTATGCTGTCCATTTAAATTTTAGACTGTCATTTCTTGCCAGGCTCAGCCTGCTGAGTAATATTTCACTGCAAAGACAAAGTACAGGGAAAACAATGCTGACAAGTGACACTACAGAAGATATTTCACCACCGCGTAACAATTATTTAGTGAGGACAACAATCTAATCCAACGTGAGGGTGTCTCGCCCAGGAGAAGGACAAACTGGTCAACTTTTCACAACAATCTAATCCAACGATCCAGGCCTCTGCATATTAGCATAATAGCAGGCAGAGAATTATTAAAATATCATTGTACATTAAAAAATTAATCATACTCAATACTGATATACACACTTTTTTTTTTTTTTACATTTAGGTTTTATGGCGATCAGGTAACACTGGTGATAATTAATCTAATTCATGGGAAAAACATAAATTATTAGCATTTCTTTGTTCTCTCAGAACTGAAAGCACAAGGCTAACCTGGACCATGTCAGACTTTAAATGGCAATATTTCCATAACTCTTTTAATTAATCATACATGCTGTAAGATGTGAAAGAACGCCTGTCACACATTCCAAGAGCCCAACATGATGTCTTCACTGTCTATTTTAGTAAATGGTATTTTCACTTGATAAATTATTTTAACCAGTTACTTGTTGGTTGATAATCACTGGGTTGACTATTTCACTGTGGTTTAGGTTAGTATTTGCAGTTTAGTGCGGTTTTTGACTTAGAATAGACCGTTAATATACCTGATTGAGTTTGTGTTTGTCAATTTGTTGGGATCAAATCCCATAGCAGGTCCCATGGACTTGAGGATGGTGCTAGCTATGAGTTGGCAGGTGCTTTCTAACACAACAGAGATGCCATGCAAACTATCAGGTGCAATAAACCAACAAAACTGCATTTTATTTCCATGTTAGTTCTAACTGCACAACTGAGAGAGCTAACAGGGATTAGCTGCATTTCAGATGGAGCAAGTAACATAGTAAGAAATTAGATAAAGGAGTTTGACACTAACAAAGAAGCACCTGAGGAATATGTTTCAGGTGAGTCCGGCAGGAATTATGCAGGTATTGTCCAGCACAATGAGTTGTCCTGCAGGACGTTTTGTAATCCACGTGGATGTAAGTCAAAACCAGACAGCAGCTTTGTTGTGTAAACCAGCCTGCTGCATGTCACGGCCCTTCCTGAGAGCGCAGCAGAAATGTTCAGCGGGCACTGACATGTCCTTGCTATGCCTTCTATGTTATCTCATAAGTCTGGTCGTGCTTGATTGTGTCACTATGTGTTCGAACAGACGCTGTTTTTGTCTTCCTCTGACATGGCTGTGTAATCTCCCTCTGTGGCTCATGCATATTTTGGTGGAGGTAGCTTCTTTAGCAGTGCATGACATAATAAAACATTATGGGTTGGATGCGTTCAAGAGTCTCGATCAGTCACTAACCCTCAGATTCTGACCCCCCATGCTTACATTAAAGGCTGCTGCACTAACAGTGGAGAGGTAAGGAAACGGTACGACTGTCTGAGAAACACATTGTACAAGTGTGTTAGCTTCAATCTGCGCCTCTCAGGCATTACATTTCACTCAAGTCACAAGATAAGTATCCAATTGTCCAAAAAATAAACACCTTGCAATATTTCAGAAACCTGAAAGGCCATTAAACAACATCCAGATTCCTCTGAGTCTTTTAAGCATCTGGATTAAAAAATATTCTGTTCCGTTGCAGGATGAAACTGATCTGAAACCCATTTCTCAAGCTGCGACAACATCTGTTAATCCAGGTAGATGGAAATGATATGTGTCCTTTGTTCTCTTCATAAATCTCCAGCAAAATACATTATTTTCTAGGAAAATACAAAATATTGGAAAGAGGCAACATTTTGTACTAACATAACTGGTAATATTTCTTTTTATTTTGGTTATACTGAGGAGATATGTTCTTTCTGGCAACCATCTTTGTTTACATTAAGAGTTCAGTTTATGAAATAGGATTTAAAGGTTTTATTGGTGCAGTAGATGGAATATTTTTTCATCCAGATGGTTATAAGAGTCTTTGAGGATTCTGGAAATACCTTCAGCATTATGTAATGTTAAATGACCCTCTGGCAAAGACTGCCAGGTATTTTGTTTTTGGAAAATTGGATGATCAAATGTAATAGTAATACACGAAAGGTATCTAGATCACACTTAGCATCTATCATAGAGACGCACGCTGTCTCTGCTCTCAAACTGTGCATTTCAAGTCTGGGAAACTGCTGCTGTTCCTTCCAGAAAAGGACATCCTCATTAAAATATGCCAAGAAACACAAACAGTAGAATAACTTGACTAAACCTACTGGGGGGCCCAGGCTCAAAGGCAGCTGAGGCACTCATCTTTTAACTTTAACATCATCAACGCTGTCAAATGAGTCCTTTTTAACCAGAGATTTTAAAAGACAGTTGCGTTTAATGTTGCCTGAGTCAAAAATGTGTCTGAGCGACGCAGATGTATTCGGTTTGATGACAGCACTCTCGGGGGACCTTGGTGTTATTGATTTGAAATCCAACATCTAAGCCAAAGTTTGAATTCAGTCTTTTAAAGAAGAAAGTGAGGCTTATTTTTCACGTTAGCTTCGTTTTGTGGCAGAACAATGTCTATAGTCTGGACCAAGGCTCCTCTTTCACTGCAAAACGAGGAAGACATCTGACGACGTTACAGCTGTTTACATCAGGCAGGTAGTCAGTCATCGGGGCGACTGCGACCCATGTAAAAGCTGTACTGAACAACCGTCTTCACTGTCTATTTTGTGATAAATCCTCATATTTGAGTAGCTGTTTGGTATTTTCACTTGATAAACTACTTTAACCAGTTACTTGTTGGCTGATAATCACTGAATTGACCAGCTCTTTCACTGTGGTTTAGTATGGCAGCTGTAGCTCAGTGTGACTATGACCCACACAAAAGCTTTACAGGAAACCTTGAGGGACAAAGCGAGACATATAGACGCACATGGACGCAAAACTTTACATGATGTGACGCATGCAGTGACATTCAGTACTAATAAACAAGCCTGAGAGACTCCATCATACCTAGAAATGGATGGGATCTGTTCGGTTTAATTGGTTTCGGCCCTTTGTTAACGAGGTTTAAGAAAGGCTGTGAACGCACAGGATGACGGTGGATAACATTTAACTCTCAAGGAGGAAGAAGGTCACTTCATTCAGAACCGGCTTTGATAACTTCTTGCTGTCATGCATTGGAATTACATGGACAGCCACATCTGGACGCTGGTTTGACACCATTAATAACCAGTTTTATGTACATTATCTAAGCAATCAGCTGACTAGATCTGAGGAAAGTCACCTACAGATACTCTAAACTTTGGGTGGAGCCAAGTGTGGCCTGTTTGTGCTTTTCTCTGTCACAAATCAAAGCAGTGATGTTTCCTGCCTTGTTTTTTTCCTCCAAACCAGGACTAAAAGCAGCCTAAACTGCGGGCCTGTGCTGTGCTGTATGGGCCTTATGTGACCACACTGACTCAACACACGCACATCTGTACGTACTATGACAGTTATTGTCATTTGTGAAGTTAAATGTCACAGAAGTCACAACGACTGAGCAAGTTTTCTTTGAGTTATTGATAAAAGCCGTCATAAAAAAGCTCTTAATCAACGTGGCGTATCTGTGCTGTCGTAAACAAGCGCGTCCGTTCATACATTAACAGGAGCGTCGCTTTCCTTAGCGACGACGCTAAAACTAGCAAACACTTAGCGGTTACTTAGCTAGCAGTTACTCCCGTGACGGGGCACTTGGCTAAACGGGCGCTTATGAGAGCGTTAAAGTGAAATTCAGCGACATATTCCCCTGAAGTTTCGGGCTCTCATGTTTCTCTGGTGACAGTCTGTCTTCCGCATTGCTCAGCAGCGGACCACTTGGCTAAAAACAGAAACACCAGAGACGCCCAGAGTCCCGTTTGGCAAAACCTGACGCTTCACAATGTCTTCAACGCATGACTGCGCCTGGCTCAAAACTAGCCGGCGACAAGTTAGCTTTGATAGTATCCTCAGGTAACGTTAGCTAGCACCGGCCGAGGCTATCGTTCGAGTCCACGCCCTCATTGTGAACTCCGTCCGAGCTACAGTAAAATTCATATAATATCCAACAAGGCCGAACAAATTGAAGACGAGCTCCTCAAACACCGGGTTATCCGTCACACCTTAAATCACATCATTTCCAACACAGCCGATAATCACAGACAAGTTTAAGGCATCGGGAGAGCGCCCGGTAGTCTCGCTTACCTCGCTTTCTAGGAAATAAAACAGAGGTTCAAATCCCACCAAAAAAAGTGAAACTTCTTGATCCCAATTCTGGGAGAGTTGTAGGCGGTGACGTCACGCCGTGAAATTCCAGCCGCCTCAGTCAGTTCAGAAGTTTGCCCATGTAAGGCAGCAGGCCAGCGGTGTCACCGAGCCCCACAGCACGGCCCGGAGGACCCAGACAGCCCGGCAGCCGCTGCTCCAGGCTGCAAGCGTGGACAGAGGAGGAAAAAATGCACAGTTAAAGAGCTGCTGGAATGAAGTTGCCCCTGTATTTCCAGCGCTTAAATCATAAAAGTGCCCCAACAAGCCACTGAGAGATAGGAGTTAATAAGTCTCATGAACTGAATCGTAACAACAATTTCCTGTTTGTACAAAATGCACAATTGCGAAATGCACTTAAAAGGCCTACAGCACTTCCCTTGTTTACCTGGTGAGTGAAATATTGTGCAAAAATAGAAAATTTTAACAAACAAGACAGAAAAATTTGAAGCTGCGGACTCACAAATGACAACAGAGCTTAATTCTCTGATCATGTCAGTAATGGAGATTTACAAATAGTCCTGTTTCATATGTCTCTGTACTGTAGCACCTGTGTCTTTGAAGGGACTGCAGTTAAAGAAAGCACACACTGAGCTGCCTTCACGCAGCTGTACTACAACTATATTTCAGTGGCTTTTCTTGTACATTTCGCTGTATTTCTTTGGCTTGTGTTATAAACCTTAATATCAGGTGATTTTTTTTTTTCAAGGTGTCCTGCTGAAAACGTGTAATGATTAAAGAAAGGCCTCTATAATTTCAAGGTGCTGGCTAAAAGGGAAGCAGCTCAGCGAGTGTTTCACTTCTAACATACGTGCAGCGTTCAGCCAGTGAACTGTGAATTCCCACATGCTGTAATTTGAAGAGATTCAAATTCACACTTCAGTCTGCACGCTGCAGTGCTGTCATGCACGGTCTATCGTCTGGAACCATGAGAAAGAGATCACAATCTGAATTTACCAGCTGGCTTTGTTTATACTGAAAATTGGAATATTGCTACCCATATATTCAAGTATTATTTAATAACAGACAGTAATGAAGGTAATTCTGGCTTAAATGGGAATATTACACAAGAAACGCACGCATACACGATGCGTAGGCTGCTGAGCCACTGGCACTGAACATTTGGTCAGATGTGATACATATTTTTCCTGGTATGTTGAGTTTTATTATAGTTTTTCCTGCATGCACGCACAACAAATGTGAACACTGCTCGTACTGTGATTGTCACATGGTCAACAGTTTGTGTTTTCCATACTTCAAGGTTTCTGTGGCGAGGGAAGCGCAGTGTATTTCTGAGAGCGTACATAACATTAACTGAAGGGACCTTGACAAGTGTTTGGACAGTAACACTTTAAACATGGAATAAGAGAGATTTAAAGGGTTGGACAGCTGATGGTTGGCCTTGATTAGGTAATCAATAGCTGCAGTCATTGAACACATAGTCACGAACAAACTGGCAAGCTGTATTTATCAGTATCTATAGTCACACCAGTCTGCCGCCGTTATATGATAGAAACAGTATGTTAACATAAATAATCACATCTTAGAATCCACTTTGAGTTGAGATACATTCACAGAAACTCAGACATCAGAGCCATGACCATGTGCTAATTCAAACCGACTGTATACAGAATTCACTTTTTTCACTGCAGAGATGTTACCATAGCTAGCATAGCATGCTACTGATAATATTAACGATGGCTCCATTCTGTTCAAACATAAGCAGCTAAATGGAATACAGCCATTGTTAGTTTTATTATTTCCACCTGTGCTTTTCCTCCTGTGAAATGTTAAAATATCTCCTGTGAAAAAGGCCCTTGGTCATAATATTCATCCTGTTTTTTTCAGTTAGTATACAGGAATTTAACTTTATCAGTTTGTGCTGACAGGAAGTGATACGACGTGTGTGCAACCAGACGTCAATCAAACCGGGACTTAAAAATGTGACGGGCAATTCAACTTAGTGAAGAGAGAGCAAAATGCATTTTCCAAAGATTTAAAGCTGCATTAATAGACTTTAGGGGAGCAGAACAAGCTGTAAACACAACACTGACCTCTTATCTCATAAGTTGATGTGGTGAATGTGTTAGCTAACAGTTAGCTAAACACAAAACAGCATGTTGATTTGGAGCCGTGTTTCAGGCAAACCAGCGAACACAAGACCAGCATTCACCCTCCTTTTAACTTTATTTTGGTCTCTGCCAACTCCTGAGGGCAATACGTGGCTCTTTAGCAGCTAAAAGCTTCACCAGCCAGCTGCTAATTTTGGTGCTAATTTGGTAGCATACAGTGTGTTTATCAGAGCATCTTCTACAAGCAGCTTCTTGTTGTGACAAGATTAAAGAGGACGTTTAGACTGAACAGAAACAGTAAATCTGCAAAAAAAACAAAAAACAAAAACAAAAACACAGAGCTGAGGGGAACTGCAATGGTGATAAGTCTCCATGGGTCCGTCATTACAAATGACCCCTATAATACATACAGTTATTTGACCATCATTAACATAAATTAGTGATTAGTGAAGCTTTAGTACTCCTTCAGCAGTACATTGCCTTTTGGCAAAAGAAAACTCAAAGAAATCCAACATTTTGTGGTCTGCGTACTGATTTTTTTTTTTTTACTTATCACAAGTTTTTAAAACTTGTGATAAGCTGCTAAAAATGATTATGTCCAGTAATATTGTTTTAGGAGTCAGGCCAACTCAGTAAACTAAGTTATGAAGTAATGAATGTTATTAATGACTCCTGTGTCTCTGCTGCCTTGACATGTCTGATTTCGGCTGTGAAACCGGCCTACAGTGACAGCTATCTTAAGCACCTTTAATCAGTATTCTGTGACTAAAGGCATTTCATATTTTTGGTGAAAGGTTCTCCTGATCAGCACCTGAACATATAATGACTGAGCTCCTGCGTTTCACTCATTATCCTCGGCTTCTCTTGAATTTGGAGTTGTTCTGCCGCTTCTCCTTTGTCAAAGCTCCAAACACGTCTGATGTTTGAACCATGCAAGCCACTATCAGATGTCCAACAAAGCTCTTGCCTCATGTGGGCTTTACCTGACCTCAGTGATCTTTGCTATGCAAACTAGACAATTAGTTTGCGTGCTCGCGATTGAATGCAAATACGATAACTGCTTTTTCACCTCTGATTCTGTTCTCATAGTTGTATCAGTGTTGTCGCTCACAATGCTGACATTGTGTGTCTCATGTGTTTGCACGTGCCACCGCGTTCAGATACTGCTGTTTTTATCTGTTATGAATGAAGGAATGAGTGATACAATTACTGATTAGTTTCTGTGAGCCGCTTTAATGAAAATATTCACAAGAAATTAAAGCTCTGTCATTATTTTTAGAAGCCAAATGTGAAAAAGACTCATTCACTCTGAGCTCTATCTTTTAACCGATAATTCTTACTTTACTAAGGCTGATTACATTGTGCTCCAAGCTGTGAATATACTTTTTTTTTTCACCGTGCATGAAGGAAGCATAAACAGCACTTGCAGATCGAGCACGCTGATAAAAACCAAACGATTTGAGCTATTTTAGTGTCTTACCCCTGCATCCCCTCATCTCCAAGTTCCAGGGCACACTGAAAAAGGTAATCTCATTTGTAATGTGTGACAGCTTATTTGCAAGTGTGTACACTGGCAATTTTTTAATGGGCCCGCCAGTGATTCTTCTTCCACTGATTTCAAAAAGACACCCTGGAACAGTTTAGACGACACATGCCATCGCCTGTGAACTCAAGTTATCAATCAAGCACCAATTAACATGCTCGGTTAGAGGAAATCAAGGGCGCTTTGATGTTCGGCAGTCAGGGAGTGTAGCTACGCATGTCATTGATATGATGGCTTTCAGTTTTATCCTCACTGTACCAAAACATATGAAAAGAGATGTGCTCACAGGGTCCACCACAATAGACGATTCACACTGGAGATGCGTTTGATGTAACTTTGTCACGTTTAACTTCACTCCTTTTAACTCCGGACGGTCAGTACGGCGCAGAAAGGAGAGTCAGAGAGAACAGCCGTTTGTCATATTTTAGTGTTTCAATTGTTCCAGCATCGGATATCCTGTTTTATTTGCTGGTTGTAACACTGTCTTCTCCCCCACACCACTTCCGCTGAAGTAGGTAAACCTCAAACACTAAATGCAGCAGCTGCACAGTTGATGTGTACTTCCTCATAAACGTGTGAGTGAAAGCATGTGTTTTGCACCTTTGTGCTGAAAAAGAGAAACCAATTGTCTTCTAAATGCAGCTCCCTTAGTTTCAAAAAGGCTTAGTTTTCAGGAATAGACGGCTGACGATGATGATGTTGACATCGTGTCATGTGAAACCAAGACGAGTGGAAGGACTTTTTGGTTCATTTGTAGGTAATGCAGTTCCTCACCGTGATGACTGTCAGTAGGCAGGCAAGTCCAGGTGCCTTGCACAAAAAACAACACAAAGATCTTTGCCGAAGAAAGAAAAACAACTAATGTGTCTGGGAACTGTGTATGCTCTGTTAATTAGAGCTGAGATAGCAGAGATTAGTCTTCAAGCACAACCATATTACAGAGAGTCATGCCAAATAAGGAAAAACAAAAGTAGGAGACAGGCAGACTCACTACAAAAACAATGTCCCAAAGCTACTAATCAAACAACTCCCAATCTAGATCTAGACCCCAGATTACACTAATGAATTCTAATTCTTATGTTTTAGCATGTAAATATGTATTAAAATGGTAGACAGAGACAATCCCTGCCTACAG
Organism: Chaetodon auriga; assembly: GCF_051107435.1. Taxonomy (NCBI): domain Eukaryota; kingdom Metazoa; phylum Chordata; class Actinopteri; order Chaetodontiformes; family Chaetodontidae; genus Chaetodon; species Chaetodon auriga. The sequence continues at coordinate 26,979,212 of NC_135076.1, forward strand.
CAAAGGTTTAAGCAGAAATGATGCGTACTTGTGAGCTTCACGCTGCACCTTTGAAGCATTTTTAAGGCAGCAGGGTTTTGTTGCCATATCCTGAAATCAGTTTTTTGGGGGGTTTTTTGCCATTTAACATGGCATTTATTTATTTTTTTCAATGAACATTATCAACTTTCTTACCGCTGAGGAAAATGGATTCAGCTGTCTCTGTTCCTCAGCAACAACAGAGTAGTTAAACGCTTTGTCTGCTTGATATTATCAACCAAAAACCTGGACAAGACGTGCAGCCGTTAGGCCGGCATGGTTTCAGCAATAATGTAAAACAAAACTAAAAATAAATCGCTAAATAGTTGATCTTTTCTGAACCAAAACCACAGAAAAGAAGTATTTATCGTAGGAAGCGGAGGCCTGCAGGCTGAACAGGCCCAATAAGTCTAAGTGTCGGATGCAGGGGAGGTCAGGAGTGTTTCTCGAAATAAAAATCAATTACCATGGCACTGCTCTTTAATCTGTTTTAGCCATGTAGTGGGAGACCATTTGGAGATTTAAAGCTAGCCTTTTGCCGTAACTTCTGCTGAACATGTTACTGCTGGACGTGGCTGCTGCAGCTACAAGTGAAGCTCAGGATAATGGAAAAATGCAGTGTAACAGCAGCACAGAGCAGGATCTGAGTCAGCAAACTGGCTCTGTCATAGAGTAAAATCTACCTAACGGTGGCTAATGTTCGCTAGCAAAAATGATGCTGCAGACCGCCGGTCATGGCAGACCACAGAAGGCTGCAGTCCAACCTCTCAGTGTATTAAATTGAACAGTGGCGTCTTTTACTGCTCATCACTTCAACCTTTCGTTCCTAAGAGGAAGAGTGTGTCATTACTCCTTTCAAAAGTTACATCACCTCAAGGCTGCCCACATATATTTTACCTCACAGTGATCAGACAAGAACATAATAAGAATTATTGAGCATTTTTTTCTTCTGTGAAACAAATTCATAATTATCACTCAGTCCCTCGATCGATGACTTTCTTTTTTCCTCAACATCTTTTCTTGTCCAAGAAACTTTAATTGTGATATCTCCCTCTCAAGGACTCACAACCAAAAAAAACCACATCTATTTTATCTTATTGGAAAGGTACATGTTTGAACCCACAGCTGGCTCTTTGTCAGATATACAAGTCTGGAGTTGCAAAGGCCGGACAAGTCAAACAGCTTGTTCATCAAAGCAACGACTCCCAACAGATTCATCTCCTCTATCCCAAACTAAGGCTTTGAATTCTCAGTTCCTGAAGCTTTGTTTTTCTGCTCAGGTGCAGGGATCCAAACTGTTTCCTTGTCTGTTCCCGTACGAGGTAAAGACAACGAGCGGACCAGCATCCTTGGATCATAAACCGTGCTCACATTCCTGTGCTGTGAAACTAAAAACATACAAGGGAGACGCTCCTAAAATCTGAGGGCTGTGAGGCTGCGCTCGACCCGCAAAGACAGACGAGGAATTCTGGCGCTGCAGCCTGTGACAGCGAATAAAAAATAAAGTGGTCGTACTAAACGATCATCTCTTACCTTAAAAGGACAAACAGAAGTGAATTTACCCAAGAATTCTAACCAGAAGCCAGCGTTTGTTTCCCATGTTTGGTTAGAAAACCTGCTAAATTTGCTTGTTTCCTCCAGCAATAAACATCATCAATTATTTATGCACTGTTTGTCTACAGTAAAAGAATGGCAAAGCAAATACAAAATCAAGTCATTTGCAAATAATTGATGAGGTCGAGACCGTAGTAAATCAAAAGCAAAGTTTTTAAAAGGCTTTGAGTGTAAATGATTTTTAAATGGCTGCAGCTCACAGAAACAAGGTTCAGGGTTCAAACCTGTCGACCGGCTGGACCCCCCTGTGATGCGATTGACAGGCGACCCATGCAGGGTGCAGCCCCACAACCCTCAGTGAGGATCGGCAGGTATAGCTGCTGTGATGGCTGATTAGCTTTTAAAAGAAGTGCGGTACTGTACACGCCCGCAGAATACGCTCACTGAAGAAGGATCGTATGAAACAAACAGACCTCCCAACCCTGACGATCCAAAACGAGCCAAAAGATCAGGGGGGTCCGGCACGCTCCCTGTTTGAACCTCCGGCTGGGCCCTGACCTCCTGGACCAGAGGCTGAAGGTTGACCCTGTGGCTGCTGAGTCCATAAAGGTCCAAGAAAGGACAGGACGTGTCATAGAAAGCTACAGCTGGCTCGTGTTGACTCGCCTTAGCTTAGACACTGAGAATGTTTACTTATTTTCAATTCAGATCGTCAGCAAAAATATTTTAGTATCAGCTGGCGACATCATCCATGGAAAGACAGGGTTAACAAAATATAGCTCAGCGTCTTGGCTATCATGTGACAGCTGAGGAGCATCTGCAGAATTCAGCTAAAGTGACCTTTCAACTCCAAGGAGATGCATAAAAACCAGTTTTTAGGAGAAAAAGTGTGTTTTTAACATAATCCACTGACAAAAACGCCCACAAAGAAGAGGAATTCCTTTAATGTTCTCTCATTTCTGTCCCATATAACGTTACATCCAGCCAATAATTAATTTTTCTGAGTGACAACATTTCCTATATTATCTTCTTCATGCAGCTGTGATCATGAATATTCTGTAATGTGTGGATAACTTAATAAAGCAGATAAAAACACAGTACAAACCCTTTGAAACACGAACCCTGAATCTGATCCGTCTTTGAGTATTTGTTCAACTTTCAGTAGAACACAGACACAATGAAGAATCACACCTGAACACGTTTTATTCCTGAACAAAATCCCACCTTCTGTACACTCAGATGTGACAGTGCGTTTGCTGAAGAGAGACAATCCTGGACTGTCTATGACTGAGCCGTCACTTTGAATCATCGGTGATATGAAGCCTGAGTCTCTCTCACAAATGCATAGATTCTCTCTTCTCTCTATAAATGCCAGCTAATGCAAAGCACAAGATTAGGTACTTGTGACCTTTATTAGAGCTGATAGCAGCCGCCGTGGATACCGGTGAGCTCCGTGTTGGCACAACAAAGGCTAGTGGTGGAGCTCGATTACAGATCTACAGTATGTGATGGCAGGTAAGTGAAAATGACAAGCGAGCATTATGCTTTACCGATGTGATAATTACCTGCCTGACAAAGGTCATCGTGCACACAGAGCAGCAGGAAGAGCTCCAGGAACCCGCATCAGTACAGCAGGATGTTTACGGGAGGTCTGTGATTTCAAATCCATTTTGAAAACAATTCAAGTGACATTGACACACTTGATAGACTGATTGATTGGTTAATAATTAATAAATTCAGGCTGCATCACTCACGTCACACCTTCCCTGAGGGCTACGCTTCAATTAAACTTTTTTCTTGAAACAGAAATGAGGTGTTGCAGTCTTGCTCAGGCGGTGCAGGGTCACTGTTTTCAACTTCCAGACACATTTTTTTTTTCAGCCCCTGCTCAGATGAGTTACTGCGAGGCACGCCGGAGAGAGCGAGCATGCTGTGAATCGTTGATCTCATATTTCTGTGGGAAAGGCCGAGCCAGAAACACGAAGTCTGTCTGGATTTTCAAAAACAGAAAAATAAACACTCCATGGAATCAAATCAAGTTTGCATCTAGAAGGTTGCAACGAAAAAACTGTCCCTTTTAAAGAATTTGGTTGATCCCTCTTTTGTTAATTTGATGCAGGCCGAAATTACATCAGATGACAGCATAATCCGACATCATTATCAACATCAAAATGTTTGGCCCCGGGCCGACGGCAGCGCTGCCTCTGTAACGGGATGATATGGATTACACTTTGCAAACCGACCTTGCCCCCCTCTCATTTTTTATGCCTGCCAGTCAAACCCAGCGATGACCGCATGCATCGCTGCCGAATAAAACCCAAATATCCCTCTGATGATTAAGGTCACTCATACGCTGCTCCACAGAAGCCATCCTCTTATAAGCCTCACAGAGTGGAAAAGGGGGGTCGATGAATTGGCCTCCAGTCCGCCTTGATGTCTTTATTGTCATTTGTCCACAGCGCTGCCCAGGTTCTGTCTGCCTCGCCGTGGCTGCCGGTGACAGTAAGAGGACAATGCAGTAATCAAAGTTTTCCTCTGAGGCGGTGTGACCTGTTGTTGGCCTTCATTTGTGTGTCAGTTCAGAGGTTTAAGCTTCTTCATGAGAAGTTTATCCCTGGATCACAGGGATCTGAGGGCTCACCGGTCATTTGCCGTCACTATTCCAAGAGCTCAGATTGTTGGGGCTGCTTTATTCTGAAATATGATGGAAATGTGTTGGACTAATTTGGCTTTAGCAGGATTGGCTGAATATTAGTCCACTCATCCAATGGATTATCCCGTGGCTGCCATGAACATACAGTCCAGATCTGTCAAAACCCCGTATATATCTCATTTTCCCTCCAGTGTTTGTGTAAGTGCACATTCTTATGCATTCGTCTCTTACTTTTCTGTAATGATGACAGCAGTCATAAGCAACAGAGTGCCGGATGCTGACACAGTAAAGCTGTGCAGCATGTTACGCTGTTAATAGCAAGAGCTTTGGGAGTTCTTACCCGCTGAGGTGAGCTTATCTGCACAGACAGCATGTGTATTCATTTAATCTGAGTTCAACATCAGGTGTCAAGAACGATTACGCACTGATACCCGTGCTCACTGATACTCCTGCATTAATGCCGTGGATTCACGTGCAGAACTGTGCTTTATCCCCGGTCAAGCCTTTTGCTCTTGCAACCAAAAATCCAACTGATTGCATTTTGATGGCACGCAGCTCCACTCTATTTTTTTTTTTTTTTTTTATTGTCACAAGTGATTAAAAAAGCAAACGTAAAACTGTTTTTCCTGAATTTTGCTTCCCTGTTTTCAGGATTTTCCTCCCTAATTTTCTCTGCAGCAGCCACATTACTGACCTTCCTATTGGCTGTGCCAGGTTGAAGTGACAGCTGGTGTGATGTAATAACACCCCCTCCACTAGACAAGTTATAAAGAGCAATATCTAGTTCCATGGATTGAGATAAGCTTAGGTAGATTAATGCTCGAGGACACTGAAATGTTTGTTGTATAAAAGCACTGTTTAGAAAACAATGTGTCACTGCTGTATATGAAAAACTCTGATCTGGCAGATGGCCTGAGCTCCAAGAGTTCTTCCATGTTAAAGGCACTGCTAGTCTGTGGTTTGTGCTCCTGAGGCTTAATGGGATTTTAGACTCTTCATTCAAATGAATTATATATAGAAAAAACTGGGATTATTTTACAGGCTGTTTAATCTCTTCTTTTTTTTTTTTTTTTTTTGCCAAAACTGAGCCTGCCCCACAGTTTTTAGCATTCGTGGAAAAGTGGAGCGACCGAGTGCTACAATCAATGAACGCTAGAGTGCAGGCGGCCTATCAGCTCAGAGAGCCAGAGATGCCCTGTGGACCGTTTCACTAACATGAAGCGTGCTCAGTCGACTTGACTCACTTCAGCCCCGCTGCCGTGCCCGCCTTTCCAGAAGCATTCCCATCCTGCTGAACAATGACAGACACGAGGCTTCACCAGAGCTGCTCCGCCACCGCGAGACACAGATTCGGTGCCCTTTTGCACTGAAGACAGCTTCATCCCTCCAGCTTTAGCTGCCACTCAGAGGGAGGTTCGGGCACCAGTCAGACTCTGCATCCTGGATCATCTAGCTACTTGCCAGAAAAATAAAGCTCTGGTGAAAACAGTGAGGCGGGCTGTGTTGTGCTGTGCTCTGGATCTTACCATAGTCAGGTAGAGAAGCTGACTGATCTCAGTGACTGGCACCACTGAAAAGACTTTTGGAGCTGCAGAAGAGGCCCCTTCGCTTCCTGAACTGGGCTCACAGCTTTGAAATCAAGGCTCAGCACTGCCTCCTGATTCCCACTACAGATCCCATCATGCCTCACTCCTTCCAGCAGAAAAAAGGTGAGACTTCTTTCTTCTGTTTCTCAACACCTGTGCCGCTGTTAAAATGACAACATTTCAATGCTGCCGGGATAAATGAACGTGGAGCGTTGCTGCAAAAGAGAATGAACTCTTAGCAAACCTTCCTTGAATTAAAAAAACTAAAAGTTTAAATTAATATAAAAATGTCTGAAAGTTGACACCTGACTCGACATGTGATTCTGGATTGCTGCATAGAACACAAGTGCTTGTCAAAGACTGTCATAAGGACACAGAAATGTGCACAAATATCAACTTAGAACTATATAATTTACGTACATCCAGCATGACTTTAGATTTTGTTATTATCAGTGCATTTGGTCATGAAATTGTTCTCATTCTTTGACCTTACATGGACAAACTGTGTGGAGGACAGATGTGCATCTATGTGATGTCACCTCAGAAACAAGACAAATAAAACTAAATAACTAAATTTCCTTTGTTATTACAATCAAACTGCAGTCGACCAAACACCGCAGAAACATCAGAACTACACTCCTCCACCTCATGTCCTATACCATGCTATATTTCCACACTGCTGTTACGGTGATGAGCAGAGATCAAATCAGTACGCTGCTGAAACATTTGCCCAGTCACATTAGAAAAGCGAGCATGCAAAGTGACATTAAAGGACATACAGCAGACACGGGTCACGATAAAACAAACTGACATCTGATAAGCAAATAGGAGCACCGAATGCAATAAATAATGTTCTAGCAGGTTTATCTTCAGTATGTAAAACATGTAAAATAGACATTTAACTTCAAGATAAGATCTGAGTGATTTGAGAGACCTTTGTGATTCACATGGAAGTTGTTCCCTCTGAGGATCTTTACACATCTGCACAAAAGACCCTGAACACAAAGGCTGGGAGTTGAGGTGCACCTCTGCAGAAAAAAGACTTTTTACCATCAAAAGTCCTCCGAAAACTTGAAGTTTTAACAGCAGCACACAAGCTCGCTGAACCTAACAGATCACTAATGCACAATCTATACCGTTTAGTGAAATGAAAAGTTTTTGCTAAATTCACATGTGAAACTACCAAGAAACGCCTGCACTTCCGCGCATGCAAAGCACAAAATATTTCAAAGTGCAGCAGATATCAAGAGCGTCTGCCTGTGTGTTGTATGAACAGATAACAATTACGTGCCCGTGTTTAGCACAGGAGGTGTCACTCTGCTTTCCTGCATCAGCACTTCCACCTGGCATTTCCTGCACCACAGATACTCCTAACGAAAGCAGTGAGGGATACAGTAGCTGTTAACTATGATACATTAGTAAGAATAAATTTTCATCAAAATATGTTCATTTCTTCATTTCAAATGTGCATAAATGCATATTAAAGAGGCCTGATGGTTATATGAGTTGATTTGTTTCTAGCAAACATAAAGAGTGGGAGGTTTTCCAGAATTTAGAGGGAGAGAGCTCTGCCTGGCTTCATGCATTAGCTGAAAAAAGGGTGTAGGCGCTGACAAGACAAAGTCAGTTTCATAAGGGAATTCAATCAAACATGATATATTTTAAGCAAAACTAGCACAGATTAGTCAGATATTTGATTAAAAGGGGAAGAAAAATGAAAAAGACGTGCTATTTCTTTCTAAGTTTTCTTTGCAAATGAACAATTTTAATGTGCAAGTACATTTAATGTGTTGTGTATATATTTTCCTTGATATTTCATTAAAATGCTGGAATTATCTCTTCTTGAGTCCACATCAGTGCCCAGATTTTGAGGGTTTTTTTTTTTTTTGGTAAAGCAGCTGACTTCTGGGGCTTGGTGGGATTGCTTTCATCCTCGCCAATCCCATGTTTCCATGTTGGATTTAAATCCATTTACTGCTTTGGCTGGAGGAAACCAAAAAAGCTGACATGAAAATACACCTATATACTAATGGAGGCTGCGAACGTTTGATGCAGATGGGAGGGCTAATGCCAGATTCCTCATGAAATGAAATCACGAAAGCTCATCTGCAGCTCGTTTTAGCATTTTTGTTTTGCCATGAAATCAAGAAAATCTACATGTTTAATATGAAATGTAACAATGCTTCCCACAGGGTTATAGATTGTAGGATTTGTCTGACGCAGACAGAGAGCTGAGGTGGTGGATGTGCTCAGAGCACTGCTGCCGCTTCGTGCGTGGTTCTTGTTGAACCGTGGCCTGCAGCTAGGTGTGTGTACTTCCTGTTTAACCAGCCCTGTAGACCAGTATCAGCTATTGGCATTAGAGGCTGGCAGCTACTTTGACCTGGCAGTGGGAGAAATGTAACATTGGAAAATTTGATGTAGTTGACAGCAAAATTGGGCCACAGCGTGACAGAGATCAGGGGCAAGTAAAGAGCTGCATCAGTGAGGGAATGACAGGAAAAGTCCCCTTTAACAAAGCCAGCCTGTGACTCATGTGGGCGAACTCCTGAAAACCCTGATAATGTGAAAATGTACACTGAGCACTTCTCTTCTTCTTTACATTTCGGTGGCGAACACTCCAGATTGGACACACGTGGCATGTGAACAATCGATACAGAACGCAAAACATAACAAAGAATTCAAACTGGTTCAGCAGCTTTGGGCCTTGTTGATGATGGAAGATTCCAGCCATACAGTGGAAATACAGTAGAAATGTTACCTCTATTGTCTAAACAGTGCAAATGGAAAACTTTAAATTAATGTTCGCGTGCTCTGTTTGGCACGTAGGTCTGTTTGTATTTGTCACACTTTGATCAGAGACTCTGGGCGTCTTCTCCAGAAAAAGTGTGTTTTCTTGAGTTGTCACCAGAGTGCTGGACCATGACCCAGTTACGTTCAACCACAGTGTGAAACGTGCTGAAAACACCCTTTGAGCATCTACGCAGGCATTTTACACAGATAAACCTTCTCCTGGCAGATGAACTCTAAATATGCCTTCATCGACTCCACCCTTAATTTTCAGTAACACTACAAAAGGCGGATATGAGGAAGGAGGCTCACAACGTTCCCAACACACACACACCAAACATATCAAGATCCACAGTTTGATACTGACTAATAGGTGCTGTGACAGCAGTGCAGGAAAGGGGGTTGATTCAGACAGATGATTCTTATTGGATCATTACTGAGGGTGGTGCAAGGAAACAAGACCCACTTGTTTACCATTTGAATCTCTGCACTCGAGCTCCCCATCACTGCGAGTGGATAGCCCTGTTAAAATACCAAACTGAATCCATGTAGAGACACAAAACAAGGCTTTGAAACTAATCTGTGCAGAAGTTGTCCCAAATTTAACAACCCCTCCTCATGTGCTCTTGGAACTCCTGCCTTTTGCAGCCCTGGGCGTGTGAGAGAAAAGAGGAAGACAGAGCAAACGCTCGCACACTGGGAAGATTTTTAAGGATGGTAGCTATTACTCGTGCTATATATCCTCATGTGTTGTGGAAGCTACTGACCCATCATCCAGCAGATGGCACACTGGCAAGGGACTGTTTCTGGTATGCGTGGAAAATTCCATCAAGTTCGACTCTGCAGGCTGCATTCCTGGCTCCTCTCAGCTGGCCTTGAGAAAGTCCTGAATCTACATGCTTTGATTTGACTAAATTGGAATTCTAGCCCACTAACACGCCTCTGCTCTGACTATAACCTTAGCATGTAGCTTGCACAGGCAAGCCGGTGAACTCAAGGTTATCCACACAGGCACACTGCAGAAACTTACTCCAAAGTTTTTTTTTTTCTTTTCTTTTTTTTGTGTGTGTTTTCTTTTTTAAATAACGGATAAAGCAGAATAAAACAAGGATTTAACATGAGCCTCCTTATTGACCGGTACAGCTGAAAACTGGCTCTGCTGCTGCTGCTTTACATGCTTTAGAGTACACTGTTAAAGCACTCAGGATGAGGAAACACTTTGATTCTATCTAAATAGAGGGCATTGCCAAAATGTTAATTCTCACACTGATATTAAAAGCAGCACAAACAATCAAGGCATCTCTTTCAGACGAGGGTGAACCTCGGTGAACTCCTTATCTCTATCTGCTGATTATCTTCCAGTGTGTTTAACCTTGTCAAATGGGATGAAACCCAACTTTCAATCTGGAGTGTGCGAGCGCGGAGACACGCGCGGCAGCATTGTTGACATGATTTCATGTCAGAATATGACTTGCCTGTTTGTCTGTTAATTAAAAAAGCAGGAGGCGAGCTTCCAAGTAAAGTGCGCTCATCATTACCTGCACAGAAGATCTTTTGAAGCGGTGTCAGTGAATTTTTCACTGCATCTATTTATTACACGTTGTGTTATTTAACTGACGCCATAAATTATGCATGTCATACGTTTGCAGTGATCTGCTCAAATAGACGATGAAGGAAAACGTATAAACACATACAATAAGACGAGAAGAGCAAATCTTTTCTCACAGACGCGCTGCAGCCATGTCACAATTCAGACCTGCAGTCGGATTTGGTGTTTGACAAGGGCGACTTTGTTGTGGACAAAGGAAGGAAAAATGCTTCTGGGATGCATGGAGTTAAAAAAGTGAAACTTAACAATATAAAAAGAAATTCTTTTAAAGAAAGGAACTAAAAAGACCTCTGTAGCTAACAGCATTATCTGTTTGGTGTTACAGCTTGGTTGCATCATGCCTCTCAGAACAAAACTCCACACTCACATCTTTGCTGACAATGAACACTGAAGTTGGCAGAAATTTGCTGTGAAACGAGACAAAAGTGTGCAGTTTATGAAAAAAAAAAGTGAGGCAACCTCCGGGCCTCAGGCTTTTGTCAGTGGGCATTTCTATTCAATGACCTATCATGCACCAAGTGTAGGCAATGAAACGGCTTCGAGATGCTTCACACTGTGTCAGAAGTGTACAAGGGTTTTTTTTAATGTGCAGCTGTTACTGGCCGGGCAGACTCGAATCACTGTCACAACCTGCTTTGGCTGTGATTGTTTCTGAACAGCGTGCCGCCCAGACAAAGAGACCGAGACCCTGACGTCGTGACCCGTTGTTTAATTATACAGCCTGAATGGGGATCAGGATTAACCGATTCGCTGTTCGTAATGTGACAATGAGCCCTGAGTGTCACTCCTGTCGGGGTAGACGGGGGGGTATCGATCAGCTCCCCTGCACTCTTTCTCTGTCCTGTGTAAGTGGGTCATTTATTTTTGCTAGGAATTGGTTGAGTAAAAGTTTGCCAAGGATTTGCAGTAATTATCTCATGTTTCTATAGCTGGGCACAGCATGGGGCCTTGGTAAATTACACATCTCCCTCCCAACTCCTGGATGGTTTATGGCCGTGCATTATGCATAACTGTGCTGGAGCGCCTTAAACATCCCCCAAGTGGATTGAAATAAAGTTGACGCTGCTCTTTGTTTGGAGCTCAAGATAGTCTTTATTTGGCAGTGCTGAATTGGAGATTGCTGTAAAAGCATGCGTCTTAATTATTTTGGAGTCTTTTTTTCCCCCCAATGGCTTGTGAACACCTGGAGTGTTTTTAGTGGGATGCCGGATCCAGATGGGCGGATGCGCGGGTGATCCACAGGGAAATGTCGGTTACATTTCAGTGCAGTGTGTCGTCACACGAAGGGTTAAACAAAGAAGAAAAGAAAGGCGCCGCGTCTGATTCCTCCGGATAACACAGCGTGTTGTTCTCTGAATGACAAAGACAGACGGCTGCTCAAACGTGCCTGATGTCAATTAAACCTCATGTAAGGATTACTGTGTCAAGTATATATATATTTTTAAATTGGACAATCGAGACATCAAAAAAATGTACACAAAAATCAGTCTTAAAATATTTTTTGCACTTCTCATCTTCATCGTGAAAACTAAAAGAAATGTACAAGATCTTCCTCAAAGACTGTGTGAAATATATAATGATCAGCAGGTGGAGAGAAGGAAGAAGGTGTTTAAAGTCTGGACATTTCACCAAAATAAAACAAAAAACAAGCCTGTATCAGCCAACATGGGATGATTTACTGTTATTAACATGAATAACAGCAGTCAGTGCTGTGGAGCTCATGCCTCAGTCTCTGTTTGCCCACTGATCTTTACAATGATATGAATATCAGCTTAATCACTCAGATATTTAATTGACATCATTCCACCAGAGCATTTAAATCTAACGAGGGATTCTGTGTTATTTAATAATATCAAACCCACTGAAGATAAATGATAGATTTTGAAAGGAGAGTCACCAAGTGAGTCGACACTTTCGCTCTTGTGATGCAGACTAATGTATCTTGTCATTAACTGCTAAACTTGTCTCTGTTTTGTATTATCAGTTCAGCAAATGCTCCTTCTGTGCCAAGGAGTGAACGGGGTGAGAAAAGACGGGGAAGCCGTGGTTTGGAATCACCACAAACAAAGTTTCCACGGTGAGTCACTGACAGTAAATGCTTGCCCACAACTCATGAAATTAATACAACTGCTCAGATGCTGTCACACACATCCTCAGTGCAAACATCTTTAACCAGCTGTTAACTGGTAAAAGATATGTAAATTCACAGTGCAGCTTGTCCTCGATGCCATCGTTTCACACACAATTCTGGCTGCTGATAAGTTTCAGACAGAAAGAGCACGAAGTAAAACACAAGACGAGTGAGCTGAGAAGTAAAAAGACTGCGTTTATTCTTTCCCAACTCTGAGAAATGATGCAACAGGGAGTACACATGCCTTAAATTAAACGGCGAGGGGAGAAATCACAGCAATGCATTCAATTAATTTTCCAGGAATCTTTCACTTTGCATTTCAATGAGCAATGTTTTTGTTTCAGCGTGCACATCACCTGACTGCACGGACAGCCTCTCCTTCCACCAACTTTTTCTGCTCACAGAGATATTTGTCTCACTTGATAAAGGACAGACAGCGGGCCTCAGGACAGCAGTCTGAACTGACTTCTGTGATATCACAGCACCAAAAACACAACGAGCTGACTCTGACGTTACATTTCACGGCGTGTACAACAAGTCTGATGGCTTTTCAAACATTAATACAGCAAACATCAATCCCATCAGCCTGATTTGGAATAAGAGCCAATGGTTGGTCGCATTAATATAACTTCTGTGCTCTGAGGTTGTGACCCGCTCGCTCTCATGCAACAAGTTTACTATGAACTCATAAAGTTAATTCACGTTTACAATAAGCCCAAATCTCTGCTGGATCCACTGTCTGGCAAAAGCGTCGCTTTAACACAGCCACAGCTGGATGTATGACACCGTTATACGCGCTGATGAGAATATAAAAAGTGCCAATTCGACCATGCAAACCAAACCACATGACACATGCTCAACTGACCGCCTGCAGACTCGTGAATAATAAATCTATTAAAGCTTTCCTTTTTCAACAAACCCCCGATGGTGATTCGCAGCATTCCCCGTCTATGAAGTCAGCATACCTGCAGGAAATCTGGCTACAAAAAAAAAAAAAAATGAATAGTGGATAAGAAGAAAGGCGAGCCTGTCACATCGACCTGTCCGCGTGGGCCTAATTAAGATGTCGGTCTGTGTGCTGAACATGTAGGGGATGTGTGTTAAATGCGACGAAAGGCAGCGAAACGATACATCGCTTAAATCATAGAATATAAATTAGTTCTGAGAATTTCGGGGGCCGGGTTTAAGGAACTGGTGACGTCGCCGGCTCGACGTCCTGTGACTGCGGATCCGACCAAAAACAGGGGGGACTGGACCACTCCGAAACAATTTCCTGCATTATTTTACGAGATAATTCTTCTTTTTGCACTCATTTAAACATTTAAATCGTGCTGTGCTTATTGTAAAAGCCTCTGTGGGTGATACGCGTTGAAATAACCGATTTAAAAAGAAGTTGTATTCGCCACGAGGGAAAAAAACGGCTCACCCCCGCCCCGGTGGAGTGGTACGGTCTCGGGCTCAAATTCCGAGAATTGAGCTCGTCTGATTCTTAGAACTGGGGTTCTTAGAAGTGGTGATGCAAGAAGTTTCTAGGAAAGCGCTACCAGGTGATTTTTTAAATTCCTTTTTTCCTCTAATTTGGCGCGAAGATGTTATGTACTGTGTGTTGCTGATGTTTTAAGACCGAGCTGTTTGTCCATTTGTGCTGTTTGAGGTGTTTGTGGAGCCGGGGCTGTGTGTTGTGTCTGCTGTGCACAGTCGAAACTCTGAAGCGGCTCCTGTAGTGACAGGCGGCGCGCCGCTCTCGGTGACAGATCCGCGGCGGTAGCGGCGGGTCGCCCTGAACCAGCAGCCTGCCGCCGCTGTCGCTCCCCCCGCCGCTCTGACTAAGTCATGTTGTAGGAGGGCTCCGGTCAGCCGGCTGCACCGAGCGGAATGAGGGCTCTGAGCGGCGTAAAGGCTGTCCGGAGTCCGGGTTGCGGTGCGCGGTCCTCGGGTGATCGCAGTGGGCTGTGTTGACAGTGGCAGCGCGCGTGGATTTCATGCCACTTTGTACGTCTAAGTGTCAACAGACGGTGCGGCGGCGGCTCGCGCGCGCTGTCAGACGAACTTTGCTGGCAGCATGGCAGCCTCGCGCTCACGGTGTTGTGTGTGTGTGTGTGTGTGTGTGTGTGTGTGTGTGTGCGTGTGTTGTTTTTTGTTTTTTTTGTTTTTTTTACTCCGCGATCGCTCCGACGCTAATTTTGCTCCAATGTGGCGCAAAACGCTGCGCCGGACGAGCCCGTCTGTCACCGTAACATCGTGGCGGAAACATGAGTGTCGATGGGTGTGTGTTTTTCCACGGTAGGGGCTGCAAAGACGCGTCGTCGCACCAAGTTGTCATGTTTCCACTGAGACACCGCGCCGCACGGTGAGGCAGCCTTCCCAACTACACCAAGTTGGAGGGCTGAGCGGAGATGCGCGCAGAGTTGGCTTCAGCTTCCCTGCAAAGTGTTATTTCTGCATCGCACTGAGAGTTTCGATCAGACTGTATTTATGCTCACGAGCACTTACAATTAGACCACCACCAGGCGCATAAAATAAAATCAGATATTTATAGAGGACCTACTTTTGGGGCTGACAAAAAAATCTGTGTGCTGTCATTTTATTGAACGCATTAGGATGATGCAGGCCGACGGAAGTTATAGTTCTTCAGGTCTTAAATACATTTTCTGAAAACGTAGTCAGCCTAATTGTGATAACAGCAGCGGTTGTTTGTCCCCGACTGGAGGTCATAATTCACCACCTTCTGATCAGAGGACATCCGTCTATTTAGGCTGCATTCTGTCCTTCTTCTATTTTCGGACGTGTCCGGTTACACACTTCAGTCTTGACATTGAGTTTAAGATTTTGTCATAAATCTACGTGCGGGTTGGAAATCCAATTGTGCCGTGATTGAATCAAATGTTGGTTTTCTCGTCCATTAACAGACCTTGAGCTGCACATTGTCAGAGAGCAGAAAGCAGAGCGCTGTCACAGGTTTTATTCCAGCAAACAGGGAAAACTGTAGAACGCTGCCAGCTGTTGTTGTGAAGATTCAATAAGGCGAGGACATCTTGCGGTTGAAATTAAAATTCATTGTTTGTTGTTTTGTGTGGAGAAAAAAAAAAAGTTTTGAGCAGTAAGTGAGCTGCTTGCTGAAACCGTTTTCTTGATCAGCTTGTTGACAGTGAAGTGAATGAGAAGCGATGCTGAAGGCTGAACTTTCCTCCGTCACTCTGAATGCAGACAGATCTCATCCTCACATCACGAATCAACCCGACAGTGCATTTTAAAATAACACCCAGCACATCAATGATGGTTATTACCTAAATAGGAGCTGTTTTATTCATCAGTCAGTGTCACTATTTTTGCATGTCCGGAAAGAAAACGTAAAAAATAACTACAGCTATTATAGAATTATATTGTGAACGCGTTTGTCTCCAGTCCGTCATAATGTGCGACAGACTTTCCCTCATCTTCATTTGTGGTATTAACTTGCCAACCAGAGGTTTGGAAAGAAAGTGAGAATCGATTCCAAAGGTGGAAATTTTAAACGTCTAGACAGTGTTTATTTAATAAATGGCGCCGCCTTCTGGAGGAAAGGCTGCATCTGTTTCTCAGTCTGCCACATTGACAAAGACCAGTGAGGACATAAATCTTTTCAGTCCAATTGATTAACTTATAGATTACCTGCACCTCAGTCCTAAAACGCAGGGGTGAATTGTGGCACAGCAGCGAAACAAACTCACCATGACGCTATTTTAGTGAAATAATCTTTCTTTTTTTTTTTGTTTGCAGAACTTGACAAAATGGCTTGCGCAGCAGACAGCTGCATACAGTTCACACGCCATGCAAGTGATGTCCTGCTCAACCTGAATCGGCTGCGTAGCAGAGATATTCTCACAGATGTCACTATCTTGGTTAACAGACAGCAGTTTCGTGCACACAAGACCGTTCTCATGGCTTGCAGGTTAGTCCCAGTGTATGAAACCATTTTCCTGCTGCAGTTTGAGACAAAGTGACTGATGTATTTCCTTTTCTTTCTTTTCTTTCACGTGGCTGCAGTGGGCTCTTTTACACCATCTTTACTGACTCCCACAAGTGCAACCTTAATGCTATCAGTCTGGACCCGAAGGTGGACCCAGAGGGATTTGCCATCCTGTTGGAGTTTATGTACACCTCCCGTCTCACACTAAAAGAGAGCCTGATTATGGCGATCATGAACACAGCCATCTACCTGCAGATGGACCATGTTGTGGACACCTGCCACAGATTCATCAAATCCAGGTTGGTAGAGCAGAGTTCCATTGCAAACCAGTCAAATTTATTGTTCAGCGTCTGTCATGTTTTTCATTTTCTCTTTGTTTTCACAGTGATCCATCTGCCAAGCTGCCCAGAGATGAGTTTTTGGTCAGTCCCCTGGTTTTACCTCAGGATGTCCACGCTTACCGGCCCCATGATGTTGTTGACAGTTTGCACAGCCGCGTAGCTCCGTTCAGGGATGGGAGGCCCTACGGCTCAAACATATTCAACGGGGTCAGCACCCCCAGCAACTACCATCTCTACGGGCAGTTTCCCATGCCAGGATTCCCTTTCCCTCTCTGCAAGCTGACTGATGCCAAAAACGCTTTTGCTGACCTCTCGAAGAGCGGTATCCACCACAAGCATTGTTCTCCGCACGACAGCGCCAACATCATCAGGCCAGAATACACCAGGGCAGTGGGCACAAGCTCCTCCAGCATTATTCACTCCACCACCTACGCTTCCAGGGAGGTAGGCAGAGACGACGAGATGAGGAAGGAAAGCCACGAGGGGGTCAGCCAGTCTATTGCTCTCGGCACGAGGAAGCGTGCTTTCCCTGTGTTGACCCTGGAGCACCAGAAAGACTCTGGCAAAGATCACGCTCCTCAGGCAGAGGAAGACCTGATCCATCAGCACTACCTCCCTGGAATCTCCTCCGCTGGACGCAAGAGCCTCATGAGCAGCCCACAGAGCCCCCTCAAGTCAGACTGCCAGCCCAACTCCCCAACAGAGTCCAGCAGTAGCAAGAACGCTGGTCTCTCTCAAGCCGCCGGAGTGCAAGCCCTGCAAGGCACACAGGACCCCAAAGCTCGCAACTGGAAGAAGTACAAGTTCATTGTGTTGAATCAGAGCGCTAAGGAAGACGAGGTGGGGCTGCGGGATCCCGGGATTCGTTCACCTCCACGTCTCGGCCTGCAACCCTACCTCCACCCCAGCGACTCGGAGAACCTCGACCCACAAACCACGAGCAAGAGCAACGATCACAGCGAGGACCTACCTGTGCCCCAGGCCAGCCGTCTCAACAACATCATTAACAGGTGAGGTTTGTTCAGGCACAGAACGATGAGAAAATGTTCATTTGTCTTGTGAATGGGTTTATGTGACGTGTTCAGAGGACTTCAGGATAATGAAGATGTACAGGTGGAAGATTTTAGGGCCAATATTGTTTTTTATTTGCTTAGAATCCAGTTTACTGTTAATGATTTTGGACATTCACCTAATTTTAGCAACTTAATTTTGCAGCTACACTTGATTTGAAGGACTTGTTCACATCTGCTTTGAAACATATTTTTAGATCTGACTTGAGGTATTTGTTTCTTGCCTTCAGTGCACTCGAGGGCTCGCTGAGGAACGGTGACAGCCACCCTCCACACTACTTGAGCCGCCTGAACTGCTCGTCCTGCGGCACGTCGTCCCCGCAGCACTCAGAAATCTGTCCCAACACCTCCAGGTCCCGTCTTGCAGAAGACATGGCAGAGCTGCACTCAGAATACTCAGACTCCAGCTGTGGTGAGTTCATCCCGGATATTAAATGTCAGCGTCAAATGAAAAATTATTACGCATATTTCAGACTAGAGGTTAACTTTTACTCTGATTTTTCCTGAACAGAAAATGGTACATTCTTCTGTAATGAATGTGATTCCAAGTTTGCTGAGGACGAAGCACTGAAACAACACATGCTTCAAGTGCACAGCGACAAGCCATACAAGTGTGACCGCTGCCAGGCTGCTTTCCGCTACAAGGGCAACCTTGCCAGCCACAAGACCGTCCACACAGGTGTGTCTATTAATTTACCGTCCGACGCGTCTGCCCTCCGTCACCGCTCGATTCTAACGTTTTTGTCTCCGATTTCCTTGTTTCAGGAGAGAAGCCGTATCGCTGTAATATCTGTGGTGCTCAGTTTAACAGACCAGCTAACCTCAAGACTCACACTCGCATCCACTCAGGAGAGAAGCCATACAAATGTGAGACGTGTGGAGCTCGTTTTGTACAGGTAAAACAAATCTCTATCGCGCACTTATATGAAACATTTTCCCTCTCCACTGTGTAGAGGCTACTAGCATGAATACTCAACTCTATGGCTGGATGGTTATTTTCAGCTTTTTAAGTGCTCATTATGAAAGTGAAGAACATCCTGAAGGGTGTTTTGGCTTTTACACAATAGATACAAACACGTGCGCTCTCAGAAAAAGCTTGCAAGTTTCAGTTGGTTCGGCTGTTCTCATAATTCGGATAGTTTGATTCAAGCTCATTGTCTTTGTTTTCTGATTGTGTTTCAGGTTGCTCATCTGCGTGCCCACGTGTTGATCCACACGGGCGAGAAGCCATATCCATGCGAGATCTGTGGAACGCGCTTCCGTCACCTGCAGACCCTGAAGAGCCACCTGCGCATCCACACGGGAGAAAAGCCCTACCATGTACGTTTGACGTGATGTATTTAATTTCTTAAAGAAGAAATCTTCATCAAATTTAAGCTATTACAAGACGCCATAAAATAACGTCGCGCTGTTTTCTTTTTCAGTGTGAGAAATGCAACTTGCACTTCCGCCATAAGAGTCAGCTACGGCTGCATCTTCGACAGAAGCACGGCGCCATCACTAACACGAAGATCCAGTACCGCATGTCGACGGCAGACATGCCCACTGACTTGACAAAGGCATGCTGAACTGGAAGAAGGGAACAGTTTTGAGAGGCAATCTTGACCTTGGCATTTAAAGACCCCAACTTGTACAATCATCCAAAATTGTAGTGCCACACTGTGTTCATTTGACAAATAAATTGGCTGTGTATGCCATTGTAAACGGGTTTCCACTACATGTGAACGTAGAGCCACATATGGCATCTTAGTCACTTTATTGTTTCTATATAGATATAAATATATATATATATATACATATGTATGTTGGAAGTGTTTCTAAGCTTTGAAGGTACGTATATAAAGCTTTATTTTGTTGAGAAGGATGGAATGTAAACAATCTGTTTTTTGAAAATACAGTATTTTATATCAGAGAACTTACTTTTCTGAAAGTATTGAAAATTTTGATTGACGGGTGGTACATATATTTTAAGATATCGAGATTTGCGGCTGTATAGAGTTGTCTATACATTTTTATGTAGATGTACGTACATGTTGCACCATGTCAAGTTGCCATATTCATGTGACGAGGGGGAAAAAAATGACATTGTAATTGGTTTTAGTCGAAAACATATCAGATGACTGCTGCTGTCTGATGAGGATATGCATGAGGTACTCTTACCGTTGCCAGTTGTCAGCGCACATGAAGTGGGCAACTGCATAAATATTGTGACATATTGTGTAATTATATCTGTGGGATTGCTCTCTGCTGGCAGAGCCAATCTAAGTGTTGAAATGCATTTCAAGGTACTGCTTTGTTATGACCAAGAAAATATTTTGCTTCAAATGTATTTGTATAGATGTGAATTTTGTTTCTGTTCATTTGTTTTCCATAAGTGAAGGTTTACAGTTTCGGTCATTGTTCTAGATCCTACAGTAAAGTTGTGTAAGTGTCAAGGTTTTTGTTTGTACATACACTGTGTATTCAATGTGCCTTTCTCTATGGTGACTGAATTCTTCTCCATTCAGCCCAGCTGTATTAAGGTACAACTCAAGGACACCACTTGTCCGAGATCCCTGTGTGTATGAGTGTGTGTGTGTGAGTGTGTGAGTGTATATATTTTTAAATGCTTGTCACCAACCCTAAAACATGCAAATTCATCATTGTAAATCTTCAGGACTTGTTTTGGATTGGACTTTTTTAACTGCATTAAAATTATTGTACAATGTTTAGATGTATGAATGTAAAATAAACGTATTGGATTTCTATGTATTAACACCAGATTGACTTTGTCATATTAAAGTGAGGAATGACGTCTCATACGGACACAGTTTGACCATTTTTCCACAAATTCTGTGAAGTTTGCCACAGTAAAACTAGACGATGTACCGTGTAGATCAAATATAGCCCAACAGATAACACCTGTCTGACAGACATTTTCAACCTTTAACCGTATTTGTGACATTAAATTATCTAAAAGTATCCACAAAATAAAGATTACTGTACTTTGACTGTAAATAGCTGATGTTCTGTAAAATAAATCACATCTGCAGCTTGATTTCCCTTGATGTTGAGGCTAAATCTGAATCCCAGGAGAGAAGTGCATCCGATCAGTCACCTCTCTTTGTTCTCAAAACGTAAATGCTGCAGCAGCAGGAATAAAAACTATGCTGTGACTGTTCACGCTGTGGGAAAACATGGCTTTTTACAGTTTCTGCTCACACTCTTATGAACTCTGCTAACAACCCACAAAGCGTCTTTTAAAAGCTGCTGCAGCGCCCGCTAACAAACCATCCACACCTTCAGTCCTTTGGAACATCTGCACAGAAGCAAGTCTGTGTAACTCTGGCTGAATTACAGCCACCGTGGCGGCAAGTGACTATTCAAAATACTTTATTCGTCCCGACAGCTGGAGACAGGAGCGAAGCGAGTGCTCTGGGGACGCGGCTCAGGTGGGAGCAATTAAAGGATAAAAGTTAACGGCAGCTCCGGCAGAAAACTAAGATTAAGCACAACAGTTAAGATTAAAGTATGTTTATGCTGAACGGATTGAAGGGATGAACCAGTGGTTCCGTTGGTCAGATGTATTACATTTCTGCAGAGCATCCAGGAGACAGTTTGCAGCGTTTTTATGATGCACGTCATGTGTTTTTACTATTACTTCAGTATGTAAGTTATCTGAGTATTTGATTTGGACGACTAGCACAGTGAGGCCTTGGGATTCTCTTTTTTATTTCCCATACATGCAGTCATTTACAAAATATCTTCCTCCCACGACCACAGCTCCTGGCAATAAAGCTTATTCACTTTTTCCAATAATTTTAAAGGCCAAAACTCAAATCTTTAACAGGCGAAACACTGAAGAGAAAAACTAAAAAAAAAAATCCCTATAAATGACAATAACATGATCAAAATATAAATAAAATACCTTTTTTATTTTGAAGTGGCATAAGAAAAATCCAAAAGTCATCATATTTAAAGATAAGCAACAGAAAGACTACAACAGATTTTTACCTCGACCGGGTCAAAACTGGATTTGGTTCTATTTCTTTTAAACAAAACAAACGATTGAATCAAATGAAGCCTCCTACACGGCCTGACAGTTGAGGACCTTTTCCAATAATTACTGCTTTGCAAATTAATTGATCACCAGTCCAAGGAATGCAATTAAATTCTCTGTGAAAGTACAGGAAACACTGCTTAATTACAAGAGCTGCACAAACCGCATCATCTTCACTCAAACTCACTATCCGCCGTCACAGAAATCCCTCCCCAGACTAAACCCCATCCTGCAGGTCAATCACTGCTTCTGCTGCATTGCTTCTTTTCGTGCAGCGTCTTGCAGGAGCTGAGTGTCCACTTCGTCTGCGGGTAGCTGAACATACCGGACCACAGATCCACGGATGAAACAGTTTTTCACAGACAGCTGGAGTAAATTAAAACAAGACATTGGGGACGGGGATTGAAGATAATCATCATTGAAAGTGTTGGAGGCGCTGTAAATCAGCTTGAAGCGATGCAGAATCTCTCCGATCATATTTCATCACCAGATAACTCGAATTTCATGGCACTCAAGTTATTAATGAATACAAGTTTTAGGGTGTTTTGTTGACATTGGCTTTACTTTCCCATTGATTGGGTTATATATATATATATCTTTATATATCTATATATATCTATAACCTTCTGATCTCATTCAAACTCAAAAGGTATTAAAAGTAGTAACCACTTCCTTTGCCACAAACGTGGTTGTTTGATGAGGTGTAACACATGGACATGACCATAAAGCACTGTGGTTACACCAAATAAGGACATATTTCATGTTTTTTTGTTACACTTTTAGCTATGCATAAATGTATTCCCTTTGTATCCTGTAAAACACTCATTTTGTTTGGATTATATATGATCTACATGAAGGACGGAGACATCTGAGAGTCTGGAAGTTTCACATGGATCCTCACATGCACCTGTGTGGGAATTTGCAACACACGTGTGTGTGCATGTGTGTATGTGTAGACTTATTTGGGATTTGAGAAAATCCATTGTCTTTAACCGTGTTTCACCGCTGCGGTCTCTGAGACCCCAAACAGGCAGAATCTGAAGCACTTCAAAAGTACATTTTTAAGCCATTTTCTTAAACTCTGGATTTGTCACAAAGTATCAAGATGATAAAACAATGTTAAACTTGTTTTGTGAGTTGTTAAAGAGGGACCAGGGTGTCCATTAGTCTCAGGCAGAGCATTAAGGTCGAGATTGAAGTCGTACATGATGAAATTGAAAGAGAAGGTGTCGGACGGTCAAACCTACCATGTGTGGATATTTCTCTGGATCTGTGACGCTGATGTCTGTGAGCTTAATGTTCAGGTACTGAAACACACATGTAGAGAAATGTGACGTCAAAACTGGGCAGTTAGAAACATGTAAAAGCTGAATGGCTTTATATCAACATAAGGAAAATAAGTCATCATTTCCAACCTGGTCAACAGAATGAAGCGTTCCACAGATGCTGCAAAGAGATGGGAGAAACGTTATTAATGGACAAATTTTAACATCCAAAACCAAAGTGGAGGTGAATGAACCACTGTGTCAACATACAGGTGGTGGACAAAATAACAAGAACACTTTAATAGACATTCCAATCCACCACCAGCACTACCACAAATGAAGCTGATAATGTGCAGTTAGAGGCAGCAACGCAGAGGATTTCATTCAAATCTACTGTAATTTTGAAACTCTTACGTTTAATGTAATTGAAAGCTGTTTCCTTTAGTTTGTGCTGAACTTACGTGACAAGAAAGCGTGCTAACGTGTTTTCCTTCCCTCACATAAAACTAATCCAAAGCTAAAGTTTGAGCATGAGTTTTGAGCCTCAGTAGCCTCCATCGTTCATATCACAGCACAGTACTTTAATTAGCATAACAAAATAAAGGCGGCTAAATCGATCAGTATAACAAATTTACCAAACTTAGTCAGAAAATAAACTCACCACAAGTCGTTTTTGAGCTCCACCACCACATCCTTCCCCACCAGCGACTTGAAAAACGAGTAGAAAAGCTGAAAAACAGAACGACATGATGCTAATGTTAGCAGCATGCTAAATGTCGAGCACGACACGCGCTGCAGATAGCTAGCAAAGATACAAATAACGTGATGCAGTGAGCTGGAGGGCCTTCAACGGCTCACTAAAGCTTCAGAGAAGACGTTTAGTACAAACAAAGAAATAAATTCATACATTCAAACTGATTCTTACCATTATTGCTGTCGCTTTCTTGTGGTTGTGCGTCTGGTTTTGATGACGTTTCACAAGCGTAATATTACTGCGACGGACCAGCGTGCAGTTACAGATCAGCTCCACGTGGGGGAGCCAGACGTGCGCTCAGCGCGTCAGAACAGGTTTAACTGCAGTACCTGAGAGGTTTACTGTTGCTAATTAAATAAATTGTGTGACACATAGTAAATTTCACTGTATATATTGTTTATTGCCTCGTCATTCTTTTTATATTTTGTTTCTTGTATATTCTTTTTTTTTTTTTTTTTTGCATTATTTAACTCATTGTTCAGTCTATAGTATGTCTTTTTCCTTTGCATGTACACTGAGTGCAATGTTTAAACTGGAGTCATATTCCTTGCATGTGCACATATCCCAGTCTTTTTGGTTGACCCTGTAAAATTAGGCAGTGTTTGCTTGCAATCCATCCTCAATAGTTCAAGCACAAAATAAATGATTCATTTTCATTAGCCTTAAGAGGTAAAATAATCCAGTGACCCACAACCAGCCTAGTGTACAAGTGAACAAAATGTTGTGTGGCAAATGCAAACGTCTTCTTTTGTCTTTTTCTTTTTCCTTGGATTGTCCCTTGTTCTGTCTGGACTACCAACAATAAGGGGAAGAAGACACATGGCAATAATTTCAGTCAACCTAAAGGAAAAAAAATGTGTAAATCCAAGAAATGTTACGTAAAAACAAAGTGTCGCTGAGCTTTTTCACATCTGATCCGACAAAATAATATGTAGGAGTTGATATTTTTCCAATGTCGTCACACAGAATGTCCACTAAGACTCAAATATGTTAACTAGCACTGAAAACATGATTTTCACTCTACATGCAGTTCTTTCAGGTAACAGCAGATGGAAGCAAATGACTGAATGTTGAATGAATGGCGATGAATGACCTGGATAAGATTGGTCTCTACTGCAGACTTAAAGCGGTATTTATTTACAGTTTCACAGACAATCTAAAATGACAAAGTCAAATCAAGCTGATATTTGAATTTATTTGAGCATTTATTGTACATCCTCAAGGCAAACACACCAGTTTTTGTGCAAGATAATACTGTGTGGTAAACATTCGTTAGCTACTGTATAGTGTAAAACTCTACATGAAATGTAACAGAATTATTGATTAGCGGAGTTTAATTCCAAACCTACGTTTTAATGCGAGCTTAGCGGAAATGAAGTCTGACGACCTGTCTTTACTGTTTATATCACTTCAAAGGAAACTTTTATTTTTTTGGAAAATATGCTTTTTTTGCTTTCTTGCTGAGAATTGAATGAAATATGAAGCCAGGAAACAGTTAGCCTAGCTTAGCATTAAGACTAAACACAGAAACAGCTAGCCTGGCTCTGGCCGAAGGTGTTAAATATGGTAAGTCATTAGCTTTACAGGTGCTGGTCGCTGGATTTTTGTTTCCTTTGGACAGAGCTAGGCGAGCTGTTTCCTCTTTTTCCAGTCTTTATGCTAAGGTAGCAACACTGGCTGTAGCGTCATATAGAGCAGACAGACATGAGAGCGCTATCGGTCTTCTCATCTAACGTAATGGATGTGGCATCCAGTGACTGGCTGAAGCCCTTTCTCTGTGAGTCTCCAAAAATGCAGAGCAGCAGAGAGCTGTACAGTCAGAGCTGACCAGCCTGGTCTCACTTCACCGCACGGCCCATCTTGGGAACTTCAGGGTGCACTAAAGACAAACAAAGAGTTTGCATCATCATACTCAATCTTCATTAAATTGTAATGAATCTTTCCGTAAGAGAAACAGGGTCTTCCTTACGGTCTTGGCTGTGGCTGACCAGGTCTTGCTGGCAGTCTGTGTTTGATGGGGAGTTCGGAGTTGTCTCTGGGTTTTGAGGTCTGGAGCTCAGGTATGCCCGGCCGGCACTTAGAGGGTAAAGGGGGCCGGTTGTGTGCCATCCCTCCTTCGGAGCGTGAGGGCACCACTGGTTTTTTGAGCGTTGGGGGGATGGGCACTGGTGGCTGAGGTTTGGTCTCAGAGCAGGTGAAGGACCGGTTGCGTGGGGTTGGAACCGGTGGGCGATCAGGGTCTCCGTCTGCTGCTCTGGAGGCTGTATAGGTGGGATCTGAAGGTGTGAGGTGGTCCCTCTGCTGATGGTCTTGGTCTTTGGCCCGAGCATGTGGTTTTCCCATTGAACCGTATAACGGATTGTCAAACATCTCTCCCTTGTCACCCTCACCCCTAGGGAACAACAGATCAGTCAGTAAAGTTTCTGTTTCACTTTCTCACGAATTGTCATTATTCGGTCATATTTAGAGGTTTTGATCTTAAGATTAAACGATGAGTTTCAGTGAAACATGTTGCACCAGAAACAGACACTTACGCAGGACCACGTGTACCCACATCATAACCACACTTCTTGGATTCTTTGCTCCCTTGCCCGGCATTTGGAAGATTCTTTTTTGGCATGCTGTAACTCCAGCCTTTATCAATCACATTGTCCCTTTGGAAGGACACCCCCATGTAACTGGGGTTAGAAATATCATGTGTTTGGGTGATGGAAGACCTGTCAACCAGAAGACAGAAAATATCACACCCGGAAGTCACGTTTGAGATGTCTTGAAGTACCCAGTTGAGAACATATCTTACTTGTTTAGGTCGTTGCCTTTCCCTTTGGAGGTGACGGTGTCGTCCTTTTCAATTTTGATGAAATCTGAAAGCAGAGGTAAGCACGAGTTGGTGCACATGAACTGGACAAGAGAACATTTAATAAGGAAGCTGCTCTCCAGACTGTATACCGTATAACTTCTCAGTGGGTTTGCCCTCAGAGGTGTGCAGCTGGATGCCACCCGTCAGCGTGCCCGTCTGCTCTCCATGGTGAGTCAGCGTGATCTGAAACTCTGTGTAGCAGAACTGGGCGGCTCGCAGCGCAATACAACCCTCCCCTGTGGGAATAAGACGCCAGAAAACTGTAAGTTCTGCTCAGGTCAATGCATCTGCACGACAAACTGAACGTGAGCTCATTACCGTACGACTCGTCGCTGTCTGTCGACTTCACGCAGATGAGGATGTGCTGGTCGAGAAGGTATTCAGGGTCAGAGATGATCGGGGTGAGCTAGGAGAGATAGAAAGCACAACACATGAGGATTGTTCTCCACAGCAAGTCCACACTGAAGGCTCCGTCCTTATCTTACCTCAACTTGGTTGCCAAACCAAACTTTTATTGACCCAACGGAGTGCTCCATTTTCTCGCCCTCTGAGGTCTTGACTGTTTCTGCGGACATTTAGAGAAATATTTGTTTTGATCATCTCAGCCCATTTTAAAGCCAATCCCAATAGAATCCAATGTGATACAGTCCATCACACAGACAGAACTTACTCTCCAAGCAGCTGGAATGGTATTCGATGAAGAACTTAGTCTTCGATTTTGTCATCAAAGTGGCCACACAGTTCATGATCTGTATCCCGCCTTGAGGTGCACTGTTTGGATCTGAAAAAGAAACACCACGTCAGCCTGTGAGTTGGATAACGTAAAGGCGCCTGCACTGAGCCATGGATGGTGGTCGTACCTTGCTTGGAGACAAACTGTGAGGCTACTCCAACTTCAAATGAGGCGAATACAGGTGAGTGGTCGCTTGTCATGATGTCATTAGTACATCCTGCAAGGTGGAGAGGTTTGGCTCAATGAGTGTCTCATAACACGCACTATGGCATTACTTTCCTTATGTTTGGTGACTCCCCAGAGACAGATTAAACAAAGCAGGTCAACACACGCAGCAGAGGCTGAGATATGTTGACTTTGAGTTAAACTGGGTTGTCTTTTGTCACTCTGGTAAAGGCTCAGCTCGTTCAAACTCCACAGCCCAAGCTTCCACTTCCTGTTAAAAAGTCTCCAGCCCAACTAGTTAATTCAAATACATCTTCAGGGTTATTTTTACATCCTGCTTTAGAAAGCTCTATGCACTATGCCTGCCTGAGCCCTGGACCTGCTAACCCAATATATCTGCAAAAAGCTAGCATCGTCTAATATATTGCATACCTCTAGTTTCCTTCATGTCAAATTACACAGTTCCCCCTAGAACCCTTCATCAGAACTCCTCATGTTCAAGGGGAATTACTCACCATATGCTTGGCAGACAACATGAACCAGAGGGTATGACTTCCACAGGACACGATCACACCATGACGGCAAATTATATTTTGTCTGTAGAGTGAAATTCATCATAGTTACATAAATAGTGAATAGAACAGTTTTGACAGGCAGGGCTTTGCAGCAGTTTGAGCATTAAAAAGCACGATCAAATATTCTTGCTGGTATAGATCAATTCAGCAGATCTAAATCCATGAGGTTGAATATGCCTTTAAGGGAAATTTGCTAAATTGATCCTTGTGCCAGGAGATGAGTTATATCATAAATTTTCTACGAGCCACAACATATCTGCAGATGGACTTTTTGACCCAGATGCCTTAAAGCAAAAAACATGTTCTGTGTCACTTGAGATTTACGTTCAATGCTGTAGTTGCTTTTAAGGCTTTCTGCATTATTATGACTGACAGGAGCCAAACAGGGAAAAGACATCTCACTAAACATAAGCTTACCCCCGTGGCTTTAGCCTTTGTGTAGGCATACTTCTCTCGAGTGTCTCTTTCAAAGCGATATGTGGGTGCAAATGTGATTTCCTCTTCATCTACAATCCAAATAAAATTAAGAAGACATTTTATATTTTTGATGTACACAGACAAGAAAAGAATGCATCAGATGGTGAGCAGAACAGGAGAAGCTAAGTTACACTCAGAAACACACTCTGCTGTATGTCTCCAGTGATCTCTACGCATGTGCTCAAGGCTCACCGAAATGCAAGAAGACCTTTCCATCATTCCTCTCCATGCTGAGCTGGTCTTTACTGAGGAGCTCCTGGTACTGCTGCTGTTTGATCTTTGTGACAATGTACTCAGCTTCCTGTGAAGGGAAACAGTTCAAAGTGTCAGCAGCTGAGAGCTCAGACACCTGACAACCTGCATGCTCTTTTATGCACCATTCGATGAACTGCAGCACTGACAAGACAAAAATCCCTAAATGTATATAAAAAGATCAAATATTTGTGAAGCTGCATACTGTTCATAGGAAGATTTATAATGGGAGAATCTCAGCTAACGTGGCGTCACAGTGCTACGTCATATTACATTTGTTTTTGTGTGATTTCTATACAGAAAGCTGCATTCTTTACACACTTACTGTCGACTGGAATTCGACACGGTAGTTCAAATCGCCGAGCCAGAAGAGGTGGGTGAACTGATGTGTGATGTCAAACGGATTGAGCTTCTTGTCTCCAAGGTTCAGAAATCGCAGGATGTTGGTGTAGTTTTGATTACGTCTGCAAATATAGCAAAATTAGGAATTAGGTAACATATTTTTGTGTATTTGATATAAAATGTCTGTAATTTTATTTATGTTTTTGCAACACAATACATATATTTCTATGTATTTCTGTATTATTCTTGTTTTGTAACACATGGACTTGTTATCCTCATATTTTATATCTCAGCATCTGGGTGTGGCTTCAGAACTGGGGGGGACCCAATGAAGTCAGAGGTTCTTCAACAAAAAATAGGCCATATAAATAAAAACCAAAATAAAATGTGAACTCTATTTCCTGCATTTCAATACATATATTTCAACCTAGCAAATAATGCTTAATGATGAAATTAGTTGGACTTTCTTGAATAGCAGTCGTAAAATTCTATGTAGATAACATGACTGTACTAGCACCACTTAAAATCCAATTCAGTTTCACTATATTTGCATATTTAACTTAGAGAGCTCATGCTCTAATATTATATATTATATATATATTGATCAAATGATTCCCCCAAAAACATGCAGAGGAGGTGAAACAAATGATATTGTTGCTTAAATAATTGAATTATTGTGGAAAAATAAACAAGAATATAAAGCTTCAAACTTTTCCTTTAATCTCGAATCAAACGTTCAATTGAAACAAAAGTCCTAACGGTCTCTGGGTCTAAATGCTAGCTAATTGCTAGGTTGCTTACATAAAAAAAAAAAAAACACATCAGCCTTTTCAGTTAGCTAGCTAGCTGATGCTAACTTTTCTCAGAAAACAACATTCAGGGCATAAAGTTAATCATCCACATACTGCATGGCATACTGCTGTAGAATGGCGGTAAAATCTCTTGGAACAGTAGTTAAAACCAGCAAGCTAATGCTAACAAAGTCAGATAATGCAAACAAAGCCAGCTAATGCTAACAAAGTTAGCTAGTTTATGCTACTTGGCAGTTCACAGACACCATGCTTTCATCTTTGTAATATTATCTTCATCTTAATGTCTCTTCTCGTCTTCATCAGGGACAAGAAAAAGGTGCATATGTGGGGAAAAGGGACTCAGTACATTATTAGTTCAAGTTCAAGTCCCAATCCATTTTAATTATTTAACGTAAAATATTATTTATTGATGTATTCAGTAATATCTCAGCTAACCTTTTACTAACAATCTGTCAGTTTCTGGGTGGTAGTATCTACAGACAATCCCTCCTGTACCTTCTGGTGTAAACTAACAAATAATAGGGACCCAAATGAGTGGATCACCATCAACAGCTGGACAGCCAGAGGACGGTGTTTACAGATTTAGAGAGTTAATCAAACAGACGGGGACAAAAACGAGATGTTGAGAAGTGAATCACCAGCTGAAAAATGCACCACTGTTTATATCTATAGTTAATCTTGCTAATAAAATTAAACTTGTCTCTCTTGAAAGTGCAATATGTTGCTCACCGGAGCTTCTTCTCACTTCCAGAAGTCAGGTGACTGTTGACGAAACCAAAAGATGTACCGTTGAACATGAAGGAAACACCCACGGCTCCCTTGTTTCCTACAAAAATGTTATCATTATTACAAAATTAGCATCCCAGTGAGCACTGACAGGACCTTGTTGAAGGAGCTTTCATTGCAGGTCATTGAAAGGCTTACCCAGAGTGTTGGCGATCCCCGTCTTCACACTGTCTGAAAAAACGTGGGAGATCCTGTTTTCGTGCTCAGGCTTGACCAGGACCACAATCCGAATGTTCCACAGAGTGTGGATCGCCACCTGGATGTTGGAAGATGAAATGATGCGTTTCTGCTCTGCATCTGCATTCAGGTGTAACCTCGTTACTCTGTCGCAGTCACTCACTTGTTTAAAGCTGATGTTTGTGATGTTCCTCAGGACTTCTTTCACTGTGTCCGCCCATTCCCTCTCACCCAAAGGGTCCTCCTGAGTCCCGATGACATAAAAATCATGCGGGATGTGATCCGCCGTGTCATCCCGTGTCTTCCCTTGGCCTTTACAATGAAACCAGGAGCTGATGTTGTGGGGAGGACCAGCGTTTCCTGCAGGTTTACGGAGACGTGTTTTACTGTGTCGCCACATGTTCAATCATGAATTCAAATTCATTCAAACATGTAGGAAGTTAGCATTGCTACCCATGTTCCAGGTGCCAAGGAACACTGTGATCATGTCCGGTTCAGGCTTCTGAGAGTGTTTGTTCTTCATCTGTTGAAGTAGTTGGCAAAATCCCTCCCTTTTCTGATAGAACACAAAAAGACAACACATTTCTGATAACAAATGCATTAAAACATTGTGCCTCATGAATTACATGTGACCCCTGAAAAGATATTTTCTCAGTCAGCTTCTCACTGTAAGCAATGGGCTGCTACATGAACACACTGTTTTCAGCCAGGATTCATCTGAATTTGAATCAAAATGTGTTGACAGTTGTGGATTTGATGGTAATGAAACCCATGGTAATGGTTTTAAATGGTACAAGGAGTTTTTGGGGAAGTCAGAGAACAGAAGGTCTCATCTGCTGTACAGATCATAAAGTCCCTCAACACAAATTGTGATTTGTGATACAGGGATATATAAACAAAATCTGACTTGACTTAATGTTGCAGACTGGTCAATGAGTGTTTCATGTTGTTCATGTTACAGAGTTTTCAGGGGTCTTAAGCTAAATCAGGTGTCAATAGTCAGATTCTTGTTACCTTTGTGTTATTAAACACAAACTCTTTACGCAAAATCTTCTCTTTCTCTGTTTCCACCACGATGACGAGTTTGACGTGCATTTTCTGGGATTTCACCAACTGCAGGACTGAGAAATAATCAAAGTATTCTCATTAAAATGTTGCTGCAATGTTGATGGTCTACAGCAGTTTGTTAAACAACACAAAGAGTCTACAGCCATGCTAACAGCTCTGTGAAGCGGTTCTGAGACACAGCGGTTATTTGAACAATGTGCTAACGTCAGTATGCTAACATGTGCACAGTGACAATGAACATGCAGATGTTTAGCAGGCTAATCTTTGCTGATTGGCACTAAACACAGTATCAAAGTTGATCACCAAAGTAACTTAGAGACATGAATGTCTGTGACGAATGATGAATGTCTGTCAAATCATTTATCTAAAACCCAAAAATGTCAACCTCATGGTGTACTAGAGGGAAAGTCCGGGGATCACTAAGTCAGTCTGACTCATCCTCTCGAGATCATGAATAACCATGAATCAAATTTCATAGCAATCCATCCAATGGTTGTTGAGATATTTCAGTCTGCCAAAAGCAGTGGACAGATCAACGGACAGACTGACCATCATAAGAGCCAAATTGCTAGCATGGCTACAAATACAAAGGAATGAGGCTGCAGAGCGATGTGGGGTCTTACTTTTGTTGTGTACAAAGTATTTGTCTTCAGGCCCATCTTTTGACTTCTTGAAGTAGAGCTTCCCACTTTCAACATCCACTTTCAGGAATGTCTTGGTGGAAATACCCAGTAATTCTTGCTTGACCTGTGAGGGAAAGGGGTAACTGGTCAGATAAACCACAAACCTCCAGACGTTTTATATTATTTCATTTTCCTGCATTGTAATACCTCAAACGTAACGAGTGGTATGGCAGAGTTCCTGTGGCTGCCATCATACCCACAAGACTCAAACATGCAAATTTTAGCCTGTAAAAAGAAAGAGAAGTGCTTTGTAATCTGTAACTGAGATCAATAACCAAGATCATGAACCATGAACAGTCAGTCACTAAAATGAGCCGTGGTACTTTACCTTATCTTCTATTGAGTAGAGCAGTTTTGTCAGCTGCTCAAGCCTAAAGGATACTGATTGACCTGAATCGGCAGACATCTGAAAATCAAGGAGATAATGCATGATGATAAAGGCTGTCACTGTGTGAGGTACTAACGCTGCAAAGGATCAAGAGTGTCACTCACTTGTTTTGGAAACTGTCCAGTCCCTGGAGACAGCTGTTGGTCCAGTGCTCTGTGGAAGACATCCAGAGCTGGCAGGATGCGGGAAATTTCACTGTCACAAAAAAGGTCAGAGCATGGTTAAATCAGCCCTTTCACTGTAGTGTAACTTATAGTGCTGTCTGGTAACTATACCTGTTTAGATTCTTGCAGATTGCCATTGTTAGCTTCTTTAGCCCGGGGAGGTTAGGGGAACCGTTCTGTACCTGTTCAGCATCCAGGCAGATTGAGGTCCTGAAGTATTCTTGGATCGCCATCTGATGCTCCTCTGAAATTCTGAAAACATGTAACACAGGAGCACTTTAAGTACTGCATCTCATCATCTCATCTACACAGTAGTTAGCTGCAGCCAAGCACCTCAATGTGACAAATCACTGTTCATAATGATTTGTGCAAATCATGTGAAGACACAATATTGATTTTCAGTGCTATGCAGGCGAACTGTATGTCTCCTTTGAAGCCTGGTACCAGCGATGTTTCCTGTATTATATCCTGAATTGCCAGAGGGATCAGTGACTCCAAATCGGATTAAATCATAATTACCCTCTGTGGCCCCAACAGCAGCAGCATCAGTGACCTCTCATCTAGTCTGAACAGGTTATCTAATAATGTTAATATAAAGGTTTTAATTCTGAGTTGTCTTTTAACCCAGATCAGGTCATTCCTTTCTTCTGCAGATTTAGAAAAGCTCATTCATGCTGACTTGACTCCTGCAGCTCTTTTTATTCAGGTATCAGCACGTGAAACGTTCAGAGAACACAGCTTTTACAAACCACTGCTGCCAGGACTTTAACTCTAGGAGGAAGGACCACATCACACCAATCCATCACTGGTTGCCTGTGAGTTCTAGACCTGATTTTTACTGTTTGTTTGGTCAGGGTCCTGCCTATATCTGTGATCTACTAACAAGACTATGAACTAAGAACAGACTATAATAATACAGTTTAGAGCTGTTTTGCCCTCTTCCTGCATGTGTTACAACCATGAATACACATTCGCAGCTCATATAGATCAAGTAACAGAGGCGAAATGAGAACCATTTGATGCTCCTAACCTTTTCTGTCATCACTTGAAAACAGGTGTTAAAAAAGGATGGCAATTTGTGCTGGACTTATATGATCCCTGAGCTCACTGTTACAGATGACAAGAGGTCCCCAGGTAATACTGGTCCTGTGCAAATAGGGCTTAACCTTTATTTTATGGCTTATCCTAAACTGACAGTATGTTATTGTGACTATTGGAATTATTTTATCTTGTCTTACATCTCATCTTTTTAGATCTCATTGACTTTTATCATTTGTCTTGTTGTAAAGCACTTTGTCACTTTGTTTTGAAAGGCGCCATATGAATGAAGTCATTAGTAATCTATTACTGTACACACTGTATACTGCCAGTGTATAATCTGAAGAATTGCTTGACGGATTATCTGCTGAGTAATAACTCGCTGTGCTGCATCAATTCAAATTCTGCAAATGTGATCCTACGTGGACAAGTCCATGTGCTGCAGCCGCATCAGGCAGGTGTCTGATAGGGGCTTGCAGGCCTGTTCTGAAGGTTTGGGTTCACTGTCTTTCACATCATTGGCTGCAAAGTTCCTGGGTGGAAGCTGCGGTGGAAGATTGTTGGATTCTGCAGGACAAAGACGCACAGGATGTTTAGGAATTTTTAAATCTTTGACAGGCATTTGATATAACAGCCGTTAATCAGATGAAGTGAAGTTGTTTGACCTGGTTCCTCGTCCA
The DNA here is from genome assembly GCF_051107435.1 of Chaetodon auriga. NCBI lineage: Eukaryota > Metazoa > Chordata > Actinopteri > Chaetodontiformes > Chaetodontidae > Chaetodon > Chaetodon auriga. The sequence continues at coordinate 27,014,171 of NC_135076.1, forward strand.
CCTCCTCTTCTCTTTGGACGGGGTACTGCAGATGCGTGACCAGACCCATGTTGGGACTGTAATACGCCTCCACCAGCTCAGGCAGCATAGAGAAGAACCTGATAGGAACTCCCTCTGATGCCTGAAGAGCAGATCACAGCAGACACATGCAGTAATTCTCCTCAGACCTGAGATGTCATGTGGTGCCATTGTTCTGGAAGACTTTTGATTTTCTTCTGTTACTAAATCAGGCAACACAATCTTTAAGTTTTACTTCCCATGTGATGTCAGATATGTCTACTTGCACCGTATGTGGCTTCTCCCAGCAGACTAGAGCTGCGTTCATGTCAGTAGTTAAGCTCCTTAAGCAGATGACACAGTATAGTACAGTTTCTTTTGTGCATTTCATTCAAAAGAATATATCATTACCCACACATTACCCTGAATTTTCATTAGCAACACTGCTCTTAGTGTTACTCAGAATCCTTGTGGTTACACTTAAGGAAACCTGAGAACTTAAAACCACTAATCTCACTTCACAGCAGGCATTAGCAGTGCCTACAAGTACCGAAAATACACCTGCTGCACCTGCCTGTCTCTGATATGAAATCCTTGTTCCATAGGCAGTGTTTACACAAAAGAGTTAAGCCGTTTTTGACACTGTAGTCCCTTTATTCTGCTTGTTCTTGTTGACTTAATGATCACTCTTTTTATCTGATTTCAAACACATAATACTTTGACTTGTTTCTACCTGCAGCTTTCTACAAACTAGACCACATGCTCCAACTGACACAGCTCTACGTAAGACAGTTGCACCTGACACAGCTGCACATGACAAAGCTACACATGACACAGCAACACATGACACAGCTGCACCTGAGACAGCTGCACCTGACACATTCACTCGCAGCTTGTCTGAGCAGGAAGCCTTATTTTGCTTGACGTGAACGGTAAGTCCACCATGAGCATTCACACTCACCAGAAAGTGAAAGTGATGATTTATTATTACTCTAGTTGAACAGAAATCTAACATACTGGTAATCCATAGCAGGGACTACAAGCCTGATTCAAAAACTGGTTCGGGCACATTTACCACTTTAGTCCACATGTCTGTGCAGTTGTTGCTTGTCCATATTGCAAAGCAGAAGTCATTTATCAAAAATGCGGTCATGATGAATGCAGACCCTTTTTTGTGGTAAATGCACGTTCCCACATGACGTTTCCTCAACCTTTAATTCTATGCTATGACACTCAGTTATATCTACATACAAGAACTATAACAACAGATGCAAGCTACTCTCACTTCCTCTGGGTGAATATAATTCCTTTTTTTATTTTTTACAACTGAGTTATGTATAGGGTAAAAACATATCACTTGGAAAGCATGACTGTAATGGCACTTCACTGGACCTTCTGTCTAGACTGAACGCAAAACATGAGTAAACATTTATTCGTAAAGCCACTATACCCACACACACACACACACACACACACGGAATCAGTATCTTGTAAAACTATAACTGTCAGCATGTCAGGGAACTACAGCCAACAGAGGCATTTGTGACATTTGAAAGTGGGTTGAATGTGTGCATGACAGAATTGTTTCTGCACCCTCATGCAGTAACTGAAGGAAGTTTTACACATTCAGCTCTGTCAGCAGCAGCTTTGTCAGCCAGTGGTATTTACTGAGTAGTCACTCTTATAAGATAAGATAATAGCGCAAACACGAGAGTTCAATGTAAAATTTGAATTAAAAGTTGTAAAGTCCATTTTCATGAAGATGTGACACTACACAACACTAACAGGCTAAGGTCATGCTAATGGCTCTGTTAGGTTGGACTTCTGACAGTAAATGTAAACGTTAGCAGGCTGACATCCTCACAAAGACAATGGAAACATGGTCAAAAGCTGAAATGTTCCCCATTTTCATTTAGAGTGTAAGCATGCTAGCATTTGCTAATTAGCACTAAACACAAAGTGCAGCTGAAAATGATGTGATACCAAAAGCATTAGTCAGTGAGATTCTGGGGATTTATGTAAATTGGGTTACAGCTAAAACTAGCTGTGTACCAGCATTTCGTTTCGTTGTATTCATTAAATAATGGTGGCTTGTGTCAGACTGTTAACCCACCTGGACAGAGAGCTTCTTATCCTCATTTGGCAGGATTCTGTATGTGTACACACAGTTCTGGTATCTGTGGTTAAAATAAATACAAATGTCTGTCACTGGAAGACGACATGTATGGAGGGTAAAGACACATGCTGGCTGGTGCATTCAGTGTGTTGAGCATGCAATCAGAACAGGTTGTGCAGCATTTTAAATGAAGGTGCCCCCATGAAAGGCGATATGGGCTGCAGAAGGCAAAGAGTGTTGCTTTGTGGCAGCACAGTATGCAAATAAAGGGGAACTAGTCTTGCGCTGCAATGTGCAAAAAATGTGATATGATGTATTGTAACACAGAAGGGGAAATAATTTTAACAATTGCTAAATCAAGTATGCCCAAATGCTGTGTAGAATTTTCTTAAACCTGATGCCAAAAATAATTGGTGTAATGTCAGTTTGCCTGCATTACACAGCACATATTGCATGTTATTAAGGTTGTTTGAACAAGGAACAAGAATCATTGTACAGTGCATGAAAGTGCATCAAAATAAACTGTCAGTGCGATAGTTAGAAGCAAGTAATGTCTACTTACAAAACACAGAGGGCATACGCTCCCTGTATGGACTCACTGTCCCGGATAAGGAAGCTTCCATCTCTGGCTGCTTTGGAAAGTAGATCCTCAGCTTTGGATCGAGTTATATTGCCATGGCACCAAGGTTGATAACCCGGCATCCTGTTTCTCACCCAAGAGTCTGAGCTCAAGAGTTTTGCATCTGCTCTCAAACTATATTCCAGCAAACCAAACTCGACTCAGTTTTTCTTTCTGGCTATTTTCATCTGTTCATGGTGCGTACTTTGAAGTCCTTTCTTTCACTTGTTCATCCTCTGCCTGCGAAAGCTGTAAAAGGAAGCTGCTAGTACCTCGACTCTGAACTTCCTCATTTGAGAAGTTTAGAGAGGAGGGCCCTGCTGCCTCTGCTCTGCCTGTTATATGACCGATCCAGAGCTGTAAATGGAAATGCAAACTTTCACTTGCTGAGTAGAAATCTTTATCGCATTCCTTCAATGATTGACCAGCATTCCCTCTTAAGATTCTGTACACCTGCTTTTTAATGTGAATTGTCCAGAAAATAGTGAAGCCATTCGTAAAACCTGAAGTGAAAAGGGGAAGTAGCAAAAAAAAAAAAGCAAATATGATGATTTTTACTTGTTATAGTCAAATAATTCACTTATAAATAAGTATGAGAGGACTATAATTTGATTCCCAGATGCTTATTTCAATCCTTTAATCATCTCTTTCCTTTGATCTAGAATGAAACCAGCACTCACATTCAGCCAGGAGAGCTTGCTTAAGTCTCACTGCTGACCATTAAATCACCTAATATGAATCTTGTGAGCTAGGTGTTGTCTAACATATATACATCAGGAAATGCAAGTTCAGAATGGCTTGCCATGTTCATGTGATGGACAGGAAGTCTTGCAAAAATAAGAGGAGGAAAATAAGCTGCTCGCAAACCACAACATAAGTCACATGATACAAAAAGAGAACTACACAGTGACAAGTGACTGCCGCATCGGAGGTTTCTGTCCTGCACTTGAAATAGGTTTCCCACTTTCACAGAGAGCATGTCAAAGCCTCAGACATTCAGTGTCAGTATGTCAGACACATCAGCTCATGAAATCATACTTTTGCTTTCAAGCGATGACAGCTGAAATGTTGAGTTGACACGCACTTTTTATGGAACAGCATTTCAAAGCGGTTTTATTGATACATCAAGAAAATAAAGGATGAAAAGTGAGTCAGTTGTTAACATATGAGTGAACTGCTGGAACATCTAAACAGAGATTTTCTTTCAGACTTAACATTTTCTCTGCTGACTTTGTACAATTACAAGCTTATTATGTACAACTTGAAGTCACAAAGAACATTTAGTACTCACATCTTACTAATCTATGTGAATCGTGTCTCAAACATCACTTCTTTGCAGATGACGTTTAGATGAGCAGTACAATAGGATTCATAGTTTGTCGTGCAATATCATAGAAATGTGTACAAAACAATTAATGCATAGCAGAGGGGGCAAGGGGGGCTGGATAACGATGAATAAAAGTACAATGAAGATTTGTCTAGCACAAGCAGAGTAAACACGGTGCTGGTGTCTTCCAGCAACTTTAAAAAACCCTAGAAAATACATTTTTAAGTGCATTTTAAAATACATGTTACATTAAAAACAAGAGTAGGAGTCTACAGCCACACCAGCACAGTAGTGCTTTGAGCTAAATGCTAACAGCAGCATGCTAACATGCTCGCATCAGAAATGCTACCATGCTGATGTTTAGCAGGTATGTTTATAAAGTTCACCATCTTAGCTTCAAGTGTTGGCATGGTAACGTTTGCCAAGTAGCACCAAAAATAAAGCACAGCCGAGGCTGATGGGAAAGTCATTGGTTCTACAGGTTTCTGATGGGAGCAACATGTCGGCACCAGGAGATATTTCAGTCCAGACGGTAGCGTCATCCTCAGAGCTTTGCTGCTAGAGTGGCTAAAGATAACGTATCATTGCGGTCATAGAATGGGCTGACACCTCTGAGCACGTAGCACTGACCCACCATCTTGTTTCAGTGCATTAGCATTGAAACATTTGCTATTTAGCACTAGACACAAATTCTGGATTTGGCACTGCCATCCTCAGAGCAATGTAAACCGCTAGCATAGCTACAAACACCTTGGATTAAAAAAAAAAAAAAAAAAAAGACCAAATTTGGCATAGGATACAAAACAGTAACAGTAAATATACATTAAAAGCTGACTATGTACAGAACATATTTCATTATTTGGTGTGAACATGCTGCCAATACAACAGATATGGTTCAAATATAATATTCAGTTTGTATGTTGTCCAATTTTCTGCCATGAGGATCATGAGTCTCACACTTAACTGGACACAGAATGGCGCTGACCAGGCAACAAGAGTGCTGTCTCAGTCCTCACATGGTGTTTGGAGTCCTTACCTCGACTCACTCGGGTGGTCAGGGTTCAATGAAGAGGGGCCAAGGGTGGACTCTGACAATGGGTGTTAAATTCAGGATAAGGGGGCCACATGAACCACACTGCGGAGCCCAACCCTTCAGTCATTGTGAAAATGTGAAATTTTGTGAATTGCATGACTTTCTAACAGAGCTCCAGATCAAGTTCAAGTTTCTCCTCAGAACTCAGACTTGGCACTCACAGAGCTCTCGTGGGTCCCCTTCAACTCTCCGCTGGTGGCTCCTGACACCCCGGCCCTGTCTTTGCAAAACAATCGCATCAGAGTGCCGCGGAACTTCTCCGCCCCAAACAGGTAGATCAGCGGGTCCATAGCGCCGTTCAGGCAGGTGAGGGAGGAGGTGAGGCGGTTTGCCAGGCTGAGCCCTCTGCGTGTCTGGCAGGAGACGTCAGGATGGCTGTAGCTCAGGATGAAAGTGGCCCTGCTCACGTGATACGGCAGGAAACAGACTACATAGATGAGCATGACCAGACCGATGGTGCGCAGGGCCTTCAGCTTGAGGGCCGGCTCCAACCTGGAGCCCCGATGCAGGCTGTGAATGATGAGCAGGTAGCAGGACAGGGTGGCGAGGAAAGGCGGGGTGAACGCCACGGCTAGAGATATCAGTGCCTTACGTGAGGCCTTCTCTCTGTACAGCTGCGAGCACACTGTCACGCCGTCCACCTCTGCAGTCTGGTGGGTGATGAGCAGTGGCGCCATGGAGACAGTGACCAGGGCCCACAGACAGAAGCTGATGATGTGAGCGTAGCGAGCACGACGGACCTTCAGCGACCTCACGGCGTGCACCACAGCCAGGTAACGATCCCCCGCCACACAGGCCAGGAAGTACAGGCTGGCATACATGTTGACATAAAACAAAAAGCCCGCCACTCTGCAGGGCACCTCGCCAAAAGGCCAGTGGCCTCCAGTGAGGTGGTAGGTGGCCCTCAGCGGGAGGATGACCACGTACGACAAGTCTGCCACAGCCAGGTGAATCAAGAAGATGTTAGCAGGAGAGGAAGAGCCACGCTGGTGAGAGAAGATCCAGAGAGCCAGGCTGTTCCCGTTCAGTGCCAGAAAGAAAACCAGGATGTAGAAGCATCCGAACAGCGTGTCTTCAGCTGTGGTGTCCACTGCTGGACAGCTCTCTGACGTCTGATTGGACAGCATGGACGGCAGCTCCATCGTAGCAGACTCCATTTTGGTCACTAAGAAGACAGAAAATTGTTACAAACCTTCTCCTAAAAGCAATTTTTAGGAAGACTTCGGAACATTCTTCTCTTTCAGCTGATTTTGCCTGAATAAAACGACGTATGAATGTTTGCTGGTAACACGTCAGGCCTCGTCTCGCATCTCTGTCACGAGTCTCTTTGATTTCTAGAATAATTCATTGTTAATATTCAGACAGCAAACTACCAAAGTAACAGGAAGCCATGCCAGCCCAACCCCGGGTCTCTCTCTCTCTCTCACACACACACACACACACACACACACACACACACACACACACACACACAGTGACAATAGGCAGGGGGAGTGTTTGTCACAGTGCCAGTCTCACAAGGTAACAATAGATGTCAGTGTCCCTGGCTAATGTGCACATGCCCTCAGAGCGGGTAATTACTTCATTCTGACCACAACAAGTATGAGACTTCCTCCGCACACTCAGGAAGTCTACTCTTCTTCCCTCTACAGCATCTCTGGCCTCGAAGTCTGATTGGTCAGCAGAAACCTTTCATCTCGGCTGAATGGAAAACCCTGAGGGCCATTAGAGAAAACTTAAGCTATTCAAGGTAAACATGGGAATCTCTACAGACGATAATACTGCGAGGTACTACATATGTAACGTTATAGTGTAATATTCAAGGCAGCATAATTATATATACGCAGTTCCAGTGTTTACATCAGGTTTGACATTTTGGAAATACAATTTTTCACACTCTTGCTGATAGTTAAATGCGATTGACTCTCATGTTTGTATGCTAAATATCAGCTAGCGATAGCTAGTGGCAGCAGCCAGTTAGCTTAGCCATGACACAAAAGCATCCGCCCAGCAGCTCCTCTGACGTAAGCTAATTAAGAAGACTTGTTTGTTTAATCTTTACAAAAACTGTGTAAAAATGAAAGGTTGTGGTTTCATGTGCCAGTAGCTGTGTTTGATCACCTTTGGCCAGAGCCAGGCTAGCTGTTTCCCCCTGTTTCCAGTCTTCATGCTAAGCTAAGCTAGGCTAGGCTAAGAGGCTGCTGGTGCAGGAGTCCTGTTTCCTGTTTATTTAAGATGTTATTGCAGTTACATATGTGAGACATAAGACCTGAGTAAATTTCTTTTCAATTATAATATTTTTGCCTGAAAATGTCTGATCAGGGTACATTTGAGTCTCTTCTCCTCGGTGACAGTTTAAACGATGAGGATGAAATGGAACAATATAATTTCCAACATTCCTCACAGGATTAGCTTTTTCCAATTTTAGACAACTATTCAGACACACCTCAAAATGACCGCCCACTCCTCCGTCCCTCCCGGCTCTCTGGCGAGCTCCAACCATCCACGCCCTCTATTTTGTTTTTTTATCTCCTCTTTTTCTGCTTCAGCCTAACATCTACACAAACATCAGTGGGGCGTGAACGGCAGTGATTAATCTCAGAAAAGGCGTCCCTGCATCGTCCACTTTGACAATTTTTTGGAGCATCCAAGAACAACATCACAACATGTGTAGCAGGGATGAACTTGTCATCCCACAGATGTTGCTGTAGCTGAAGGGAGGTTCCCAAATACACAATGCGAACAGCTCACCAAACAGTGAAATGTGATTAAATAATGCTGCACCACTGCAGGGCTCCTTAGCAAAAAGGGAAAGGGATTGTCTCTAAATCGCTAAATCTCCGTTTCACCAGCTCACTGTCCAGACTTCTGGCCCATTAGGAACCAGCCAGATGTAGCAGCGTGGCTCTTTTCACTGTGTGTTGGGCTCCTGTGCTGACCGGACCTGTGAGACCCACAACGAAGGGCATTTCTCAGCCAAGGCTCAGACTCAGCGCATTCAGGAGGACAAGTCCCCCAAAGAAAAGGGCTGAAGCCCCAGCAGGGATAACAAACCGGCTGCAGCAAAGCTCAATGGAAAAGCTTCCATAAATACGGATCCCAGAGGGATAATCCCAAAGAGAGGCAATCCTGAAATATGCCTTCATCACAATGATCTGGGTGAGCAGATCTGTGCAGGCGTTCACATGTGAGGAGTGCTGGCAGAGAGGAGTGGAGCGCGCTGGCGTCGGTCCTTTTCAGAGATTAGTCAGTGACAATTTGTTGTGACAAAACTGTGACAGCTGTAATGTGTACAATCAGCCTTTGTTAAAACTCGTCACAGCGCAACCCAAGTGGGATAAAGTGAATGTGAAATTTGGTTATTGGATTAAATGCGAGTGCATTTAGAGACAATCTTAAAAAGCAGATGACAGATTGCCATCATGCTGAGCTGTTTGGGGATTTACATGACAAAGGTGACACATTTGCAGAATAAATACTTACTGCTCGTTTGCAGTGAACTTCATCTGGATATATTCTTTCACTGCAGCTATGTATACCACTTAAATACAATGAAAACAATAGGAATTGAGGACTTTTGATGAACTTCTAACAATAGTTAAATACATCTCTATTGCTTTCTCAAAATCTAGATAAAATAAAGAGACTTACCAGAGCTGTAGAGCTTTTCAGAGGGTGGACTTCCTGAAGAAAAGGCTGCTTAAGGAGCAATTCAGCTGCTGACAGAGCGAGCGACAGTCAGTTTAGGAGCAGAGTGAAGACCGGAGTTCAGCCGCTGAGCTGTGGAAGAACTGAAGCCCTGACACAAAGAATGCTGTCCTATAACCCCCTTTCTCTCCCTCAAGATGTCCTTGGGAATGAGACTGTTGCTCTTTTTGTGTCTCAACAAATTTGATAACAGAAAGGGAGTCCCAATGGGAGCCTTTCGTTTGAACCTTGACCCCACCCTTTCTTTCTCCATCCCCTGCTCCTCAGAGAGCCACTTGTGCGCTCCACAATAGCCTGAGTCAGAATAAGCAGCACATTTTAGCAGCGGGGAGAATAATGGCGTGCCTCAGTCGCAATGAGTCGTTGGATATGACTCCATGGAAACCGGGCCTAGTGGTGCGCCGAGCGCCTTTACCGTGAACTCCCACCCTCCCACTGATAGATAGAAGATGGACTGTGTTGTTAATTGAGAAGTTTATGACTGAAGTCTGTGAGATGATCTTTTGTAAATGCTCTGTTAAGATCTACAGAGGGCCCCATTCCCTTTAGGAGAGCAAGTGAAAAACAAGAGCAGGGAGGGGGGCCGTGCTTGAAGGAAACAGAGGCCCTTGTTGGTGTCTTGCCTCCTGGGGGCATCCTGAATTGGAATGCCCAAAATAATCAGTCACATAGCCATCGGACAGATGTGGACAGAGGTCCCGCTGGCTGGAGGGGGATAATAATTCTTTCATAGGAGGAGATCACAGCTGTGTGTCAGACACATCGGCTCTTTCTCCCCTCTGTTTCATCGATATGCAAATGGTATTCTGTAGACTTGAATGAAACCACTATCTGTGCGGGACTGCGGAGAAGCCTCGACATCACTATCCTGTTAATCGACTGCCAACTGCTAATTGGGATGGACCCGCTTTTGTTGGGCTTCTCGGCTCGGTCTGTTGTGCGTCCCGTAGCCCTGAAGCAGAAACATTGCCTTGTTAAGCGCTCGCGATCATAAATATATCATTCTTCTGACTGCTGTGAGGGGACAGTTTTTAATGGACAGACGGATTCTCTCAACATTGTGAAGATAAACTCACCAACAGGCTTCTGCTGGGAAAATGTTTATTTGACAGATTTAGCAGAAAAAAATAATTTCTCTACAATAAATGTTATTTTATCATTTCAAGCACTTAAAATATTTCCTGAAGACGGGTTTATTTAAAGGTACGCTGAGGAGTTTTTGACCACTTTCACACAGGGATGCACGTGTATGTGCGCAGTCATTTCAGTGATGCAGTTCACATCTGGCTTCACGTTATTCCACTTATCCACAGCTGGTGACGATAACACCCACAGAAGCCGAACAATGTGCTCACTAAGCTGAGGAACTGGGCTGTAAACTAGCAGACATGGATGATTTTTAAAAATTTGGGGGATATTTTCAGTGTATAAAAAGGGTTCTTCAATGTCAGGCAGGTTAATATGAAGGATAATTAGTCTCAGGAGTAGTGACAAATTCATGATCCACAAATAAAACAGGGATTACAAATGTGTTTGATGATTTGTGAATAAATTATGTTGTTTGCAAATTAATTTTTCTATACACAAACAGATACCACCAAACTGGAATAAATATGTAAAATTATGCTTCCAGAGTTAATGTCTTCAAGAAATCTCTTACAGAATTTGTGAAATTGTGGTCACCAGATGCAGATGAAATACTATATACTCTACTTATGGAGAAAAAAATGTCTTTTACCAAATGGAAATTTAGCATTAAAGCGGGGAGAGGTGGGTTTAGCACCTGAATGCAACGTGCAGATTTGGACCAGAGGTGTAAAAAGAGTCTCCACACACAAACGTAGCACAACTGTGCAAACAGATAAGACAATTTCTAAATGAACACAACAACATTCAAAGACAATGATGTTGATTAAAAAGATTGAAACTGTAAACATGAAGTGCTATAAATACTGGCATTAGTTCAAACGGGCTGCATGTATGTGTACATTTGTTTTGCATTTATTAGACTTGGATGGTATTTGGCGTTAGGAACAAGCATTTAAGGAAGTCACAAATGGTCATACACATTTCTATTTTGTTTTTTCATTTGTTGATCATGAACCACGTGCAACTCTGTTGTCTCTCCATAAATTAAGGGCTCAGAAAGTTTTATACTAGCTAGAACATGAGCTGTTCCTGCTGGATTATGTTACTTGTATACAGTCCAAAGAAACACCAGCTTTAAATAAAAAGAGAGAAATCTACAACAAGTTTCTTCTTTGCAATGAATCATTTAGTTTTTTTCACACAGAGCACAAATAAAGTTGATTAAACTGACAAAAGTTCTCGCTCTACTTCTTTGTTCGTGTGTGTGTGAACTACATGTCGAGTATGCTGGATTTAATCTGCAGCTTCATCACACTCGTGTCGCTGAGGCTCAGCTGTTGAAGCGCTGGTTCCTGGTCTGCTGCACCCTCCTCTCTCTGAGGTACATGTTGACGTAGGAGGTTAAGAGATCGTCCATCTTGTAACCCTTTTGAAAAGAAGACGCAGAGGTGAAGAAAGGAAGTGAAAAGGACCAACGCTTCATCACTTAAAGCTCACATGCAGATCTTACCAGGGAAGTTTCACACAGGAATTTGCTTCCTCTCACTAAGTTGCCGACAGTCATGTGAAAAAAGGTGCTTCCACTGCACCAGTTGGCGATGCGGTTGAAGGGGTGATTTACCAAGACATCCTTTACAAGAGAAAAGAATTGTTGATGGTAAAAAAAAAAAAACAGGAGCAGGATGTTAAAGAAAATACCGTTAACAGCACTTTTTGTTTATTTCACCTTGGTTTTCGGGTGGATGATGGTCACGCCTTGCTTGCTGATGGCTATTCGCACAATATCTGGGAAATTTGGTTCTGACGTTTGCTGAGAGGAAAGTCACAAAGACAAATGAGAAAACTTTTCTTCACTGAGTCGTAACATGGTGGCAGAGGGTGTGAGGGACTGAGAGCGAGAGCATCAGATAAACAAGCCACCCACTCAACCAAATGGACTATAGATAGCAAGATAAAGCAGCATCTGTGCTGCATCGCTGCAGCTTTTACCTTCACTTCAAAGAACGCGCAGCCGAACGTCGGCCAGCGGTAAACCGCCTTCAGGACGGCCACCTTAGCCTCTTCGACAGACATGCCAGCTTGTTTGTTATAGGAGGCGACAATACTCTGAAAAAAGATGCATATCACAGTATGATACAGCACTCTTGTTTCATAGAAGCATTTGCACAGCTTTTAATGAGGTTAATGATTCTCCAACAGCCCCCCAGCCTTCAGGCAATAATATCCAGAGAGCTGAGATCAGAACGCATAATGGTGAAACTGTTCATATGGGCAATCTAAAGGATAAAGACGGTTCTATTCTATGTTATTGTTCATGTCAAAAAGCCCATGAAAAGACCAAAAGAAAGAATAAACTGATGGAGCGAAGAAGCGACAGAGTGTGTATTTCACTCCTCTGTGTCAAAGAGCTCGTATGTTGTCCAAAAACTCTTCAAACACGTCAATGAGCCACACTGTCGCACTCAGTGACGTCTTTCTTTTTAATGAACACGCCCTAAAGTTTGTTTTGACTCAGTCTCACACACGTCATCCTGCTGCAGTCAATACTTGCTAATGTGCAAACTGTATCAATGCACAGCTAAATATAGTCCCCAGCAAACGCACCATTACTCTAGTTTTCATAATGTTTGTTGAAGCCTACAGTGCCCAGCTGTTTTAGGAAATGACATGACTTCATCTAAAAGTTAAACTGTATGTTGTAGAACTGTTTGTAGCCATGCTAGCTGCCTGGCAATGTCATTCTGTCGGTCTGGTTAATATCTCAGCAACAGTTTGACAGGACACTGTACATTTAAGGTCACCGGAGGAAGAATTCTAAAATACCTCAACATATAGTGGATGGATCGCCATACAATTTATTACAGATATTCGTATTCCCATCAGGATTAACTGTAATAACTATATACCAGGAAAACCAGTGACATTCCCATCAGCCTCAGCTGTACTTTGTGTTCTGTAGTTTTAATGCTAGTTAGCAAGTGTTAGCATGCTAAAATGCTGAATTAAGATGGCGATCTTGGTAAACATTAGCTGCGAAACATCAGCATGTTAACATTGTCGTTGTGTTAGCATGCTGATGTTAGCATTTCACTGTGTGTAGCACTGAAGTACAGCCTTGCCTCACACGTGTGGCTGTACCGATTCCTGTTGAAGATTTAAGTCTTCAGGAGGAACGAATGGGGCTGGAGTCGAGTGTCACAGACGGGATAAGGAAGTCGAAACGTGTTGAGTATTGTTGGTTTTGGTCTTTTCCTGAGATGTGCTGACAAAAAGAATAAAGTGTACCACCTCTTGAGACGAAGCCAGTGGAAAGAAAACCTCTCATACCTTCTTCCAGTCGTTTTCAGACATGGCCTTCAGCTGGTCGGCGGGCACCAGCTCCTTCAGCATCTTGGGAATCGTGACCAACTGGCTCTTGTCGTTGTTGATCTTTGTCCTGAGGAGCAGGGCTGCAATGTTGACCATTTCCTCTTTGGTGCAAACATGATAGCCTCTCAGGTACTTGGGTAGCTCCTGGAAAATAGAAAGACATTTTAAACATAGTCTGCTACTGCGGGAATTAAATTCCCACCAGATTTGGGCTCAAGTTTGACCTTTAAACCAAGTTGCTGCTGACTGCATCGATGAATAAAAGACAATGTTTTAACCTGCAAATGTCTTTCTGGTCATAATGAAACCAGAGGGAGCAGTTTGGAACGAGAGCCACCATTTCATCTTTGGGTCAGGTCGGATATTTAAGGGAAATATTTGGCTTTCATATCGTGTGGCAAAACTAATCAGCCTGGAAAATTTGATGGTGGCTGAGCTGCATCATTCAAATAATGTACCTGAGGGAAATGGAAGATAAGATCAGCCTCTGTGTCTCTGCCAGGGATCACATTGAACCACAGCTTCCTCATGAAGAACACAACGTAGGGCACATTGACGGGGCCAGCTGAACACACACACACACACACACACACACACACACACACACACACACACACACACACACACACCAAAGAGGGTTTTATGGGTAAACACAAAGAACCATCAGAGGTCCGATTGGCACTCTAATCAGGTAATGCTTTTACCTTCTTTGAAGCTCTTGGCTGTCTTGGACCAGTCAGTGATTTCTCTCAGACTATCAAAGAAGTAGTCCGTGTCATTCAAACTGAGAACCTAAAAGAAACACAATCACAGACGTTCTTTGATAACGAGTGGAGCCGAAGGTCATGAAAGAAGGCTGAGAATCCATGAAATAACACACGTTTGTAAAACCATCGATCAAAACATAACGTTCAAGGGAGAGAAATATCAAATGGACCTTGTTATGTGTTTTGACAAAAATGCTGAAGCCGTCTGCTGAAGCCAGACGGAGCTTGCTGGCGATGTTCTGGATGAGATCCCTGATCTTGGTGCTTGTCGCGACCTCAAATATCTGAAGAGGGATGAGAGGAATCACTGGATCGCTAGTAACAGTGTACGAATATCTGACCTGCCTTTTTGCCGTAACTTCAAACATACAAGGTTTGTGTGTTCGTACCTCCTCTGTGTCGTTGGGGAAGACGATTTTGTGGAAAATCTGTGTGCTGTTCAGCTGGATGGCGTCTACCTCAACCTGGTGTGGTGGGAGCTTCCTGGGCTCCATCCTACACAAGGACCGCAAAGGCTTAGTCACATGTTTTTTTATACTTTATCACGTTGACATGAAGCCACAGATTCAGCACAGATAAAGAAACAGCACACACTCTGTCACTAAAGCAGTAAACATGCAACACCATGCACCAACTGTGCTGGTCGTCTGTTGGAGCCTGTTGTCATTGTGTTAGTTATACTGAATGTAAAGCAGGTATATTTATAGAGCAGGCCATGCAAATGCAGACTGTGGTCAAGTCAGCGTGAAAGTGATGCAACACATGTTTAAAGAGTTCAGTCTGAGCATCTCTGCAAGCAAGTTCTGCCTTAAAGAGCACAGTTTGCTGCGTCACCGTGGTTGCTTTGTGCTTTTCTACAACCTCGATTCTATAAATTGTGATGCGTAAAACATCAATAAAACAGTATGTGATAATTTGCTAATCCTTTACATCCTGACAAATACTCAATTGAAGACAGCACAAAGACAATACATTTAATGTTTGAGCTGACCAGCTTCATTGATTTCTGTAAATATCTGCTTATTCTGAATCTGATGCAGCAGCATTGATCGGTAACAGGTGATAGTATCATGGTTGGGTATGAAAGGGGCATCCTGGAAAGGCTCAGCCTTGAGACAGGGGGAACACAGTGCTGTGTGCTGGTGACGTGTTAAACGGCGTGTTGGGCTAACCTCAGCGAGCTCTGCATCCGCTGCAGACAGTCGGCGGCGAGCGGCTCTCTGCGGCGCGACTCCAGGAATCGCTGAGCATGCCTCAGAAGAGGCTGGCTGGGAGGAAACAGGCCACAGCAGAGCCACAGCAGCTGCCAGCCCTGCTCCATGCTGAACCTGGGTGATAGGGAAACAGACAAAGACACCCGAAAGCAGATGATGCAACAGAGTCTTGGTTTGTATTCACATCCATTCTTGTACACTGTAACATGAAGGGTGATCACATTTCAGTTCCACTTCAGAGAAATGTCAAATGTCTCACTCTGCTTGTACTGCACTGAAAAGTGAGCTATACTAACCTGATATCACGAGTAAAAACAACGATTGGCAAACACTAATTTGCTCTATCCAACTGATTTTATCACACAGATTTTAAACCTTCCTTTTTCTGAAACAAGCCCATAAACAGTTTGATCTCTGAGAAGCTGAGGCAGCGTACCGGTTGTTATTGCTGGTCATCTGCTTCATGATCTGGCAATAGACCTCGTCCCTGAGAGCCTTATCCTCAGTGGCGGGGCCGAAGATCTGGTCGGTGAGCTCCAGAGGATTCTGCACCTGCTTGGTGGGGTAATCTCCCATATATTTCAGGATCGGTACGCATCAGTCGAGGAGAAATAACCAAACTTTGAAACTGCAGACATGCCTCGGCATCATACTGAAACCTTTTTATTCTTTTGTAAAAGACCAGCGGAACTAGATAAAAAGTGATGGTTGGATAACTGAGCGATGGTGTTCAGATGAAACTGCCTGTCGAGCCAGATGGACCAGCCACTGTCAGGCCTGAAGCCTGCTCTTTGGGTCGGTAAAGGTAGGATTCAAGCACAGTTTAAAGTTAAGTCAGACTCAGAGACTGCTGTTACCTGTGAGTTTAGTAGATTTATGACAAAACTGGGGCCTATTGGGTAAAAAACATCACCCAGCTTCCATAGGAATGCTCATCCAACTTCTGGCACATTGCACCATGTGCATTGATTAATATTTGCTCCAGCCAGTAGAAAACAGAACCCCTGAAATAGATAACTATAAAATTCATGGGCTTAAGTCGTGTGTCAGAAGGTGCACTGGTACAGAACACAGGAAGAACTGGTCCCTTCTTTTATAACTGTGGTGTGTGGAGGATATCAATGAAGGCCAAACAGGCTTTGTGGCTGAACTCAGGGTTGCCCACCAGTTTCTTGAGGAGGGGCTGTCTGATTGGCTCTCTGGAGCTGACCCACAGCCTCTCAGGAGCAGCGTTCCTGGAAATCACCTGACGGTTCACATCTTTTGTGGGCTGCCTGTAGGATCAGTGGAACAAGATGGGGATCCCCGCTGTCAGTACTGTTCCAGTGAGCACTTTCCTGCTGGTCTAAAAACATTTCATTCAAATGGAGGACGGTTCTGATTACCTGAAGTACTCGAGGGAGAACTCCTTCAGAGTGGCAGGAGCTACTCTCTCCATCGTTCCTGTGTCTTTTATGATGTTCTTCCTCTGGTTAGGAGACAAGTTGAGGAGGGCCTGAAATAAAGAAAAACGCACTACATTTAATACGCCGCACTTTCTGGGCGTGATAACTCGTCTGAGAATGAAGTCACTGACGTCTGCGTACCATGAGCTCACTGGTGGGCTTGCTGAGCGTTGGCAGGATTAAGATGGCATCAATGGGGACGGCTCCCGTTTGTGTTGTGCGCTCGTTTTTGCCCTTTATCCAGCCACGCTGCTGAGAAAACTCCTGATCGCTGATTATGATAATGAGCTCTCCTTTCTTGAAGCTCAGGAATGTGGGGTCATCTGGGACCGAAGACAATTGAGACACTTAGCAATTAGCAGGAGAAGAGTCTATAACAGTTCAGCTTGACAATCTAAGAGAGAGAAGTCAGTCCTCTGACCTCGTCTGTCGGCTTCCTTCAGCGTCACAGCGTACTGAGATCTCTCCGTGAGTCCACTGAGGAACATGGTAACCAGCTCTGCCATGTCCTCAGCGGTGCCTCCGCCCAGAGTGAAGTCTCCTTTCAGCGTCAGCAGGGTCACCGCCTGGCCAGACATTTTACCCTGCCTGCGTGTGCATCAAAGCAGAATTACAACACAAGCAACACCACGCTGTCTTAGCAAACTGGACTCTTCCTCACTGTAAACCAGCACACCACACTCCCTCCTCCTCCTCCGATTCTGTCTCTACCTTATGGTGTTGATTCCGGTGATCTCAGGGAAGGAGAGCTCCAGCAGCCTCTTCTCTCTCTCATCCAGGAAGGTGATACCAGTCCAGTTTACGGCCACAATGAACTTGCTCTTTGGTAGTGGAGGACCTAAAAAAAAACCCGTGGAAGAAACAAGCCCGATGAGAGACAGGAAGGGAATTATCAGATCATTTGCTGTCCAGCAGGTGAGTGTTGTTCGCACCTTGTATGTGAATCATTTCAGCCACCAAAGGATGAACGAACTCAGTGGGATTGTTATTATGTCTGGCAAGACTGTGGGTCAACAACAGCACAGCATGATGCCGCTTTGTGAGTGTGTGTGGGGAAAGGGCGGGCAATCCTCAGTGACCTGTCAGACCCTGACTACGGTGAATTTGGGTTTTTACCATCGGGGTGGAGGTACAGGAAGCCGCCTTTGAGGACTCCCTGTACCAGGGATCCTTCATACCTTCTATTAGAGCTCTGTTAACCAAATGCTGGTGATATCCGGTGTGTGCACTTGCATTGTGCTAAATTCTTGATTAATAATGATGTTCTTGTGGAGCACTTTGCTGTTAAATGTCTTTAATTTAGTGTCTTTTCTATTGTATTCTATTCAAATATTCAACTTACAAAGATACAAAACACAAAAAAGCAGCAAATCCTCGCATTGGTGTAGCTAGACACGAGGAGAGTTTGACATTTTTGTTAATAAATAACCAACAGTGACGTTCAAGGCCTCGGGGATAACAACATACAACAACATGTTTCACTGGAGTGAAGCATAAAGAGCGACAAACTGTTCACTGGGAGACTCCGTGCGATGTGTTATATTGAGGAATTACGCTGTGGAGGCCTGTAATAATAATACTTTCATCTTAGCAGCATGTTGTCTATTATGCATTTACACACAGTAGCAGAAGAAATCCGACTGCACAGCTGATCTGTTGATGAAAATACCCGCTGTGTCAGTGAAGCACAGCTCGTCCTTACTGCAGATTAGCTGTTCACAAGCTAAACAGCAGTGAATCTGGAATGTTGCTCCTGGCCCACTTATTCACTCCTAATCAACTACTTTGCTCCAGTCTTCACCCCAGTGGTGTCGTGTATCTATAAATAGCCTTGTATATCCCAGTCTGACATAGATACAAAAAGCAGCAGCGGCTAACGGCTCAAAGGAGGCTGGTTAAGAAACGGCTTCACTCTTAGACGTGTTTGTCTGTGGATTCCAGAGGAAAGTGTAGAAATGTTTGGGTTATACATGTTTTAAATTCTGCTGTGATAAAAGAAAAGAAATGCAAATCAATGAAACCTCTGAGGAAATTCTGATTACTGATCCTGAACTGGTTTTTAAATTTGTCATCAATCACAAAAGGAAACAATTCTGTGCTGTTTCTGCAAACTTTTGATTTCAGTATTTGAGGAGGAAAAATACCCTTGAAATTTTTAGATGCTACATTTGGATGTAACTCTGACAGCTCTAAATACTGCATGTATGTTCTTACTGATACAGTGAATTTATAATCTAGAAAATATGAAACACACTCTCAATCTGAACTCATCAGTTCCTTTAGAGGCACAAATAGTTTGTCCATCAATCCTGTAAACCAAGAAACGACTGGTTTATTTATAATGATGAAGCTCATGATGCCTTCAGTCATTTGATCTTTTTAAGTTATTTGTTTAGAATATTTCTAATTCTGGCCTTTTCCAGTCACCCATGAGTGTCAGCAGCCTCGTGTATCATCAGAACAACATAAATATAGCTGCTGAACGCATCTAAATCAATGCAACTATCATGATTTATCAAACTGTAAACGATTAAAGACATCGACACTGATAGGCTAGAAACATTCTTTGCTAACAGACGCCTACCTGACACCTTGAAAACTTCAAAGAACCTGGAGAAGAACATGGGCCACTTCTCTCGGGCGTAGTCGACCATCTCTGCCTTCACTGAATCGGCCGTCGGCCTCGAACTCAAATAAGAACCCTGGCGTGGTTTAAGAAAAACAGACACAAACGTCAGATGCGCTCAAAGCTGTTGCAGAGTTTTCATTCCATCCAGTCCTCTTCACGCTGCACCTTCTGCCATGTGCTGTGACTGACCTGAGCGTGAGCAGTGCTGACCATCTGCACCCATTTGGCCTCTGACTTGGCCTCCAGCAGAGAGCTGCTGATGCAGTCCTGAACAGCTTCCTTCACGTGTTCCTGACTGCTGTCTGAGCCGTGCTGGATGTATAAATGTTTTGCAGCAAGCTCAACAACGTCGTCCTCCTTTGAAAGTGAAATGCAGAAAGAAAAATGTCACATTCATATATGTGAGAGTACGACAGCAACTTTCAGACAATCATGCAAATCAAGCCCACCTTTTCACTCTGGTACTCTCCAAACTTCAGACCGTGGATGATCTGCTTGTAGATGAGGTCTGTGCTGATCTCGTCCTCTTCGCAGTCGTGCCAGGGGGTGAAGATCTCTTTACGGAAGAAGAGACGCCACGGAGCGTGCTGTTCCTGCCCCCCTCTCTTCTTCACTTCCTGCTCGCACTGGCAGATGGCGTCCATCACATGTTCCCGACCGCTGCCCAGAGCCCACACCTACAGGACAGGTCAGCATTTGAAGTCATGGAGATTTTTTAATAAGTGTTTGTTGTGAAGCAATGAATTTTTTCTGACTGACCATTGACAGCCAATATAATGCAAATAGTGTGTTTAAGCACAGGGTATGTCATTTCTACCACTAGGGGTCTCTGAACCAAAACAATGAAAACAAACGACATGGTTGAAGACATTGTGAAGTAGCGTGGGATCATGGGAGTTGTTGTCTTCATTGTTGACCGCCATTGCTGATGAAAATCAATGTGACATGATTCAGATGAGGTCACACGTTAAAGTTTTATTCATGTTTTGTCACGTTCGCTGACTTCCTCCCTCTCTCTGAAGTATCTGGTGTTTCCCGTGTTTCCACTACCAGGCGACCAAATGAAATAAAAACTGTCACCTTGAATAATAATAGTAATGTAAGTACACAACTCAACAGAAACAAAAGACAACACCTGTCTGCTAAATGTCAGTACTTATTTCTGAAATGGAAACAAGTGGAAAGTCCTTAAATAGTCCTTAAGTCAAAGCAGATGAAAACTTTGAGTCTCTTGGAGCACTTCACGAGTGTGGCAAAAGCTCTGAAATGTAATTTTCTGTGAAATGACGGCGTTGGAAGATTTAAATAATAATCTTCTTAGAAATCTGCACATATCTGCAGTGCCTTTTTAAAATTCTCTGTATTCTCTCTACAGACCTACAGCAAAGCTCTGTACTGAGCTTTGCTGTAGGTCTGTAGATCAAAAACATCTTCATTTTAAGACTTTTCAAAATGTGAAAATAGATTTTCACAGCATGCAGAATGTTTCATTTTGGGGTGTTTTTCAGCGTTTCCCTCTCAAAGGCAGAAAGACTTTGACTGTTATAAAGAAAATATGAAGAATACATATGAGAAATGTGTGATAGCAGATCTTCTCTTCACCTGCTGTACCACAGGTGCACACCTTACCTTTTCATACAAGGCGACGTAGATGGAAAAGCCAAAGGTGTCTTTGAGTTTGACTTTGTTAGAGAGGAGCTGGCAGATCTCTTTGGCGGTAGATGCTGAGTCAACAGGCAGGTTAATGGAGCGTTCATCCATCAGCGTCACCGACACTATTATGGGCTTCTTTGTCTTGGTTGCCTGTTACAGTCCAGACAAAATGAGCATGTTGATTAAATAGTAACGAGATCTTCTGTGCATGTGAGTTCATAAGTGTCAATCAAAGCCCATCAATCAGTCAGGCATCTGTCTCAAATATCTGCAGGTGCACCTCGCGTCAGCCTCTTTACCTGCAGCTCCAGCCAGGCCGGCGGCTCCCCTCGCACGCCGTTCATTCTTGTGCGTCGCAGCCTTTCAGCACAGTAGGAAGCGTAGCCGCCCGGAGCGAAACGGATGAAACTCTGCAGGTACTGCCGAGATGAGGGATGAAAAGCAATGAGAATAAACGTCACAGCAGGCGGCACACTGTTTATAAGACTGGAGAAACCAATGCGCCTGCTGTAGTTACCTTTAAAAAGCTCTCACTGGGAGAGAAAATGCCCAGACAGAGGGACAACAGGATCCAACCACGGAAGTAGCTGTTGCGGTTGCTGTTGTCATGAAGCTGCTTACAGATCTGACAGTAAATCTCATCCCTGGACAGACAAAGACAAACGCTGGATTAGCAGAGATAAAAAAAGAAAAGGTAATTAGATGTGTGTGATGTTTAAATCAAGCACCTGTTACCTGAGATCACGTCTGACGATGCCGTATCCCACGATGATGTGCAGTTTTTCAAGAGACGTCAACGGTCGGTCCAAGGTGTCTCCGTCACTGTCCTCCCTCAGAGTCTGCAGGGTGGGTGAAAAAGACGTTGAGAGAACTTTCTTTCAGCGGATGCTTTTCTGTTCCTGGACAGCGGCTCAGTGAATGTGGATCTCTTCCTTGCCTGGAGGCTCCCTTGTGGCACAGTGTATACCTTCAGGTTTTGAGCTGCTGAAAAGCAGAAACCTTCCTGTTTCCTGTCAGAACATGGAGCTCTTTCTGTTTTGTGTTGGCTCCTCGGGTGTTGTGGAAAACTTTCTTTCATTTTTATTACTTAGCACCTTCTAATACAGTCAGAAATTGTACTTTAAAATCTATGATGAATTAGTGTTAAACCACAAAATATAACAATTTTCAAAATTCATGAACTCTTTTCTTTATGGGGATATTGACCTGATGCAGGCCAAGACGTCTGTCCCCTCTGGACATCAGGTCCTGTGGTAGAAGGCGTCCCCCCATGTAGTTTCCCCTGACCTGGACCTGCTTTTTTGGCTCAGGTAGGTCTCCCATGAATCTCAGGATGATCCACCACACTGTCAGCGAGGCCTGATGATGACATGACAGAAATTAATGAAATAAACCAAATTAGTCCTCATACAGGAGGAACTCATGTGATGAATTAAAGCAGTCTGAGAGAAGCACCAGGGCGTCTCCTCCATCTTCATGGTAAAGAAGGGGCTGTCGAAGCCTCTGGCGGATGTGGGTGTGGGTGGCTGCACCCTGGAAGTACATAGAGGCAAATTTGGAGAAGGAGTACTCATCCAGGTCATCGTAGTCGTCTGTAAGATCTTCCTCCATGGGGAGTTCGTCAATGTCTATCTCCTCGAAATCCATCCTTCTCCCCTCAAAGCCCTGAAAACAGATACAGACTTGTGGTGACTGATTCTAAAAGTATTACAAAATGTGCAAAACTTTTGGTCACCGAACCTCCTGGCCTCCAACAATAATGGGGAGGAAGCCGAAGATGCTGTCCACCATCTCCTGGTCTGTGATGAAATCGTACGAATCTTTGGCCTCCATGTCTTTCCTCAGCGCTTCTTCCAACAGTCTTTGTTTCTCCAAAATGGCCAGCCGTTCTTCTTCTCTCTGTTTAGCTGTAAGGTACATCTGAAAGAACATAACATAAAAGAAGATTGAGAAAAGCTGAACCAAATATATTTTACTACCTAATGCAGCATACAACATAAATAACAAATCTGTACAAATTTGTCATGATGCAGCAGTGACATTGGGGGAACAACGATTGAACAAACAATCAGAATTATGTAGAATTATGAATACCAATCAGTTTTCAGCTGCTGGTTACAGAGCGGTGCATTAAAGCAGTTTGGGGTTCAGTGCCTTGCTCATAGACATCTTGGCAGTCACTGAAGAAGGGGACATCCTTAGCCACAGTGATTTGACTAACCATGGGAATACACGGAAAGATCGTGGAGGAGCTCAAATAATGTGAAATAAAAGCTGATGAAAAAATACTGTGTATGCACATATTTGTCCTTAGGAGGAAAATAACTCAACACAGTTCACAGCTCCTTCCAACATGAGATTATTCAAACTAGTTAGCAAGCTAGCAGAGAAGTCAAAAATGTTAGCTAAAGGTAATAGTAATAGTTAAACAGTTGAAATATTATGTTGAAATGAACGGATAAGTGAGTGAAATAGTTAAACTAGTAGTTAAACAGTTAAAATAAGTTGAAATGAATACATAAACTGGTGAAATCGTTAGCTAAAGGTAACTAATAGTTACGCAATTAAATAAGAAGTTGCAATGAATAGATAAGTGAAAGCGTTAGCTAAATGTAGCTAATCAATAACCAGTTGAAATAATGAGGTGAAATGAATGGATAAACAGCTAAAATAGTTAGCTAAAAGTAATAAGGAATAGGACAATGACATCATCAACAGCAAATTGGTCCTTTTTGGAGGACACCAGCTGTCACCTGTACCTCATTGCTACTAATCTAGCTAAGAAAGTTAGTCTCAGCTCATAAAACTCTGTTAAACTTCAGTTTCAACATGGTCTGTAAACACTGTTGTATTGTGGACTGTAACAGCTAAAAGCACAACAAACAAAAACAAAATTAGATCATACTGAGACCTGCAGGACCTGAGAGCAAGAGGAAGAGCGCCACCTGCTGGCTGTTTACTGTAGATGTCCAAAAAACTACTGAACTAACACAAAACACAATATTCATTGATAAAGGTTCAAAACACAAACTCTTTGCCGAATGCAGTCAGATACAAAGGTTAGTTAATGTAGTTTAATTTTCATAGATGCTGGTAGATTAATTATGCTTGATTAACATGATTAAAGTTAGCTAAAGTAATGGATAAAAGGTTGAAATAATGAAAGGTGATGGATTTGACATAGTTAGCTAAAGGAAATACACATCTAAAACAGTTGGTTAGAAGTAATGCAAAAGTTGTGATAATTATCGAAACTTAATGGAGACGCAGTTCAAGCAGCTAAAAGTAATGAACGCTGAGAACGTGATGGGTGGTGCCAATGAAGAGGTAACTGCTCAAGTTCACCGACAGGGATGCTGGTAGTAAAGACAATAAATGACCGGGACTTTAACCTTCTTTTACAATCGTCACATAGAGGGTTTTTACTAGTTTTTTAGGTCGAACTTACGTTTCTTTTCATCTTTCTGGCCAGCAGACCCCTGGTCTGTGCCTGCAGGAGGATCACAGCGTTTCTCTTGCGCTTCCATTCCTTCCTGGCCAGGTATCCTCTGGTTTGGGTCTGCAGCACGATGGCTGCCGCTCGCTTCTTCTGATACTGGAGTGTAAGTTGACGAGAACGAATCTGTGCCTGCAGCCTCGCGAAGCCATGCTGGACCTAGAATTACAACATAATTGAAGGGGTTTATTGCAAGTGAGGCTTGTATTTTCACTTTCATAAATACTGAAAAACATAACTCACCAGTTTGTACAGCTTTCTGCCTTTGTGTCCTCTCCAGTATTTCTGAATAACGAGAGCTCCAGCCTTTTTCTTCAGGAATTGTTTCCTTTAAAGGCAATGAATCATACAGATATGAAGTCACATGAGAAAAATAACAATAATAATTTCTCAGCTTTTTGTCCCATACCTGTACTTGTAGCTCCTGACGACTTTCTGGATCATAAGAGCTTTCACATTTAGTTCTTTCATTCGCTCCACTTCAAGCATGCTGTCATGGTAGTCCTGAGAGAAAACAAGAGCAAGGATGTGAATTGAACACCTAATTGGAAAAACTGGGCAATTAACCAAATGATGTGGTTTCAAGAGACACTGCAAAGTTATATTTGAGTTTATTTGCACAGCTTGACTTGGTTAACTTTATTTGCATGCTTGAAATTGAAACCACACAAATTCTGATGATTTTCAGAATAAATTATTTCAACAGTACAAATTCAGTTGAAACATTCGGTATTCCGTTGCTCATACGATTCAAATTATTGTGTCTATTGCACGTTTCCACACATATCCATCACTAACATTAGGCTGTACATTAAAATGTAAGGCGGCACCTTGAGGAATATCTTTGTCTTGCCAATCGTCCAGTCACCTTCTCCAGCAAGCACAGCTTGACAAATGCTTTTACAGCATTTCACTTTACTTTCCTGTTTGAGCAAAATAACCATCAAACAAACACATCAAGAGAAGATGAGAAAAGCTGTGAGGACATCATGATCAGAATGATCACGTTAATACCTCCAACTTACTGTTTTGGGATCACAGAGGTAAGCTTTCAGAAGGACGCGGTAGCGATCAAGAAACTCCTCGAATGTGTAGCGTACAGGATATCCAGCTTTCCGGATCCTGATGGTCTCCATCATACCGGAGTAACGGAGCTGACGCATGCACAGCTCTCTGTCAAACAGCTGACACACAGAGGGACGCAATCTGATTCACTTACACCAAATTGTTTCATTCATTTGTGGTACAGTTTTATTTTGGTTGCGTGACTGCAGCCTCTCTCCTCACCATGGGCTTCTTGAAGTCGTTGGGTTTAATGCAGCGTATGAAATAGGGCTGACACACAGTCAGTGTTTTCATCAGGGAATCTAGAGACTGACGGAACTGGCCGCTCAGAGTTGGAACGAGCTTCTTGCCATCAGACCCTGGCTGTCAGGTGCAAACAAAAGTCACACAGTGTGAGTAGATACGTACGTACAATAATCTTTATTATCAAAATGATTTCAGGTCTGTCTAATGCTGAAGCTACAGCCTGCACTGACCCGGAGGCTGTTGGAGGCCGAGGTGATGACCATCCTGGGGTTGGTCCCGCTTTTGATGGGACTGGAGGACAGCTCCTTATGAAACACCTTTTTGAGGAGTTTATTCTTGGAGGTCTCCACCAGCAGAATCAGATCTAAGCTGAGGGTGTCACGGTTTTTCTCCAGGAAACCTCAAAACAAGACAGACACAATAAGAATATCACAGAGGACTTGGTTTGTTGCTTTTAGACCTTGAAAAGTACCTTTTGAATCATAGTGGACCACTCCAGCAAAATGTTGGATTCCAAACTGTGTGTCATGGTCGTTCTTGGGAGGGATGTAGATGCCACCTTTCCCATGGACCTGATTCATTTTTTGGAGCATGGTGTTATCTGTGCCCTGAGTATGAACAAAAGAAGAGAGTTAAAACCCACTTTGCTTTGAGAAAGCAGACTTTTATGAGGTACAAGGAGGACACAGACCTTGGGGAAGTTGCTCTCCTCATCAATAAGCGACAGCATGTTCAGGGATTTGTTTGCCAATATGTCCAGGGTGCGTTGGTTGTCTTGGTATTCAATGTGCTTCCAAACAATGTTTTCACGGGTGTACTCGTCCTGCTCCAGCTTGAAAACATGCTTGACGAAGAACTGCTGCAACTGCTCATTGGCAAAGTTGATGCACAGCTGCTCAAAGCTGCAATAGTTCAGAAATGCAGCAGCGCAAGAGAAAAGACAAGATGGATTTCAGTCAACTCAACAATGTGTTCTTTGTCTAACAACAGCAGCAATAATCCACTAATGTCACGAGAGCTGAACGCCAACCTGTTATTGTCAAAGTTCTCAAAGCCAAAGATGTCAAGCAAGCCTATTGACTGTTTGACCTTCCCAGAATCCTCAGGCTTCTTGTAAATGGCAGTGTTGATTTTGTCCACAACCCAAACGAAGAGCCGTCCATAAATGGCCTGGAGATAATACAGAGAACAAATTATTAAGTACACAGCAGAGCAAAACAACACAAAAGATCCAAATGTCATAACTTTAGACAAAGACACTCAAGGTATTCCTACCAAGTTATGATAAATGACTCCATTGTTAACTGTCTAAGCCTGTTTTTAGCCTTATTTAAGTCTGGCCATCTGTCTTTAGTAATGATTTGATGGAAGGTCTCCCTTCCAAAAGTGGTTTGCAACCTTGAGGTAAATAAAAGGTGTATAAATAATGGTGCTAAGAAGACAAATCCTACAGAGATCTAGTAGTCTAGAGATCATTTGTGCCTCATTGGTGGTAAAGAATAAGGAAGGCTCTCCAACAATCCTCACAGGGCTCGTTTAGTGTGTTAAAATGAGCAGCATTTATGTCTGATCTGAATTTTACCTTGACAAAGGCGTCCCTGCCGTCCACCGCCTGGGCCGAGGCCAGAGCTTTGATCACTCTCTCTCCAGCAGTCACGAAGCAGCGCTGAGTCAGACTCGTCTCCAGCTCTTTGGGAGCCACCTGAGGTGATGCAGCAAACACAGTCAGACAAGATCATCTGAGCTCCTTGTAAGTGTAAAAAAAACTACAATTACCTCCAAAAGCTGGCTGGCCATGTCGAAATGGGACGATTTGATGACATCACAGGCCTCGAGGTTATCTACAATGGTGCCTGAATAAAAGAAAGATATGCCAAATGGCTCAAAAGATTCAATCGTTTTGTGCATTGGAGATTGATAAAATCTACAGTGCATGCGTCTTACTCTCAAAGTCCACATTGCCCAAGTGAAGGATGGCAGCCAGGAGTTTGGAGATCTCCCAGGAGTCATTCTCTGTGAACAAGAGGACCTTCAGGGCTGAACGGAAGTGGGCGTATTCCTTCACATCGTCACGTCCTTCACATCTGTTGTACCCACCCTGGTGACATGATCACATGGTTTAAAACTAAATGCTCTTATGAGGATATCTGATTCAAACGCCAGGCTTTTATCTTCAAAATCCTTATAAGAAGTCAACGTTTTATTCAACTTTAACAGTTAGCAAAATGACTTCAGTACCATGGTCAGATACTTGTACTCAGCAGCGTTCCCAAGCGAAAGAATCTTCTTCTGCTCAGCCGTCATGCCCATCAGCATGTCGTAAAAGATGTGGTAGTTTCTTTCCTCGGGTGCCTGCACATGAAAGCACTTGTTCGTCACCACAAGAAGATTCGACTTGAACCACGTTACGACTCCAAATATTCAGCCAACCCCTCTTCCCACCTGTCGGCAAACTCGGGACTTCTCCAGCAGGTATTGCTCAATGCGAGCCCCTTTAATGGCTCCACTCTTGTTGAACCTGATGTCAATGTACTTCCCAAAACGACTGGAGTTATCATTTCGAACTGTTTTGGCATTACCAAAGGCTGAGAAGAAAAGATGTATTTTATCAAAGCAGAACAAATGAAACAGGGAATTCTGCAGATTCGTTTAATTTTATGTTTTTGCTCATACCCTCCAAGATGGGGTTCGCTTCAAGAATCTGCTGCTCGATCCCGGAGCGCTGGCCGCTCACTGCAGCCAGGAACTGCAGCATGAGCTTGGTGCTCTCAGTTTTCCCAGCTCCCGACTCTCCACTGATGGGGAAAATAAAAAAGTAAACATGTAAAGAACAAATGCATTTAATAATGCCTTTAAGCAGCATAAAATAATACATTTTGCTGCATTATTAAATTTGTTCCTGCGTTGTAAAGGTTCTAAATCACTGGTACTCGGGTTTCAGTCCTGGGCATAGTACCATCTCAGCTGCCTTTTTGGCTATAAATGTCATTGTGATTATTGATCTGTCTAAGGGCTTTGATATGTTGGATCAAAATGTGTAATTAAAAGGCCAGACAGATGTTGGTTTTGACAACACGACCCTTGGCTGATTCAGAAAGACAAAAGCAGACCTGATGACACAGCACTGCTTTGCTCGGGTGCGGCGCATGTTGAAGAAGCAGTTGTCCGCGATGGCGAAGACGTGCGGCGGCAATTCACCCAGTCGTCGATCTGTGTACATGTGCACGTGCTCAGTGGTGTAGATGGGCAGCAGCTGGTAAGGGTTGACCGCAACCAGAATGGAGCCTGTGTATGTCTTCAGATAGAGAGACACGATAACCATCAGCACATGTGATGAATGTGTGTGTGTGTGTACATAAACAAGTTATTATGGTGTCAGCATGTTTCAAGCCCCCAGTGACCCCAGTGACCCCCCATTTGGTCACGGCTACAGTGTGTGAGATCGCTGCTTTTAAAAATTTCATGGGTGGATTAAAGCTTTGTTAAGTGCTGTGATTTATATATTAAAGGTCAGAGATGAGGAGATGTTTTGCTCCCAGCATTTAGCGGTGGTATTTCTGTACAGCAAAATGGCCTGATTCATAATTGAACAAACACTGCTGAGCTTTGACGACAGAAAACACTGAGATGTTCTCTTTCAACAGAGGCTCATTTGTCTCCATGGAGACAAACAGCACTGTGATAAACTACAGGGCAAAGTCTGAGATAGAGAGCCGTTGACGGCGAGGGGAGACACGGACGAGCATTTCCACAGCGAGTTATGGACCTCATAAAACGACGTGGTTCACCTACATAGATGACGCCTTCTTTGTGTCGCACCAGGAGGTTCCTGAGGAGTCCTGCCTCATGGAGGTCCCCGAGTCTTATCATGTCATCCACACCCTTCACAGAGGTGGGGTGCATGGGCCGGATGGCGCCCTTCGCCTTCTTGTCGATCTTGTGCTCCTGTTGTGTTTGTCACAAAAGAGTCAGCATTACGCAGAAGGTGCACGCTCATTTTCCTGAACCTGAAGCGAACTCCTGTGGAGGTCTGTACCTTTCCTTCATCGTCGATGAGCTGAAGCTGTCCGGTGCCAGTCACCTTGACCTCCGCCCCGATGGGCACCCCTTCACTGGAGTCCACCCACACAAAATCCCCCTAAAGTGCAGGGAAACCAGAAGTTGTCATATGCCAAAGTGCTAAGCCAAAAAAAGCCAAACAGTTCTTGAGATGATGATCTGAAGATCATGAAATCATACTTCACAGAGACTCGGTCTTACCTTACTTAAATGCAGCATAGCAGAAACATGGACAAAGCCTATAGAGAAACAGAAAGAGCAGTTCTTATTGACAAATAGCTGCTGCCAAATTAGTATTAGCTTGATGATTTTTCATTTTGACTGAATGCTTTAAGCAAACTTATCATCACTATGACTGTCAGACACTTCTATTCATGATTTTATATCGAATCTCATTATGAGAGCACAATGGAAGTCATAGTGAAAAACACACACAGCTTAATCAGTAAGACACCGAGTGTGATCACAGATTTGGAGACGCTGTAGTGTGTGTGTGTGTGTGTGTGTGTGTGTGTGTGGTGTCCGGTGTTACCTGAGGAAAACTGGGTCTTTGGTGGAAGCTCCCACAGCTGCTGTGGGGACTTTTCTTGAATGTTTCTGAAGCAGGAAGTTTTCCCAGCAGACACTCCCTTTATGACCTTTTGACTTTGCTCCGCAGAGGTAGAGCCACCCAGTGTCCCTCGCCACCAGACTCAAGGCGAACACTTCACGTCATCGGAGAGCAGCGATTGTAATTTGCTGTTAAGTACATGCTGCTCATTTTCCTCAATCAGAGTGTGAAGATGAAACATGATCTTTGCCTTTAAATTAACAGAAGTACAGGAAACCATATAAACAGAAATATTGTGTCCCGCAAACAACATTCTGGAGAAATCTTGAGGAAACTTTAGCATTTCTATTCGTTCCTAACTGAAACTGCTGAAAAATTAGCCAGTTTTCACCTTATTATTTAGTAATGAGAAACATCGAACAAAACAGTATAGTGTGGCGTCACGAATGGTGACAGGACAAAGTGGATTACAAAGATGCCAGTAAGTCGCTTTTCCCATGACAGGTAAAACAGTGCCAAGGTGTTGTGTTGTAAGGCAATTATGTCATAAACAGTGGATGATAAAGAGGAATGACTGCGATGTGAGACTGTGCTCTCACTGGATAAAACAGCTCACACCTCCACTGTTACCTGTACCACCTGTGACGACAAAGACCAATCAGACTGACCCATAAGGATGCACTGACCTACAGAGGCGAAAAAGGCTTAAATCCAAGTGCAGACGGGTTCAACACACATTCAAAAGGGAACAGAGAACAGCATATTGTTTAAGTATCTTTACTATAATTACACAGACAAAAACAATGTACAATAGCTGGATGTTTCAGGCTCGCTTCATCTCATGTCGTTATCGTTACACTCTGCAAAATGAAGCGACACGCGTCACACAGCACAAAATGAGTACAAAACTTGAAAAGAACCAGGTCGATGGAAAACCAAAAGCACATTTACAGTGATTTACATGAATTCAGTCCACCAGTATAACCACATGAGGATACGCACTCTGTCCTGCAAGCACTCTGCTTCCTGAAACCAAATCTTTTACCGCCATGACATTGTTTTACTTTGGGTGAAGTCAATGGTTCTCAGCAGTTTAAATGTGAAGTTAACTTTCATCTGCAGTATGTTCTTATTTCCAGGTAACAACCCAAGGATACTATTAATCCTTTAAGAGCATTTTTTTCTGTATTAAATCAACCCAATTTGCCACATTTAGGTTCTCAAGATACTGTTTTTTTAATCTCAAATCTCAAACATGTGGATTACTACATGTGGCTGATCATCGGCAGCTGTCACCCCACGACTCCATGAGCAGATCTTCACTGTATAATCCAGGTGCAGGACGTCCGGAGAAAAGGGGGAAGCTGTGAAACTTCTGTTTGAAGGATATTTGAAGAATAGCTCGAGAGCATGTGACACAGCGTTCACGTGTCCCTGTTCATTTCACGTACACGACAAAATGAAGGCACAGATTAACGAGAAGAGCACGACTGAGATTAGTCTGTATACACGCAGCTCACTAAAGGACTCCTTTTAAATGATTTTCACTGAGTTCAATAACTCTCTGGTGGCTCATCTTCACCGGAACACTTACATGGATTCACTGCACCTGCGTTCAGTGCCAAATATCAAAGATGTGCCAGTTCAAACGTGTCTAAAAGAACAGGCAGAAATTAAGTTAGTAAAAATGGTCTCTTCAAAAATGAACAAAAAGGGGGGGGGGGGTGTTACGGGGCCGTCCAGGTGGCCTCTCTAATGCAGCCTACAACACTCCACGCTCAGTATGTGCGTGGGTCTTTAATGAGAACCTTTTCCCGATGGCCTTCTCTGCCTCTTGAAGCCCTCCGTCACTTCTCTCCGTCCGCTCTCAGGCAGATCGGGCTGCTGCTTGTGACTGTATGCAGGAAATCTTAGCACCATATTCCGAGCAGCTCCTTCGCCCCTTCGGGGAGGGGGCGGCGGTCTGCTGTCGACAGAGGAGAGGGACCCCCGGCTTACGCCCGTTCTTTGCGCTTCAGTTTGGAGGATTTCTTGACGGCGCCGTTCTTGTTGAGCAGCTTCAGCACTTTCTCCTTGTGTTCCAGCACTTTCATCATGGTGTCCCTGGCCTCGGTCACCTGGTCCATCACCAGCTTACAGCGCTGCATGTTACCCTGAGGACAAACGTTGATTACTTCAGCCGGGGGAAGCAAACTTGTTGGTAAAGACAATGATTTGGGAAGAGACAGCAGACCTCACACGCCTTATAAAGGCACAGAAATTAGTTCAACAAAATAAATTTAAGTGAAACATGCAATAAATGTGTGCAGCCTTATTTGTCTTAACTGTCAGACCCAAAATAAAGATCATCTCCTCTACTGTTTGCAGTGTTTTTGCAGCTTTGTCACAGTGGAAGGTCAGTTTTTACACCTGCTGCTTCATTTGTTTCCACTGTAAACATGACGAGGAAGGAAGCAGCGATGAGACTGAGCGCTGCTCTCAGGTATGTGCACTTTTTTTAGACACCCGAGTCGACGATTGTTGACATTTTACATTTCATAAAAGTAAAAGAAGAGGATCAGATTATTCCAGTGGATTATCCAGTTTGGGCCAATGAACAATGTTTATATTCATCAACTAAACTTGCTTTTGACTGAACTGAACTGACTGCAGTCACAGCCTCACCTGTATAAGCTCGTTGATTCGGTGAAGGTCATCATCGGCTCCTGCTCTCTTCTTAGGAATCAGGCCCTCTTGGAGGGTGGAGAGGCGGCTGTACACATCATGCTCCAAACTCGACTACAGATCAACAGAGACCGTGTTTACAAAAGTCCAACCAGAAAATGACAGATGTGCACAAGAACTTTTCTGTCTTCACAACATCAGTGAAACACATCAGTGACTACGAGTGGACAGTATGTGTTCAGTCAGTCAGAGAAATACTCAGCTCTCACCGTGTTGGGTCTGTAAATGTGATCATGTTGCTGTAATATTTTAATTTTAACTGCTGCGTGTCTCATATTATTTTAGTTCGACTGTTACAAGAAGTTCAGTGTGACTTTCTCTCAGCGGAAACAGAGACAGAATGAACTGGGCTGATGTGTCGTCTGTCCGTTCAGCCACAAACCAAAATCAGCCTTTATCTGGATCTGTGGTTTCCAACCTTTCTGGCTTGTGACGCCTTTAAAATTACTCATTCTCTCACTTGCTGCAGGTGCCAGAAGTCAGTGAGTTTTGACCTGGAAACTTGTCTTATTGTCTGATTTGAATAAAGGTTTGAGTCCCAAAAAGCAAAAAATGATGCACATTTATGTAGCAGAACATTACTGTTGGAATCACTGGTCTAAGTCACTGAAAATTTTAAGACCATTTAGATAAACAATCCTCCAGAGTTGCAGGTTGGCAGGTCTGGGACCAGCACTCACCAACTGCCTGAGCTGTGCAGCACACAGGTGAATTTTCCAGCCTTGTGCTCTGCAGGCGACTCCTCTCTGATTGGCCATGTCCTGCAAGCTGCCCTTCTTCTCCTCTGTGGGAGAAGCAACAGATCGTGTTAGAAAGAGAAGGCCTCCTCGTTCACTCTCATTAGCTGTGTGAAGTATTGTTAACCTGTGAGCAGGGAGCCACTGACCTTTGACCCTGATGTCGCTGTACCTCTGGAAGTGGTGGTAGGCAGCTTTCCAGGGGTTCCGGTAGTGCCGTAGAAGGGTAACAGGTGGTCTAGGCCTGACCGGTACGTAACGCACTCCCTCCTCATCTGGAAGACAGAAACAAGTGTTGAACGAGTGACAACACACATCATCGACATCACTGTGACAACGGATGGAATCACACCACGCACCAACATATTCCCTCGGTGGAGACTCGCGCCTCTCCGCCCGGCCGGTGATGGGCCGGCCCGGGGTCTTCTCTTCGTCTGTGCTGTTGGTCTCCACCATCTCGCTCTCCTCCGTAGAGATAACATGCTGCTGCTTGCGGGGCTTCTTCCTCGGGGAGGCCCCTGGGATCAGATCTCCTGTGGCGGGAGTGTTCAGGGTGGAGGCCTGGGTGGTGAGGGTTGGGGCCGATGACATGTTCGCATTGGGGTCTGAGGGGAGAAGATAAAAACACGGTGTACTTCAATGTTTATTTCAGTTTGCTTACATTCATCAATTTCCAATAATTTCGCATTAATCAATGCCGCTGATGACTGACGTGGCCTCACCTGGCTGGGAGGTGTCCATGGTCTCCACCTCCTGCTTTATCTTCAGATCCGGGCAGGCGGAGCTGGCGGCGCAGGCTGCAGTGCTGCTGGCTGCAGGCTGAGTGGGGGAGGCCACAGTGTTGGCCATGGAAGCGGGAACGGGGGGAGTGACAGCCATGGCTGCCGGCAGGGCCGAGAGGACAGTGGAGGGCTGGGAGGGCGGCACGGGCCCCGGCGTGGCGAGCATGGTGGGGATGGCCTGAGCGAGGTGCTGGGCATTTGAGGACACGACCTGCTGCTCTCCCCCCTGAGAGGGCAGAGCTTCTACTGTGGCCATGACGGGAGGAGCCACCGCCATGTGCACCTCAGCTTTGGGTTTCACACTGAGAGGAACCAGAAGTGTCAGGTTACAAACTCATATCATAACCTACAATGACAGGATGTCATGGTGGATGTGAGTAACGTGACTCACCCTGCAGGTCGGGGAGATCCTGCTCCTCTCACGCCACTTTCAAGTCTGCCACTACCCGGGTCACTGGGCTGAGTGGGGATCAGGTTCTTACGAACACAACTGAAACACAAAGACAGACAGGACTGGTTTGGTAAAGGGAAACATTTGGAACTTTACAAGTTTCTGTCAAACTTTATTTGGAGAATATAAGACAGTCAGTGTGCTAAAAACTGACTGAGCCACTGAAACGTTAAAAAAGTCAAGCGTTACATTATCACGCAGAGCAGCAGGCTGAGCTGCAGCTCCTGATTTGGTCTATTTTCAGGGCTGTGCTTTGGTTTAAAAATCAGGTCAAAGTTTGGGTTACCACAGCCTGTGCTGATTCAAAAAATAAACTGGAGATACTTTAAAAATATTCAACAGTGCGTTTTAGTGAGATCCACAAAAAGACAGCTGACCTTAAACAGATTTGTTCTTGGGTGGCACATACAGGTGAATCGTGATAATGATTCACTGAGACATCACCTGCTGCACAATCAATCAAACAAGTCCTTCTTTATTTGCTAATGATCAAATCTCACAAACACACACCTCCTCATAAATGGCTCGTATTCGTCGGATTGAAACAATCTATAAAAGACACGTTTGTGTAACCGAACTTGGAGAACTACAGGGAAACCTTACAGTAAGACAAGTTTAGGAAAAGAATGAGAAAATATTCTTGCGTTTGATCCACCGTCTCACACGCTGGTGGTCCACTCACCCTTCATTAGCAGGCTTCTTGCGGAGGATGCTGGGTCTAGGGGAGGAGACCAGGGTGGGAGCTCCTCCAACTCCACCCTGGGCATGTGCCTGCACCATGGTGGCTACTGGCTGGGTGGTGCCGAATGTGCTGCTGATGGCGCCAGCTACAAAGCCATCAGCCAAAACAACCCCTGAATGAAAAGAAACCACGCATTACAAGCACGCCGCGGCTCAGTGAAGCTCTCAGCAGCATCATGTCTTTTCACTGAAGCAGTGCAGATTCAGTAATTACCAGGTTTGGCTTCAGACTGCGCTTGTTGCTGCTGCTGCTGCTGAGTGACTATCGGCGTCTGCTGTATTCCTTGCGTGGTGATTGGTGCGGACGTGTGCAGGCCCTGCACTCCTATCGGTGCCGGCTGAATGCCCTGTGCAGCGATTGGTGCTGGCTGGATCCCTTGGGTGCTGATTTGTGCGGACGGGAGACCGATCCGATCCACCGCCATGAGCTGCATGTGGTTTAGATGGACAGTGGTCGCCACTCCGACTCCAGCTTGGGTGGGCAGTGCTGAGCTCGGAGCTTGAGGGGTAACTTATTGAGAGGGAACATGATGTGAAATGAGACCTTCGTTCCATGTTTAAACCTTCAGTTTCACATTCAAACTGCAAAGCTCAACATATTTTTATTCGTCAAGTCGTTACGACAGTTGATAGCAGGGAGTGCTTACCAGGATACTGGCGGATGGTAGATACAGAGCTGCTGATGGGGGTGTAAGTGTGAGTCAGAGGGTACGAAGAGGAGTACGCCGGCAGGAAATACTGGAACTGCACAGGCACAGAAGGCCTAAAAGAGAAAACATACAAGATTAATTCAAGACTCATCATCATCTGAATTAAAAAAAGAAAGATCTGCTCTTGGGTGAAATTATAATTCTGGTGACCCCCTGACTTTTCGACTAGCACCATCATCAACATTTAAAATTGTGAAATCATGCATACACGCAAAACATCAACACATTAGCATGCTGATGTTATGCTTTGGGCTAAAGTTCAGAAACACAGAGATGCTAGCGTGGCTGTGGACTCTCAGTCTTGTTACTAACACATGAAACAGCATCACTGCTCAGGATTATCTCCAGCTCGATGTGCTGAACTACTTTTACATTATCACAGCTACGTACACGTACAACTCAGCTGTTTCCGTTTGGCCCAAAATGACCCAAATTGTGGGGAACAATAAATATAAATGGGGGCAAATAGGCAGCATGACAGAGCTCTTTACAGGGATATAACTCTTATGATTGGAAATATTCACACAGTCACAAAAATGTTGCTGGTATTGTGTTTTCACCTGTTGTCACTTCTTGCTTCCATGGTGACGGGGTTAGGAGATGACCGGTGGCCTGGAATGGGGATGAGGTTGGTTCTCTCTCCGGGGTAGTCGGGCTGCACACGGGATGAAGAGTGGGCGATGGGCTGAGGGACCACTTTAGCTGTGAACGAGACGGAGGACCAGTCAAGACGCATGATGAACTGATTTAAATTACGACAGCTCCTGTTCACGAAGGACACAACAGAGGTCCAACCAAAGACGCAAAATGACCAACTTACCAACAGGGATGGCAGAGGTGGTCACTGCTGTGGCGTGAGAGGAGTGTGATGCCATTGTCATGGTGACAATAGTGTTACTGGTCATTTGGGTGTGTGGCACAGTGCCTGAACACAAAGAAGACAAGATGATCAATGTGTGAGAAGACTAACTGCTGACTCTGCAGTAAATCTTTTGTTCCTTTACTCAAACATGAGAAGGTCTTGTGACTGAGCTGCAGATATTGATACACAGAGCAAAAAGTCAGTACCTATTGTGGTGGTTGATGGCACAGTGTTAGTGGCAACAATTGGTGCCACAGTTGCTGCAGCTACTGGAGTCACAGGGCTGAAGATGGGCTTCTGCAGGGAACAAAAAGATCAGTTATCTCAGTCCCTGCATTCAATGATTGCATCATGCATCACTGTTGCAGGCATTAAGAAGCAGTAACCTGTGTCATGGTGTGTGGAGGCTGAGGTTTCTGAGCTCCAATTGCAGGGTGAGACGGCAGTGTGATCCGTGTGGCGGTGTCACGGGATGTCTGAGACCTCTGAATGCTGACGGTGGCCGGAGGGGGGTGGATGGTCAGGCCAGGACGCCTGAAAGAACATATTACTGCGTCAAATCAGGCACAGGCCAGGTTTGACTAAAAGTCCAGAGGGAACAGTCCGTGCAGAAAGCATATCCGTGTTATGCAAAAGTACATTTACTTTATTTTAGCTGTGTACACTCTCTGCTCTGGACATTTCCACCTCTTCAGGCAACCAAAACAATCCATCAAATGAAATAGGAACTGTTTAAACTACAGCTGTGACCTCTGAGGAGAGGCTGCAAGCAGACACTGCTTTGTTTTGGTTGGAAACCACTTGTCAGCTGGATTATCAGCACACAAGCTCTTTGGCTGCAGAAATGCTGAATGACTTAAAGTTGTTTTGTTTGTTTTCTTTAATTTCAATATGTGGCTCTGGACTGCGCTCACGTGGACGTTACACTTAGAGTAGGTTGCCACCATTATATTGACAGCATGATGGTCACACATGGCTGTTAAGGACTTAAGAGGATAGCGGAAAAATACAGTTCAACATAGTGACATGAGGGATGGTTCCCATTTCTGATCGCCACAAAGACTTTTGTTTTACTTCTCTGTAAAGCTCCACGTGTTCGAATTTAACAGTGACTGATTTATTATCCTAGGATCACCAAAGCATCTCTGCTTAGGCTCTAGTCAATAAACTCAGATTGCTACTTACCCGTGTGCTACCTCTGCGGAGTGTGTGACCGTTGGGCTGATAACTGGGGACTGTGTTCTAGTTGCTGAAATGGGAGCCACCACAGTTGGAAGCACAGCTGTAGACGTTGTGACAGCCGGACGGGACTACGGACAGAGGGGCACGACGCTGTTACACACAATGTTTCTTTACACAATATCAACACTTCTTTAGATGAAAATGCATCAGAGCACCTGAATAGTCTGGTGGATGATGTGCTGCACTGTGGGCTGGCCGGGGCCCGCACTTGCTCCAGTTGCTGGCCGTAGGACAGTTTTGGAGCTGGACATAACTGCTGCTGCAGCAGCCCCTACAGGACAGAAAGTAGACTGATCTAGAAAATGTACTGCTCCAAACGAAGTAAGTAAGTGGACAAATGGTTCAAGGTCAAGCAAACAACAAGCTTGGCGTGCTGTTCTTAATACATCATGCATACCTCGGGGTAAATGCGATGTGAAGGTCTGGGGAGGGACCGCAGGCGTCCCGATCTGCAGTGCAGGGGCGCTGCCCCTGATGATCTGAATGTTAGCTGACATCAGGTGATGTAAGTTGCTGGAGTGACCCTGAAACACGATGAATGCAGTCCAGGTCTTTAGTAATCAGCAAAAAGAGAAAACAATATACACCGACAGCCAAGGTGGCGCGCACTCACCTGCTGACCACTGATAGTTGCCACAGGAATAGACGGGGTTGTGGTACTGCTCTCTATGGTGACAGTGATGTGACCAGGCACCTTGGGGGGTATGGGGATGTGACCCTGGTTGGAGGCTGGTGCCGGGGCAATAAGACGAC
Organism: Chaetodon auriga; assembly: GCF_051107435.1. Classification (NCBI taxonomy): domain Eukaryota; kingdom Metazoa; phylum Chordata; class Actinopteri; order Chaetodontiformes; family Chaetodontidae; genus Chaetodon; species Chaetodon auriga. The sequence goes on from NC_135076.1 coordinate 27,053,615, forward strand.
TTGGCATAGGTGACTTCAGGACAGCCTTAAAAACACAAACAACCAAATACATTTCTTTTATTTTTGGCCCTGAATGGTGTTTGGAGCAATGCTAAAAAAAACAATGTTTAACCAACAAACTGCACTCTGAAGCATGTTGCAGTAAAATATTGATGTTTTCATGAAGTAACTGTGAGGTTAGTTTGCAGATGGTCAGTATCCTGAGAAAGCTGACAGTTACTAATTGAATAGAGGATGTACTCATAACACAAAAGAAGAAAAAACTATGTTCCCTGATTATTTAAGTGTAAAATGAGAAACCACAGTCCTTCACACATTAAACAGTTCTTTAAAATCTCTTCACTGCAGTGAATGTCTCAACCAGCGTGATTTCAAAAGCAGAAAAGCTGTTGCTTTAGAAGATATTTTGTAAAAATAACTTTTCAGTCACAGGTTTGATTTTTCCAAATTACATAAATTACATAACAAGATCTACATCAAGTTGGAAAATCTCTGCCAATATAAACTTAAACAGAAGAGGAAATTGTACTGGTTGGTTAAGGTTATCATTTTCCCATTCATTTCATTCTCCATCCTCATTTGATCTCAGATTTCAGTGTTGGACCAGCTGACATTAAACAAGCCCAAACAGACTGTGCTTTGTGATACTAAGCAGGCTTTAAAATTAAACCTGTCAACTCTGTCTGGAGGGCATGAGGATGGGAAGAGGAGGACAAATGGTTCTGTGCTGAATACTTAAGATTATCAGTCCATAATTCAACACTATCTGCATGAATAAATCAACCTTAATAAGCGACAGGTAACTGTTAACTAACCACAGAATGCATTACATCTTTGCCAACTTAGGCATGATTAAACTGTGTTCACTGATGTTGAAGATGATAAAGAAATCCCATGTTTTACTATCAATGCGTGTACAAAGTTTCTATAAGTTTTAACAGATAGAGACATAGTCGTCACCTTCATCTGTCCCTCAGTGAGGACTGCAGGCTGTCCCTGTGGGAGGTGGACAGAGGGGGCAGGTACAGTGACCGGTGTGCCCGGCTGGATGGGCACGGTTTGGGGAGTAGCCTGCGGCTGGCCGTGCGTCTGTACTTGTGGGTAAGGTCTGACCACCATTGTTTCCTGTTTATCATCTCTGAATGGCAACGGTCCCCCGCCTCCAGCAGGTGGATGATCCTGCTGTCCATGATCAGCATCCCGACTGCTGTCGACATCTCCGCCGCCTACAGGCAAACAGTCAGATGAAACATTTACTTGTATCGTTTCCTCACTATATCTATGAATTACCTGTTAGTCTTTTGAATGACAGTGTTACCTGCATTTGGAGGCTGGCTGACAGATACCAGGTTTCCAGCTGCAGAAATCTGAGGTGCTCCCCCGCTGGAAGCAGGCAGCCCGTGCCGGGGGAATTGCTGGGAGCTCATTTTAACTATTTATAACCTAAAATAGTATCAAGATTGAACATTAAATCCAGTACCAGACACACTAAAGATATCATATATGTTCAAAGCCAATTCATAGTTTCATTTTAAGTATTAAACGTGCACGACGGCTGCAACGATAACAGCCCACCGAGGTAACCCCTAACAGGCGGCGCGGGGACATAAACAGGCTAATGTAGCGCTGCCGAATATCATGGCAACCGGCTAGCAAAGCGGCCAGAAGCAGGTCGATAACATTACCGTTAAGCAGCTAGTATTGATAAAAACATCATAAATGATTTTTACTGAGAAGAACAAGACAATAACGCTTGTGTGGAGCTTTGCAAAACGTTATGTGGACAACAACATGACAAAACTGCTCGACAACAACTGCACCGTTGCTTATTAAATATCAAGTATTTCCAGGCGAAAAACACGAGTTTTCGACTGCCTACGTTAAAATGACCAAACGCGACATCTGCTCGATGGGATAATGAACACTACGATCGCTGGTTTTGCTTCGGCAACCTTAAAACTAAAAAGCTACCTTGTTAGCCAGCTATCTTAGCTAGCAGCAGGCTAACGATAGAATCGCTAACCCTAGTGCCGCTTGCTTTTTATGCTAAATCCTGAACTTTCTAAACAGTACAACGGGATAATCTTCACAGGCCTGCACAAACAAACATATTTCGATATGTCTGCAGATGTTACCGTATCGCGGACTTACTAGGCAATGGTCGTTTCGTGGATTCCAATTTTTTCCATTCGTCTTTTCTTTTTTCCTACATGTAACGTTAAGCCGGAAGAATGCTCAGCAAGAACCGGACCCTCCTGTTTCGTTTCACCAATCAGAGAAGAGACAACCCGAACGCTGACCAATCGGAGCTCCGGAAATGTTTTGACCAACCTGGTCCAACCTAAACTGCCATAAGGAGGGGGGACTCTCGAGAGAGCTCTACGAGCCGCAACAGCAGAGTCACGTGGTCAACGGAAGCAGCCGAGCGATCCCCGGAAATTTTCATACAGTACCCACACAGGAACAGCGTGTATGTGTATATCTATAGGCGGTATATTTGGTAGTTTAGTCTTAAACAATGCATCATATGTATCATGTTATATATGTAAAATGCTAATACACAACAGCTGTCAGATAAATGTAGTGGAGAAAGACAATCATTTTAAACGCTGTTAATGTATTTGTACCGTGAACTCGCCTGCTTAAGTAAAGCACCTCTGTTCTTCATTGGGCCACACGTACCTAATTAAATGCACGTCGTTCTGTCCACTACTGCCATTGTCTTTGATTGGCAAAGCTTCATTATTAAGCTTCCAAACAATTAAAAGATTTATGGTAAGCGTGGTCCGGCTAACTGTTACTGACGAAGTCTGCAGACGCCTTCGGCTATCTTCGGCTGTCACGTGACCAGCTTTGCCGGTGGAGGCGGTCGCTCTAGTCTCCCGCTCAACAAACTGATTGGAGGTCTCTGATTGGCTCTAAAATTTGAGCCCTCCTAGTTCATTTATGCTTCTGCAATACCTTCAACGAAACACTGGAGGGCAGTAGCCAATCACAGAAATGCCTACACACGGCACTACACGGCACTGCATGGCTGTGGTTTTAATTGTCTGTAAAGAAGCATAACAGAAAAGAAATTGTTCATAGATTTTTTTAATTTTTTTTTTTTTTTACAGAACACATTTTTTGAAAGCACAGGTGTAAATGATACTGTTAATAATGGCTGAATTCCATTTAGATGCTTCTGTATCAGACTATTAAGCAACTTTTTTAGTCAAAGATTTTTTATGATTGCATATTTTCTAGATATTTAATGTCTAGAAAATACAATCTATTTTGGTTCCAGACCATCTATGGCCGTTTTTCCTTTTATTGTGAATATTTCAAGAGAACGCCTTTGTGTCTGCACCTGTCAGTATCAGTGACAGTGAGTCATGATTATCTTAACATCATTGACCTTTCAACACCAGAGCATTCAGTAGTCACTCTACAGTCCCACAGAGGACAGTCGAGCACATCTTCATTTACATACACCTGGGCCATAAAGGATTATAGAAAACATTCCTGCATGCTGAGACACGGCCACTAAATTCCCCAGCTGTGCTCACTCACTCACTCACTCACTCACTCACTCACATACACCTGTTGGTATGTTGCTTTAACTTAGAGCTTGTAAAACCTTCATTCAGCATTCTTTGGATGGTACTGCTGACTGGTTAACAAAATGATGTGGGGTGCTATGAAATTAGCTTCTGGGTAATGTATTTTACAGAGAGGTAGATGTCGGGAAATGTCACTAAGGAGTTTACAAAGGAGGATCTGAATTGCACTGAATGAGGCATGCTGAGACTAAACTAGTGTGACATCCACGTATTAACATGGGGTCTGCTGATAGGGGATTTTCAGGGGAAATACTGCCTATGGCTCTCAGTTATGCCAACTTATCCGTCCTTTAAGTCATCTTCTCCCGAGGAATTCTTTAGTCTCTGTTGCTCTTGTGATCTCTGCCATTTCACATGCTAATCTGCCACTTACTCATTTGTCTACATTGCCAATTACTCACTGGCGTTGCAGACTTAAAGAAACTGACTTTTTACAGGTATGCAGCTTACACCTGGCCACACATTGCCTGATCGTTAGTACTGACTCAGGTGCCATTGTTTTCATTTAGCCTGGAGATCCTCCTGCTCCTCCTCTGTCTTTCTGCTTCAAATGCAGAATGTTCTGACTCATGCACACAGTGAATAAGTCTTTCTGGATTCTGCAGCTCCATTGATTCACTGGAAACCACTGGCAGCCCAATACTGGAACCAACCAAACAGCCATGATGAACCTGGCGCCTCATGCATGTTTCATGCAGAACACTGTGCTAAGCTAGGGGCTAGTCCAAAGACAGGGTTAGAGGTCACACAGTCTACAAGTGAAGGAAAGAAGTGCTTGAAACCTATCGGCTGTATTCAACTGGTTTGGGGCAAGTCCAAGTCAAGTTTCAAGTCAATTAAGACAAGTGAAAGCCAATTTTCTGTCATAGTTAAGTTTCTTGAGGGCAAGTCCAAAGACCAAAGTTTTCATCAGCAAATTGCAAGTCAGAAAAACATGTAAACAGTTTGAGTGAATTTTAAAGCAGTGTTAATTATTTTTTTGGCCACATGGGGACAGCAGAATAACCCAAATTCACCACACTGACGTATTATAAAGTCTTTATGAAAAACATGTTCGCAAACAATTGCCTAATTACACACCCAGTATGAGCAACAGGAACACTGATTTTTAGGTGTGTGTCTGGCTTCCTGATGGATTTATGTCCAATAATCACTCTTTTTAGCTCTGGGCTAACAGCTCTTGAGGGAAATATCTGGATATTTAGCTGCTAAATGTTCCACTATGTCAACCAGCTGATTGCTAGCTTTGTCTGCCTGCTGTTTGGCGCTAAGCAGATAGATTTCTTGCAGAGAAGTGCTGTCTGTTACTGCTGGAAACAGCACTGATGAGTCGTGATGTGACAGCGGTGACAGTGAACTAAAACAGCTGTGGGCCAGAAAACCAAAACATGTTGAAAGAGCTGGGCGACATTTCTTTGAGATTTATCACAAATAATTTCAAATTACACTTAAGTCTTCTGATCCATTGATTAGAGCAGCTTTAAGTTTAGATCCTAATGAACAAGCCACACATTTAACACAATGACAGTCAATACGAAACAAGAAGTGCTACCCTGAAAGAAAAAGATGATTTTTAACATACTCGTTTAAAAAGTGGCAAAGCAGCAGCATAAATCTAAGGAGTGAGCTGTGGATGGGGGATCAGTGATGGAGGGGGTGGCAGAGCAGGTGTGGCGCTCTCGCTGCTGCTCCGCCACAGTCAACACCTAAAGCAAAACACCTTCATACCTTTGGCTTACCGGCCTCACAATGTTGCAATTGACACGGGCCGAAAAATTTGCTGCAAGTGGCCTGCTATCTGAGAGGTTTGCTTCATCTCAGTAACAGCCCTAAAATTAGAGGACGGTGCCCTGATTTATGTGGAAAAGTTAAGGGGGTGGGGGCACATTCCATGACTGCTGTAGGCAGGAAGTTTTGGAATCTCCATGGAAATTAAGGCAAAACACAGAGCTCCACAGTTATTTTTCCAAGTATTTCGCACAGGCTTTTAGTGCAAAATGTGCTCAAAGGCCTCCAAACGGAGACACATGATTTGTTACCAATTGTCCCCTCTTTTGCTGCCAGACACATTGATTTACTCACATCATGATACAAACAGTGCATGGCTTTAAAAGTGCAATAACTGTAGAGGCGAGAGGAATAAAAGCAGAGTAAACAGACACACATGCATGTAGAGCATGCACATTATTTCACATGACTCTATAATTTACCAACCACAGTGAACAAACATCAAAACTTGTCATTATCTCAGAACAATCTTGACATCTGGTTCTTGATTCACTATGACTGATGCTGTGGTCAAGTGAGAGCCATTCACAGTCGCTGGGAGTCAAAGTGGTGAAATCATGGTGATGAATGCAACAATCGCAGTCATTCCTTCAAAACTCCAGATGTGTGTGGAAGTCCTACACACACATAGGATTGAATTTTTCTTCATCCTGGCTGGATGATGATGAGCTATGTAAAGCTGGCACCAACAAGAGCCTCTAACATCACTCCCAGTTTGGTGGGCTCTTATCTTACATGTGCAGACATTTGGAGGCAGGATGAAATATCTGAAATATGATCTGTCCGAGCACAAACGGGACCAAAATAATGGTAAATCACAGACTTCAAGGCGCTACATGTGCCCCAGCTGAAAACGGCATTCAGCAGATGGAGATTTATAACTGCAGCCTCTCCGAGCTGAGAAAAGTGGCACTCGGCTACAACAAGTAAAGGCAGCAGGAGGAAAATGTGTGGCATCTGTGGAATGCCAGCCCAAGCTCTCCAGGGGGAACGCGAAAATATTTACATTAAAAGTCAAAGTTTTTCATGTAAAGGCTGCATCGACTTCTTGGAAAAGTTTCAGGATACACACAGAAAACAAACTTCCTTCAGAGAAATATACTTAGCAGGCTAGAATTCACCACTCAACTCAAGGTCTCTATTTGCACTCTGCTTCAGTTGATTGGTCAGCTGACACTGAAGGCTCACTTAACCATATTCTGAGAGTTTATGCTCCGTCACAGTCAGCGGAACAGTCCCTATTGTGAGTCTGAGCAGGTTTGAAATTTTACATCATGTGAAACGGGATCTGTCGATGATGAGACTGGCTGAAATTCCAAGTATTTCCCTTTTTTGTTTGGAATTTGATGCACAGAACTCAAAGTACAGCGTACTGCTGATGCTCGCCTGTCCTGAGAGAGTTATTGGCTCGATGAATAATGGAGAACAGACTAGAGGCTACACCGTGTCCATCAAGTGAGGGTAGATATCATGAAGGCATTGTGTTCACGCTGAAGACCATAAAAATCTTGGAACATTAACAATGACACAAAAAAGATTAATCTCTGGATGGACACTGAGTCCATCCCTCTGAAGAAGTATTATAGCAGAGATTTACGATGTTTTCCTCAAATGTGATGCCGTTATCACGAATGGCGCCAAGGTTATGTCTCACCAATATAAAACATTAAAGTTCTCCCCTGGCAAAAGGCTTTAAAGATGTACATAAAGATAATGTGTTCCTCACAAGCCTGAATGTCATACTGTCAACTGACTGCCTACCTCAGCTCACCTCATATGTTATCAGATATAAGTCCACCATAGCTGTTTTTGAATGTGCGGACAAACTCCAAAAGCATTTAAAGCAGCATTAATTCATGTTTTTTAGCTAATTGGGTGCAGAGCAACAAGCTGTAAACACAACATATTGTCACCTTAAAGTTGATAGCATTTATTTTGCATTGTATTTGTGGCGACCTGGCAAAGGTATTCATCTCCTTTTGGCTCTGTTTTAGCCTCCACCAACTCCTGAGAGATATATCTGTCTCTTTAGCTGCTTAATGCTCTATCAGTTAGTCGCTAACTTTGTCCATCTGCAGTTTGGGTTTGAGCTTTTTTCACTACAACCAAAAAATGTTGCTGAAAGTAGTAAGAGTGAACCCAAAAGGAAATAAAACCCAGCAGAAGCAGGTTGTTCAGCCATATTTCGGTGTTAGGAACACCCTGAACTTGTGTGTGAAGCAGTGAGGTGCACTGGTCTTCAGCAGAGGTTTAATGACTGCCTGTGGAAACTCTGACTCGTTGTCCTCTGTAAAAACTGGTCACCGCCGGACTCAGTCATGACCACCATGAATTCAAGCTGGCCACAGCCTCCAAATTCTCCAAGAAGCACAGAAATGCAAACATTACAGTACAGTTTGGATGGGCTAATTACAAATACTGCACACGCCTCTTAAAAAAGAAAAGCTGAATACACTTGCTTAATTTAATACTCTCTAGCTAATGTTAGCAAACATCAGCTAACATTAACTGTTATAAGGTAATTTTAGCTAATGTTAGCTGATGTTAGCAAACTTTAGATGATGTTAGCTTGTAACAGCTAACGTTAGCTGTGAGAAGTTAATTTCAGCTAATGTTAGTTGATGTTAGCAAACTTTAGTTGATTTTAGGAAACATCAGCTAACATTAGCTGTTATAAGGTAATTTTAGCTAATCTTAGCTGATGTTAGCAAACTTTAGTTGATTTTAGGAAACATCAGCTAACATTAGCTGTTATAAGGTAATTTTAGCTAATCTTAGCTGATGTTAGCAAACTTTAGATGCTGTGTTGCTATTTTTTGTGATTCTTCTCTACTTTCTTTGCTGTTACACTATATTTTAGCTTATCTCCTGCGTTATCCAAAGTTACACAGCCTTGCATAAAATAGATTGTGCATAATGTTTGATAAATTGAACAGTTATATACATTTTATGTGGGTTTTTGGAATTTTTCTGCGACGGTATGACTGGAGTCAATCAACAGCTTAATTTTAGATGACATGAATCTTTAAATGTGTGAGGGAAAAACTGTGCCTGAAGTCCTGAATATTGTGGATGATACATAAATTGAAACACTGTATTATAATGTTAGCCATAAAATAGCAAATACATTGTATCTTGCTGTAAGGCTAATATATTCTTCAATTTACAAAGATGCAACTGTGAGAGGTTGTTGTTGAGTTTTAGCACATCACATTATGTCGTCTAAATGATCAGAGATGTTGTGGACTAGAGGTATAAAGTTGGAAAAATGGAAATACTCACAGTACAAGTACCTGAAATTTGTGCTTCGGCACAGCACTTGAGTAAATGTACTTAGTTGCATTCCACCAATGGGTTTTTCCCATCAAACCAATGCATACTGTATCAAGCCAGCACGACAAATCAAAACAGAAAGCCTTTTATCCGACATATATTAAGAATTTTAATCTATTATAGTGAAATGTTAAGGCATACATACAAATGTTTCCTTTACAAAAGTTCACAGCAACATTAAAATGGGTCAACCAGCAGAAGCAAGGTGCCTTAACAGGACCTTTTGTATTTGTCATCGGATATAACTTAGAGTAGAGTACATCTTTGGCACCGGAAAACAAAACAAATAAAGTTTAGAAATGAAAAAAAAACAAACTACAAAATATATTAACTTCTCTCACTTCAAATAGCCATTCATGTAAACACATTCCAAACAACGTGAAGGGCATTAACTCGAGCCGACACACTGCACTGACCAGCAAACGCACTGTGACGGGGGAAGACCAATCTGTGGGACTTCAAACAAAACTGAGAATATCGGCAAGATGGAGCCTTAACATCAGGACTAACAATATATTAGCTTCTTCACAAGATGTTGAGTTTTAGCGGCATTCCCCTCTAAAGAGTAGAACAAATCTGACTTGTGGCACATTCCAGTTAAATACAACACACAGTCCTGGACAACAGGGGTCTACATTCAGCAGTGTTCAGTGATCTCTGCAGGGAGAATAAATAGAAGATTCCATGTTAAGAACGTAGTCCACTCAGAAATGTGAGATACTTGAGCAATGGAGAAAACACGGCTGAATATAACACATTGATGGGGACAGCAAATAGAGTAGCAAATGCAGGCCAATTATAGTTGACCATTTCCATGGTCGTGGTAGGACCAGCTACCACGGCTCAGAAGAAACAACCAGCCCCAGAAAAGGAATCATGTGGAGAATGCTTGCCATTTTAACAAGGGCGTGGGGTCAGACTTTAGATAGCCTTTTTCTTTAACGGGAGCATTCCCCCAGTGAGGGAATGTGAGAAGATTAGCTCCAGCGTGTCAGCGGAGGAGAGCGAAATGCTGGGCAGCCGCCATCTGAGGCCCCAAACATTAACCCGGGATCTGGAAAATTAGACCCCCGTGAAACACTATCAATCCTCGCAGGCTTTTTAAAGAGAGAAATGAGCAGACGATCTGCAGGCTCCACATTCAAAGGACGTCTCCGAATCCTCAGCGGAGCTGCGAGCAGGGCCCCGAATGTATTTTTAAGAGAGGAGCAACTGCTAATTCAGGTTTGAGCCATTCTGTTAAACAGAATAATCCTCAGATATGGCATGAAAACACAGAAGCTGCTCAGACTGAGTCATTTTATAAATATTCCCATTATTTTCAGAGAGGATGGTAATTGGCTCGCTACTGGAAGTTAAACCAAACATAGATGTGTTGCGCACTTATCCAGACAAGTGAGTATATCTGTATATAAATTAGGTGGAGCAGAGCAAGACGAGTGATCCTTGTTCTCCTCAGACATAAAATCACAACATGAGCAGCATTTACAAATATAAATACAATACATAACTAAAAAAGTTACATGCACAATGTATATATATGCACAACCAGCAGACCAGTTCCTGTCTTGATGCACAATACTGTCCAGGTACCATGAAGGATTCTGTCATGCAGGAGGAGGAAGCTCAGCTCTTCTCTCCAGACTGCACCACACTCTGGACTCTGCATGCTGACTTCGATTCGCGTCAGACGGTCAGCCTTTCTTCACTTGTGGTTGGACATCAAGGTCTTTCACACCTCATCCAAAAGCCTCTTCACTGGCAGTCACTGTTCAGTCCCATCAGCTGCAGCGAGCACTCAAATGAGGATTTCAACCATTTCTGTGTCTGAGCTGTTGATGCTCTTGAAAGTCTTGAGGGGTGCCTTTTGCTCCTCCGAGGAGTCTATGGTGAAGATAAAATTAGCACATTAGAAAAGCAACTTTGGTATGCAGGAGCAAATGCAGCTGCAATGCTGCACACAGCCTTGTTTAATTTTACCAACAAAGCTTTAACTTATTAGTATCAAAGGTATTTCTGTCCTGATCCAGGGCCTGGTTTCACTTTAAATAGTGGTCAATTAGGATAAAGATCAAAGGACCGGCTGTTAAACAAACAGAGCGGTGGTCTGTGTGGTCACTGGGTGTCAAATGCTTAACATAACCATAAACCCACCAGTGGCAGCCGCTGAAATGGCCTCGGGCGTCTTTAGCTTGCTCGGCTCTGCCGTGAGCTCAGGCTCCGGTGAAGCCTCGTCACTTTGGGTGCTGCGGTGTCGGCTGGGGCCCTTGGGCACCAGGCGGGGTCGGGGCTGCAGCGCTGCACCACCTGTCTGGTCATCTGAGAGGCTCGATCCTGCAGGAGCAGACAAAGAGAGGAGGCTGCTTAATTGCTCGCTTACGTCCACATTTACACACTCCAGAACATCTGCCCCGCTGAGTTCTTCCCATGACTATTCTGGATCGGCTATTCCGGAGTGAGAGATGATATGCATTCCAGTTTAAAAACATGTTGTCTATTTGAGGGGCACGAAAGGGTTGTCTCCTACTGCTCCTTTTTTTTTTTTAGGAAGCGTACATTCTGTCTGGCGTCTGCCAGTTGTCGCTCGATAGCATGTCATTAAAGATTAGACATTCCTGCACGTGTTACACGAAGTGTGGGGGCAAACATTTCATGCTCACCTTTACTGTCTGTGCTGCTGGCCACGGTGTTGATAGAGGGGACGGACCTGGCCAGGCGGAGCCCCTGTTTCTCCAGCTTGCCCTGCTCCCATCTGGAGCGCTGCTGGAGGACTTTGATCACGGCATCCTTCTCCAGGAGCTGAGCATGAAGAGCCCGGATCCTAAAAACATGGAACACAGCATTAGATCACAAAACCCCAGCAGCAGCAGGCAGGAAGTAGTATGTAATCAGGAAGTGGAGAGGTGAATACCTGTTCTCCATCTCTTGATGTCTGTGGCTCGACAGAGGCAGGTCTTCATTAAAACTGCTGTTTGGTGAATGTCGAGGTGAATGATTGATGATGGTTGTGTCCCTGCGAAGAAAATACAGGACTGTTAAAAACGTATTTCCACTTCGATAAATTTGTCATTATCAGATGTTTTTTTTATCTTTTCTATAATCCTCCATGTTTCACGGTACCTCTGTGCTGCAGCAGTGGCAGCTGCATCCATTGCAAACTGCCTCATGGTGCTCTCCTCCAGGTACTTTTGCTCCCACTTGGTGATGTCTGCCTCCAGGGCCAGAATACGCTCCTCTCTCTCCCTCAGCTGCTGCTGCAATGTGGAGGAGCTCAGTTCTGAAGCCGTGGGGTCAGCTGCCTGGTTCTGAGACTGAGATAACAGACAGCAGTTGTTAACAACAGCTTTACCTAATGAATAGTTTGACATTTTGGCTTTCTTGGTGAGAGTCCAATGGCAAGATTGATACCACTGTCAGATCTGTATGCTAAACATGAAGCTGTATAGCAGCAGCTGCTTAGCTTAGCATAAAGACTCAAAGTAGGGGGAAACCGCTTGCTTGTCCAGAGACAACAGCACCTCAGCACATTTTTTTGTTTGAATTCAACAAACAAGGTTTAATGTGTAATTTAGTGACCTTTGACTGGTCAAAATGAGGTTAGCTGTTTCCGCCTGACTCCAGCCTTTATGCTAAGCTAAACTAAGCTAAACAAAGCAACACTCGCCTCTTGCTTCATATTGAGTGTACAGACCTGAGAATGGTACCAATCTTCTCATCTTGACAACCATGTTTTCGTAAATGCTAAATTATTCCTTTAAATTTAAAAAACAAAACAAGCAAATGTGACGACTTCTCCTCCTCACCTGTTGCGCCCTGAGGCTTTTAAGCTCCTGCTCCAGCCGTGTGCGCAGCCGCAGCTCCAGCGTCTCCCTCTTCTCGCATGCCGCCTGCAGCTGCGCCAGCGCGCTCTGCAGCCGCTCCACTTTCTCCACGTAGGCCCTCTTCCTCTGCAGCTCTTCCTCCAGCTGCCGGTTGCGGAGCTGCGTCGAGGCCAGAGCCTGCTCGAGCAGCTCGTGCCTCCGCTGGCTCTCCTCGCTGGAGACGCGCAGGTGCTGGATCTGCCTCTCCAGCTGTTCGCGCTCCCGCTGCTGCTCCTCATCTGGGACACAGAAAGAGGGCAAAAGGAGGTGAATGATGGTAGGAGTGACATGACCCTGGATGACGAGAAGTCTCTTATTGTACGGGGACAATAGCAGGAAGGGTATATTGTATGTCAAAGACCATTCAGTGGCCATTAAAGGGGTCAGTCAAGCAGCTGTAAGCTCATGGAGTTACATTTTGAACGGAATGTGACCCAACGAGAGACATTTACACGCTGCCATCAAGGCATGTGGTTCAACAACACACCAGTTGACACCGCGTCTTCTAAAATGAAACTGAATCAGAGCTACAGCCAGCTTGCTGTCCTGTGAACTTGCAATCAACACTAAAATCAAATATTTCTCATTTCTTAATCAAAGGCTGGGGCATGTTTCAATGGAATCTTTGAGAAAGGAAAGCCAGTTTATCTGTTGTGCCACTTTAAAAAGGGGGTTGATTACACAACACGAGTGCATGCCTGTGGAGGGAATGCAGACTTCCTCTTATCCACTTACGCACACAGGCATAGCTTTGTACTGGGAAAAGCTCTGGAATGCTTCTAAGGACGTGAAGTAAACAGGCAGCTCAAAATATAATTCAAGTGGTCCTTGTAACAAAAAAAACATACATCCCCTCATTGTGATTCCAATGTGGTTTTGCTCCTGTTGCTCTGAGATAACTGTTTTCAGGAAAACGGACAATATTTCTGATCTCGCGGCTCGTGTCAATCACATGTCTGTTTATGTAACTAAAGCTGATTCTGTCAGATATGTCTATGCGAGGTAAAAACAAAAACAAACCATTACTTGGTTTTACTCTGCAGCACAGAACAGAGAGAGGGGAAAGAAATATTCACAAGTGGCCGATCATGATTAGACCACGAGGTAAAAAAAATGCCCAAACAAGGAGTGTGAGCAAGCCAGGGGTCATGTTGAACTGGGCCTGGACGCCTTGGAGTCCCAGACTTATTAGTTCCCCTTGAGGAGGGAAGTCAGCAGTGTTTGGGGTGTGTGTGTGTGTGTGGGGGGGGCATTCCTAATGCTGGAACAGTCTGAAATACCTAAAAAAAATTCCTGGAATCCAGGCCACATTTACTACAGCTATGAAAAATGGCTGACGTTTAAGTGCCAAGAGTAACTCTTCACATTAGAGACATTTGTGCCCTGACATGTGGGGCCACAGCTTTTATAACACAGCCTCTCACTGAAGGAGGAAACCAATCCCTGCTCAACTATGTTCCTGCCATTGTTAAGTGCTTCACATTTGTCAAATCAGATAAAAAAGTAGATCCTCAAGCCCCCCCTCCTCTTTTCTGTCCTGTTTCTGCATAAAAGACTCACTTTGCTCCAGCAGCTTGACAAAGACGTGCTGCCTCTGGTCAGTGCACTCGGCCTCCTTTGCCGCTCGCTGTTTGGTAGCTGTGTCAAGTTGTTCTGAAGAGAGGGTGACAAACAAAACGTGACAGTTAGCGCACACACTGGGTTGCATTTGAAAGCAGGCTGTGTCGTACCTGGACAGTTCTGGTCCAGCAGGTGAAAGCGCACATACCTCTCAGGTCTCTGTTAAAGTCGTGCATCCTCTTAATCTCAGCCTCGAGTTTATTCCTCATCGTTTTCTCCAGAGTTTCCCGCTTGGCAGAGCCTTTCATCAGAGTCTCATACGCTTCAGATATCCTCTGAATCTCCAGCTCCAACTGGGGAGAAAGTGGAAGATTATCAGTGTGTGGGAGAGGCTTCCTCATTCATTGTCTAGACCGTGTCAGCTCTTTATTTCAGTGAGGCTAATTCGTCACCTCTACAGGCAAATGGCCTTTTAACAGTATGTGCAACTGAAAAGTGAGAATCAACATTCCTGAGCGAACAATTGTGAGTCCCAAGTGTCAAAGCATTTATCTCCATTCATGGCAATATGCCAGCGTGTTTGAAAGACAAAGGCTGGACATTCCAGAGGCTGGAATCAGGAGAAAACTCTCACACTATGAAATAGATGTCACACCTCCATGAAGTCAACCAACCACCGGGGTCCCTCCCTGTGCATATTCCTGAGCTGCCAGACAGCATATCACCCCGACATGTACCGGCAAGAAGCTATTGTTTTACGACTTCCACACCCTCTGAGAGCTAACGGCTCCATTCACCGCGCCACCTTCTCCTCTCACCTTGTGCAGCCTGGCGGCCTTCTCGGCGTAGACCTCCAGCTCCTTCCTGAGCCGCTCGTTTTCCCGCATCAACGCGTCGGTCTGAGCTGAGTTATTGCTGGAGGCTGTGGTGATGCTGTTGTGAGCCACCTGGGGCTGAGCAGACACATACCTGCTGAGGGGAGACATGAGTGAGTCATTACTACGCTGCTGAAAACCACAAGCAAACAGTGAATGAAAGCTTTGTTAGCTGTTAATTCGGCCATGTTTCATCTGCTACTCATACTAAATGATTATTCCACAGCGTCCTCTGTCTGATTACCTGTGATGCTGTGAGTATAAGGGGGGAGGAGGGTCTCTGTGGTACTGTCCATGCTCCTGTGAGTGGCTGACCATATATCCAGGAAGTCTGGCAAAGAGAGGGTAGTCCGGGGGTGGCCCACGCTGGTCCACACACTGCTGGGCCCCTTGCCTGTCAGGCGCCGCAGCGTTTGTGACATGATTGTTGTACAGCTGTGGATAGCTGTGTGAGGAGCTCATAGCCAGACTGTGTGTAGGTCCGTTCCTCTCCAGAGAGAGCTGCAGGAGCCTCTCGCTGAGGGAACGAGCGTGCTCCCTCTTCATATCCCACTGTCCCTCACTGCGACCCCCCATTATGTCCACAATGGGCCCTTGCTGCTCTGCCTGTCCCTGCTGAGAGATCAAGTACTGCGAGTGGACCTTGGCTTCCTCATAGGTGGGCAGCTCCTCTCCATGGAGCTGGTACAGATGGCACACCTGGCTCTCGGAGTGCAGGCAGTCGCCCTGGTGCTCCTGGCCTTGAGGCTCCTGCCGTTTGGACATCTGGATGTACTGGGACTCCTCCTGAGTCAGGCTCTCCAGGGAGGAGCGAGGACTGCCGGTGCCCCCGCCGCCGCCGCCGCTGCCTCCACGCAGGGCCTGCTGTTGGATGGCAAGAAGTGTGCGAGTGTCTGTCAAGTTCCCGTAGCGGAGCTGCTCTTGGATGAGGCGGTGCAGGACCGTTCCAGATGAGTCTTCAGCGGTTCTCATTTCAGTAAGCAGGAATTGAACGAAAAGAAACAGCCTAGAGGTGGCAGTTTGGGCACTTCAGGAGTCACGAATCTGAAGGAAAAACAACAATCCTGATCAGACTTAATGCACAATTTGTTACAGGTCATCTATATCAGCTCAGCCTGTCCTCAGGGTTCCTCCTCTCTGATCATCGAGCTCATTCAATTACCAATGGTAGCATTTCCACTGTGGGAGTTCATCTGAACTAATTTACAAACTTCTGTTGCACAATGACTTCTGCTGTATGTGCATGAGCGGCTGCTGGAAATACCCCTGACAGTGATGTCAGTGCAGATCCAGTTTTATTGCCCACACACTCCAAAGCATAACTTTCCCCAGACAGACAGACAGACGTGTGATACTCCACAGTGGCTGTAAACACCAGTCTTCCCACACACTCACATAACAACAAATAGTCCCATTTCCCAAAATATGCCATACAATGACGAAGAGCCCAAAAATATGATCCAACAGAAAAACCACTGAAACATGTGAAACTCCTGTTCTCTGAAAGCTCCACATCAGAGTTAAAATGAGAAAATCCTACTGAGACTCCTTAAGAACTCAACTGACACATTAAAATTAATTAACTGTTAAATTCTGGATATGCGTTTAAATCAGGACCCAGTCTTTACTAGATTAAAAAAAAAAAAAAAAACATAAATAAAGCTGCTCCATCAGGACTTCAGCTTTAAACAGAAAGCATGAAAACTCGCATCATTAATCCCACATTAACGCTGCGCCATGCGCAAAGAGTCCGTGAGAAAATGGGACTTGTAGTTCATCCAAGCACAAACCGGCCGAGGGCTAAACATGATTAAAACAAAATGCAACACTCACCAAACTGTAATCTCATCACCCGGGGAGCAGTTAACGGCGGTAATCTGAACAGTGTTGCGCGCTGTTCCTCCTGCTGGTTTCCTCCATGGACGTGTGAGCGCATCGGAGGTCTGCGGCAGACTGAGCGCTGCGCCGCTGCGAGCTGCAACAGAAATAACTGAGGGCCGATTGTTCGCTGCGGCTGGAATGAGTGGAATGCAAAGGCTCCAAGTCCCTGTGGGATCAAAAGCGGAGCACAGGGGAGGAGCAGGAGGAGGAGCAGGAGGAGAGGGTGAGGGGGCGAGAGGGGTGAGCGAAAGCCGGATCCAGAGCCGCGGCACTGTCTCAGCTGGCCGCCTGTGTCATGTAAAAGAGCTTGTTGTTGTTTTTGTTGTGTTGTAGTTTGAGGAATTTTAAGTCTTAATTGTTTAAAGCAGATTTAAGTCCTCACAGCTGAAGGAGGAATTTTCCTGCAGGAGACAAAGAGATCATAAACTGCAGTAAAACTTCACAACTTCACCGTCATAAAGCCTTTATGGAAACACTCTGGAAATGCAACATCAAGGAAAATGATGACTCAGAGGGATTTGTGTGAATGGCTGATATGAGGGAGGGGAAAAGTTTTATTTTTTCCACAAAATACACATAAACAGTCTCAATTTTTCATTACAAAAAGCAGTAAAATGGTAAAAGCTGCGGCTGACAGCTGTTTTCATTCACTGATCCATTAATGTACATTTCAGTCTATGAAACTGTTTCCCAGCAGCTCCAGGTGATGTTTTTAAACTCCTTGTTTTGTCCAGCAGCAGTCTAAAACCCAGTTATTTGGTAAATGCAGAAAAACATTTGAGAAGCTGGAAAACAAAAATTTTTCACATTTTTGCTTGAAGAATGATAACTTAATTTTCAGAACTGCCGCAGATTCGACTTACTGCTTAATCGACACTAAAAATGATGATACTGAGCTGAGACCTCGTTATAATTTCTGTTATTTAAGATGAACTGAAAGGTTGATTTTACCTGCTTTATAACAGAAACACAGACCTGCTGAGATCTTACTCTAACAGCCAGGCAGTGATGAAAACAGTGCTGTCATATAACTCAAACACGGATTAATCATTATTTTCTCCAGCAGCCTTTTGTTTGCATGTGCCTGGTAAATATTTAAGCCGTGGCCCGTGCCAGTTAATTGCAGAGTGTGTGTCTGTGTGTGTGTGTGTGTGTGTGTGTGTGTGTGTGTGTGTGTGTGTGTGTGGACGAGGAGGGAGAGGGCTGGGTGCGAGGCACGCTGCCTGCCAGCTGTCCGTGGACTGAAATCCCCTTCCCCTCCTTTAATAAGAGCTCTGAGAGATGCATTGTTCTCCCCCAAAAGCAGACGTGACGGGGGCAGCCCTGCCATCTGCTGTTCTCCCCTCCACCACTAGCACCAGCTATACGCTTCTTTCACACACACACGCATGTGGATGGAGACCCTGGGATCAGCTGGCAGTGGGGGTTGGGTCGTAGCACTGGATAGTATTGTTACTGAGTGCGGCCTTTTTGCATGGGAAGGATCATCCGAACGCTGCGGCGGAGGCTGTGGGGTGTAAACAAGCCTCCTCTTGTTAACAGTCGATCAGCAGGCAAACTGCAGGTTACTTTATCTCAAACACTCGCAGGCAAACATCCACCTGCTGCTTTGCATGGCAGTTGAAGTCCAACGGTTGGTAAAGAATGCTGATAACAACCACGGACGAGATAAGCCACAGAATACCTTGCATTGTGTTGCTGCTCCGTGTACCATTTTACAGGGGTTCACGGTTGTGTAAGTCACAGAGCTGCAGCTCACTGAAGGATCGGCTTGACATTTTGGAAAATATGCGCGTTTGCTTTCTTGCTGAAAATTCAATGTGGAAGCTATGCAGCCAGGAGACAGTTAGCTTAGCTTAGCATATTGACGCCCTCGTCTAAGGCTCACTAATTACACTCTGTTTCTTGTTTGTTTAATCTGGAGAAAATCCAAAAAGTAAAGTTGTGGTTGTCTCGTTCTGTTATTCCTCGGCGGGGAGCGGTGACGTACTGGAGCCTTGTCATTGCCACAAGGTTGCGAGGCAACAAGCAAAGACCACCAATATCCCTGCTCCCGACCGAGTCGTAACTCAGCACATAAAAACCGCAGCTTGTCACATTTTGGTTTTTGCACTGATTAAACAAACAAGATATAACGTGTTTATTACTTGAGTTTTTGGACAGAGCGAGGCTAGCTGTCCTCATGCCAAGCTAAGCTAATGGGAAACAGACAAAACCCTTTCATCTCATCTGACTCTTGTTAAGATTCTGCTCAAAATACTCAACATCTTTTCTTCAATAATTGCTATTCTAATGGAAAATTCCCATTCAATCGCCTGTAAAATGTGTTGTGAATAAAGTCCAGCCAGCGGGCCGTGACCACGATATGTCGGGAAAAGGAACAAGGTTTGAGGTGGCGAACACCTGAAGACGTATCGGACTGTTGCTAGCTAGCTAACTAATCCGCTCTAGCTCTGTGGCGCTAAAAGCTGGAGCTGATTGATGAGTACATGTGATGATGTTATTGGTTGAAACTGGTTGGTTTTATTTTACAGGATGAAAACACGACAGATTTTGATGTAAGAACTCAAAGAAATGTTTTTTTATATATATATTTTTTGGTACATATTGTTAAATAGGTGCACAATATGACTGAGGATGTGATCTAAATGGGTTAAAAAGCCATTTTTAATTTCATCTCAACTTTTCTAGCTTGTTACAGAAACTGAAAGAGGAGCCTGATTAAGTCTGCACAGATATTGATGCTTCCACTTTCTTTCATAAAGAAACTCTTATTTAACTGTTGCTCAGAGGTTCTCTGTCTCTTTCTGCCCTTTCAGCCGTCAGTCTGGTTGAAACACTGTACAGCGTTTTGTTCTCCGTGTACAAAACATTCATTTTTCTAACCCTTCACACAAAATAACCTCTATTCACAAAGAGGACTTTCTACAACCTAAAACCATGAAAGACTTTAAAATTTGTAGTCCTCTCAGCTGTTTTGAAAGAAGCCTCTGTGGCAGCGACTCCAAACTTCTGAAGGGTTGTGTACACAGAGACCAACATGACTCACACACCATTTGTACAATGGAAAACTGTGGTGTCAATACGTAGGATGTGTAGGTGGGGAAGACGTCAACAGGTAAGATGGATTTGTAGGTTTATTAGAAAATACACAAACTGAAAAAGGTACCATCAGTGTCGTTACAGACCATAGATAATTCAGGTGTTACACTATTGAAAACAACTTTTCTGAAACACCCTTTCTGTGTCCGTTTGCGCACAGACACACACAATGAATCAGTGCTGAACTTGCTGCTACAAGTCAGCATCCTTATGACTCCACTCATTGTCAACCACGCCAGGTTTACAGACCTGCACCTGAATGAGTAACTGTGCGTCTCCGTTCCCTGGAAACTTCATCTGTATCTCAGTTAGTGACAGCCAGCATGACTTTATACAAGTGTGTTCCTCCCACCAAAACATTACGCAAATATTAAATTGTTTCCCTGCTGTTCCTATTTTAAATCAGAGGTGATTTACGTATATGAAGACTTGAAGAGAGTGAATCAGACCACAAAGTCACAACACAAGACGAGTCATCGGCTAATGTTCCCACAAACCAGTAAACAGAGACAAACAGAGAGGAACTAACCTTCAAAAAGACTGAGTGCATTTGCTTCCTTGCAGAGAGTTAGACACGAACATCAATACCGCTCTCTTGTCGTTAGCCTACATTAGCATGGAGCTAGAGTCAGTTGTTGTAAGCCTAGCTGAGTGTGACGCTGTGCATAAAAGTGTATAAAAACAGTAAGTGGACAGAGCCAGGCTAGCTGTTTCCCCCTGCTTCAAGTATTTAAGATAAGCTAAGCTAATCGGTTGCTAGCTGTAGCTTCATATTTTACATACAGATGTGAAATTTGTGTCAATCTTTTCATTTAACTGTCAGCAAGAAAGCAAATAAGCTAAAGAAGTGAGTCTCCTATCAATTCAGTCAGTACACGGACAAATGATTAGCATTAGCATCGCCTGGGTTTACCTGAGAGGGAAGAGCCAATGACAAGAGATTGTTTGCATATGATGTCATGTTACTCCTTTCTTGTGGCGCGAACTGCAGATGGAGGGCAGGAAGTGATTTTTTGCATAGGAGGCACTGTAACACACTCAAAAGGCCAATGTTTTGGGTTGTTTACAGTTGCTCAAATCGCTCCTCTTCATAACGTAAAGGTCACATCCAACATATGTTCTGATTTCTGTTTATACTTTTCTCTCCTAATTTCATCTAAACTAGCGCAGTAAGAACTTCGCTTCATCTCGTCCGTTGCGGTTTTCACTTCTTGCCCCCCATCTGGATTTAACATCACGTGACTGCAAACAGCCTCTCCTACATGTTGTTATTTTTCACCTTGTGCTTGTTTAACTTGAGATTCTCGGTACGATGGCTGGTGTGTCTTTGAACACTGGGTTGGTGCAGTTCGTGTTCTCCCAAGAGAAGAAAGTCAAAGATTTAAAGAAGAACGCGCCATGTTTGTCACCATGTTAGCACATTTCAGCTTCAACAGACATCCTGTCAGACTTTCAGCCTTTTATCCTCAGACTTCGGAACACGTTCGCCGACAGGAGTCACATTTAAGATCAGCCATTCGAACCTGTTGGCGGCGAGGCCCAGGCTGACTGAGCGAACACAATACAGACTGTGATCTGGGAGCAGCAGCCTTGTTATGTGAGGTGGGACATGCTAGGCGCTTCAGCAGCTCCTTTTGTTTTCCTGCAAAGGAGGAAATGGCCGCATTCCTCGCATTACCATGTCCATGGGGTCTGACTGAGCCTCCAATCTGCTGCTTTACTGGGGACGACAGAAGGGCGACCAGCAGCCACTGACATTTTCATTTTAATGGGGGGGGGGGGGGGGGGGTCTCTAATGAATAATACCGCTGTCCTCCATCATAAGCACAACTCTTCTTTGCAGACAATAGCTGTGAATGCTTATGGTGATAAAAAAGTGAGTTAAATATGCAAACCTCAGACAAATTTCAGTAAGTCGTAAAATTCAAAAACTGAACACGCTGATCAAAGTGACACCCTAATGTGAATAATAAACATCTTCCCTGAAGGCAGCACAGATGACAGACATGCCATGTTCGCCTCCTCTCACAAACGTCAGCAGCCATATTTGGAGCCTGTGAAACAGCTGGAGGTGAACGACATTTACACAAGTCTGACTTGTTGCAGGTCGACCAACGAATGGTCCCTCGCACCTGGTGACACAAGAAATTCCTCACTTAACCATAAAAGTAAACACGTCACACTGAACCGGCGAGGAACTCTAAACAGGACTACGCCTGTGGGTGATGCTGTTTACAGATAAGGCAAGGACACATATTTTCATGATTGCAGCGTGAGCTCATCCCTTCAGCGGTTCTACTCTGTTCCACTTGAGCTCGATTCAGCTGAACATAACTGGATTTGTCTCAACAAAGTCAGTTTGATCTTTCAACAATGTAGCTACAATTTGGGATTCAAGAGTTGCAGCATTTTCAGCAGCCTACAAATTAAATCATAATACTGATAATTTGATGAGTTGATGGGCAATATAAATTAGCTCTGACTCTTAACATTACTTCTTACTTTTGGTACTCAGCCCATGTTTGCCAAAGTCCTTTAAGACTCCAGAGGCTCCACACTGGAGCATCACATCTGTATTTAACCAGTGCTCCAAATCCACAATGTCCGAAATAAACTGCATGACCCAGGAGGCACTACGGGACGCTCACCTGAGGTCTGCTCTCTCCTCTCTGCTAAGTCTAAGTAATGTTACATTAAGCTTAGATAATGTTGACCGAGCTCCAAACAGACACAGAAGAACACAGAAGATCCCAATGACGACACAACAGAGCTTTAAGAGCGAAATCCTCCCGAGCCAGCAAAGGACAAGCAGTGAAGCAGAAGAACTTCATTTCTCTCCCAAAATCTCTCCTTTTATTCACTATAGAGATTCACTTATTTTATTCCACTTCAAATACTGTATTTAGTATGTCAAGAAGGAGGTTAGGAGGTATACTGACCACCAACAGCTAACGTTAGCTTAGCTGCGGTGACTGACCGCATGCTGCACTCAGAAGTCCCGATCTCATCTGAAGGCTTTCCAACTAATGCAGGCACAGCTACCAGCTGCTATACAGGCCAAACAGACACAGCGTGTGAATAAGGCGACTCTGAGTTACCAGGATACACATTTCTCCACTTTTATTGGAAGCTAACGGCTTCCAGCTAACGGCTTCCCCACAGCTGCCTCTGCTCCAGGCTAACACGTCCTGCAGCAGTTTGTCCTCTGATAAGAAACTGATATCAACCCTCCATCAAACACCTGGCAAACAGCTGCTACTGGCTTTAACTGCCGTGTAAAATGCTGAAATATAATCTCTTACACTACTTGCTATTGAAAAAGTAATAACTAAGTAATGCATTACTGTTCAGCAAGCATGAGTAAATGATTTGTACAAATGGATAAACAGTTAATAAAGGTTTTAGGACGCACTGGAAGGGTTTGGTTGTGTTTAATCATACATAACGTTATAGTCTTGGCCCTCATGTTTGCCTCCAAGAACATTTTACTGTGGTACAATCTGCTTATTCAGTATTTTTATCCTGCTGCTCAAACAACGCCTGTTGAAAGTGTGCTGATCTCTCTAATGAGTCCAGTGCTGACATGTGTGATGTTTGACCCGAGGCTGCCGGCCATTTGCTTCAGCTGGAGGTCAGAGAGCAGCTGCTGTGGTGATAGTCATCTCTGCAGCTACACCAACATCCTGCTGCCTCATTTGCCTAAACAAATCTGTTCTGGCCGGTCCAGCATTGATTAAGATGTTCTGCGGACGACCAAGCCGACATACATGTAAACGCATGTCACACAGGCTGGATCACTAAGACGCTAAAACAAAACAATTTAGGATCAAATTCAATGGGAGACAGTGACTCACCTGAGTGCAAATGTGCATGTACAGACAGACAAACGAGTCAAAGGTGAGCAGGAGGCCGACTGTGATCTCTAAAAATAAACCATTCCCGATAACCACGTGAGCAAAACTCCAGGAAGATGTTTAAAGCTGACGATCAAATGACTCTTTGTGGATGTCAGTCACCTTCAAACACAGGTAAGCACCGTCTCTTCTGCTGCATTAGACACAATGGCAGCTTTTGAGCCAATCAGTACGTCACATCCACACAATGAACAAAGGCTCACTCTGTTCAGGAGGGATGAACCAAATCTTAAGAGAAAATACTGTTTTTTAATTCACATTCACATTTATTAAGATCATTTTTGGTTTGTGGAACAAATTGAAGGCTTGAGAAGCTGGACGTGTCACTCTGACACATCTGACAGATCTGAGGACACTTTTAGTTTATATTGGAAAATTCTGTTCTAATAATCAATTACAAGCCAAAAATAAGACACACGAGCCCTCTGAATGTGAAGATTTCCATGTGATAAGACCCATCCGTGCTGTGTAAACACTCAGAGCAGCTGATGCACAAACATTCCTCGCTGTAGCTGTCGCAGAAACCTTTGGAAGGTGTTCAGTTTAGCCGTTTCAGGAAAACAAGCAGCTTGTGTTTGGCTCACAACACAGATCTTGTGTCAACAGATAACAGGAGCATTCTTGTGAATGCTTGAGGTGTGTGTTTGAATGCTGCCTAATGTTTACTGAAAAAATAACTTATCTGAAAGAAGGTTTCGGCAACAAGAAGTGCCATAAACAAAGTGAGGATCAAACACAGCAGGCCTGCAAACCAGCACTCAAGGTTTATTCATGCCCACGTCGGCACTAATGACGAGGAGAAACCTTCAAAATAAAAGCTGTGCACAGTCAGAAATGTGCATTTTGTTAACGTTCTAATGACTAATTTACTTTTAACCGGCTGGTGGTATTGAGTGGAACATCACGGGGCTTCAGGCTAAGGGGCAGATGTTTGGTGGAAACAAAGCACAGCGCAGACTATCTCTCGCCCCCCAGCTTAGAGGCAGATGCACCTGTCAGCCCCCCACCATATGGAGCTCTGCTACAAGAATGCAGCGTATGCAAAACAGAAAGCAGAGCAGGCGTGCAGTCAACAAAAACACCCAGAGACAGACCTCAAATATGCAGTTACATTCTGCGGAAAATAAATCTGCCACCTGTTTCCCAAACTGAGAGGAGCTATTCAAGTGTAATCCTCCAACTTCTCTTGTTCAGAGTCTTTAAGCCATTATGTTGAGAGCAGGTGGGAGAAGCGTGCGACGTCACATCAGCTGCAGCTCATTTACGGCTGCGAGCAGACCGTTTAACGGGCCGGCCGGCGCTGCTCATCGCAAAAACTCTCCATTTTAATCCGCGGCATCATTTACGGGTCCAAAATGACACTCACAACAAGCCTGAACAACGAAGCTCAGGTTACACACATGCTTGTAAGCGCTTGTGGGTGTAAACCGGCCTGCCCCCTCCTCATCCACGCAGGCCTGGTGCGGGCTCAGTGGAAGCAGATGGCCGGGTAAAGCCGTCGCTTCCAGCCCAGATAAAGATGTCTCCTCAGGCCACGCTGAGAGCAGAGTCCTGCTCGTCAGCCGCTGAGCGGAGATGGATGTCTGTGAGCGTGTCAGACAGAGCAGGTGGTGGACTCTGTGACGGAGGCCAAACATCTCAGCGAGCCGCTACCGAAAGGCGAGAGTTCAACACTGAAACCAGGGGATACAGGCAATATTAAGACAAAGAATGACAAAAATGAAAGATGTGTCAGTGCAGAGAGCATTAATATGCACACTGAACATAATTCAGGCAGTTCAAGTTGGATTATTTTTAAATCTTAATGTACAATGAAACATTTGTAATCATTAAGTCCTGAGTTTATGCTGATAATAATCATAAGAAACCTCCAATAAACATGGAATGATATTTGAGTCTGAATTCTGAGCTGCAATGACAGTTTTTCTTTTGAAGTTATTGTTCATTAAATATATTTGGATGATTGCCATTATTTTTATATGTAAGCACACAACAGGTTCTCTCACTCAGTTTCACAGCACAGAACAGACTTTTGTTTTCTAAAATTTAAATATTTTTGCATAAATTCTCCACAAAATCTAGTTATTACACTTATAAAAAATCTTTTTCTGCTCTTAATGTCTCATCGTGCTCAGAATTGTGAAACAGATCAAATTATACATATTGTTGATCCCTGTACGAACAGATCAATCCATGCTTGTCCTGTTTGTCCACATTGTCTTTAACACAACAGGAGCTCTGCAGTATTTCATGTCTGAATCGTAAACCGGCGTCCATCCCCAGAATATCTGACTCCTCAGTTCATCCTTGGATGCATTCATTGCTGAACCTGAGTGATTGTGGTAGCAGAGGTTATTGTCTGAAAGCTGCGCCTGACACAGTTTCCTCTGTCTGCCCCCACCTCTGTCCCAAATGTCTGACTTTGTGTTTCTGGCAATTTGCTCCCATTGTGCAGCACTTCCTGATAGGAGGCGCTCTGGAAGACTGGGCTCAGTCAACTGCAAAGGAATGTGACATTCCTTTCTAAAATTACGGATGTTTCTTTGGATTTCTGGGGCCAATTTCTGCCGTTTTCACTGTGGTGTCTGGAGAAAGTGTTTCCGGACAGACGCACAAGAGTGTACTCTAAACTTCATTCATGATTGACTGCAACAGACTGCTGGACGCCGACAAAGTGTTTATTTTCACCGGTAACACACCAGTGCATATTGTTATTGTTCTTTTGTCCACATTTAACAACATTAAATATGCTGGGGTGGAAGGGGCCGATCGACCGTTCAAAGAATAAAGAAGGGAAGAAAAAACAGAGAGTTTGTAGTTATCTGGAGCAGAACTTTATGAAGCACATTTGAGATACGTTCATTAAATATTATTGACATATTGAATGCAGTGCTAAAGAAACTGACCCTGCAAAGAGTGACGGCGAATTC
Source organism: Chaetodon auriga (assembly GCF_051107435.1). Classification (NCBI taxonomy): domain Eukaryota; kingdom Metazoa; phylum Chordata; class Actinopteri; order Chaetodontiformes; family Chaetodontidae; genus Chaetodon; species Chaetodon auriga. The sequence continues at coordinate 27,080,460 of NC_135076.1, forward strand.
AAAGTTATAAATAAAGTGTGAAACTGAGCTGCGAGCTGTTAAACCGTAGCCTGTATGATGAAACTGACTCCAGTGCTTCCTCTTTTCTGTGCACCTCTGTTTTATTTAGATAAACACTATCAGCTAACAGATTCACTGAGTCATGAAAGCCACAGCTCTCAGCTCTGATTCATGCTAATATGTGATGTGCTGCCTTTTCCTTCTCTGTGAAATGCTTTTATTTTGTAGCTGGATCCACCCTTTCCTGTTTTTTAAAGGCATCTGCATGTAGATGTCTAAATGAAAAGGGAACCTGTTGATATCTATGAAAGAACAGAGCGAGAGCTTTGGTGAACACAGGTCTAACTGAACAAACAGAAAGAGGCCGCAGGCTATCTCCAGATGGCAGACTGGAGGTAAAGGGAGGGGTCAGACGTCAGGAATGAGGAAATCCCACCCTGGCCCCAGCAGATAGAGGACAGGAAGTGCCTCCATTTGCATACAAATTCACCCTCAGTAACACGACATGTGCAGCTTGGGGTGAGTGTGTCAAAGGTGTGGGAGGGGACCTGCACACCACTGATAGTGCATTGTCAGGTGGCCATTATGTGCCTGATGACATCCACAGGCCCCGACTGTGGGGACGAGGAGATAAAGAGGAACCGTTTATGTCAAGTCCAGGAGCCCCATTGATCAGGAGGGGGTCTGAAGCAGCGGCCAGCTGGACGAGCAGCACATTTAATGAAGCCTGCTGACAGAAAGTGAGCACAAATCTGAACAATCACTTTGATTTCTTTACTTCTGGGTGCAGTTGATCAAACAAGCTTGTATAAATAAAGGGATAATCCCTGAAAGCCCTCTGTGCACTATTCTGACAGCAGTGTACACACCATTATTAGATTCATCACATAAATAAATGGCTCACATCTCCAACACATCAAATGTTTGTGTGCTGAAAGGATGCCACACATACTCGGCCGCTCGTCGCATATTTCAAAGCTTCGTCACTTCTTCTGCAGAAAGCATTTTTGTGTGTGTGATGCTGCCAAATGCGCATTTAAAACCCACCACATCTGAGCTTTTCACATTTGCTGAGTCAGCACCGTAAGAGCAGCAGCTGATTTAAGGCGCCCCGCAGAGTGACCCCCACAGGTGACCACGAGCTTCCCTGTGATCTCCAACGACACTGACCGTTTTATGGCCTGCGTAATTAAAGACTTAAACACACAAAAGCACCAGAGTTGACTCAAGCATGAAAGGAAGGCGAGCCGTTAAGAGTCCGTGATGTTTTAGTCTGACTGAGAGGGAGTGGAAATTGGCTTTGGAGATTCCAGATAAGCCTGGCGTTGCAAATATTCCACACGAAGCTGCTGCACATTACAAGAAACCTCTATTATATGTGAGGTTTTAAATGAGGGAAAGTGAAGCATTTAGTAAGAGGATCAGCGTGTGCTACAGGGCACAGAGCGACGATTTCACCTCTCTGCATACTCCAGTGGGAGCTGGGAGGAGGTGGCTGTCCTCCGACTGGACAGATAAAGAAATGAGTGAGAATAATCCTGATAACGCCGTCGTTATCTACCCCCACCTCGTCAAGTGACAGCAGCTGCCTGGAGGTGAAAAGAAGCGTGAAAAGGCTCCATCTCCAGAAACAAGAGTGCACACATTTTACACCTCCCATGACAGCATCTGATTTCCAGGCAACACATTTAGTTCAGGTGAGAACAGACATGCTGAAGGTACATGACACAACTGGGCACGATGAGACAGATAAAGACCGAAGGAGGCTCTTTTGGTTTTGACGTATTTCTTGCAAAAACTTTCTGAGTCATCAGTGACGGCTTGAAACGATCAATCACTTTCTTTTCATCCCAGAGCTCTTTGCACCAAAGCTGCAGGAGGCAAAGACGTGAGGTGGAGAGTCGGATCAGAGGCAAACAGTCACTGATCAAACATTTTTGATAGAATCTTGACATTTCAGCAAATTTAAGAGGCCAGTCTACAGTAACTCAAGGACAAAAAGCAGATTTAGACCACCGGGTCCCAAACTTTGGCCCACAGATGGTCCCTCATCACATGCTGCCTGTAAGCAGTTCATCCAAAGACTGATGTTCTCCTCTCAGCTGTCTCATCTAAGTAGTTTATAGAGACCTGGAGAGATAAAACTCTGCAGCATTCCACAAACAAACAAGACTAAAGGAGCAGTTCACTCATTTCCATGAGTCAAAAACAGGCTTCGTGAGTAAATCATGTCGTACGTGAAACATGTGACCTGTTTGTCTCTCAAGCTTCCACAGAGATCAGAAATAGTGGCAGATTTGAGATTTTCAGTCGTGTTGCACTCTCTTCTCCTGCAATGATTGAGCGGCACTCCTGACTGGAGAATTAATGCCACCAACTGTTTACCTCAATGCATCCAACTTATAATGTTCACTTAGCTGATGGAAGCCTACTTCATTTACTGTTGCTGAATTTCTGGAACTACAGGCACAGCGGTGCTTTGAGCTAAATGCTAAAGTCATGCTCACCCTCTTAGCTTAGCATGTTAGCATGCCACCGTTCGCAAAACAGCTCTAGACAGTACAGCAGACTAAAGGTAATGTCATTAGTTTTGATGATAGCGCTACACGACAAGATAAGGGCTCATCCTGCGGGGAGCATGAACGTCTAAATCAAATTTAATGACAAACCATCCAACAGCCGTCCAGACATTTTTCTCCTAATTCTTTTAAATTGTGCTGCAACCTCTTTACCCCTAAGCTGGGAACCACTGAGACAGGCAGCATAAACCAAGTCCTAACTAGTCTGACCAGTAATCTCTGCAAGATCCAGTTAAAAGACAACTGGGAGCACAAACTAAGTCTATAATCTCCTGTTTGCAGGAGGATGATTCCTGATTTTGTTGCAGGTAAGTTCAGTCGTGACATTTCTCCTCATGGAAAGATGCCGAGGTTTTAGACGCAGAAACGAGGAAGGGCGTCACTTCCTCAGGCATTTCTCTTGAAAAGACATACAAATCAAAACATGTTCAGCTGTTTATGTCACTTCGCCCGAAAGAATGTAAACCAGCTCTTCCCCTCACCGATTCATCAGCGTATCCCAGGATGCTTGTGTGGCGTAGATTATAATCAGTTCTACATTGTTTTTGTTTTTTTTCTCTTGGAGTTTCTTTTTCAGGCACAGCCACATCGAGCGTATCACAGCTTTCTCAGACTGAATGGCTCCCAGAGTTTGATCTCAGACAGTCTTTCATTCAGGATATGCTGGTTTCAGTGCAGTTTTACTTCAGTTTGTACTGCACAGCTGCACCAACGTGCAAATGAGACGATGTAATGCTGAAAATACTTTAGCAGTACAGTCAAGAGTGTCTGTTTCACGCTGTTCTCTATATTTAACATTACCTCATCGCTCACGGCTCCATCCTGAAGCAGAATATGCGACACACTCGATCAAACCTGTGCATGTCATTGCATAAGACAGACAGCGAGAATGAGGCGAGCCTGGCATGTTTGTGTTTGGAGGGGAAGTCTGAAAACTAATTAAACCAGACGCTCCAAACGGACGCCCTCATTAGCCGTGGACCAACAAGGAATGTTCTAAATAGTTTTTACATAACAGAAACCAACATCAAAGCACACACGCAGGACCTGCATCAAAGAATTCCTGTTCTGGCTGAGCTGAATATCAACACGATGATGCTCCATTTTCCAAGAATTTATATCATTTGGGGCATATTATGAGCATATTGTATGAGCTATATTGCATAGGAATGAGGAGGGATTTGAACTTATTGCACAGAGAGGTCGTCCAATCCATGATCACACTGCACTGTTTCAGATGCTGCTACGACTCAGGCCTTTGCACACTCGTACAAATATTGCTGAAAACAAATATCTTCCTCCACATTTTGGCCTCTCGTCCTCACGTAAACAGAGTTTTAGGCCACTAAAGTGGAGCCTTTTGGAAACAGCACATGCCTGTTGTCACCTGCAATCATTTTAACTCAAGCCAACCTTTCTAAACATAAAACATCAGCGGTGAGGATCCTCAAACGCAGAGCACAGCACGACATCAGTGAGGAGGAGGAGGGAGAGGAGGGAGAACCAGGGGGCGCTGCAGCCCAACAGGAACGAGAAATAGATGATGAAGATTTCAACATGACTTAAGACCAGGAGACCACTCTCACATCAACAGGGACCACCAGGAGCATAAGCATCTGGACCAACGTCTCTTCACTTCATGCTGTGCTCTAAGAACAGTGCTGCAGCACCAGGAACAGAAAGCCGAGTAGACTGATGGTTCGTCTGTCAATGACACACACACACACACACACACACACACACACACACTACATAGACTTACATTCATTTCCTGGAGACTACCTAACCATGACCACCACTTGCCTAACCTTAACCTTAACCCCACTCTTCATCCTAGAATTTAATGATTTACATGATGGGGACCTGCATTTTGTCTCACAATGCGAGGCTGCAGCCCCTCTGCACCCCCCAACCAGCATCTCTCTGCCAGCCGGCCACAGCCTCCTCGTGCAGGTTCAGAGGCCATCGGGGGTCTACAGCACAATAACAACAAACTACATCTTATTGTAACTGAACAATAAAACTTTTTCACTTGTTTCATTTGTTTTCATTTAATAACACGATGTTTTCTATTGCATAACTTTATTTTCCTCAGCATTCGGCCCCAGCTGTCACTCATCCTTACAGTTTAGCTCCAGCCTCCATCTGCAGCCTCCAGCCTCAGTTTCAAATGCAGCTGTCGCCACTCAGCTCGCTCAGCTGCGACCTGCAACATGTGGCGGCTGGCGGGTCCAGATCGGCCAGAGGCCCCTGCCAGTCATCTGCTGCTGTAACCTACGGCTGCAGGCTGCAGGCTGCATCGACCAGCAGCAGCCGCAGCATCCAGCTCACCAGCTCTGCCTCTTTTCCACTCCGACTGCCTGGATGTACTTTTATTTTCTCTGTTCAGCACTTTGGTCAGGATGTTACTGTAAATGTGCTCTGGAAGAAAAGTGACTTCATTCCAATATTCTGCCGTCTTAGATGAGTCGTAAGTGGCCCCGAAAAAATGTTTTGAGTTGTTTGTTTTGCTACTTAACACTCTGGTTCTCCACATTTCAGAGGCAAATCTTCCACAGCACTTCACTGATTACTTTGAATAGTTACTATCAAATGATATATACACAAATATACATATGATATACACACAGTATATAGAGTATATGTATGACACACTGTCAAAGATTAACAGTACATACAATAAATACTGTGAAGAAGTTAGTCAGGCATCAAAAGATCTTTGTTATTTAAACCTGCAGTTGCTGATTGTTTTGGCCACTTGATGGGAGAAGAGTTGGGGTGGAAATGAGTTGTGAACAAAACAGAGATACTGAGCAGAATTCCCATTCATTCGTAGTCGTGTTTCTGACCAGCAGCCAGAAGAATAGAAGTCCAACATCAACTCTATTTTAGCTCTGTTTAATCTCTCTTGAGGGGAACATCTGGCTAAAAACGGCTTCCTGCTGCAGCCGACAATACGATGAAAGTGACGATGAAAGAGACTGAACCAAAAGAGTGAAGCTTCAGGGCAGAGAGATAAACTCCGAGCTGAAACTCACTGCAGATTCAGGTTCACCTGTCGGTTCATCACTCCGAGCGACACCTTTCACATTTACATTATAAATACCTTCACTCGCAGTAACACATAGCAGGGAGCTCACTCACATGTACCAGTATCTTAATTTTGACTCAAACCATCGCAACATAAAAAAATCAGGACCCTCCAAACAGAGCAGAACATCATGTCAGTGAGGAGGAGGAGGGTGGAGAGAGGGAGGTGAAGCACGGAGGAGCACTCAGCCAACAAAGAGTGGATGATGAAAATCAACCCTCACATCCTCCTTCACATCTGTCACCAGAGACCAGCCATGAACGGAGACCGGGTGATGACACCATCACCATGACAAGTGAGCAAACTCCGTAAGCAGAGGAAGACCACGAGCTTTGGCTGAAAGCTCTGTAAAGCTTTCAGCTATATAAACACAGTATTCCTGCTTTAACTTAAGCCTCAGGATGCAAACAAACACAAAGTGTAAGTAGGACATGAGTGTGCACGCACGCGCTCATTGTGTCGTACAGGAACGAGTCTCTTCCTCTTGGCTTCTCCGGCACAGTTCGTTTGGCACAGAGCACCGAGCCGGCTGATAAGGACGCGGCCTTCTGTCTCTGCACCAAACGTCCGGATCCCGCTGCACGACGTGACGCCTGCGCCCACTCCCAGAGCCCACCCTGCCGGGGGTGCTCACACTCGTGGACAATGAGACGCTCCCGTCATGTAAGGGACACGTCTGGAGCTGGAAGTGGGACGTGGACGCACACGAAGCACGACAGGCATGTTCTCTGAGGCCGCGCCGTGGAATGTGCAACAAAGAATGCACGAGGGCCGCAACAATTATGGGAAAAGTCGACCAGCCTCGTAAAGGAAGTTTGGCAGTTCATAAAAAGACGTTCTTGTCACGTCTGCCAAGGTGCAGCAGCCTGTGAATGGAGCAGTTCATCAGTGAGCCACATGAATCACACTGAAGAGACGTGTACGATAACACACTTAGCACAAAACAACCCGCAGGCCGAACGTGTGAACCACTTCTCGATTCTGGTAAACCGTTTTAATCAATCAGAGATGTTCTTCCGTCTTCACGCTCATCAAGCTCGCTGCAGTCCCGGTTTAAGAAATCCCCGCCAATCTGCCTCGCCTCCAGCCGTTCTGCCGAAAACTGCGGCCTCTTCACCAACAGTCTGTCTTCATTCTTTATTCCCATGACAAGCTGTGATCTCACAGATAAGGGAAATTCCTCAAACAAATACCTCAGATATCTCCCTCCTGCTAGATGGGTTGATAGTGTGAACCAGTTCTCCCCTTAAGTCCTCACTAACTGCCAAGCCTGCTCACTTGCCTGTTGGTCTGGCTTCGCGGATCCTCTGAGGTGTCTGCTTTGTGACATTCGGTTCGGTGTTGGAGGGCAGAGGCATTCCTGCTCCATGACTGCAGCAGGGAAAGTATCTTTCAGGCAGCAAACACAGACACGAGCCCATGAATTACTGCTTGATTGAGTATCTGACCTGGCAGATTCATGGCTGCTGATCACAGCGTGATGACAGCGCCTCCACACAGCGCCCTCTGCTGCCTGTGTGCGGCAGAGCAGGAGAGGCAACGCTGCCAATGGAACGGCCTCACGGAGGAGAGAATTACAGAGAATATATTGTCTTTGTGCTGTTCTTCATTGAGTTGGAATCAGAGTTGTAAGTTCATGAAATGCCTCTGATCAAACTATCTGCTGAGGAAGTCCACAAGTTGACAAGTGAGGCTGAAAGCTTCAGAAAAGAGAGAACAAGTAAGTGGACTTTTATGTTATGTATGAAGTCAAACTGTTAATTTTCGAGCTGAAGAATTGTCGAGGCTTCTCAAGATTTGGTACTTTGTGGCTGCCCAAACACAGCAGGTTTTATGTTAACTCAACGTGACTTTCTGTTTATGTCGTCACTTTCGATAACTCCAATGTGCCCATTAAAGGCGCACCATCAATTTCACACATGAATCACAGTTTATCTGTCACACAGAGGACTATTCAGCCTGTGAAAACACGTCTTACACAGCTCTGGAAGACGCTTTCTGAAGACACAGGTGAGTTATGGGAAATGTAGGATTCAGTGTTTAAGAGTACTTTGGCCACTGCAGCCTCAATTTTGCCCGTTCCATTCATTAATATTACATGTCATGCGAGTTAGCGGGGTCATGGCAGGGCAATGCTTAATTGCTGGAATGCCCCTTTTAAAGAGTAATGTAATCACTGGAAGCAAAAAATGAAAATCCCCAGAAATGAAGGCGATAAATAACGGAGAGAATTCCTTCAGAGGGAAGCTGTCCTCCTCTTTGCATCATCCTCC